>NC_050443.1:91726694-92392944 GCF_903995425.1 Onychomys torridus
TTTTGGATTTTCGAGACAGGGTTCCTCTGTAGCTTTGGAGCCTGTCCTGGATTAGCTCTGTAGACCAGGCTGGCCTCGAACTCACAGAGATCTGCCTGCCTCTGCCTTCTGAGTGCTGGGATTACAGGTGTGCACCACCACTGCCCGGCCTTTGGTGATATTTTTTAAAGATACATTTTGTTATTTAATTTTTTCAATTCATTTTATATACCAACCACAGATCCCCCTCTCAACCCTCCTCCCACCTTTGTTTTTTTATGAAATAAAACATCAGTGATTATAGTAGTAAACCATAATGTATATATTTAAAAGTTAAAAAAAAAAATCTCTTTCAACTTCTGTCCTAAGCTTTCTGAAACTATTAATGATAACAACTTGTTCATGTCTTTCCACAATTTCTTCTATGTATAAACAAACTAGACACACATATATAGGACTTTTAAAATTTGTATTATTATTGGTTTTCATTGAAATGGAATAATAACTCTGAAAGTTGCTTTTCTCATTTAACAGTATACTATAGGCAATAGACATAGATCTGTTTCAACATTTCAAATGTGGATAATAGTTCACCATATGGTTATATCACAACTGAGTTAAGGATATGCCTTCTCACTTAACACTGAGTTTCCTCCCAAGATTTTTCCCCCCATTTTATGAACAATAAGTATCCTGTAGGAAACATCCTATATGCAAGAGATTTTATTTTTATTAGATTTTTCAAGTATAATTTATAAGATGTTGGTATATGAACTACTAAAAAAGAATGGTCTGGGAAAAGTAATGCTTCTGCTGATAAACACACACAGTGGTGTCTTCATTAACTTTTAGATGACCATTGTTTGTAGGACCGAAGGTGTAGCTTTGAGGTTGGCTTCTTCTAGCCCCACCATGGTACCCTCTGTAGGTCAAATGATGGGGAGCACATACATTTTGAAAGAGAAGAGGGTAGGAGGAGTCAGGGCACAGGTGACCAGCACCAAAAGGCTTAAAGGCAAAAAGCAGGTTGGCAGTAGGCACTGCAGCCCAGCGTCTTAGCTGTTTTTCTATTGCTGTGATAAGATGCCATGACCAAGACAACTTATAAAAGAAAAAGTTTAGTGAGGCTTATGGTTCCAGAAGGTTAGACTCTATTATGGTGGCATGAAGGCATCATGACAGGTGGCTGGAGCAGCATCTGGGACTCACATCTTGATCTACAGGCAGGAGGCAGAAAGAGAAAGCTAACTGGAATGGCTCAATTCTTTTGAATCCCCAAGTCAGTCCCAGTGACACACCTCCTACCAACAAGACCACCTCCTAATTCCTCCCAAATAGTTCCACCAATTGGGAATGAGCATTCAGACATATGAGAACCACTGTCATTCAAACCACCACAGCACGGAAGGGAGAAGCATCCCATTCACTGATGGGGTGGAGGTGTGGCTCACAAAGTTGCTAAGGGTGCAGGCTTAAATGGCAATTCTTCCATTCCTTCTGTTGTCTATATGGTGTCTACGTGTCTTGACTTTAGTAAATAGAAGATGGACAATATGTGTCTCTGTGAGTTTGAAGAGTTGATATGGTGCTGTTCAGTCTTCCATTCCTTTCCCCCATCACAGGGATTAATGCTATTCCAGACATGGAGGCTCTAGAAGCCTGAGCCCCTAGTTAGGGTGTCATCAGTTACAGCCCAGCCCCACTCAGCTCCCAGCAAACATTGGATGGACACATTAGCATAAAGTAAGATGTGACCTTTGCTTTAGACCACTGAGTTTTCAGGATCATTTGTTACTGCAGCATAACTTAGCCTGCTCTGACTGACAGATTTGCCTAGAAAAGCTAAGAGAGATAGCGGCATTAGATCTTGGTGGATCAAGATGGATTGGAATTCAGGAAGTCATGATGGTGTGTAGTGAGAAACAAGGAGAAAGGGTAGGATTTCTTTCAAGGTTACTGAAGGGCTATCAGAACCCAGTTCTGCCAATTAGATAAATTAATACTCTTTGGGGGAATCTAAGAATAATTTTGGAACACTTTAAAAATAAATGTAGAAAAATTAACTGCATAAATAATGACAAAACCAAGATGTACATTGCAGAATTATTTTTACATAGATTAAGATTCACTAGCTTTATGTATCTCATTGTGTATTAAAGATATAAGAACATCGCACAATAAATTCTGTGTTTGCTTATAGGGAAACTTTTGTTTCTTATGATGTAATCCATTTTCCTTTTATTAGTTTATGGAAATTCTGTCAACACCTATACATACTCTTATTCACTACTTTCCTCTTTGTCCTGACTGTCAGGGAGGGAATTCAGTGTGCTCAAGTGAGAAGCTTGTCCTCTCCTGAGGCACAACCCCACACCTGCCTGCTTGTAGATGAAAGGAGTAAAGCATGTGTGTGCATTGAAAGATCTGGATAACTTAGACAACACAGGATGGTTGCAGGCAGCAAAGATACTGTGACTGACTGTGGCCAAGACAATGTCATGTTTCCTTGAATAGAAATATCCTTCAGAAAACCTATGAAAGCCATTGTGCAGAGGAAAGTGTGTGTGTGTGTGTGTGTGTGTGTGTGTGTGTGTGTGTGTGTGTGTGCATTTCACTGAGGATGGCCCTAAAATCATTAGTCACATACTGAAGTCCACAAACACTTTAAGAATGACTTGACAATAATTGCACAATCTCAAGTTAAGAAACATAGCAAAGGCCCAACTCTTGGATATTAAGACAGAAAACAGGGACGACATAAAACCATATCTTAGAAAACTGGGGGCTATCCACTTCAGTGGATTATCAGTGATTTACAACATCTTAACCAAAGTTTTCCTTTTTTGAAGAACTAGAAAATATCAGCATGCATTCCATGCAGTAACTGTCAGTTTGTTTTTGCAATAAAAATTTGTGTGTGTGTGTGTGTGTGTGTGTGTGTGTGTGTGTGTGAATGTGTGTGTGTTGTTATAAAGAATGCATGCTTTACTGTGGGTTCCAGTAAAACCAACAACTGAAAACCATGAATGTAGAGTGTATAGGGAGCTTGTGTTTGTTCTGTGAAGGCAAGGGCAGCTCAGCATCAAGAGATCAAAGTGGGCTGGAGAGATGGCTCCATATGTAACAGCACACACTGCTCTTGCAGAGGGCCTGAGTTTGGTTCCCAGCGCCATGTTGACAGCTCATTACCTCTGTAACTCTAGCTCTAGGGGACAGATGAAAATAAAAATTAGTGGTTGGGGATTTAGCTCAGTGGTAGAGTGCTTGCCTAGCAAGCACAAGACCCTGGGTTCGAGCCTCAGCTCTGGGGAAAAAAAAAGAAAAGAAAAATTAAAAAAATAACCAAAACAAGAAGCTAACACAAGACCAGCAAAAATTAAGTATTGCTGGGGAAAGAGAAAGAATTCCTTTTAAAGGATCCCCGATTTCAAAGGAGATGGAGTTGCTGAAGTGTGCAGACTATGTAACTGAAAGATGCTTCTGGCCATTTCTCTGGTGTCAGACTATTAAAACAGTGGACCCTTAAGAAACTGGACTTTCCTCAGGAGTCTCACACTAGGGAAGGAAAAGGCTGAAGCCTGGTGCCCACCAGAAGGGTGCAGGGCTTGCAAAAGAGATTTCATGCAGTTCTGACAACTTGTTAGAATACCTTGCAGAGACTGGAACACACCTTGACCATGACTTTTTGCCCTCCCTTTAAATGTAAACATCATGTCAGGACCTGAAGCTGAGTGAGGATGGGGAGAGTGTTAGTGGACCTCTTTATTTCTATACCACATTGAATAAATCTCCTTTCTCTGCCTTTCTCTATGCTGTGTCTCTTTAATTGGTCTACCAAGGACAGCTGTGTAAGCATAGCTTGTTAGGGCTACCAGGGCCAAGCTCCACCCTAACAACCCCAGTGATGACACAGAGGGAACAGTTTCAACGAAGGGCAGCATCGGCATGGCTGAATATTTGTTAAGAGTCAGGACGTGTTTAAACTGGATACTATGTCGGTAACAATTTGTATTAAATCTCTCTTCTTGATTTTGGATCAATTTGCTCCTGAATAATAAGTTAGAAGGATGATTCCAGGAGTAGTTGAAGGTTAGCACAGAGAATGGTGCTGAGCAGAAGGGTCTGGGGTGGGACGAACAGGGCATAAACTTGAAGAGACACATGAGCTCCAAAGCCAAACCCAGGAGCCAGAAACTAGCCAGTGATGGTTCTGCTTGGTGTGTACAATCCAGGAGAAAATCCCTGCACAGGAACAAATGATTTCTCCTTTGTCACATGGATGTGTTAAAAGGTGATTTATTTGTATTCTCTGTACATTGGTGCTTTGCCTGCATGTATGTCTGTGTGAGGGTGTTGAAGCCCCTGGAATAAGGAGTTCCAGTTGTGAGCTGCTATGTGGATGCTGGGAATTGAACCTGGGTCCTCTGGAAGAGCAGCTAGTGTTCTTAAACACTGAGCCATCTTTCCAGTATCCTGTTGCATGGATTTTTTTTTGTTGTTGTTGTTAAGTTACTCTATTTTAGGGTGATATTGTCTTGGCTCTTGTAGTTTTCCTGCCTGGCCCACAGTCAGGACAAATCTCTCTCACCCACCAGGCCCATAGACACTCAGAACCAACCAAGTAAACACACAGAAACTTATATTGCTTACAAACTGTATGGCTGTGGCAGGCTTTTTATAATCTACTTCTTCTATCTTAAATTAACCCATTTCTGTTAATCTATACTTTGCCACATGGCTTGTGGCTTACCAGTACCTTATGTCTTTTCTGTCATGGTGGTGGCTGGCAGCGTCTCTCTCCAGCCTTCCACCTCCCAGAATTCTCTTCTCTCTTATCCCGCCTATACTTCCTGCCTGGCCACTGGCCAATCAGAATTTTATTTATACAGAGCGACATCCACAGCAGGCTCTTACAAGAAAAGTTACTTTAAATTCCTTTATTCAACTAGTGCCATGCAAATGTAAGGAAATAGGGCTGGGTAAGAGTGCAGCCCATTTGGTTTAATGCTGTTGTTTTCTTGGAAAGATTTGCTTGTTTTTTTTTCTTTCCTCCATTTTTCATGTAATGTAACATCAACTAAGAGAATATCAGTGGTTATCATATTTAAGTTTTGAAACACTAAAAGAGTGTCCCTCAAGGGATATTGTCATCTATTCTAATTTTTTTTTCAGCCATACCACTTTTGGGCATATTCCCAAGGAATGCTCAATCATACCACAAAGACACATGCTCAGCTATGTTCATAGCAGCACTATTTGTAATAGCCAGAACCTGGAAACAAGCTAAATGCCCATCAACTGAAGAATGGATCAAGAAAATGTGGTAGATATACACAATGGAGTACTACTCAGCAGAGAAAAACAATGACAGCATGAAATTTGCAGGCAAATGGATGGAACTAGAAAATATCATCCTGAGTGACATAACCCAAATCCAGAAGGACAAACATGGTATGTACTCACTCATAAGTGGATACTAGATATAAAGCAAAGAACAATCAGACTGCAACCCACAGAACCAGAGAGGCTATATAGCAGGGGGGACCCTAGGATGACTGTGGCTTATAATGTTTTGGTTTTACTCAATAACTGGGCAAGCCTCAATGAAACATTTCACTATCACTATTAGGATAAGAATTTATATTGTATCAAGCTGATAATAGAAAAATAAAATAAAAATAAATGAAAATGAAAAAAAGATTTACTTGTTTTTAATTTGTGTAACTGAGCATGTGTATGTGCAGCACATGAATGCCTGGTGCCCATGGAGGTCACTCAGAAGAGGGCATCAGGTCCCCTGGAAGTGGAGTTACAGATGGTTGTGAACCACTATGTGGATGCTGGGAATTGAACCCAGGTCCTCTGCAAGAGCAGCAAGTGCTCTTAACCAGAGAGCCACCTCTGCAGCCTGCTTTGACTAATTTCTAGGCTGTTTTGTTTTGTTTTCTAAATACAGGAGTTTCCAGAGCATTCCTCTTGACCAGAGTGAAGGCTAGAGTTGGGATGAGCCACAGTTTCTTTCAGATCATTACCTGCCATGTAATAAAAAGAAAAAAAAGGAGAGGCAGGGGGCTCAATGAGATGGCTCATCAGGCAAAGGCATTTGCCAACAAGTCTGAGACCTTAGTTTTATCCCCAGAACTCACGTGGTTGGAAAAAGAAAATGAATTCCTGCAAGCTGTCATTTGACCTCTACACAAGTGCTGTGGTATGTGTGTGCTCCTGCCTGGGCATGCACATTTACACACACACACACACACACACACACCACACACACCACACACACACACCACACACACCACACACACCACACCACACACACACCACACGCAACACACACACACCACATACACACACAACACACACACACACACACAACACACACACACCACACACACACCACACACACACACACACACACACACACACACACACACACACACACAAAATAAGGCTACTGTTCCAGAGGACCAGGATTCAACTCCCAGTACCCTCACAGTGGCTCACAACCAGTTGAAAGTTGTCTATAACTCCTTTTCCAGAGGATCTGACACCCTCTTCGGTCCTCTGAGGGCTCTGCATGCATCTGGTACACAGACAGACACAACTGTAGATAAAACACCCATACATATAAAAATAAATGAGGTCTAAATAAATTAGTGCATAATTATCTGACTTCTGAAGGCTGCTCCGGCCTTAGAAGCAGAGGTACAATGAGGTGATCCAGTCCTGTCCCTTTGCAACACTCAGACTGTGTCTGGCACACTGTCGTCATTTAGAATGAAATTACAATTCTGGGTGTGTACAATGTCACTGTGGTTCAGTTGCCAGGAGAGAAGAATTCTGTTCAGGTTATTGTCAATGAGAGAGAGCAAAGCTTGTGGTTGTTTGAACATTTATCTTTCTCTCTCTGTTTTCAAGATTGTTGGAAGAAAGAACTCTTCCTTGGGAAATGGCATATTTTATTTAACCTAACACTGTTTGATAAACAGGGACACATTCAGGGAAAGATGCAACATAGAGTGTGACTTTTATAAAAATGGATTTTAATTTTTCGGGCACTTTTAGATGAGTAGAATTTTTTTTTAAAGAACGGGTTCTCAGTACAAATTATTAGACTTTGTCATAGGACTAGTTATCTTTGGCCTGTGCTGAATCACACTATTATAATTTAATTATTTATTTTCTAGTTGGCAGAGAAAGCTAGTTTGTCAGGCATTGTCCATAACCCTTCCTCAGAGTCGTGATTCTTGTTATTTGAGATAAGGTCTCTCTGGGTAGTGCAAGGCTGACTTTCAACCCTCCATCCTCATGTCTCTCTCTGCCTCCTGAGTACTAGAACTCCAGATGTGTACCACTGTTCCCAACTCCATGTGCAATATCTGGTTCTCTCTACTCACTCCCATTTGCATCACGATCACAGGTCTCATACATTCTTGGTTCAGCTTGATTCTAAAACTCTGAGGGGTCCCCACTATCCCACACTGCTAATTTCATAACAATTGAGACACAGATTCTCAACCACCTTCTGAACATTTAAAACCTTTAGGAAAAATCAAAACAAAATAAATATAAAAACCCAAACAGATTTTCATGTATCATGTCAAGGACTACTTTTCCATGTATTTTTGGGAAAAAAATCAAATATCTATTTTGATTAAAAGATACAAATACCTAGGGAAATAAACTGTAAGTTCTCCCTGTGTATTGGTATCACCGCCCCATTCCTTTACAGAACTGACGAACCAACAACAGATGATCCCAGACTTCGTTTTTCTTAGAGGCAGACCAGGGTTATACTTGGAGGTGGAAGAAGTCAGCTTTGCAGGTGACATGGTTTGCAACTGTGCTGGGATTTCTAATCACCCCTTCTTCAGCTGCCTTGAAAAATTAAACATGTCACACATCCATATACAACCAGATGTCCCCAACTCCTCGTTGCTTTGAATAATTCCAGATTCTTCATAATTTGAGTTTATCTCAAAATTTACTGAACTGCATGGCAAGAAATTAGACTTAAAATTAAGTTCATCCATCACCTTTTATGAGCCATGAAAAACTACACAGGGAATAAATCTTTGCAAACAAGACAGTGTCTGTTCCAAGTGGCCCTCACTTCCGGGACATTGATATTCCAAACCATAGCCTGTCGTGTGCTCAGCTTGGCGTGAGAAGAACAAATCAATCCCCTCCTCCTGGTTGCCCTGTTGATTAAGGCTGCTTTTGTCTGTGCAGGGGACACAGTGGTATTGTCCCTTCTCCCTTGAAAGGCTAAGTACATGGGAAACCAAAACAGAGGAGGGGAGCCTGCCTGGAAGATGAGCTTGCTAAGGGCCACCCCCCATCTTCCCAAGAATTCCAAGCAGGTGTTTTTGCAGCAGAGATAAAGAAAGTTCAGAGAACTGGTAGACTGCTTGCACACTGACACATCTTGCCTGCTCTAATTCCAAAGCTTCGTGGCTTCCCTCATGATACCCCTCACTAACAGATCTGAAGAAGCAGGGAGAGGATGCCTGAGTAGCCAGAGCTCTTAGCCATAGAGCTGAGCCTGGAGAGTTCTCCCTGTACCCTATCCCTAAAGACTCCTTAACGCCACTGCTCACAGCATGCCACAGCGCCCTCTGTGTGCTACAGTTTGAGTCCTGAGCAGGAAGCTACTAGGAGTAACCATGCCAGGCACCCCCACGAAGCCATCAGGAGGTTTTGGAGTTCCATCTCAGCTGCCTCTTGAAGAACTCATTACTGTCTGCATCTACGTGGTGTGGATGTCCCCTGGATATCTAGCAGGAACTCCCTTTCCTTAACCTGATTATCAAAGTCACAACCCACATCTTCAGAGCTGAAGGCCACTTTCACTGACTCTTGCACAATCTGGGTACCAGTTGATGCACATGAGAACTTACCAGGGAGCAAGTCTTCCCACAGTGGCTTGAGTTCTTCTAGGCAGCCTCCATTGGCTCCTTTTACGGACCACGAAAGATGGCAAGCCTTTTCAGCAGTCAAGATGTCATCTTTGTGAAGAGCCAACACTATAACACCACCTTACAGAGAGGCCATCATGCTTGGATACCCACAGTGGTGCAGCAGATCTTGAGCTTTCAAAGCCCATGTAGAGAGCAGAACCCTAGGCTGCCATTTGTCTCTACCCATAGCCTAGAACCCATAGTTATGGGATCCACTGACCTCCCTCCACGAATAGCCTTACGTCCTCAGCCATTGTGTCCACTGGGCCTACCTTGTCAATCAGTTTCCCTGCCATGGCCCATCAACATCTAGGCTTTTGGGGAGAAAGATCAGCTTTTAGCAAGACCCTTGATCTGGCTTGACACCGCTGAATCACCTCCCAGAGGTTCCCTCTCATCCTGCAGCTCTTCCACGGTGGCCAGGGAATTACAAGTCATCCCCACTCTCCCGAGGTCCATTCCCGCAGGGGACCTCTGAACTAACAGCTCCTGGCTGTGTGTGTGGCACTAGTGTGAATGAAGGAAATGAGAAAATAGAGCAAGGCCTTTGAACTCGAACCTCTCCTCTCGCTCCGGTTTCCTATGAATCTAAATCAAGGGGGAGAGGGAAGATTGATTTAAATTGAGAACTTAACTATTTTTAAGCCCCGTGATCAGCACGTTCTTACATGTTATCTCATGTAGTCCTCTCCACAGCCTGTGCAGAAAAGCAGATGATCCAGAGTCCTCTAATTCCACAGCTCATCAGCTTCCCATGTGTCTCTTGCTAGCCTGTCTGCTTGCTTTTATGTGTTTACTTCTTTTCATTCTCTTTTACTTCCTTGTTTTTAAAGGTGTACATGTGAGGGCACGTATAGATGTACACGTGTATGTGTGTGCATGCTTGTGTATGCATGTACATCTGGAGGCCAGACTGGCTGCTCCTTATTTATAATCTTCCCAGGGTAGCTGGAAATAGCACATCCCTAGGAAAGGTGAGTGATGCCCACTCAGAGTTTTTACAAGGAATTCTTTTTTTTTAAGAAAAAGCACCAAGGGGCTGGAGAGATAGCTGAGCAGGTAGGAGTGGTCGCTGCTCTCATGCAGGACCTCAGTTCAGTTCCCAGTACTCGCAGGGCAACTCATAACCATCTCTAACTCCATGTCTGAAGCCCTTTTCTGGCCTCCACAGTCATTGCATGCATGTGGTGCACATAAATATACTCAGGCAAACATTCATACAAATAAAATCTCTTAAAATGCACCATAGATATTTGACTTTTACAGCTAACATCTGTTGAGTGATTCAGAATTTCTGAGAGTGGTCCCCAGAAACCCACACTAGAACAATTTTAAAATTATACTTGTTTGTCTGTCTGCAGGGGCATGTGTGCATGTGTGTGAAGTTTGGAGGACAACTTGAGGCTTTCTCTTTCCACCATGTAGGTCCAGGGGATTGAAGTCAGGTAGTCAGGCTTGGCAGCAATCACCTTTACCCACTGAGCTATCTCAGGACAGAGAAACCCACATTTTAAAGACAGTTTCTAGCTGATTTAAAACAAAATTATAAATTTAGATTTATGAGTGTTTTGCCAAGGACCTCAACACTTGCTCTTGGCTTCAGGTGGCTGAGAAGTGAGCCTTGTTCATTGTAGCCCCACCCCCCCCATCTCTGTGGTGCTCAGCAGGCAATCCCTGGATGTGTGTTCTCCACCCTTTCTCTGATTTAACAGACTTGGTATGCCCAGAGAGCATTTCTCTAGAATGTGAGAATTATACCAGTCCATGTTTAAGTCCTAGGACCTTCCTTTACACTAATTTTTCACTCTGGCAGCAACAATTAGGGTTGAGGGCACTTTGAAAATGAGTAAATTTCTTGGGGACAGGAGCATATTTAGCCTGTAGCGGCAGGAGGCTGCAAATAGGTGAAAATGACATTTTAAAAAACCATCACCTGGTCTGTTAAAGAAGGTACACTCATCTCTCTCAAATTGATGTCATCTGGTCACCCACCGTGACACAAAAGCCCCTCTCTAAGGAATGCCAAACGTCTAATGAGAACACATAATCTAATTCTCCATGACACATCCATCTCTACCTTAATATGGAAAATCTCAATGAAATGGATTCTGCAAGAACAGGTTTTCATTACTGAAAAGCCATGTCAGAATAAATTAGCATGAAGAAGAAGCAGGCCAACCCTGGATTGGGTTATTCAGAATGATACGGTTATCCACCCATGGCACTGTTTCCTATGTGTTTAGTAGGCATTTGGAGACACTAACTATTGTTCTTGCTCATAGCAAGAAAATGGTATTGTCAGTCCCGTCTGCGTTTCTGCCTTGCTCACTTGAGCCCCTCCCTGCTACTCCTGTGTCATTTGATTATCTTTGGTCTTGTCTCAATAACCATAGCAGCAGCACAGTGGGTGGGAGAGGGGCTTACCATTTGAAGGTTCAGCTCAGTCACCGTGTCACCTTGGGCGGCATATCTGAGCACACACGCAGGAATCTATTTGGATGGTCAGAGAAGAAAGAGCCAAACAGATACATACCCAGCAGCCATTTGGGGGGTGGGTGGGGCATAGAGCAAGACCTTAGCTGGGCTTTTGGTGGGCGAGCCACAGAGCTGGCTCCAGGCAGATTGTTCATAAACTGGTGCTGGTGTGCTTAGAAGCTCCTGAGCCAGCATAGGTTCTGAAAGCCTTTACCCAGTGGCAACGTTGGTAAAAGTCCCCTTTCTCCTCCTACACCTTGCCAAACAGCACCTATGCCTTCCAAAGTTGCCCTTGTCAGATTCTGACTCATCCACTACTTGGCAAATGGGGACTTGGTTCTATGCTGAACAGTGAGTGAGTGGCTCCTGGTGTATGGCCACCCTCATTTCCATCTTAGTCTCCTTTCCAGTTGTTATCAAGTGTGACTGGATATTTGAAAACACACAATAAGACAGGAAAAGCAGCCCAGCCATTTCCTCTTCTCTATATTTACATTTGCATATAGCATCCCTAGATTTGGAGACAGTGGAAGGTGGACACTGCTGTTCATCTGCTAGCTATCTCCACAGTTGGCACTGGGCACACAAGATGCACGTTCAATGACTGGGTCAACAATCAGTTACTTGTGGCCTTGGCTTCATTGTTCCTGATTTTACAGCTTTGGCAACCGGGACTAAAATGACATGCTGGTGGCATGTGCCACTTCTGTGTGGATGGTGGAGCCTCACCCCACATTCCTTTTCCTTTGGCTGAGCACAGTGGCGAGTGGGATGAAGACCAAGGCTCCATGCATCCTCCGTGCCATAGGTCTGGACATTTCATTCTTCTCTATCTGCTGCTGCTGCTGAGGGAAATGCCTGACTGCCTTCCTCTCCAAGGAAACTTTTATTCAACTACTTTCTCTCCTGACTTGTGGTTTTTCTTAAATAGCAATCAGGGCTCATCTTCACTATTACCAATTGCCTTTCTCTCTGGATGCTCTTTCTGGCCTGAATGTAGATGTGCACACAGGAGAACCTTGGTGGGGTCCTTGACATGTTGAATGTAGCTGTTGATGTGTTGCTGCTCACAGGCTTCTTTCACCTGCCTCTCTTGCTGTTTCTCCTTGTGGGATCTAAAGGTTTTCCACTCCTCTTCCCTCCCCTCCTCTTTCTTCTTCTTCTTCTTCTTCTTCTTCTTCTTCTTCTTCTTCTTCTTCTTCTTCTTCTTCTTCTTCTTCTTCTTCTCCTCCTTCTCCTCCTCCTCCTCCTCCTCCTCCTCCTCCTCCTCCTTCTTCTTTGTTGTTTCCTTTCCTCTTCCCTTCTTTCCCCTCCCCACTTTGGCCCCATCTCTTTCTAGAGCTGTGTTCAGGGAACCATGACCCATGTGTAAAGTGGGAAATGGGGGAACGCATTGTTTCAGGATGACCTCATGAAGACTCCCATGGATGTTTGAACTTTCTCTGAAAGCAAGTAGCTCACTGGCTATCACTGCAAAATTTCCTGACTCCTGACCTGCATCACATAGCGCTGCATCAGGACCAATCAGCAGCAGTACTCTTTCCATCCTAGAGCCTACACAAGGAACTGAAACTCTTCTCTCTGCACTCTTCCCAGCAGCCAACAGGCTGGACTAGGGAGCAAGCCTGTTTGCATATACTACCTGCCATCCTGATTCCATGTACATCCTTCATCTCCACAAGTGGCAAAAGGTCCTGTCATTTGCGTAACCCATCCCCTTTCCTCTTCATGGATCACATACAAATGATCATCCATGGTTAGCCATGGATCCACATTCCTCAGTCTTACCCTAAAGAGAAAATATCCCCAACCCATCCAAAAGCAACACCCTATGTAGGTGAACCACCATGGGAGATGTGAGCATCTCTGTTAAGCTCTGTTCAGGGGTCTGATTCTACTTCCTCCAGCCACCTCAAATGGTAGCAGTCACTGCCCAAAGGGACTTCATGCAACTGTACTCTTGAAGCAGCTCATCACAAAATCAAAGCTTCTAACAGTGCCTGGAAGTCTCATTTGGGCTCTCGTAGTTAGGGTTGTCTTTGCTAAGAGAGAGCTCTTGTCTCAGAACGTCTACAGAGCCATGCAGAGATGCCACCTTGTGGGCTGCCCACAGCCACCCTCTCTTGAGGGCACTGGACTACATGATTGTGACTGTTTAAAAATCAGAGCAAATACAGACAGTTGCCACCCATGAGAAGAGGCTGATGCCTGAGGAATTTTAAAATGGAGTTTACTCAGTCCCAATTAAATTTGACAAATTCCATCTGACTCCTCCACAGGAGAAAGCTCCTCCTCCTCCTCCTCCTCCTCCTCCTCCTCCTCCTCCTCCTCATCATCATCATCATCACTATCATCATCACCATAATCATCGTCATTATTATTATTGTACACTAAGCTTGCCTGGGTGACTGTGTGAGGGCTGTTCTGATGAAACTCAGGGTCTCCAGGAAGGCTGTCAGAGTTCTGTTATTTCTCAGAAAAAGCAAAAAGGATTTATGCTATAAAACTAAGTACCAGAAAGACAAGGTTATTTCTAAGCAGTTATCAGAAAATAAAGTGAAGGGCGTGAAATGGGGAAAATAATCTTTGAAGAAATGTTCAAGCAACCCAGGACTCACAAATAAAAAGAGAAGAGGCTTTTTTTTCTTTGTTCCTCACATCTTTAAAGATGGCCAATTCTATGCAGTTAGGGATATCCAGTGAGTATTATGGGCTTTATAACTGCGTGTGATTAAAGCAACTTTAAAAGGAGCATCATGGATAGAGTCTCCTGGGCTGTCTTTTAGCTACTGAATAGGTCATTGACAATCAGCCCATTAGTTACTCAGCATACATCCAGGCATTGTGTGCACTGGGATTTCCTAATATGAAACATTGTCCCTCCCGTTACCACCTTTACCCCCTGAGGCAACTAAGAAGTCCAAAACAGGGGCCATAGGAACAAATCTTTAACTTACGGTCAGCCTCAGAGCCACCCTGGCTATTGGCCTGTTTTTTTACCCCACAGGGCTGGGGCAGCTTTCAATCCAAGTAGCTAGGGCCTGTCCTTCTTCCTTGGACCTTGCTTGACCCCATCAGCTCTCCACGTCTCAAACAGACCCTTATAGGGAACACATCCCAGGTTCAAGTCTGTCTACTGACAAGAATTCTTCCACTGAACTACAGCCTCAAAGTCCTAGAGTCTAAGTCGCCATCCATTATGAAATGTCATTGATGTAAAAATAGCTTCCAAAACAGAAAACCCCGCACTAAAACATGAACCTTATTTGATCATTATTCATCGTTATCTTATAATCATGTAACTCTTCTTTCTTCTTTTCAGTAATATAATTGAGTCTTTAGTGTAAACTCTTTTCTAAATCACTGTTGCCTGAATTATTTCCAGCTTGAAGTAAGTAACTATGTAATATCACTCCTACTTTTCCCCTTAGGTAGTACTTTTGATATCTTCCATACTGTTAGGATTTATCAGTAATATAATTTTTGAGTCACATAAAATAATCTTGTTTGCACTTCTTATTTGGCTGTTGTAATTTGAATAACTAGAAATCAAGTTGGGTTCAGTGAAAACAGAGAAACTTGAGCCAGGTCCAGCTAGAGGCATTTTTCTTATCTTAGGACTTCCCAGCTTAAATAAAGCAACCCACTGGAGCAAGGCTGAAAAACCCTTCTCTAGATGTGTGTGTATGTGTGTGTGTGTGTGTGTGTGTGTGTGTGTGTGTGTGTGTGTGTGATTCCATGAAGGGTGCTTCCTATATGTGGTTTTCTTTATTCAAGACAAAGCAAGATCATAAAATCTAATTCTGGAAAATCTAAAAGAAAAAATCCCCAAATTTAACTTCTATAAGCCATTTTATTATGTCCATCATTCTAAACTCACAGGGAACTGTTTGTATGCTGTGTACTAGGCTGACAACTTCTGTGATAATTTTTCAGCTTCCAGAATGGCGACAATTACATTCCTGTTTTTTATCAATTGCCTAGCATCACAAATTGACTCAGATGCCTTCCAGCCACCAATTTTATCTTCCCTTTACACTGATTTAGAAAGGCATTGTTACATCTCTTCTGTAGCTGGAGAAGTGGAGGTTCAGGAAGTTATCATATTGATTTGAAGTCACATAGTAAGTGTTTGAATGTGGGCTTGACTGATTGTGACATCCATAAGGCCAAAGAAGTCTTCAGTCAGGATCTACATCTTCTACAATCAAGTGAGGAATGGGAACTTGGGAATGCTCCCAATTAGAACCGTGGCATGTACAGTGATTCTGTGCTCCATTGCCTATCAGTACTGATCTGTCTTCAACAGCTCACCACACATGGTTCCCAGACATGGGAACTATCTGACCCAATGCCTCTTCTCAACATTTTTCTTCGATTCAGGGGTAAAGATTCTATTCTGTAGAGCCCTTGAAGTCTTTCCTAATCCCACTCCCTCATAGTCCTTTATCATTTCTTCCTTTTTGTTACTTAACTAACTGAGAATACCTCCCTCTGGAGTGGATATGTCATTCCAGCCCATCCCTATTCCAGTCAATATTCTGAAGAACATGGGTCATTCAAAGGAATTTTCAGGAAGCCATTCAGAGATTAAAAGATATACTGAATGTATATTGTAACCTACAACATATTTTATAGTATCAACGTGGTAAATGACCAAATGAAAATGTTGATCCTAAAACTGCATGAAAGGAACTGGAACAGAACTTCTCAACCCAAATTTATGCTTATCAAAAGAGACATGATAGCAGGCTCCAAAACAAACAGACTTTAGATAGTCAAACTTCTCAGAAGCCAACCTAGAAGATGGATAGAAGAAACAGAAGGTTTGATGGGTGTGCCAGCTTAACTAAAATGAAGACTGCCTACAACCCAACAGTCTTCATCTTTCCACCTTCAAAAACTATCATCTTCACCCTTCAAGGTCACAGATCTCCAAGGTGGGGCCTGCCTTTGTTACCTACTTTCCAATCTCTATGGATATTGACTCATCTTTTATAATGTGCACAACCCACTGCTCAGCCACATGCTCCAGCATGTCCAAGCCATGTTTATCATCAAAGCCTCTCACAACTGCCACCAACACCAAGACCCTTTCTCAGGGAAGTGTTGGCATCAAAAGAGTTGGTAGCCTAGCGCACCCCCAGTTCAGGCAAGCCTCCAAGTGCATGGTGATCCTGCAGTCAAGAAGCCTATTTAAACTAATTTAGTATCTCCAGGACCAGATTTCTTTTGACAGATGCCACCCTCTCCCCACCCACCGAGCTTTTGTTGCTTGTTGCTTTAGCGGAGAGACTTTAGCCTTCTCTGGAATACAATTAGGAAAAGGCTCCTTCCCTGCTCATAGCTCCAGTTCTTCTCATTATCTCCGTGTTGTGGGACCTTTTCCTTGGAAGCTCTACCCTACCGCTCCCCTAAAGAAGTTCTAAACACACTTTACAATGGTGAGAGTCAAGGGTATGGGCTTTCATGGTCTTTGCCAAGTGAAGAAGAATTGTCTCATCTACAGTGGTGCCCGAGAAAATGAAGCATTTTAAAATTCCCATTTCAAATTAAAACTGAAAATATTTTAGGTAAGAGCAGGTGGCTTTTTTGTTTGGTGTCATGCGTAATAGCTTCTATGGAAACCTATTTATAAGTGGGCCATTGTTTGACATATTTTATTTCAGTAGATTTGTTGTTTGGGAAGCTACCTTATAAAATATGCTTTCATAAGCAAAGTTTTGTCTTTGGGTACTGTTGTATAATGCTCAGAATAATTTATATCAGAGAAAAATATCTTGTCTGAAGAACCTTGAGTGACTTCTCAGGTCAGAATATGTCAAGATGTCTATTGTTAAAGGCTCAAGGGACTCCATCCTGAGCCCTATGGAGACTTACTTTATTCATTTATTCAGTCCACTCATTAGTAAATATTTATGGGGCACATATTTTGTGCCAGAGTCTCGATGCTGAGCTAAAGTACCATAGTTTCCTTCATCTTGCACCCCAATGGAAATACATAAATGAGAACATCCCACGGAAGTGGGGAGGGCTGTTGAGGACACAGGGTAATGGAGGAGGGGAGAGACTGGCCTGCATAGGTACCTCTGAAGAGGTGAAATGTGAACTGAAACCCGAATGAGCTACAGGGGTCAGCTGTGAGGTCAAAAGACTACAGAAAGAGCAGCAGTAGTTGCAAAGGCCCCAGGTAGGAGCAAACTTGAGAGTCTCGAGGGCAGAAGGGCATGGAACGAGGGCTGTGGAGCCTGGGTATGGGTGTAGCTGGTCAGCAACCAGGCCAGATGGAGTCTTAAGGGGCAGGTATCCCAGGATTCTTGGTTTTCTTCATTGTTATATCAATATCTTTCTTAAAACTGGAAGACATGCTTGTTCTTCATGCCTGTTCAATATCCATGAGCATTTTCAGATGACACAGGAAAGCCATCTTCCCCCTTTCCTCCTGGATGAGGAATGGTGCCCCAGACCAGACTTTTGTAGCTCAGAGGAGGCATGGGATCAAATTGATCCAGGTGTCTTAGGAATTGAATGAGAACTGCCGGAAAGAAAGACTTGCCTTTCTCCTGGGTTTCTAGATAACTCTACATAGATATAAATACAGGGCTGTTACCTCAGAAGTTGGAGGGTGAAAGACACAGTTAAGAGAGAGGAACCAACAGATGGAGAAAGGCCACCCTGATAGCAAGACTTAAACCCTCTATCAAGGTCAGATGAAAGTCGGCTTTCCTCTTGAACTTTTTAGTCATGTGACCAATGAATTCAGGCTGGTTTGAGTTGAGTTTTGTTGTTCGAGCTCATCATCTGATCCTAACACTCCAGCCTCATGTCATCCCTAGTTCAGTTTCCATGTCTTCTACTGGACTAAGCCCAGAATTGTCATTTGTCAGAAATATTCAGGACCTTGTACCTACTTCTTTTACCAAAGTTATCGTATGCCTCTGTGCCCAGCTCCTCTTGGGTCTCAGCACAGAGAATTTCAGAGTCTCAGAATTTGTTACCTGTGACAGACAGAGTGGTCCAGGGGAGCAGAGGTGACAGGTTATATATACTATAAGCAGGTATTTACTAGACTGGCTCACATAATAGGAGCAGAGCAGTCCTGTGATGATAAGCTGAAGGCTGGAGATGCCGAGAACCTGGCAGGTATTCAGTCTGCAAAGCTTCTGCTGAAGAATGGAAACTCTTTGAGAATTTCTGGTATTCAGTCCATATTGGGAGGGTGAAGAAGTTGGAGTCCTTGAATATCTTTATGTTTGAACTGCTCACTGAGAGGTGCCACCCACTATGAAGATGGACCTTCTTCCATAGTTCAGCCTTTCTGGAAATGCCCTCACAGACAGGCCCAAAATGTCTGTCTCCTGGGTGATTCCAGACCCCGTCAAGTTGTCAATGAAGATTAATCATCTGATCACCTGGTCACTCACTAGCACGTGAAGTACTCACGCAAGAGCAAACGCATTCTGCCAAGTGTTCAAGTGACCTCACAATCTGCCAAGAACAAGCTCTAGTCTGTCTCCCTCCCATTATGTCTACTTTCTCTTCAAAAGTAAAACCAGACATACTCTTCTCTAAGAAATCTTCTGCAATCCCCTTTCTCGGTCCCGTTTAGGCTCTCAGTCCATACCCTCTGACATCATGTGTGTCCTTTCATACTCTCATTTATCTAGGTGGACTGTAAGTATCTCTGCTGTTGTCAGTTTCTCTTCTCATGTCACACACTCCTTGAAGGCAAGGTCCATGAGTCTCTGTGTCCTTGAAGGTTTAGCATTATGCTTGGCACAGACTAAGATCATCAATAATGCTTGAATCTGTAAATGTCTTTCTATGTTGCTTACATTCATAGTTCCTTGAAGAGGGACAATATTTCACCTTTATTTGTATTATTTATTATTGGTGAAATTATTAAGGCCACTCCACGTAGTTAAAAGGGAGGTTTATTTTGTGGGGTACTTACAAATGAGGGGGTAGGTTACAGGGTCTGGCAAGGGTATAGCACAATCCGGCGTTGTTCTCTGGAGAACTCTGCTCGGTCTACCTCCAGCGTCCAGAGTCCAGGAACCAAGAGAGTGAGTTCTTCCCGATCCTTCGTCTTCCGCTTCCTCCTCTGCCCCGCCTTGTGGGCGTGACCATTACCAAAGCCTCAGTGGGGGTTGGAACTTCCAGGCCAATGCTGGGATGGCTACCCACTACAATTTATAACATGCATTTGGACTTCATTTATAGAATTCAGCTAGTCAATATTTGTTGGAAAAATAGATGGCAGAAGCTTATCTCATTGGACTGGGCTATCTGCTTCCAACCTCTTCTTGTCATTATCATCCATTGATCTCCCTGCATCTCTATCAGCTACTGAAGGATGCAGCTCTCCACGTCATCCTTATACCAACAATAATTTAATTACTATCTGTATTTATGAGGGAAATACAGCCAAGATATTCAGCCTTAGATATTCAGCTTCTCACTTTCCCTGGGAAATTTCTCCATCCTTTCATTTCCAACTTCCAGGAGACATCCTTGTTATCACCAATCACCACATCTTCTCTTAAAGTCTCAATTCTTTGATTCCTATAATATTGTAGGACCATCATGTCATTATTGTCCATTCTTACTTGGACTTTCAATCTTTGGATCGCCCTGTTCCCCACCCACATCCAAATCTTCCCTGACCACTGTGCTGTCCACCATTATCATCAGTCCATCTACATTTAGATTATGTCCCAGTTTCTGGTTCTGGAGATGAAGCAGGAGAAAGGCCACCTGCTTCTGCACTCCCTACATTCACAGTCTAGTGGGAGACTAAAAATTAGCTACATGGGGAAACGTACAGATGTGTGATTAAAAATTATGAGCAAAGCAAGGATGTGATGAGTTTGCACAATTGCCTCATCTAACCAGGTCTCAGGGGTGGAGATATCTTCCCTGAAGAATATTAAAACACTTCCTTGGGGAAACTAAAGGAAGAGCATCTCAAGCAGTTTGAATATTAATCTTTAATCATTTCAAAAATCCACTCAACCTTCACCTAGAGGTAGCACCGAGAGTGGTTAGTGGGTCTCAGTATTCTGGTCTTTATCTCCACCCCTGCTGCCTATATTTTCTGTTTGTCTCCCCAGCCCACTTCTACTTCAGGATGTTTCTGAAGCAAAATGATGAGAGCAGACAAATCGACTGAAAACTTGACATGTGCAACACACAGGCATCACGTGCTGTGTTTGCAAACTAGGATAATAATCAGCACCTTGGGTTGTGCAATTAAAAATGGTGCATGGACTGGCCAGCTGTCTCCCCACGTGTAGGTCCCTGGAAGTTGTCCTACTCGCCCTTCACTGGTAAGCAACACAAGCCTTCTCCCAAAAACCAGGAAGCTGCCCTGTTAATTTTGCCAAGTCAGCCTGACAGCTTAATGCCGAGTCACCCAGCTACCCTTCCCCTGGGGCAAAGACATCTGCTAGGCTTGTTACAAAAATGTTGTTGCTTCTCTTCCGTCTTATGTATTCCTCCCACTGCCCCAAGAACCAACTGTCTAATTGGAGTTCCTGGGCTGAAATGCTTACTGCTGTCTGCTGGCCAGAGCAGGCATCCTGCTGAGGGCCACCTCTCTAAGAAATGCCTTTGCCTCACTGTTGGCTGCTCTCTCTTTGGCCAGGAGTCATCTAAATTCTATCTTGAGATTTCTTTTGAGCATCTGAATTCTCTGGAAACAGAGACAAAATGACCCAAATAGAAAAATGAGGTCATTGGAGCATAAGAAACAACGAACTGTCCCTGAATTGAGAGACTGGAGAATAAAGAAGGTGTCGAAACTGCCTCCCACATGTTTAAATAAAGATGCTAGCAAAAGTGGCCATCTTTGGATGAACACTTAATAAGTAAAGAGTGTGTGTGGTGGGGGAAGAGAGGGAGGGACAGAGAGAGAGGAAGAGGGAGGAGAGAGAGGGAGAGACAGAGAGAGGGGAAAGGTAGGAAGGGACACAGGGAGGGAGGGAGAGGAAGAGATAGAAACTAAAGACCTATCTTGAATGATAGGCACTTGGGAGATCAAAAAGTTGTGGTTAGCCTGCAGCCATCCATGGCAGCTCATCCACTGTTTGAAGAGTTTTTTCACTGTGTTGAGGCTCTTGGAGCTGTAATTCTGGATATAAGCCGTCTGGCCATCACCTTGTGGCTGGTGTGCTGGGTGGATGCTGCGTCGGATGGCAAGAACTCAGAGTCAGATAGACCTGTCATAAGGATTCTTAATCATTAGAGAGGGAGGAGCTAGAAACAAAGGCTTTGCAGATGAAGAATGGAGGAAGATGGCTAATAGGATCTGGAAAGTTCTATAAATTACCTGTATCTTGAGAGAAATGGCTAAGAGAAGTGTCTGCTGTGGGTAATGGGATGTGTTTCCAGTGGTGTGTATGGTGTGGACAGTAGTTAGCCCTGGGGAGAGATCAGGGAAGAGGGAGACTTTCACAGCCATTAGGATGTCTGTGGATGGGGAGTTAGGACAGTGACAGGAGACATTGGGACAATCCCAACCACACAATCAGATCCCTGGCATTCTTCCCCATGTACTGAGCTTGAGCTCGGAAGTAAAACACTGCAGAGGAGTGATGGAGTGGTTCCTGGCACCAGACAGTTGCATTTAATTCTGGATATAGGTGCTGATATTTCTTCCTGTAGTCACAGAGGCTTAGAAGTAGAGCACAGGGAAAGAAGGCTTGGCCATCTCACTACCACACAGAACAGCTTCCTACTTCTCATCCAAGACTCTACCTTTTTCATCTGCATCTTAGTGGACTCAGTGGTTTCGGTGGTCACTGTCTGAGATGACTATTGTACTATTTTGTACCTGTACATAGTCTTCCCAAGAGTCAAGCATTACCAAGGTTCTTCAGACAAATATGTGTTCTCCACCCTTTCTCCCTTTATAAAACTGTGTGAATAGTGGTCTTGGCTCATTTTGAAATCAAGAGACCGAATTCTGGTGTGCTGAGTGACAAGTATTACCCATCACGGAGACAATGGCAGTATTGACCCACCGACAGGAAATGGGCCTGTCTACATGCTCCAGCTTGCAGACAGGCTTGTCCTCACACACAATTGCTGCCTTTTTCCCATGTTCCACAAGAGAAGGGGGACACATTCCAGACAAGGAGACTGTTTGTTTTCCCACCGAAGGGGACACACGGTATCTAGAGGTCAAGCCCAGGCCAGGGCCATGTTTGCTGGGCTAAGCCTAGCCTTTTCCCAGAGGCCTGATTATTCTGACAACCTCCCAGCTGTTGTCACTTGGGCCGAGAATGTCTCCTCAACCTTCTGTACAAACATCCATCCTGGCTGGCAAAGCTTTCAGGTTTGTTTAGAGACCAAAGTCAAGGAATGAATGTCTGAGCTCCAGGCAGGGCTCTGAAGCAAACAGGCTGGTGAGGCATAGGGGTGGGATGCCAGGCTGTCCTGTCTCTATAGTCTTAGCAAGAAAAACAGAATTCTAGCCATAGGAATGTCTTCAAATACAGTTTGACTCCTTCCTAAGAATCCCTGAGACTGCCAGGGCTAGCAAGAAAGAAGAACAATGGCTTTCCATCCTACTTCCTGTTTCCAGTGGTGGGGAAAGTCAATGTTTGATTTTGAGACACGGTCTTGCTATGCAGCCTAGGCTGGCTTCCCATCCTCAGTTTTCCAACCTCAACTTCCTAAGTGCTGAAATCACAGGGATGCACCACCATACCTGGTGGAAAATTCTTTAGTAACCTCTCAGATACGTGGAGTTTCTCTTTTTTTGAGACAGCAATAGCAATAACAACAGTGATGAGATTTACCTGAAAATCGTCTAACATCTTATTTGGGGGTAAAAACCCATTTTACTAAACCAAACATCATTTCCCTAAATTCTCAGTATAGCTTAGAAAGATCTGTACCAGTAACTGCCAAGAATGTGCCAGATTAGGCACGAAGCTCGGTGAGGGAGTCACAAAGACAAATGGGAACCCTGACCTGTGAGAACTTCCTGTCGTGTGTGGATGAGGACACCCCTGGCAAGGGACTCTCACGTTTTGTGGCCCTTGATGGGAACAGTTGTTCACAGGAGTAAAGTGACACCTTAGCCCGGATATTTATCTAACCAAAGCTTACTGTTCCAGGCACTAGGCAAAGCCCAAATAGGTGGCATCTAAAGCCGCCTGGAGGCCACTGGAAGGGTGTGTTCATAGCAGTGCAGAGGCAGCAACTGGACTTCATCCTGCTTCTGATGGAAGCTTCACTACTTTGCTGCTGTAAGACTATGGGCAGGTTACTTAGTACGTGAGCAAGTTCGTGTCTACTGTGTTGTCTTAATTTACTTGGAGGATTGGTAGTGAGGAGTCAGTGAATTAATGTACATGGAATGCTTTGGATTGCACATGTCAAATAATCAACAACTAATTTATGATAGTTATCATTTATTCCAGTGGATTGTAGCACGTGGATGATGGGCTGGATCCTAACAGAAGGTTACAGTTAACAAAACATGTTTAGACACTGGTGGGAGGTAGTCACCCCTTCTTCTTGTGGGAGACTTTGGGAGCTGTGTCAAAGTCAGGAAAGGTACCACTACTCATCATGACTGTTAGCCAACAAGCCACCAATGATAACACTAGTGGCCACATTCATTTAGCATTTGCTCTGCCATGGCAGCATGGGAATCTGTTATGTGCATGCCTCAGACCATCCTCATACTGTATTGAAGCTAAGGTTCAGAAAAGTGAGCTGGCTCAAGGCGGTAAAACCAGATATGAGTGAGGAAAATGTGTTATCTGACTATGGGGCCTGTGTTCTACACTCTATTCTTGTCCTTAACACAAAACCACCTACCCAATATCTTTGGTGCCCTGGTCTCTGGATAACACATTCTATAGGTCTAGTAGCTTCAATGAAATGTCTTCCTTGGTATCAGGCATTTGAGGACTATTTGGTGGCACTTTTGGGGAGGCATAGAAGATGTGACTTTATAGGACTAGATAGACACTCTTTGAGAGCTTCAAGACTCATGCCACTTTGAGTTGGCTATCTCTGCTTTGTGTTGGGGTTCAAGATGTGAGCCTTCAGCTGTTGATACAGCTACCATGCCTGCTGCCTCTCTCCACCATCATTGATTCTAACCCTCTGGTACCATAAATCCAAATAAACTGTCTTCTAAAAGTTGCCTTTGTCATGATGTTTTATCACAGCAATAGAAATGTAACTGTGACAGGTTAATTGGACACAGTCCTTGTCTCCCCAGGTGACAGTTTAGACACATACAGAGGCAGATATAGAATCAATACTTTGAATGAGATCAAGATTTCCAATAAGCATAGTTTGACATATGAAAGGAATTTAATCCAGCAGGTTATAATTAAAGAGAGGGGGGAATGGAGCCCCCTGACAGCAGGGTTTTCTGTAGACATTATAGAGTATCCATGTCTGAAGAGACTGGACAGATGAGCCTGGCTCACATGAGAGGCATCCAAGGGCAACAAAGAGACTGTGGGCTTTGGGATTAAAGTGAACAGCTGTTCCTACTTCTGGAGTCTTGAACCAGAAATCCTCTCAACTAAAATGATGTAGAGATACTGGTCCCATCCCAGAGGGTAGTGTGATGATTAGGATTACTTGATGCAAGTTATTCACAGGACACATTACAATGTCTGACATTGGAGAAGACAGTGATGGAAGAGGAGAGAGAGAAAGGAGAATGAGCACTGTTTATTTTCTCTCTTTCTTTTCTTCCTTCCTTCTACTCTCTTTTCTTCCTTCCTTCCTTCCTTCCTTTCTTTCTTTCTTTCTTTCTTTCTTTCGGTGGTATTGTGTTCCCTGAAATATTGTGCACCCTAATAAATTTATCTGGGGTCAGAGACAGAACAGCCACAATATTAACATAGAGGATAGGCAGTGGTAGCACACACCTTTAATCCTAGAATTCCAGAGGCAGAAATCCATCTGTTCAAGGATACTACCAAGCATGGTGACTCACGCCTTTAATCCCAGAAAGTGAGCCTTTAATCCCAGGGTGTGATGGCAGAAAGAGAAAGATATATATATATAGCGTGAAGACCAGAAACTAGAAGTATTTGGCTGGTTAAGCTTTTAGGCTTTGAGCAGCAGTTCAACTGAGATTCATTCTGAATGAGGGCTGAAAGGCTTCCAGACTGAAGAAACAGGATCAGATGAGGAACTGGCAAGGTGAGGATGCTGTGGATTGTTCTGTCTCTCTGATCTTCCATCATTCACCCTAATACCTGACTCTGAGTTTGATCTTATTAATAAGACTCCTTAAGATTTCTGCTACTCTCTTTCTTTCTTTCTTTCTTTCTTTCTTTCTTTCTTTCTTTCTTTCTTTCTTTCTTTCTTTCTTTCTTTCCTTCTCTCTCTCTCTCTTTCTTTCATTCATTTTGTTTTTTGAGACAGGGTTTCTCTGTGTATAGCCTGTTCTGGAACTTACTCTGCAGACTAGGCTGGCCTTGAATTCAGAGATCCACCAGCTTTTGCCTCCCAACTGCTGGAATTAAAGGCATGTGCCACCACTCGATTGAGAGGTCTGTTTCTAAGGAGCCTCTGGAGGGGAGACTTTGAGCTTTAAACACAGATGTGCCAACCACCAAGTGTAGCAGAGGGGCTTCCTTGTCCCCAGATCACACAAAGCTATAGAGGAAGACATCAGGACTTATGGAAAGACACTGGCAAACTCTACCTTTAAATAAGAGTGCAGCAAGAATCTGTGTGTGTGTGTGTGTGTGTGTGTGTGTGTGTGTGTGTGTGTGTGTGTGTGAGAGAGAGAGAGAGAGAGAGAGAGAGAGAGAGAGAGAGAGAGAGAGAGGACTGGAGAGATGGCTCAGTGCAAGAAAGCAGCATTGGGAAGACAAGTAGGAAGGAAGCTATTTGGGAAGTGAATATGGGAATTGGGAAGTGTCTAGCAGAGGGTGGTAATGAGGATGCTGTTACCTGGGCCCCCAGCAGCAGCAGTTCATCCAGGAACTGGGCTTTGCTGGACACTGTGGGGATCCTGGCAAAGCAGAACATGGTCAGGCAGAGTTCCTGGGTCTTGGTTCCATCAGTCCCCAGGACCAATGTGCAGAATGGCCATCTCTCTCCTACTCTCCCTTCCTTGGTACCCCAGGCAATCATCCCAGGTGCACCTCTCTGTCCCACTGTCTTAATTGGACCATGATGCTGTCTCCCTTGACTTATCTTCCATCTGTAGTCTTGCAGAATTGACTCAGTTTTCTGGGACTCAGCTCTCTGCCAGTTTTCTGGGACCTCTTTTCTGCTCTATTTTGCCTCAGGTCTGTACAGACCAGGGCCATACATAGATCCCACCCCAGCCTTTCTTTGGCCCCCAAAACCCAATTTAAATGTCTCCTCCAGCTTAATTTCCCAAAATGACCTCAGCTCCAAATCTCCTTTTACTGTGC
The DNA here is from genome assembly GCF_903995425.1 of Onychomys torridus. NCBI lineage: Eukaryota > Metazoa > Chordata > Mammalia > Rodentia > Cricetidae > Onychomys > Onychomys torridus. The sequence continues at coordinate 91,753,525 of NC_050443.1, forward strand.
AGTAATTTAATGCAGATGTCAGCCACCTATAGCCTGGAGCCATCCAACTCAGTTCCTTTAAAGACAGAGAGAAAGCACAAAGCCCATGTCATGTATGAGGAGGAGGAGGAGGAGGAGGAGGAGGAGGAGGAGGAGGAGTAGGAGGAGGAGGCGGAGGCGGCTAGCTTCCTTCCAGGGTTCCATTTCACACCTTTCCAGGCCGCCTTGATCCATGCTCTGGAACTGACCCCGCCCCATCCCCCGGCAGCACTTGTCTGGTTCCCTCGTCCCCCCACGATTGATCTCCATTTCTCTCTAGGTTATTGCTCACCCACAGCTTCCTACAGAGTTGGTTTTCCTGGAAGTTTAGGTGCCAGGCAGATTTGAACATGTCACATTAGGGGTCCCAGCCCACAATCCTAAACAGCTGATAGACAGGCCCTGCTGCGTGAAGTCTTGCTTTGGTGGGCTCCTTCCTCAGGAGGACGGCTGTCAGTGTTTTCTTCCCTGAGACTCTCCTCTGCTCCCCTTCGGTCTATCAAACTCAGAACACTCCCTTCTTCCTAGGTCAGAGAGCCTGCTTACTAGGCTGTGTTGGGTTTGTGTTTGTTTTGTTTTCCTCCTCCATCTGGTCCCCTGGCTTCCTGCTCACCTATCTTAGCTGAATCCTCTGCTCTACTTAACCAAGGATGCCTGGGTTGTATTTCCTTTTCTATGGCAGCTCTTGGCCACACATGCTGCTGCCTAGCCAGGCACCCTGCTCCAGCTGTGCCCTGTGTCATCTGCTTGCCCTCGGGAGGGAGAGGGTCTGTGACAGTTCTTTGGAAGGCCCTGGTATTCACTCATCCCATTTGTTTAGTGAATGATCTCCTACCATTCTGTGCATGGGGGCTGGAGGCAAGGGTTAGAGGCCACCTCTAATGTTGGGATGTCAGCATTAAAGGGGCCCAGAGAGGATCAGGAAATCCCTAACATAGGATGAACTAGTCTTGGGGATTGGCTACTTAGAAGTTCCCTACCCTGTATGTTAAAACCAAGGAACCAAGGAGACCACCTAGAACAGAGGTCCTGAGGAAAGCAATTGGGAAGACAGGTCTGAATCCTGACCAAAATGAGAGGCTGGAAGAGAGGGGGCAGCGAAAGAAGCCCTGGAGCCAGAAAAGCTGCCCGCTGGGTGGCTCTGCTTTGCACAGCTCCCCAAGAGCCAGTGAAGATTTCCTGTCTTCCCCATGGGGCCAGCTGTACCCGGTACCTTGGTCCCAGCAGCCCCTGTACTTAACTGGCACAAGCAGGCAGATAATGCACTCTAGTGTTCAAGGACAATCAGACTCAGCTAAGCGTGAAATCAGTTTTTTCCAACGAACTCACTCTGCTCTGAAAGAACAGTTTCTATCTTCAGAGACAACCTGTCATTCCCTGAAGCAATTTACCAGTTTCGGCGGGAGTGGACATTCTCTCAAAGAGCAGGGGTACCTGCACCTGACTGGATCCAGGTGTCTGGGTTCAAGTGGAGGCCCAGAGCACAGAGGCTAGGCTCACTTTCTTCCCTGCCGGCATCCGAGGACTTAGGACACTGGCAGCCATCAGGAAAGCAGATGTTTTCTGCAGCTCAGGCCTGCTGGGAACCAAGACATACGCTTCATTTGTTAGTTTGCTCAGCTTGCATTTATTAAGCACATCTGTGCATGAGGTGCTGGGCCCATTGTTTCATAAAGGAGATTGGAAAGTGCAGGTGAGTTTGGGCTCACAGACTCTGGAGTTGACTGTGCTTAAATCCTGGCTCCACCATGTACACCTGGTGACATCGAATAACTCACCTTTTATTTGTGTCTTAATTTCCATATTTGTAAAAATGGAAATAAAAGAATTGTAACCACTAAAATGCTTGCTCACAGGTGTGAAAACCTGAGTTTGGATCCTTGGAACCCATTTAAAGCCAGAGCTGTAGAACATGTGTTAATCTCAGCATTTACATAAGGATATGGGAGGCAGAGACAGGAGACTCGCTGTAAGCTAGTGGGACAGTGAGCAAATAACAGAGCCCTTCCCAATCAAGGTGGAGGATGAGGACCAGCACCCAAGATATTCCTCTGACCTCCACATGTGCACCCTGGCACCTGCCCACGCTCACACACATGAACACATACACACAATACTTTTCAAAAGTTCTACCTGCCCCATGAGAATATTCTAAAGATTCTGACATATGTAAAAGCTCACAGAACGATGCCTTGCCCATTCTGAGTGCTCCATAGGGGCTAGTTTAGGAAATAAAACACATTTAATTCATGTGGCATTCACAGTTTTTGAAGGAATGATGCTCCAGGTTCTAGGAGAACCCCAAGGAAGGGACATCTTAGAGGCAGTGGTGGCTGCACCCAGCCTAGAAGAATGACCAGAAAATGTATAGTGTGTTCACTGGGGCTCATGATGTCTGACCTCAAGGCTCACTCAGGCAAAGGCAGGTGATGAAGAGAGGATAGATTGGCTGGGTAAGAAGAGGTCAGAAGGTCATGGATACCCTGTGAAGACACTTTGTATCTCATAATGTGTTGTAAAAATGATTCTGGAATCGTCTCTGGAATCTAGAATGCTGGGCTATAACTCACTTGTCTGGGAAATAATTCTCTCATCAGGAATTACAGTTTGTTTATTTTTAACAAAATTGATCCCCCCCCCCCAAACCTCTCGTCTCTTTGCCAGTAAAGCATTATGATTTCATTTCGGCTTCATCAGCTGGGGACTGTGCTAGCTGAAGTGTAATAATTGTTTTTCCTTCTAGACTGGCTAGAGCATTGGTCTGTGAGGCAGAGTTCAAGTTCAAACTAGATGGATTGTTCCTTGTTAGGTCTACCTGCTCTGAATATTTACAAATCCAGGAAAAGCAAGCACTAAACAAATGATAATGTGTGAGGGTCTCAGGTTGATAGAAGACCTTCCTTGCAGAAGCGACTGTGTGTCCATGTGTGACCCTCACAAGCGAGTCTCTCTAGGTGTCACATGGAGACCTTGAAGGAATGTTTTAAAATGTCCTTATCCAGAGTGCTTCCATTTCTGCTAGTGACCTTTGTGCCCAGGAGATGGGTTCCCAGGACAATGCCATTTGGAGAGTCCCATAAAGTGTTTTAGGAAGCACATAGACTTTGGCAACAGAGGCTCTGGCCTGGTACCACTCTCTACCCTTTTCCTCCATTCATAAAGTAGGTGTCATGGTACACTTACTCTTAGAGTGGGAGGAGGGTAGGGAGCAAAGAGAGAGGGAGCCACCAAGAGTCACTTATGAGAGAAGCCTGTTGGCAGAAGACTGGAAGGCTACTGCCCCCCACCCCCCAAGGCTACCTGTCGGGACGGAGCATGCTAAGGAATCACAGATAGGGCACAAATGTTGGAGAAGGTAGGTGCAGCATTATTGACCTGCAAAGGATCATGGTCAGATCTGCCCCAGCTCACTAGTCCACTCCCATTCTCAGGAGTGTCCTCTCTTCCTTAAAATCCATTTCTATCGCTATCCATGAGTCCTGGTCTAATTCTTTGTTCCAGAACACAAGAATGTAGAAATCTCAGTGGGTCCTTCAGGACTCTGATCCATGTCTGTAATGATAAGGGGAAGAAGGCATTGAGAGCTGATGTCAGAACACAGGGTAGACCAGAGTCATGCTTATTGTTCACTCTGGCACACCCTTCTGGGACTGACACTCCCTCTACAGCACACACACTTTTACAGGTCACACTTCTATAGCACACACGGGGTCACACTCAGCATATGTTTCCACTAAAATGGTTGTCCAGCACCCAGGGCAGACACTGTGTTGGAGAATCAGGGTTGAGCTGCCTGTGTGTGAAGTTAGCAGACAGGGGATAGAGACAGACAGTGTCACCTCCAACATAGGTATACACAGTGCTTTCTTCAGCTGCCAGAAAACAGTGACCACCTCACAGGTGGCAGTCGGTGATGCACAGAAGGGGGAGGTAGCCATGGGAAGCTGATAAAGATGTGGAGGGGTTGGGCTTCAAACAAAAAGACAGGGCTCAAAGGCATGGAGAGAATTAGGGGAACCCCAGAGAAAAGGAGAGAGGTGGACACACACATAGACAGGCAGAGACTGTGAGAGAGGTGGAGACTGAAGGAAAATACCGAACAAGCATCAGCAGGAGCGTGGAGCACTGGACAGGTGTGGGGACCACTGCTGTGGGAGATGCCTTATGAAATACCCTCAGCTACCCTCTGGTTACAGATGGCAGGGGCTAATGTCCTGGCCCTGTGCCTGCCACGCAGGAGGCCATATCATTTATCTTCCAAACTGGGTCATCTGTGAAAGTGAAAGGAGGTAGAATTCATGATTACACTAGGACAGAGGGTCAGATGGGGCTGACGGGGGGGGGGGGGGGGTCGTCCCCAGAGCAGACTGCTGCACCAGGCCCCTGTGCCTAGAAAGTGTTTTCATAACCAAGAGCTAACATCTCTGACTCAGAACTGCGAGAGAGGGTACTGCCTCACTGTCTCCTTCCTTTCCTCCCTCCCTCCGCCTTCCCTTCTTCCCTCTCTTCTTTCCTCCCTCTTCCTCTCCTTCTCTTTTTCACACTGGCTTTAAACCTAGGCTCTCCCCATATGAAATGTTTTACCACTGAAAATCCCATTTTTTTAAAAAAGATTTATTTTGAGACAGTGTCTCACCAACTTGCTTAAGCTGCTCGTGAATTCAGGCTGCAGTCCCGAGAGGCCTTGGATTTGTGGTCTTGCTGCCTCTGCCTCCCTGGTAGCTGGAACACAGGCATGCATCACCAGACCTGACTTGAGCTATTCTTTCTTATTCTGAAAAGAGGGCGTGTTCCATAGAAACAAATGCCTGATACTTATAAACAGAATGTGTCCATTGATGAGAAGTTAGTGGCCAGCATGAAACAGTGCCAGATGAATTCACAAGTTCAGTTCAACTGTGAAGATTTTTAATTAATTAATTTCATGTGTGTGCATGTGCTGCACAACATAAGGGTGGAGGTCACAGGACAACTTGACAATTTTCTCTGTGGTGGTTTGAATAAAAATGGCCCCATAAGCCCACAGGGAGTGGCACTATTAGGTGTGGTCTTGTTGGAGTAGGTGTGGTCTTATTGAAGGAAATATGTCACCAGGGGTGGGCTTTGAGGTTTCAGAAGCTCAAACCAGGCCCAGTGGCTCTCTGTCTCTTCCTGCTGCTTGTGGATCCAGACATAGAACTCTCAGGTACCTATCCAGCACCATCTCTGCCTGTGTGCCACCATGCTTCTCACCATGATGACAATGGACTAAACCTCTGAACTGTAAGTCAGCCCCAGTTAAATGCTTTCCTTTATGAAAGTTGCTATGGTCATGGTATCTCTTCACAGCAAAAACCCCTAAGACACTCTCCTACCAAGTGGGTCCTGAGAATAAAGTCTGATCTCAGGCTTGGTGGTAAATGTGTTTACCCAATGGACTATCTCTCTGGTCCATTATAATTTTTTTAATTTAATGTGCAGTGGGCATACTATGCAAATTATTTACTGTTTATCTGAAATTCAAACTCACCCATATGTGGGTATTTTTAATGGTTAAAAATGATAGTCCCACCAAGACAGAACATAAGAGTCTATAGTTTTAATTATTAAATTAAATAGAAAATTATTTGGAGAACATCTTCTATGTTCCAGGCAAGTGCTGTGTGCCAGAGTGGAATCTCAAATGAGCAGGACATGGCTTCTGCTACCAACTCCTAGGCCAGAGAAGGAGGCTGATGTTTACTGAATCTATTAAGACCTAGAACCTGATTTTTTTCTGTTCCCTCAATAAGTCCCCACTCTCCTGAGGGTTGTTCTAGTTTCAGATGAGAGCATTAAAGACCAATGGCAAAGCCTAGGTTTTAGAGCCCAAGAAGCAGCCGAGGTTAACACCCAGGTCTGCCTGTCACTAGTTGCTATGGCAAGGTTCATGGGATGAACGACATAAGGGAGGAAGGGCTATCAGAGGGTATCAGAGGTTTCAGTGCAGAATCAGCTTGTTCATGGCTGTGGCCCCTGGAGAGGCAGCACACCATGTTGGCAGGAATATGGGAGAGAACAAATTGCTCATGTTGTAGTGTCTAGGCATCAGAAAGAGAAAGGGGCCAGGGCAAGAAATTCCCTTCAAAGATCCACACTCCACTCCCTTCTCAAATATACTCACTGAGACCCTACTTTCACCAACCAGGACTGTCTCTATCCAGTATTAGATCATCAGTGGACAAACACACTGATCAAGCCAGGATTCTACTGATTTCATTACCTCTCAATAATGGACTCCACCACCTTGGGGGGAGGTACACTTTCAACATCTGAATCTATCAGGCGGTACTTCCTACACTAACTGTAACAGTGTGATTCCAGAACCACATTCATTCCCATCTCAAGGTATTTTCTGTAGGTTTACATACAAAGGGTTACTTCCTCCATCAAAAGGGGCGTTATCATCAGCTTTTTTAGGTCCAAGTCCAATGACTTCATCATAAAAGAGATGGAGGTTATTGTAAGGAAGATCCACGGACCAGGGTTGTGAGAGGCATGCTGTTGGGAAGGTGTGGCGCTTCCGTGGACCAACCACTCTTTGAATCTCTTTCACAGCTGCTGATCTTCCTCTTGGAAACCCCACTTTTTCTCCACCTCTCTCTGCTTACTCATAGGTTTTATTCTGTCAGATCTTTGACCTATGTGCAGCTGATATACAGTAGCAGAATCAATCTCTGGCTTTCAACTTCAAACACTTACTGCCAAAAATGGCTAAGTATTCCAAAATCCCTGGTTTAACTTTGTCTTATTTTGTTTTGTTTGGAGACAGGGTCTCCTGTAGCTCAAGCTGGCCCTAAACTTACTATGTAGCTGAGGATGACCTTGAACTTCTGATCCTTATGTCCCTACTTTTTGAGCCCTAGCATTATAGGCATGGGCCATCACACCCAGTGCATCACACATGCAGTGCCGGGGAGTGAATGTAGGGCTTCTACCATGCTAGGCAAGCACTCTACCTAGTGAGCTACATCTTCAGCCCCTTGGTTTAATTTTTCCCCAAGCTGGTGGAGTCCATTATTGAGAGGTAATTAGATCAGTGGGCTCCTCACTTGATCAATGTGTTCATCCACTGATGAGCTCATACTGGATGGAGATGGTCTTGGTTGGTGAAAGTTAGGGTCAATGTGTGTGTGTGTGTGTGTGTGTGTGTGTGTGTGTGAAAAGAGGGGGTGAATCTTTGAAGGGAATCTCTTGCCCTGGCCCCTTTCTTAATAAACAGATTTATTAAGTACTAAAATTTATGTACTACAAAATCCAACCACTTATTAATCTAATCTTTGACATATCCTAGCTCCTGAATGTCTGGGCTGTGGCCAGAGATCCTTGTGTTGGTGTGACAGCTTTGACTCTGACTGTCCTTGAGCCCGTGTTGAAGGTTGGCCAGCTCTGCTCCAGTTGTGGACCGTATGTCACTGTGATTAGCTTCTCTAATCAGGAGATTCTGAAAAGCTGACACTTGCTGTGGGTCTTGAAGGAGGCATTAGCATTAGGCAGGAAGAGCAAACAGTAAGAAAGGCATACTTGTCAGCAGTCACCAGGGAATGGTGAGATCAAAAGGAATTTTCTGATTTGAAGCCAGTATTTATTAAACATTTGTTTTATTAATTTGTTTTCCCCTCATGGTTGCTTAAGGTAAATGTTTAGAGAATATGGATAATATTTTTAAAAGGAAAAACTTTAAGAAAAGAAAAATCACCTTAAATTCTGTCACAAATACATTTTCCTTGTTTTATTGATTTTTAAAAGCTAGTTTTGTTTTTTTCCAGAGACAGGGTCTCTCTGCATACCCCTGGCTGTCCTAGAACTGACTATGTAGACCAGGCTTGCCTGGAACTCACAGAGATCCTCCTGCCTCTGCCTGCCAAGTGCTGGGATTAAAAGTGTGCACCACCACTGCTAGCTTAAAATAATTTTTACATTAAAACGTGTTTGTTTACATAGAGGTCAGAGGGTAACTGTAGAGTGTCTCCTCTCCTTCTATTATGTGAGTCCTAGGGATTGAGCTCAGGCCCTCAGGCTTCCAGGCAACTGAGGCATCTTTCCAGCCCTAATATTTAATTCTTAATTTCTAAATAATAGAGACAGAGATTTAGATGCCAATTAAAACAGAAGAGTTGTGTATCAAAGCACCCTGGTTCTGTCTCAGCTCCCTCACACTACCACACTAACGGACAAAAGTTTTGCTGGATTCTGTTCCCAGGCGTTTGCTCATTCCTGACTTCTGGTTCCACAGCATGCTGGCCTTTGAAGCCAGGCTTTTTATACTTTTCCTGTTCATGGCCCCTTCTGGCCTGAGAATTTCTTTTATGTGACCCAGGTATAGAGGTATGTAAATAGCAATGCAAATCCAAAATTTACTGATAATAAATCATAAATAAATTTATTTTAAAGGAATTCATTGGCATATATATTTTGTCATTTATTAAATATGAAAGCAAATTTGCATACTAATAAGAGGAATATGCTTATTTTTTTTACAACATGAAGAATTAAATCTTGGCTATATATTTGAAACTGTAGGACATGGAGCCTCTTCAACATCTTTGGGAGTACATCGATATTATAATTACCAATGCCAAAAATGCCTCTTTGCATAAGCATGCAGTATAAAATGCCAGGAGTCTGTTTAGGGCTATCTCAGAAATTGTTGGAAATTCTGTCCTAATCCCAAGTCAAAATTTATTTAATAATTTTTTATGAACCTGAAGTCAGCAAATCAAACAGCAATTTTTAGTATCAAACATTCTAACATAATGCAGTCCAAAGATAAACTTTGAAACTTGCATGCTGAGGAGTGCTGGTAGGAAAACATTGCCTTTGTTTTCCAGTCTTAAACTGCTGTATTTCTGTAAGGGCAGAAAACTTTATATGTGCAGTGAAAACACTGCAGTTTATAGCATAACTCAGACTGAATCTGAGGCTGTTTCAGGTAACAGTGGCCTGTGGTGCACGTTGTAATGGTATGTCATGTATACGTGTGCTCAGGACCAGGGCAGCAGAGAGGTCATGTGATGTAACGATGTAACACAGTCAAATGCTGTCAGCAACACCTTGGATTCTTTTGATTTTGAATTAATTTTTTGTCACTGACTGTCCAGAAGCCCTTTGCTGTTGTCAAACTTTTCATGGCCACCTCATTCGTAATGTTGGGGACAAGATCCAGAGCTTAAGTTTTGCTGTGCACATGGCATGTGACTCTCCAACGAAAACCTAGTAAGACTAAATAAGACGTAAACTCCAGTTTCTCAGCCACTCACTACAATTTAGATGTTCTATCCTCCTGCAGCTAGAAGCCGACATGTTGGAGGGGGCAGTTACGGAACACTTCATTGTTCTAGAAAGTGCTACTGCACAGCGCTGCTCTGGGTGAAAATATTACTTTTGCCTATTGGTTTGTCAAGTTTAGATTGCATCAATTGATCTCAGCTCTGTTTCTTTTCAGATATAGCTTCATCACTTATAAAATACAATACATACACAGAAAGGCTTCTCTGTTATAAACACAGACAGTAACAATTTACCACAAATGAAGAGACCACTTCCGAGCAATAGATGGAATATTACTAGAACCTAAATGCTCTCTGATTCCATTTAGTCACTAACAGATCATTCTGTCTCACACCTATTCATCCTGGGCTGGCTCTGCCTGTTACTGGCCTTCCAGACTGGCTTCTTTCGTCCATAGTAGGGGGTGAACGAGAGCTCCTTCTTGGAAATATGGTTACTGATTTGTATCATGTGAGTATACTATCACTCCATTTACCTATCTGTACACCTGCATATCTGAGTTGCTACTGAACTCATGTCTATACTCGTTTCTGGATTTTCTATTCTAAGTTTAGGGGAGCAATAAGGTCTTATAAGTGGGTGTGTTTGAGCCTACCTGTGTGCACTCTTGTGAGGGTTACCTGTGGTTCTTTTCACTCTACTGAGTGGTGATGGAGACCTTGCTTCCTGTAAAGTCTAGCTTTCTCAGTAAGCAGTGGATCACTCCTGCTTTCATTTCTTGTAAAAATCACTCTCACACAGATGCTGCAGTTTTTCTAGTTGATGCAGCTTTCTAATCCATTTTCATTCTTGGTAAAGCCAGCCTTCCAAGATCCTTCAGGACTGGATTAGCCATTCTTTAATGTAACTGCACTCACGTATAAATTACATTGACATAGAGTGGCTATAAAAATGCTTTTATATATGGGGCTGGAGAGACAGCTTGGCTGTGAAAAGTATTTGGAGAGGACCTGGAGTCTGGTTCCCAGCACCCACATTGGGTATCTCAGAACTGCTTATAACTCCAGTTCCAGGGGATCCGATGCCCTCTTCTAGGCTCTGCAGGTACAACATGCACATGGTGCACATACAGACAAGTGGGCACACACACTTATAAAAATAAATGAAAAAATTTAATGTCTTTATATAACTTCACACACATATAAATAAAAGTTTTAGATGCTTTTATGCAAACTACATAAAAATTTGGGTACACTGTTTCAAAAATTACTACAAAGGGTAAATCTTTCCATAATATTACATTTTTCTCCTGTATATTCTATCAGCTTTGTAGTATTTAATAATGTAAGTAAACTATGATATATTTAACCAAATAAGTTGTTTGGCTATGCATCTTTATTATTTTCCTATCACCTTATTAATTGTAAATTGCTTTTTTAGATTGTATTCTTTTACTAAGTATTTCAATTTATGGGAATCAAACCAATGTAAATTACCCAAAATAAAAGCCACATAATGATGTTTATTGCAGCATTAGTTATAATCACGGAAAATTAGAAATGACCAGTTAATTGACACTTGGCAAACGGCTGTAAACACAGCACCTCCAAACTCATCAGAGCATCATGCAAATGTTTGAACCCATGGTCAAGGAGACTGGCAAATTACTACCAAGCATTTTATGTAAAATGCACCTGTACTGTGATGATGAATGTTAAAATGCAGCATTCGATAAGCTACACCAAACCAAAGGCAGTTATACTGGAGGGGTGTTTGTGAGGAAGGGGAGGAAGCGTACAGTCTTCCCTTTTATCTCTCTTGAATCTCACAGAATTTATGTCATCTCATAATAAAACAACGGAGAATCATTTTTAAAATAGACTGGAAGATGCATGAAATCATAAGCTAGCAATACCCCAGGGGAGAGCTCAGCTCCGAAAAAAAGCAGTGCTGGATACTTAGTTTTCTTCAAGTCTAGATGCAAACACTGAGGTTTAAAGCAAGACTGTAACATCCCAGCTTGCCAAAGGAATTTATCACAAGGACACAGAAGTCATAAAAGACATCGATTCCTTTGGACCAGAAAAACTCCCTTAGTCATATCTGGTACCTTGGTGAAAATCCTCCAGAGACCACAGGTCCTTAAAGACTTGTTCAGTGTAAGTTTTTAAGGTTCTCACTTCTGAGTGTGAGCTGCAAGTAAGTCTAAGAGACTGAATATGATGTTAGAAGATGCAGGGGACTTTCCTTCTGTGGGTCTTGTGGAGACACTGGAAACTGGCCATAATCTGGCAGGCCCAACCCATAGCTGACTCTGAGACCACAGTTACAGAATCAACACTTCTTCCACCCTTGAGTGTCAGACTTATAGAGCTGTGTCTACTTTGAACTATGCTACCCTGCAGATTAATATAAAGGTCATTGCAGGCCACCAAGTCCTACAAAAGGATCCCATTAGCCCTGGCAAGCTGCCAGCTCTTCTTTTCTGTCATTGTCAGAAAATTAATGAAACCATTTATTGGAAGATAGAGGTGCAAACAGTGCATGTTGTGGTGCTGTGGGCCATACTGTCTGTGTTCTGACCTGTCCATGCTATGCCTCCATTAGGGTGGAGGGAAGGAGACAGACTCTGGTGAACATTAGGCATTCTTTCTGCATGCTACTTCTCTTAATATTTGCAAAGCAGCCCAGAGATTAAGGAACACTGTTACCATCTATCCACAGATAAAGAACCAAGATGTAGAACGGTTAAGAAATTTGGTCAAAATGCCATTGGGGGTGTGAATAGCAAGAGAGCTCTCATTCCAAAAGCATTGCTTGTCTTTCCCTTCATTATAACTTTCCTTCCTTTCCTTCTGTGTTCTACAGAAAGCATTTGATCAGGGATGCCATTTGAGACTGACCTGGGAATATGATCTGCTGGGCCTGGCCTGCAGAAAGCTTTGGTGGAAAGAAACAGGCTACAAGTCATATCCAGGTAAGGAAAACTCACAGCCTATGTTCAGCTCCTTAGTCATAGTGTGTAGCATCTTACCACATCCATGCGCACACGTGGAGCGATTAAGGCTCCAATCAAGTTCTTTCAAGCAGAAGGTGCATGGTGGGTTAGATGCTTTAGAATTGCAACAGTCCTAGAACTTACAGCAAAGCTTTGAGTCAGCACAGGACTAGGAGGCCATGCATCTCCAGGGTCTCTGGGACCTTCTGGTGGTGTCTTCTTGGCAGACGTGGGCTTCTCTGTAGTGCTACAGAGAACAGAAAGAACAGGTTCGAGAGAGCCTGTCAGAACCATGGCCCAAGATGCAAGACTACATTAGAACCATTGCAGCCTGACCTTGTGTTACAGCAAAGTTCAGCTTCTCCCAGGATGAAGGAGAGGGGTCGCGTGGTGGGTACTTCTCCATCACCCTTGAATTCTTTCTTAGGGAGTCCTCACTGGCAGCCACCACCGTTGGATCTTCTGGGATGCCAGATGCTGAACACTGGCCTCACAGGAGAAGAAAGGTCTTCTGAGAGAGTCCTGTTACCCCAACTTAATTTTACTAAATAATGAGACCTAATGAGGGAGAAATTCTAGCAAGTACAAGTACCAAAGAAAGGCATTTGAAGCAAAGTTGTAAACCTCCTCTAATCAGCCATGAGTGGTTCTGTCCCCGCTGAATTTCCCATCAGGGGTCTTCCACATCTTTCCTCCTCTGCACTGTCTGGGTTATCTCTACCAGGCCCAAAACCATCTCCCAGACATCCCTGGCCTTTCAGGAAAAATAGCCAACTTTCCATATAACACCCCCCCCCCATTAGTTTAGACTGTGATTAGAAGGGCCTTGCTTCTCCATGCTGGCACCAGATCTTGGTCACAGACATGCAGATACAAACACAGAGACACACAAAGGCTTGTGCATGTACACACACACACACACCCCTGTTTCTCAGTCAAGATTTCTCCTACTTCCTACTCTCCCCAGGGGACTTGTCCACTTGGATTTCAAAGTGGAATAACATTTCAAATCCTGACTGACTGTAAGGATTGATCAATACTGGCTCAGGAGCCCCAAGACCAAGTTCTCAGCACAAAGGAGATTTATTTGCCCAGAGGCATGAAGGGCAGGGAATAAGAGACAAAGACAGGAGGTAGATAGAAGGGGAAGGGAATGAAGGGGAGGGAGAAGGGGTATTTGTCTTGGGGAACAAAGGACTTCCTCTGGATAGATGGGAGACACACGTGGCCCATAGGAAAATGGCATCTTAAAAAGGAAAAGGGGCAAAACCCATGTTAGGATGAGGTGTTCAATTTTAATTGGTCATGTTAATTAAGTGATCCAAAGGGGACTTCTGATTGCTGGACTTCAATACTTTGACAGCTCGACCTGGGTGGTCAGCCTCAGGAGGAGAAGGTGGTCAAGTAAGGAAACAGACCTTGGTGGCTAGCTTTAGGAATGTAATCTGTTTCAAGCAAGGCAGAGGGAATGGAGGAGAAGGGCAAGGCCTGCCAGAGCCTATTTGCCATGCTTGAGCTAGAGTCCCTTCACTGACTACTATCTGCACCATAACCAACTGTCATTTTTCAATTCAGGAATCATGGACATAGCAAAGACTATGTTTTTTTGATTTGATTTCAAGTAAGCTATGACCACATTTAAGGATTTCCTGACAAAAGTTCCCCTTGCTGAAGCATTGTTCCAATGTTACATCATCAACTAATAAAGAAATGAATCTTTTGTTTATGACTTTCATGTTATATAGAGGATATGTTTACGGAATTTTTAATCAAGAATTCAAAATTCCCACTAATGTAATGCATAAGCAAAAACCATAAGCCGTGTACTAGTTGTGTGTGTGTGGGGGGATTCTCCAGAGGAACAGAGTGTGTAGAAGGAATATATTTATTAAAAGCACATCTGTTAGCTCAGCTTACACAGTATTGTCTTGCTGTTCCAACAATCGCTGCCTTCACACTGGAGAGACTGAGGACCCAGAGATGCTCAGCACATGGGGTTGCACGTCCCAATCTGCCTTGGAAGTCCTGGAAGACTCCTGGGGAGCCAATGGTCTTCAGTCCAGGTGAAAGGCTGAAGAATCTGGGTTCTGATGGTGGCAGATGATGGTAATGGAGGCAAGAAGAGCTGAAAGGCCAGGCAGGCAGAAAGCAAAAGCTTTTCCTTTAGACCTCTATATCTGGGCCACCTCAAGAAGCTGCTGATCACATTTAGGGTGAGTCTTCCCACTGTAATTAACCTAATCTAGAAACCCCCACAGAGGCCTGTCTCTTAGTTGTTCTGGATCTAGTTAATTTGACAAAATTAACTATCACATATACCTATAACTTTTGCCCCTTCTGTATATGTTTTTATTAGTTCCATAAGCACAGACAGTAAAGACACAGTCCTTCAGAGGTATAAGAAGAAATAAATCCTGCTTAGGCATTGTGAAGCCACCCTGGATAGACATGTGCCAACTGTTACTAGCCATGGCCTCTGTGAGACAGTAGCATGAAGTGGCTGTAAAAGACTGTGACTGAAACCCAGCAGGAGCAAAGTTGACAGAGTGTTGTGTGACAGAACTTTTCCTGGAAAGGCACTATACACACATCTACTCACCCCTGACAGGGACTCCACCAAAGTCGACTTGGTGAACCAACAAATATTATTGGGGTTACTTACTGAAGCAGAAATGACTCAAAGACAGCTGTATCACCAGAGCCCACCCCAGCATGGGTGACAGTTCACAAAGCTGGGAACCTGGAGCAACTATCTATCCTGCAAGCAGCTCAATAGGTTGGAGAGTGTCGTTTCTGGGTGCCTCAGTTGCTCTAAACCTCTTCCAGACAGCTCAGCTGGTTTCTGCTTTCTTCAGGCAACTAGTCTTCTCTGAGTCTTCTTTGTAGCTCTGCTTGTCTAAGAGGCACGCTCAGCTGTCATTGCTTACTCTGATAGGGAGGGGCCTAGTGAATCTGCTCAGTTTCAGGGACTTCCTGAAGCTATTTTGAGTTGTTTACCATCCTGCTTAAATAGTTTCTCTGCAGAGTGGAATGATTTAACCTCTGAGGAAACTGTTACACAACACCAAGGAAAGAATAATTTCAAAGAAACTGAAATTGCCATGGCAGAATTAATATCTACACTCGAGGAAGTAGAAGAGGAATTAGCAGAAAATATGGCCAGCATTGTGAGAATGAATTGCAGAAGGTCTCCTAGAATTCAGAGTGGGAGGAGCACAGGCAAGCTCCTGTGCCTGCCCCTCCATTCTGTGGACATCACAGAGTGTGCTTGTTCTTTGCAGGGTCCTGAGCCTACCAAAGAGCATGTGGTATATCTGTGCAGAGTACTGGGGTCAGCATGGGTGTCCATGTATAAGTAAGCTTTCTCTGAGTCACAGCAGAGGTAATAGTGGTGAGAAAACGAAGTAGGCTGGGCATTAGGGCCTGGAGTCCCTTTTCCCATCTGCCTGTTCCTGCATAGTATTCTAAACAGTCTGAGAGTTGCAGCTTCTGACTGAGCCTTCCAGGTTGCCACTGAGGGGTATTTGCTGAAGTCAATAGTTAGAACACATTTCCTTTAGTGCTTTGCTGATTAGAACACATTTCCTTTAGTGCTTTGCTGATTTGAATGATAAATTTTAAATATTTAGACAAATGGTTTGGAAGGTCTTCAATTCTTCTTATATCCTGAGCCCCCAGACATATTGGGGGTGAATTTGTGCTCCAGCTTCCCTGTAGGCCTAGGTATGTGAGGACCAGGGTACCACATCGTTCTCTAGCACCTTTGCAAGTGACTTTTGTAAATAGACTGTCCTCACATTGTTCTATTTTGAGTGGACCATCTGCTTCCTGTGGGAAACCCCACTGGTTCAGCAGGTGTTTCAGACAGAGATGAACTGCTAACCTCCCCCAGGCTCCCGGCACCAAAACCTCAACACACACACACACACACACACACACACACACACACACACACACACCCCTTTCAGTTACTCTGTAGTTACAGAGAGTGAGATGGAAAAGGACACTCAGGAAGTGTCACTGTGGTGGTTAAGCCAGTGTGTGTGTGTGTGTGTGTGTGTGTGTGTGTGTGTACGTGCATGGTGTGTCTGGGGATGGAGGTGCCATCTTGGCTCTTTAGTGCTCTTCTCACAGTTCGACTCCTACCTGTGTTAGGACCCGGCTGGCAGGAGCTCAGCCCTGTATCTTCAGATGTGTGGTGCTCTAGGCATCTCCTAGTGCAGAGCAGTGGAGCAGGCAGCACCGTCTTCCCTCTGGGAAGACTGAGTTCCCAGTACTGCGCCCTTACCTCCCAAGAACTACAGGGAATAGGCCAGCATCCTCCCTATACTGTGTATATGAAACCAGCTCAGCTGAGAATCACAAATAAAAATGTGCCTGGGGTGCTGACCAGGCACCACTCTTTCAACACGCGCCATTTTGTTTTTGTCATTTTGCAATGTCTTCAGAAGAGGTAATTCTCTGACTGCTCTATATGATTCTCCAGCAAGCCACAATTAGTCTGCTAATCTCAGGGATTAGGACATTCTTAGGTCACTTTAAATGGCAAGCAACACTCTACTTTAGGAGTCAGAATGCCCAGCCACGAACTCCAGTCTTGGTATAGTTTGTGCTTCCCCTTCTGCCTCAGCTCGGGCTGACACTAAGGTGAGAAAAGGCGGTGGTATGGCTGGTTTCATTTCCTGTTGCTGTGATAAACTATCCCAGCAGAAGCGACTCAAGGGAGAAAGGGTTTATTTGGCTCACAATTCCAGGTACTATTTGTCATTGCAGGGAAATCAAGGCAGCAAGAAATTGTAGCAGCTAGGCACGTGCATCAACTCCACAATAGAGAGCTGAGAGCAGTGCATTAATGCCAGTGTTCAGCCCACTTTCTCCACTATTCTACAGTCTGGAGTCTTCTGTTCAGAGATTGGCACCACCCACAGTGGGTGGGCATTTCCACACAACCCAATTAAGATTATCCTTCACAGGCATGCCCACAGAGCAACCTAATCAGGACAATCCTTCATTAAGACCTCCTTCCCAAATGAGTCGAGATTGGGCTCAGTTGACTTTAAAATAACCCATCACAGCTGGTATCCCATTTTCCCCTTGGCTCCTCCATGGTCCATTCTCAAATGGGAATGGAGTAAGAGAGAAGAGGGAATGGGAAGTGGCTTAGATGGAGAGTGGTATCTGGTATCAAGTTCCCCAATTCTAATAGATGCTTGAGCTTATTTTTTCTTTTCTAGGGTACTTTCTCATATTCTTGTCTTGAAGGAGCTCAGAATGAATCTCTCTTGTCTGAAATTTTTTCTGTGAAGAGATAGACATCTGTTGTATAGGTGGTGTTAGAGTTTGAATATGAAATTTCCACCCCCAAGTCCTTGTGTTTGAACTCAAAATTTATGCCAAGAATTTATTGAGTCAATCCATGTGAAGCATTTGGACAAGTAGCAGTCACCTCATATAAAAATAATGTTAGCTACTAACACTATGCTAGTTTACATATTTTCTGGTCTAAACACAAATCTGTTATTGTGTCTTTACTGTTCATAGGTCATATTCTGTGTTTATTGTAACCCTCCAAGCAATGAGGAGGATTCTAGGACTTGCATTTGATTTGCAATTAAAACAGCACAGAAAACAGGTCAAACACTCTCCAGTGTTCATCTTGGTGTCTGCATCTCTGGAGACTGCCTTAGTTAGGGTGTCTATTGCTGTGAAGAGACACCATGACCATGGCAACTCTTACAAAGGAAAACATTTAATTATGACTGGCTTACAGTTTCAGAGGTTTAGTCCATTATCATCATGACAGGGAGTATGGTGGTGTGGAGGCAGACATGGTGCCAGAGAAGGAGCCAGGCTTGACCATTTGAAACCTCCAACACCCACCTCCAGTGGCATGCTTCCTCCAACAAGGCCACACCTACTCCAACAAGGCTCACCTCCTAGTAAGTACCACTACCTATGGGCCTTTAGGGTCCATTTTCATTCAAACTACCTCAGAGACCCATCAGAGTGAGGTGGTTGTGATGACTCTGACCTGCCTCCTAGCTGAAACCTGGGGTTGGAAGATTCTGAAGGTGAGGCATAAATAAGACAAGATGGCAGGCACTGTTTGACAAATGATATTGAAATATTTACCCTTACCTCTCAAATGCGACTCTTGAGCAAAGCAAATGATACTGCATTATGTGAAATAAAGAAATTCTCTGTTTTCCATGTAGAACCTGCCAGGAGCCTGAATAATACAGAAAAGACAGTGACAGCCTGCTGTGCTCCTGACCCCATTATACAGCCAATGCATGAGAAATGTCTTCTTTGAAAACAAATAGCTATTCATCAAGTTGCCTCTCACTAGTATGGTATAATTATCTCCCCAAAGTTATGAATGAAATTACAGGTTCCTGACAAAAAGAGCATGATGCTAGGGTAGGTTTGGCTGTGTTGCTCAGCTCTTAGAGAACGGCTGGCCTGCCTCTGCTGGCTGCTTGGACCACTGAATACTCGTGTGTGTGTGTTTGTGTGTGTGTGTGTGTGTGTGTGTGTGTGTGTGTGAGAGAGAGAGAGAGAGAGAGAGAGAGAGAGAGAGAGAGAGAGAGAGAGAGAGAGAGAGAGAGACGGATGTGTGGGTGACCAGAGAATCCAAAAGATTGCTGGATACATTGGCATAGAACTTGCAGGAAGTTGGGAGTCACCTGATCTAGGTTCAGAACTGAACTCAGGTCCTCTGGGAGAGCAACAATTGCTCATAACCACTGAGCCATCTCTCCAGCCTCCAATCTGTCTATTGATATGATTTGATTTCTACTTAACTCCTTTTGACATAGTTATTGTGATCTAGCTGGGTAAAACTTCCAAGCACCATGTAGGTGACTACGAAGATGGCATGTGCTCAATGAGCCAGTCACATCTGTGTTTGTCTAAACAAGTTCCTTTACAGGACACCATAAGCCCTGATAATGCAATTTATAAAAGAGCAGAATTTCAGGAGCTTATATTTTTAAAGTTTAATTTCCATGCATGTGTTGTACCTGCCTGCCTGCACACATACCACATGCATGCAGTGCCCATGGAGGCCAGAAAAAGGGCATCAGATCCCCTGGAACTGAAGTTACCAGAGTTGTGAGTGGCTCCATGTGGAATCTGGAAACAGAGCCCTTTGCAAAAGCAGGAAGTGCTCTTCACCACTGAGCCATCTCCCCAGCCCAGCCTTAGCTTTTGACAGTGTTTTAGCTATCAGTTGCCCTCCTGAGAAGGGGCTGAGGAGAGTAATTAACTTAGCATCCTGTGAGGGCAGGAAAACAGTCCTTCATCACACTTTCAACTTCACATGATTTTCTTCAGGAGACAGCTTCATGGTGACTCATTTCTCCACACTGTGCCACGACCCCAAACTCCCCCCAACCTGTAGAAAAATTATGAAAGAAGAGGTTGTGTTCATCATTTCTCTCCCTTTTCTGCCCCTGGCTTGCCTCCACCCTGTTTGGACCACCCTGGCCTCCCTAAGTCACCTTGACTCCAGGGTGATGCTGCTTTCAGGATTCTTCTCCCTCTCCTTCAGGTGCCCTTTGACTCCGCTCTTGTCTCCTTTCTGTTCACCCTTGGTTCAGAGGTGTGTCCACAGAAGCAGGGCCAGCCTCGGCCTGTAAACATCTCCCGGGACACCTTTAGCCAATGTGTTCTTCTTGATGCTCTTCAGGTCCTCACGAAACCTTAGCTACAGCTTTTCTTCTTTCTTGCTAGACATTTGCATGACCTAATATCCCCACCTCTGCATTCTGACATTCACTGAAAGGTTCAGTCACCTCTTGACTATCCCCAAAGCAACACCACTAAATTTATGGTCTTCCTCCTCAAAACCTGCTCTTCTTCCTATGTTCCAGGAGACATTGCCTTCAGAGGAAGGGGCGGGGCATCTTGTTCCTTTCTCTGCCTTCCTTGCTTCTTGTAGGAAGGAGAAGTCGATGGATCACGTCTTTAAAATCTAACCAGGCCGTGTTTATTTGGGTGACATCAACATGAGTTAGAAAAGGGGCTGGTGATGTTTGTCTGTGAAGAGCCAGACAGGCTCCATGAGCGACACCTTCTCTGTTCAAAACCAGAAGGAGTCATAGTCGATTTTTCAAGGAATAGGCATGAGCCAGTGCTCCAGTGAAATTTTATATTTAGATAGTAAAATGTTAATTTTCACTTGTCATAAAATATTATTCTTTTCATCCTTTGCCAATATAGTTATATACTGTGTGGCATTGGAGCTGACAGTTGTATAGCAGGGATGCAGGGAGGCTGTGTGTGGATCGCATATACCATCTAGATTTGTGTGAGTAGACTCATACATTTGCAAAACCAAACCACTTTAAAATGCATCCAAAACATATCCATCATTAAGCGAAGAATGGGCAAATTTAAAAATATAAAAATAATTTTTGTTTGTGGATCAGAAGAAAACCAGCAACAGGGTGCATTTGACTCGGGTTCTGCATTTGACCACCTTTTACTTAAGAGGTCATGCTATTGGTGGGACACTCTCCATTGTTTCTCTTTCTCTGTGTGGCAGCTCTCTGGTTCAGAGTATTCTCCAACTAAGTGGGTCTGACCATCTTTCTCTCACCCATCTCTTCATCCTGTGTATTTAAGGCAGTACAAGCCAGCAATCTACCTGTCTGTCCTATGTCTTCTAGGTCTCTTTTGGGGTTCTCTCCTCCTTGTGATCAGTATGGTGAGAGATGATGTGAGTATGGGCTTTGAAGGAAGAATGAACAGTAAAAGCTGACAAAATACTTTGCCTGCTTTGGAATATTCTTTTTCCTAGAGTGTGTGTGCACACATGTATGTGTGCATGCCTTTGTGTGTCTGTATGCATGAGTGCATGTGTGTGCTTGAGTGTGTGTGTGCATGCATGCATGCATGCATGCGTGAACACATGCATGTGTTTCTTCCTGGTAACTTCAAGGTGGCTGCTGATGGTTAGAGAAAGGACTCTGATAGGACATGAGTTTTTTCTAAATCAGTACTTCAAATCCCTGTAATATTCCTTTCATGTGTTATAATCTGGGCTGTGAAGATCACTCAGTTGTGTGTACCATGTAATTGTAAGGACCAGAGTTTAGAATCCTAGTCATTTCAACAATGGAAGATAGAGACAGGAGATCCCCAGACCCAGCTGGCCAGCTAGACTAGCCTATCAGTGAGCATCTGGGTTTGACTAAGAAACAGACCCTCCCTGCATCAAATAAAGTGAAGAGCAATGGAGGACCATTCCTGACATCACCCTTGGGCCTCTATATACACATATGTGTGCCTAAACATGTACACCACATATACATCACACACTCATGAAAATGGATGAAGAAAAGGAAAATACAACCACTGCTGACCATTTCTCAGTCATGGACCTCCACACCCAACAGTCTTTCCCTCCTGCAGCCATTTCTGCTATGCTCTGTCATGCCTTTACCCATCAAGTGTTAACCAGGCCCGACCCTGCTTAGCTTCCAAGATCAGAGGAAATTGGGAGTGTTCCGGGAGGTACAACCACGGGCTCATCCTTGCTTTTCAACCCCCCACTTCTGGTGACTTTGTGAAACACCATCAAAGAGGGATGAGACAATTTTTATCATAGTCACAAGAGGACAAATCTTCCCTGGGAGGACATAATACCAAAATTAACCACAAACCCTAAACTGGCATAGGGAAGCTGTGACCAAAGGACAGAGGGAAAACATGAGATTCCCTTATAAAGTGAGACAAGTTGGTGCCCACAAGTGGACACCTGAAGGTGGCCATGAGCTTCAGAAGGAGGAGTTGGCCATGCACAGTAACAGTGATGCTTTATTGCCTGTGGTTCTGCACGCTCTAGAAATACATTAAATATTGTTGAAGACTTGGTGGCAGGAGCTCCTGGTCAGAACAGCTGTGCAAACAGGGAGGAGAGGCTCCCGGGGTCTGAGGAACGCTTTCTTCTTCCTCTTTCTTTTCTTAGGATGGAGACTTGTGAGTACCCACCTGTCCAATTAGTTTAGACTTATTAACCCTGTTCAGACTTAACATCCACCGTGCATCATGTGCTTAAATAACTTCCTTTCCTTTGGCCGTGTATTCGAATTGCTCATGAGGAGCAGGAGGAACATGGCCCGACTTCATCTGACAAACATTCCTGAGTCTAGTGGGAATGGAAACATGGTTTAGAGTAAGCTTTCTCAGAGGAGGTGGGCACTAAATCTTGTGGAAGGAAGTGGGGTGCTAGCCTGTGTATTCTTCCACTCTGTCTCCTCCCTCGCTGACCTTGTCTATAGGCTCTGCTTCCTTAACACTCCCAGCAGAGCCATCTTTTAAAGGACACATCTGAGCAACCCAGTTGCTCCTCAGAGACTCTCAGTGGTAGATTTCCCTGCTGTCCACAAATAAAGTAAAAATTTGGATAAGGTAGTCAAGTCTTCCTTTGAGCTAGGTCCCTCCAGCTCCCTAGCATCATCCCTGTGGCCTTTCTTGCCTCCTTGGAGGTTTGGAAATTCCCAGGGCTCAGGCACCAAGCCCCTACACTTCAGGCTATTCCGATGACCTCTCTACCCACTGCAGCCCACATGCTTTATGTGTCTTGGCTATGACACAACTCCCTCCATTTAAAATCTTTTCTCTGTTCTCTTGTTCAAATCTTTCAAGGTCAAGTCCGTCTCATCCACAAAAATGTCTTACTTACTTACTTACAGTCCATCTACCACAGCATGTTGCTGCCATCCTTGTTAAGCCTCTCATTCCTTCTGTCCTCCATCATGTTGGTTTGATCACACACTTGTTCAGTCCATGAATATTCATGGATGACCAGTTCTGGGCACTGTATCCAGCACCTGAGATGAAGTTGAGTGTGAGATTGAAGTTCCATCTCTTCCTGATTGTGTGGACAGTAAAGAACACCCCTCCTAGGACCTCAAATAACAGGATGGGGAGGGGATCAGATCAACGGAGCATCCTGAAGTAGAGGAGAAGAGCAGACAGCCTGGTTCTCCCGCCTGCATTGCAGAATGCAATTTGAAGGTGTATGGAATTGCTTGGAACAAAGAGGAGCTGTTCAGAAGTGTGTAATAAAAAGCCAACACAGGAAAAAGAGATTCCTCAGAAAGTTGTTCTTTCTCTAAAGGAAAGAAGAGCTGTACAGGAAGCTATCTGAGGGAATGTGGCTTATGTGAAACAGAACAGAACAGTATCAGATGAAGTTGGAGATCTGTGGAAGCCCTCAACTCTGAGCCAAGACACACTGGGAATCAATCAGTTGTATCTGTTATTGTTGCTGCATGTCATCTCTTTGTCTGCGTTATGCAATCATTAATGTCAACTAAATTTTGTAGTCCCCTTCTCTAGAAGAAATACATTCCTAAACACCAGTGGAAGCTCTGTATATATCCAGCCGAACCCTGTATATTTTGTGGGTTTTCCCACTCCATATTTATCTACAATATTTAATTTATAAATTATAACCAGAATAAGGTTAATAATAACTAACACTAAAATAAAACAATTACAATAACATACTATAATAGCAGTTATATGGATGTTGTCTCTGTCTCTTTTCCAGCTACTACAAGGTTGGTTGCATATACCACATAGATACAGTGAACAGAAAGACTATTCATGTCCCATGCAGAATGAAATGACATGGAAAGATTTTTATCATGCTACTCAGAAGGATAATTGAAAATTCATAAACTTTTTGTTTCTAGAATTTTCCACGAATATTTTTTGATCTTGGTTAATTAACTGAAACCATAGGAAATAAAACCATTGATAAAGACCCTAATGTACATCCTAATCCTTTTGGAATTGGATTCTTTGGGCTGGGCAATGCATTAGGAAGATATACTATTGGTTGAGTTTAGGCTTATGGTGAACTTAGAGGCAAAACTAAAGGTTGTTCAAAGAGGACGGGCCACATATGAGGTATACACCATTTATTAGGGGCTTATCTTGGGTTAAGAACTGGACAAAGTACGACCCTGATACATGTTATTTCATGTAATTCTTAAAACAAGACTCCAGCCTAGGTGCTGCCATTATCCTTGTACAGATTCAGACAGTGAGGTACCAAGAACACAAACTGCCCAACATCACACAGTGAATAGAATCCATAGTTTGATCACCTCTTTGACTGTTTCTTCCATTCTAACTCCCCTTACCCACCATGTCTATGGCTCTCTGAAAAGGTAGTGTTGAAGGAAATGTGGCCTAGGATGTTACCCTCAGGTCACAATAATAGAATTGAAACTCTGGCAAGTTAGATGATGTGTCAGCGTACTTGGATGTCAGGATGAAGGCCCTGTCTTCTGGCTACTACTCAAGGGCTTCTCCCGTTGTACATAGCTGACTTGTTCATGAGCACAACTTCCACAATATACATGGCTGCTGCTTCCACCCCTGGGCTCATAGAACCACCAAGCCCCAGCCAGGACTCCAGTCTTCAATTTACAGTCTTATTCTGTCCTTGTCTGGGTTATTCAAAGGTCAGTAAGCCTAATGGATGATGGTGGTTTTGCAACCCATGTTCAACTTGAAAGGCACAATGGCTGCCAGACTTCTGTTTTGAAGAGGAACTCTGATTGGAGCCAGAACAATAAATTCAGGATATCTCTGTGATTAGTTTTAGAGAGTAGATCAGCTACAACTCAGAAAGATGGTGCATGGAAAAAAAAAAAAAAAACAACAACAAAGGAAACCTAAATTCTCAAATGGACTTCTGAGAAGTATGAAAGGTTTCTTTGAAATATTTCACCAAAGTCTTTTGAGGCCGTTAAGAAAGTGCCCAGGCAGAACCCATAAGTATATTAATGCTTATTTCTACACAGCAATTGAACTATGGTGTCACTCTCCACCTAACTTGAATCACGTTAAAGCAAGTATTTTGAAAATTAGATGCACGTGTTCTAGTTTTAAAAACGGGTTGGCTGGGTCCCCCAGTACAACTTCCTGCTGTCTCCAAGTAAAACCTATGAAGACAGAGAAAATGTTACAGATACCATTTTAAATCTTTGAACAAGGACTGACAAGTGACAGCTAGAATGTAGGACAAGCTGACAACCAACCAAAATGTCAGTGAACTTGTCCCAGGAGTGTAGATTTCTGCCCTCTTGTTCTGATATTAGAAACAGGGTAAAGCAGCTGGCTGAAAACAGAACAGTAATAACAGAAATTAATGCTCATCTAATGCTGACTGTCTATAGCATTTTGCATAAACCAAGTTCCCGAACTTCTCAACAACTCTAACATGGGCACTATCATGTCTACCACCTTTCAGATGGGAAAACGAAGCACAGCAAGGCACAGCCAACAATTCATGGAGTCAAGATTACAGTACTTGTGGTCCAAGTTCAGAGATAAAAGCAGTTCTTTCTCAGCAATCTGGACAGCCATACATCTACATTGTCCAGTGATGACAAAGAATAATATTGAAACTTCAGTCCCAAACAGCAAAATACCTAATGGGGACTAAGTCTAAGGCCAAGACCATAGATATTCAAGTCTCTTATGTAGAGTGCTGTGATATTTTTGTATAACCTGACTCAGCCTACTATGTAGTTTGAGTCATTTCTAGATTCCATGTAATACCTAACATAATATAAATATTACATAAATAGTTGTTTCTTGCATTATTTGAGGAACATGGGTAAGAAAAACTTCTGGGCATTCCATACAGAACACATTTTTTCCTCTCAAATATGTTTGATCCTTGGCTGATTTGTGATTTGGAGCACTTAGACATGGACAGCAAGATTTATATCTATGAATTCCTTGTTCCCTTCCCAAATATATTATATTATAATTTGGAAGGAACATACATTCAAATGCATTTAACTACAGATAACTGAATAAAAGAATTTGTTTTTAGAGTTTGACTAAAGGTTTAAGAAATCCATGTATTTTGAGGTATATAAGACCAACAACAATGGAAAGCTAGTGTTGCCACATGTCTGGAGGGGGTATGGGAGTTTTTTAAGTGTGTGTGTGTGTGTGTGTGTGTGTGTGTGTGTGTGTGTGTGTGTGTGTGTGTGTTTATTGATAGGCACATGTGTAAGGGAGTGCACAGAGAGGTCAGAGGTTGACATTTTCTGTCCTTCTTTAGTGTTTTTTACCTTGTGTTTTGAGACAGGGATTCTCACTAAGTGTGGAACTTGCTGATTCAGCTAAACTGGCTGGTCAAGAGGCCCCCGAGGCCCTCTTGTTGTCTTCCCAGTACCAGGGCTAGAGGCTCACACTGCCCCTCTTTGCAGCAGTGTTGGAGTGCTGAACGGAAGTTCTCGTGCTTATGAGGGAAAGCTTTACCCAATGAGCCATCTCTCAAGCTCTAAGGTGTGGTGGTGTTGAAGTGTGCTCACACATGTTTCTCTTTCAGTACTCTTCTCTGAATTCTTCTCTGGGTGACCTGGACTTGACTCGGCAGCAATGGTTAGTAGATGTAAAAGTGTTGACTTGAGATTGAAAGGCACATGGCTTCCTTCGTGTTCTCTCTCCTAAAGAGTATTTTCTTGGAGTAGGGAGGGAATCCTCTACCACTCAGTACCTCTAAGTACCTACCACAGGATAGGATCCTGAGGCCTTCTGCCAGGGACCGGGTGACTGCTGTTGGATCAGCTCCAGTGGAGCCTCCAGAAGACAGAAGTTCAGCAGACACCTTGATTAACATTTCATGACAGACTCCAAGCCAGAAGCACCAAGCTAAGCTGCTTCCAGACTCCGGAAAATGTGACGATAGATGCCTGTTGCCAAGTTGGAGGTGGGATAATTTGCTATATTGCAACAGATACTTAATCCATGGAGAAAAGTATTTCTAGAGAGGTGAAGGCTTCTGTTGAGGAGGAGCTTCCAAGCAAGGGCTGTTGACACTGAAGATGCTGTTTACACTGAGGATGCTGTTGATGCTGAGGATGCAGTCACAGCTAGAACAACATGGTCCAGGCTAGCATAGGGAGACAGAAGAAAGTCTATGTTTCTGTCAATGCATAAACTAACCAAGGCTAACACAAGGTAGATAGCAAGTAAACCCCAGTGCAACAGATTATCACTGGGGCAAGAGTAGAGCTGAGCATGTCACAGAACAGATGTTATGAAGCCAACAGAGAATATGGAGTATATTTTTGATTAACCTCATCCCTGAGCACTGTTCTGATCTGCCTTTGATCAGAGAAGGAGAACCAGTCTGGGCTCCATAAAATAGGGATGTGTAAAGTGGCCCTTTGGGAACTGTGGGAGCTGTCTAAGTAGTTCATACATGTGTTGCTGATTCCATTTTAGGGGGGTGGAGTCTAAAGTCAGCAAGGTGTGTGGTACTGAGAGGAAGATGGACAGTAACTGGCGACAGTAGAACTGTAACCCCCCAGACAGATTGGAGCCTGCATCAGTCATCACCAAGTGTCCCTGGAGTGGGCTCTGTGGAGAAACGGCTGTACTTCCTGAACCACAGCTGCCTCAAGATCTAGAAGAGCTACAGGCGTTGTCACATCTCATCAGGCTGGTCAGGGAACGTGACACTCTATGAGTGGCATTGCGTTCTAGTGTCCTGCGCCAACTTGAGAAAAGTCTGAGTTCAAACTTGTGGCAATCCTCCTGCCTCTGCCTCTCTGAGGCTAGGATTAGAGGCATGTGCCACCTAGTTCACATTCCTAGTTCACATGCACATTAATCTCACTCAATTGTCTCCTGTGACCAAGTTAATTTAGAAAATTCTGGAACATAGCTTCAGCTAAACTAAGTTGGTACAATATAAACCTACCAGAGAACTTTCAAAGGGCAAAATATAATAACAGCAAAATAAAGCACTAAGAGAACAGCCTACCACAGCTAAACCAGTTTTGTTCCAGGGAAGTAAGGACAGTTTAGTGTTAGAAAAATAGTCTATTAATATACTGACAGCTTTTCAATATGAAAACCCACATAATAATTAGCAATAGATGACAAAAAGCATTCAGATAAAGTGCAATATTCATGCACAATTGAGAAAATGAAATCTTCAGAGAAAACTAAGGATGGGAGTGTGATGACTAATATTGCTTTTCAATTTGACAGGGTCTAGCATCACCTGGGAGGCAAGCCTCTGGGTGTGCCTGTAGTACATTTCTAGATTAGGTCAATTGAGGCAGGAAGCCACTCCAACTATGGCAGCATCTTACCAAGGACTACAGTCTAGAAGAGGTACAGGCCCAGTGGCTGTCACGTCTCATCAGGGTAGCCAAAAGAACATGGCATCCTATGAGTAGCAATAGGCTCTAGTGTCCTGCACCAACTTTGTGAGTGTGGAGATCCTGGAACAAATAAAATGTGGAAAGTGAATGAGTATCACCATACATCTCTTCTTGCTTCCTGGCTGCAGATACAATGTGACCAGCAGCCTAAGTGCCTGCTGCCATGCCTTCCCCAAGAAAAGCCTGCCCTTGAGTTCGCTTGTGGACAGTGATTTTCTCTGTCACAGCAACAAGACACATGACAGGCCCAGGAGGCTACTCAACAGGACGCATCTCAGGCAGAGAGCCTGTGTCTTCCTTCATGTTGAAATAGCAGAACCATTCCCACCAGAATTGAGAGGACAGAGCTGCTGCTTCCTGGACTCCATGGCCCTGGTCTGTGAGTTCCGTCTGCTATAAGACATGAGGCAGAAACAAGGGGGATTGCTGCAAAGGAAGAGACAAAATGACTGTTATTTGCAGACAATGTGATTATATATCTTTTAAAACGAGAGCTGGAAGCATTTGACATCTCTTCGTAGTACATAAAATAGTAGCATACCAGGAAAATGTACACAATCCAGGGAGTCTCCCTGTGCCAGCAACACACTCAGACAATGTAATGGGAAAAGAAACTCAATTACAACTGAAATTGGGAAACGTTTATGTCTTGTGACATTGATATTTTTTTAGGAAGACAGACCATATATTTTGTTGAATGTCTTTCAACTTGGTTCTATCTATTGTATCTCTGATTAGATTCCAGGTATTCATTTTTGGTAGGAATATCTCAGAAACTATGTGTACCCTTCTCCATACTCTATTTAAGACAAACATGTTGTCATCTACCCCACCACTGTTGAATTCTTTGTTAGCCTGGTGTCCACAGTGCCTCTCTACTGTAAATGGCTGGTTTTCTCTATGTAGTTAATTAAATATCTCTTGGTAATTTATTTTGAAATCATGTAAATATCCTGTGGGTTTTTTGTCAAAGTTTTCCTAATCCTCAACTATTTTAAATGATGGTACATATGTGGTGAGGTCTGTTTTCTCAGGTGGTTCTTATGAGAACAGAAGCTGGTCCCATGCTCTCAGAAGTCTTGGACTTACCCTCATGAGGAATGTTGAAAGTTGTAGTCTTTATCTAAGAGTCCAGTTCTAGAATTTTATTGTATTATAAGTGATGAAAATAATGTATAAGGTACTGGTGGACAAGAAGCTACTAAACAATGATATTTAAAGATACTGCTTTTGTGTGTGTGCATGCATGCATGAATGCACATGTGTTTAAACATGTGTGTATTTATGCACATATGTGTGCATACATGTGTGTGTAAGCATATGTGTATTTTTGAGAGCATGCACACATTGTATGTGTGTGTGTTTGCACATGTGCTAGGGATTTAACCCAGAAAATTGTTGCATTTGTTAGACAAGCATTCTACTACCAAGATACATCCTGAGACCTCTTCCTTACTTTTTATTTTGAGGAAAAATATGTAAGTGTCTCACTAAGTTGCCCAGCCAGACTTGGAACTCATGAGCCTCCTACCTGTTGGGAAAAGAGTATCTTGAGGGGCCAGTGTATGTTCAGACAACATGGCACTGATATGGCTACACCACACTGCCTCAGCCTCCCAGATAGCTGCAACTAAGTCAACAAGTATGATGAAGAGCTTTGAAAAACTGGGTGTGCTTATTGAATTTAGTCTTTTGATGCACTGCCATTCAGGCTGTAATTGTTTCCATCGTTCTGTTTGTTTTGTTACCCTATCAGATGTTCCTTAAGCATTCTAGGAAGCTCCTTCCTCTGAACAAATCCACTAGCCCCTAAGAGGGTAGTTTTACAGGTAATTCTCCATGTTTCTTTTCTTTGCTCTATTCTTCCTGTGTTTGACAATAATATGTTTTTGTCATAGTAATAATAAAGCCTTAGAGAAATCTCATGTACAAACCATGTTTCCTTGCATATCTTCCTCGTGCAATTTTATGGACAATGTTATTCTTGAAATCAGGAAT
Source organism: Onychomys torridus (assembly GCF_903995425.1). NCBI lineage: Eukaryota > Metazoa > Chordata > Mammalia > Rodentia > Cricetidae > Onychomys > Onychomys torridus. The sequence goes on from NC_050443.1 coordinate 91,784,005, forward strand.
AAGAGTCCACAGAGCAGCTGACAAAGCTAGGGAAACCACAGAGTTATCTTCTGATGGCCTTCTTAATGTCATTTAAATTTGATTGGAGAGAAAATCTTCAGGAATTCATTAAAAACTGGAGTCCCTTGGCCTCTGAAGACATGCCTTCCCTGGCTTAGAAACACTGCAGTAGACAGATCAGGATATGAGTGATTCATCTCTTCTTTATCAGCGCTTGACTGTGGGCCAAACACCAGGTAACACTGGCTAAGATACCCAGCATGTGAGCAGTGATGAGTGTCAAGAAGTGAGGATTCATGGACAAAGGGCATGCATCTGGGACATGATTCTTTTTGAGACACCTGATTTTGTTTATGATTCTTTTTGAGACACCTGATTTTGTTTCTCTGTGCTTCCTTTTCCTCATCTTCCAAAGGAACAATTGTGAAGAACTGACAACTATATTAGTCTATCGTTCTTCTGTGGTTGGTATGTTACTTTCTTCCACACCTAGCTCCTCCAGTTCCTTTGAGACATGAAAATGCCAATAACCCCTGTGCCCTTGCAACATAGCTGCAATATCAGAACCATAGGGCACCTGAACAAGTTCATACCACAAGGGGGACTGTGTTTTATTTTTGCCCTGACAACCATAAGCATTGAGAAAAACCTGCATTTTCATTTCATTTCAGTAGAAACTTTGGACATCTAGCATGATCCAGGTTTTCAATATCAACTTGCTTCCCACTCCAACCTCACTTAAAGACAATTGGCCACGCTGCACAGAGAGACCTTACAAATAAGGGTGCAGTTGTTAGGCATTATGCAAAAGGCCAGGTTGTAATACTTCAGGCTCAATAAACAACACCTCAGATAAATGTTTTGCAGTGACTTGGGAGAAATAGGTGACAAGGACAGTTCATACCCCCAATTCCTTTGAAGATCATGCCTTGGGCTGCTAATTACAATGCCTTTTTGATGGACCCCACATGCCCTCCTTTTCAGGAAGAGCCATAGCAAGCACTCTGAATAAAATGAGCTCTTTACAGAACAAAATCCAATTGCTTTTAATTAAGAATTTCATAAATGCATATAATATGTTTTAATCAAACTTGCCCCACCCCTTCCCTTCAATTCTCCTCACCACTTTTCCATTTCACTTGCATATTCTCATTCTCTCTTTTTCTTTCTCTCAGAGACTACCTAATGCTGCCTGTGTGTGCATGGGTGAATGATTATCTCCTGGAGCATGGGCAACCTCTCAGAGGCTGCATCTCTGGAGAAAACAGACCCTCCTTCCTCCATCAGCCATCATTTTCCAGTAGCTCATTAGATGAGGGTATGACGTCATGAGTCCCTCCCTAATCCATGCTGGGATTTTGGCTGACTTGGTCTTGTGTATGCTGTCACAGCCACTGTGAGCTCATATGTGTGCAATGTCTGGAAAACATAGTTTCACTACAGACATATACTTCCTCTGGCTCTTAACAATTCTTCTACCTGCTCTTCCATGGTGATCCCTGAGCTGTTGGAGGACGTGGGTTTTCTTTACCCCTGTTCTCTACCCAATCCCCACTTCATATTAATTCTCAAGTTGCTTCATCTGAAATCTGCTCTGGATAAACTTGATAACATCACCAAAATTTTAATGTTTCCAATTGTTTTTTTTTTTTTTTTATCGAATCAGGGACTAGGAGGAACCAGTCATAATATGGTTAAGACAAATTCTAGCCATTAACCCACCTCACCTTGTAATCTGTCTTATTTTCATTTTGCCAAGAGAGAAGACTGTCTCATGGATTAAATGTGTTGCTCTAGGAATATACCTAGACAGTCTTCTTGATGCAGTCTGTGTTCTCTCTGCTATACCTTGACTCCTCAGCCTGGGAATTCTGGATAACTTGTAGTCTATTTCCTTTGCCAATATTGGAATGTTTATTTATTCAGCAGCATTTACTGAATATTCTCTCTATGTTAGGGATGTGTGAGGCACTAGGAAACTCACCACTGAGCAACAACAACAAAGATGTATGAATGACTCTCCCTTCTAATGAGGAAGGCAGACAGAAAACCAAATAAAATGTAAACTACCTAGTGTGTGAGTTGTGCTGAGTGGTAGGTACTTCGTGAACATATGGCCAAAGTTTGGGGCATGGTTAATTTTGAGATACCTGTTATGCCTGAAATAAAATACCAGACAAAAGACATTCAAGGAAGGAAGAGTTATTTGGGCTCACAGTTTGAGTGTACAGCCCATCATGGCTGCGGGAAGAGGAGGCAGCTGGTGACAATGCACCTAAAGTCAGGAAACACAGTGAGGATCGCTGGCGCTCAGCTGCTCCCGGCCCCCACCCCAGGCTGCTCCCAGGACTAAGTACAGGTGAGCCCTCAGCTGCTGCGCAGGACCCCGGCTCAGGAATGGTGCTACCCACATTTAGAGCGGGCCTTTCCACCCTCAACTAACCTAATCTAGATATTTCCTAACAGATGTATCCAGAGATTTGGCTCCAAGGTGGTCTAGATCCTGTCAAGTGGACAGTCAAAAGATACCACCACACCTTAGGCATCCAAGTGAAGATGCCTACAGGATCTGGGCCTGGTGCCAAGGGAGAGTGACTGACAGCAGAGGCCCTGGGGTGGTCTCTAGCTGTGGTTCAGTAACCCTCAGGCTTGTGTCTGCCAGATCCTGCACAAAGATCTGTAGACGTGAGGAGTGGGACATTTGGGAAACCAGGAGGGCTCCACATAGCTGGAGGGCAGGATGCGAGGGAAAGCACGCAGAAAGAGACTGATGCATCTGAGAGAGGGTTGAGGAGCTTGGAAAATTATCTAGAAGGGAGTTGGAGGATCACAAAATGGTTTCAAGGAGAAAAAAATGTAGATACGTGTTTTGTTGGTGTGACAAAACATGGCGGCGGATTCAGCTCCCAGTTTGAAGGTGCAATCGGTCCGCTATAGTTGGGAAGGCAAGATAGTAGGGATCACAGTTTGAAGGTGTGGTCAGTCTGTTATAGTCGGGAAGGCACAATGGTAGGGATCACAGTTTGAAGCTGTGGTCAGTCTGTTATAGTTGGGATGACACAATGGTAGGGATCACAGTTTGAAGGTGCGGTCAGTCTGCTATAGTCCGGGAAGGCACGATGGTAGGAAGGAGGTGGGTGGTCACCCTGCATCACAGTCGGGGAGCAGAGATTGTGAATGCTGCTGCTCAGCTCCCTTCTCCTCTCATTTTGCCTGGGACCCCAACGCTTGGGATGGTGACCCACATTTAGGGTGGGTCTTCCCACTTCTGTGAACCTAATCTATACTCCTTCAGAGACATACTCAGGGGCCATTCCCTAGGTGATTTTACATTCTGTCAAGCTGACAATCAATATTACTCATCACAGAAGGCATAAGCTGTGGAGGGAAAACTCTGGCTTCAGTAAAGGCTGAAATGCCGTGTGAGGCTAGAGTCTGACAGCCTGGTGGAAGCTGATGCAGCTGCAGCCCAGATGTGAGACTAGTGGGCTTTACCTCGTGGAGAGCCAGTGGGGGAGCTGGAGAAAAACATGTGGATACCAGCTGCCTATGGAGGTGGAAGCAACAGGGCTTAGTGACTGCTGGGGACTGAGGTAAACGAATGTGAGAAGGAAGCCCTGGATGGTCAAGATTCTAGCTTAGGCACTGAACAGAAAGCTGATGAGGAAAGGTCAAAGGTGAGTTTATTTTTGCATAAATTGAGTTCCAACTGAATGTAGAAAGTTCAGGAAGACAAGTGTACAATATATAGACCTGAAACTCATGAGTGAAATCTGATCTCTCTCTCTCTCTCTCTCTCTCTCTCTCTCTCTCTCTCTCTCTCTCTCTCTCTCTCACACACACACACACACACACACACACACACACACACACACCCCACAGGGCTAGTGCAGAGCATGCAAATTAATGAAGTCAGAACTCCAAGAAATTCTACATTGTACCTACATGTTAATTTATCATTTAACAAACTTCTGCCTTGAACTTCAACTTTTTGGTTTCCCACCGAGTCCAACAGTTAAACTACTATAGGTGTGTCCTTGTTCTGAGCCATAGGAGACCATTTTGTGTGACATTTGGGATCCTTGCACACCAGATACATGTGGGACAATTTATTCCATGAGTGACATGCATGTGAGCATGTGGAGGAAGATTGAAGCCTTCTGAATGTCCTTATGTGATTGATATTCCACAAAAGCTACAAAGAGCAACTCTGTATCCTGTTTTCATGGTTTTGAGGCTAGGGTATTTGGGGATGATTTTGCATTAAATTGAGATCCAAGATCAACATGATAAAAACCAAGTTTTAGGAGCCTAGAGATCAAATAGGCCAGGGGGATTTTTAATACATGAAAATATTGTCATTTCATGTCTGTCAAGTGAGGAAGTATTATAATTCCCACATGTTCTTTCCAAGAAGTAATCAGCAGGTAAAAGGGTGGTTAAAGGCTCACTCTGTAAGAAGTGTCACAGAACATCACAAAACATGAAGATTTTTGCTATTACTTTTCATTCTTGAGGGAGTCCATGGGAAGAAAGGTATTTCTATTGATTCTATTGATTCTCAAGAGATGCTTTCCATGTGGTCTGAGTCCAGATGCAGGGACAGAATGGAGGCTTTTGAAAGAAATGTGGAAAAAATAAGTTTAGATAAGTGGTTGTGTCTCTTGGAAATTGTTATGCCATGTAATTTAAAAACATTTTAAATCTCTAGAAACATGTCCACTGAAATGGAATAATTTCATTGTAGAATACACTGGAAGTAATATTTAACCCCTCGACTGTACATCAGAGGGAGAAAAATTATATGGTAGAACTGTATGTAGGGCACATTCCCTTGTCTGCTGAGCTGACTGACACTGAGCACCTCAGAAACAGTGCCACACTTTCAATGTCTTTGTGTACAGGTTAGCCACGAGATAGAACCCATATGTTTGGGTTTACACAAAGGAGAAATGAAAGCCACTTTCCAAGTTTGTTTCCACAGCAACCATATTTCATACTTTCTTCTTGTGCGTCTAAACATGAGCAAGTTCAACTGGAGGGGGTGGGACATAATCCTCACAAACTATCCATGTGTTATTAGTGTTTTGTTGATCATAGCCATTCACCGGGCATTGTGTGCACACTTGCTGTGGAAATTCGGGTAAGTGGACTTGAGGTCATGCCTTGCTTTTGGCTAAGGCTGAATGTACCACAGTGAATGCATATAGATGTAGCACACAACAGACGTACATCTGCATAGTAGAAGGGAGCAACCAACAACCTCCAACCCTGCCCTCGACCTTGAGTGGATATTTCACTTTGACCTTGAATGGCTGGTAGACTTCTGTCAAGACAGAGAGCAGGGGTTGGGATGAAAAAACGAACTGTAGATGAAAACCCACACATATAGGGGACAATGAACGAAGGATGTCATTGAGAAAAGGCACTTGGAGGGGGGTGTCTAAGATGATGTGAGGAGAACTACATGTGTCTAATTAGAGTATAAGGATTTGATCCTGAAGATGATTGGACCTACTAATGAAGAAGCTATGTGGTGTCATAACACCCTCATGAGCTAAGAGCAGACAATGGGAAGGTTGAGAAGAGTTGTGGAGGTGGAAACAGAGAGATCCTGAGGAGATTCCCTGAGTCATCTGAATATCTAAGAACATGTGGGGATGTAAAAAGCTGTTTGTGCCAGGTGGTGGTAGTGGTGGTGCACACCTTTAATCCCAGTACTCAGGAGGCAGAGGCAGGCAGATCTTTGTAAGTTTGAGGCTAGCCTGGTCTATAGAGTGAGTTCCAGGACAGCCAAGGCTACACAGAGAAACCCTGTCTCAAAAAACTAAAGACAAAAATCCAAAAACCAAATAAAAGCTATGTTTGGGCTCCCCAAAAATTGCTCAGGAAGCCAGTTGGATTTCCTTTATCCTCTTGCCCTCCACCTCTTAATCTTGTCCAAACTTAGTGTTGAATCAGAGCAAATCTCTTGCTTCAGTCTTCAGTTCTGCTGATGAGGAAGTTAGGCAAGAAGAGAAAAGTAACCAGCCCAGATTTACAGAGCTACAGGGTGGCAGGGCTGGAATTTGAACCCAGGCACTCAGCTTTCAGAGGCTTGGTGAATGATCATACATTATGCCACCATCACCTTCCAGAGGAATTTGCTGCAGTCATGGATTCCATTCTTTTTGTGTCTCAGACTGAACTTTAAGGCTGAGAGGATGGATTAGCTCATCTGAGACACCATCCAGGTGGCACAGGAGTTTGGGCTCTGCTTGGGAACCCAGTGGAGCTGGCCCACAGAGGAAGAGCTGGGAGACTCTGCAGCCCCTCATCCCTCGAAAATGGCTCTCTGAATTCTCTTCCCACCTCTTATCTGCTGCCAGCAAGTTCTCCTTAAGGCTGTGTCATTCAGAGTGTGTTTCTGTTCTCAGTAGTCGACTATTCTTGCTCACTGCAAAATGGCTGTGGTGGTATTCCCGTGTGTGAGCTTCATGTGTATTCAGGAGTAAGTTACATAAGAGCTAGATTCAAAAAATGATCAAATACACATGAAAGCTTAGCATAGGAACTAGATTTCTTTGCTCCTAACTTTAGTAATGTTTTAGAACAACCTCTAGGTGGTGCATGAAAGGGGTCCCATAAACCAACACTCTGCAGATCATTCACTTTAAACACCAGGCTGTCCTTCACCTAACAGTTTGAACAAGTCTAAGGCGCTAGTTGCAACATGTGTTTAATTTAAAGTCTGAAGTGTAAGTGCAGACCAGGGGTCTCTAACACATTAGGATTCGGGTACTATCTACGTGTATACCTGCCACGTGGAAAGGGGGAAGGGAAACAGAGGCACAGGCAGAGAGGGGGTTTTCCACTTCACACAAAAAAAGTGCCTTCTGAAACCATAGCCTTTCTGATTTTGACAGTGAGCTATGCCAGGTGGCCAATTTGAATGACCATTAATCAGGGCAATGGGATGTCAAAGGAGGCAGGAGTCATTAGGAAGGTATTGTCCCTGGAAGGTTTTGCGATTTGCCAAATTAATTCTTACCTGAAGAGACTCATGAGGTGCCAAGTGACATATGTGTCCCATTTATTCCGTCGTAGCCAAGGTGGCTGGGCATCAAGGCACCTGATGAAAGCTGAAGTCATTCAGACTGGAGGGTGGTCAGGGCCAACTCTAAGAGGAGCCATCTTAAGGACAGCGTGAGGACAGTATCTGAGGGAGGGAGTGGGAAGGAAAGGACACAAGTGAGTTGAAGGCCCTAAATGTCACTAGATATCACGGGACTGGTGTCACAGGGCAGCCCACCCTTGGCCAGCTGCTGGCCCTGGCTCGGCAGTATGATGGCTCTACAGTTCAATAAGGACAGGCTTCTAATCAAAGAAAGTACCCAGTCTTCAAGGGACAGAGCTTGTTCCACCCGCGACCTAGAACATTTCGATTAAACCGTAAAGCTGTCATGAAAGGAAGCATGAAGATTAATAGATAATGTTCTTTAGCACTTTAATTTGGTAGAATTCAAAATGTTAGAAAATGAATTTCCTGGCCTCTCGCCAAAGCAGATATAAATAAATAGCGATCGAGGTTCTAATTCCTGAGAATTTTAATAAAGAGAAATATTTATGGTTTAAAATTACCCCTGAAATTATGCAGCAGAGAATAGATAGTTTATGACTTCAGAGAACAAAAAGAAACTTGCAAATACTTGGTGTTGGCAGATCAATTAAGTGGCAATACATGCTACATTATAATTTTAATCACCATGAAATTAAAATATGGTAATGAGCACTAACATGACTTCATCCTTCCAAACTATGATTTAATTTATGGAATTCTTCTTGACTGCTGCCTTATTTCTCGGGTTCTTTCTGTCTTGATCCCCGGGCTTCTTTAGATTACATCCTTTCTGGTGGGTATTGTTCAAGACAGCCACTAACAAAATGAGCGCCTCTCCCCTTATCAATTAAGGATCTTGTAGGCTATTCTTACTCATTTTAATTTGGTTCTTTTCCCTGCATATTTTATGCAGGGAATTGGAATAACTTGTTTTTTAGGCAGAAAGGCCTCTCTTTGGTTTCCATCTGGTGTGTTTTTCCCACTGATACAGAAAGTAGGCCAAATGTCAATCTGCTTTCCTCAAGGTCACCTGCCTTGAACAGGTGAGAGAAGGGACAGTTTGTTCCTGGTGTCCTTATGGCAGCAGCATGCACACTGCTACTCCCTTTGCCTCTCCACGGATGCACCTGTGATGTCACACCTCCAGTGTCCTCAGTGAGGAGGTCACCTGGCAAAGATCATGTTCCCCTTTGCCATTTAAACCTTTAATTCCAACCTATTTACACAGCTCCTTGTTGATGGGTCTGGAGCTTATGCCCAAAAGGAAGAAAGTGGTTTAGTAGTAACTGAGGAAGAACTCTCAGCTGTTGTAAGAGAAAAGAACAAAAGCAGCTCCCTTCTCCCTGGTTCCCACTGTGCCCTGTCTCTTCCAACATCAACAATTCTCTGCTTCTGCAGCACCAATTGAACAAGGTGTCCAGTATCTCTAGTCAGTTCTCACACTAACTACCCAGTTAGTGTCATCCCCTCAGGTAAGGGCTCCATCCTACAAGACTGCTCTAGACACCAGACACAGGTCCTGGGTTTCCATGGCTTCCTAAAATCCTTTTTAGATTTATTTCATTTTATGTTTCTGAATGTTTTGTTTGCATATGTGTGTGCACCACGTGTGTGCCCAGTGCCTATGGAGGTCAGGAGAAGGTGTTCCTGCTGGAACTGGAGTTACAGATGGCTGTGAGCCACATGTGGGGTTCTGGGAGTCCAACCTATGTCTCCTGCAAGAGCAACAAGTGCTCTTAACCTCTGATTCATCTCTCCAGCCCCTACATGTACTTCTTACCACTGCCCAACTCTGGATCAGAGTTCATGCTCATTCACTGGAAAAGTGGTTCTTTTTGTTTGTTTGTTTGTTTTTCAAGACAGGGTTTCTCTGTGTAGCTTTGTGCCTTTCCTGAATCTTGCTCTGTAGACCAGGCTGGCCTCGAATTCACAGAGATCCACCTGTCTCTGCCTCCTGAGTGCTGAGATTAAAAGCGTGCACTACCACCGCCCGGCTGGAACAGTGGTTCTTGATTATGACTGAGCAGAAGGAGACTGCTACCCTGCCTGTCGCCCGGCAGTTGGGTATTATCATGGTGAGCCACGATATGGTGGGATATGAGAGAGAGAGAGAAAGAATGGTTCATGTCTTGTGAAGAGAGGCAGCTCTGAAGAAGTGAAGGCTGTGAGGAGCAAGCTGAGGTGGGGGACTTGCTACCCAAAGCCATGGTACGGTCCAGGCCTGGGTTGCTGCCAAGGCCCATGTCTGGGTCTGTGGCCCTGCTGTAGCCTCATTTGTGTTGATGTTCTTCGCTCCTGTTAACACTGAAGGCCAAGAATTGTTACCACAGAAGGCTATACAGAACCAACCCCGCCCCTCACTGACTACAACATTAGGGAGAACTGGTCCTGCCCCTCACTGGCTGCATCACTCTACAGAGCTGATCCTATATTCCACCCTGGGCAGCATGATAGACCCTGTTGGTGGAGGCGGGGGTGGTGGTGGTGGTGAGCTGTCCCTAAGGGTGTGAGAGTGGGAGAGATGGCCCTGCCCTCTCATCTGCCATGTGGTGGCATGGGTGAGGGAAAGATGCCCTCCCCCCTCTTACCTCTTGCCACCTATGGTAGGTGAGGGAGTTGACCCTCCCCTTTACCAGCTGCAGCACTTGGGAAAGCAGGCCCTTGCCCCGGGCAGCACAGTAGAGCTGACCCTGTTTACAGGGTGGGGGTGGGAGGATAGGGGTTTGCAGGTGAGCTGGCCCTGAGAGCATGAAAGCAGGAGAATCACCCCTGCCCTTTGTTCCTTGCTGCATAGGGTGAACTAACTGGGCAGTACTGGAGAGCTCACCCTGGTGGTGAGGACAAGAGAGAGCTGGCAGGCTGACCAACACTGCAAACACCCAGGCCCAGAACCAGGGCTATGAGTTGGCCCACCCCCAACATCCACCCCATCCATGATCTGCTGGAGCACATGAAGGAACTGGTCCTGCAGACCCAAAGCTGCAGGATCTCCACAACACAGGGCAACAGCAGAATAGCCAAGAGGAGTTCCAGTGAAGGTCCAGCATCGATGGTGTGGCAGAAACCAGAGCCTTGAATCAGACCAAGGACTCTGCAATAAACACTTGCAAATAAAGCTATATGGACAAAGGGTTTACGTGTGACTCACTGTGTCACACTGCAGCTTTCATGATGACATTTTTCTTTTTTCTCCTCTTTTTTCTTTTCTTTTAAATTTTATTTTATTTTATTTCATTGTGGGGGGGATGTTGCAAGGGCAGAGGGCAGATATGAAGGGATGGGAAGACAAATGGGATCAAGATGCACGATGTGAAAGCCACAAAGAATAAAAAGCTAAAGAAAAAAAGCAGTGGTTCTCAACATTCTTAATGCTATGACCCTTTAATACAGTTCCTCATGTTGTGGTGACCCCATAAAATTATTTTCATTGCTACTTCATAACTGGAATTTTGCTACTGTTATGAATCATAAATGTCTAATATGCAGGATATCTGATATTTGACCCCTGTGAAAGGATCATTCAATGTTCCCAAAGGGGTTGCGACCCACAGGTGGAATCTGCCACACTGGAAGGCCTCACATAACTCTTGAGAGCCCTGTCCCTTTGTTGGATTCCTATGAAGGACACACCTTAGAGCAAGTGGAAGAGATGCTCAGGGCAAGGCTGGCAGAGGGGCACCAAGCTTCCACACATCTGCACTGAGCAACTTGGGGGCTCTGAAATATCCATTGGGAGCTTTTGTGAAGCAAACTGCAGCCTCTCCCCTGCCTCCTGAGGTTGGAGGGATGAGGGGGCGCTAAGAGTCCTTGTCATCCAATCATATGTCTGGCAGTTTGAGCTTTCCCAGAGTTATCACCTGCTCAGACACCATCTAGGGTCCACCAACCCGAGTCTCCTTGTCTGCAGAGACAAAGATGTGTCCTGGAAGGAGTCTGTTGACTGTTATTACTAACATGGGGAATTCCAAAGTTTGGGGGCTCTGTTCCTGAAACCAGGGACAAGGACCACTTCTGTATCGTATCTTAGATGCCCTGCCTTCCTGGAGAGTCCCATGATGCTTTACCAAGTGTGATGGTTAATTGTGAATGTCAACTTCACTGGCCTTAGAACCACCTGGAAGACACACCTCTGGGTACATCTGTGAAGGAGTTACCACAAAGGCTTTACTGAGGTGGGAAGACCCATCATGGATGCGGGCTACTGAGCATGGGCATTCATCTCTCTCTGCTTCCTGACTTGGATGCAATGTTCCTACCATCGTGTCCCTCATGATGGACTGCATCTTTAAGCCACTAGTGGAAGTAAACCCCAAGGTATTTTGTTACAGCAATAGGGAAAAGTAACTAATGAACCAACATTTGTTCTTTGTTGTTCTTGTTGATCAGGATTCCTCTCTGTCCCCTTAGATTATCCTCCTTCAGTCTCCACTCATAAGAACAAGGTTGTGTGGGCAACCTTGACAACCTATTCAAGAAGCTGTTCATTCTGTGTACTGGGTAATCCTAAAATAATAATCCCTTTTCCCAAATGCATTTTTAAATTCTAATTTATTTAGTCAAGAGTACTATGGAGGGGTTAGATGATGTACTTGATGACAGGCGCAGAAGCAGGACAATCTTGAACAAACTTCTGTACTAAAACCAGTATAATCTCTTCCCTTGCACTAACCATCATTGGAACCAGGCACATTTGCCTGTGCCTGTGGAAAACAACCCTGACACTATGCAAACACAGCACACTTGCTTGTTCTAGAACATTAGCAACTCATATACGTGAGGCTGCGAATCAACTAAAGGGGTAAATCATAACTAAAAGTCCCTTCAAAGCCCTAAGTACCTTTTGCTCACCAGTGAAAAGGCACTAAGCAATCTACCCAGTCCTAACAAGTTGTTGGTAAGATTTGCTTCAAAACCCTCCAGTGGAAGTCCCTGTGGGAGCCTTTGATAGCTGCCCATCAGCTACAGGGAAGGGTGGAAGATTTTCATGAATTAATCCTGTTTAGTTGAGCATTCCCATCTCCAACACTCCCAATGTTACATGTTTTGGAACTCTGAATAACCGATCATCTCCATCAACTCATCCACACCAAAATGTTCTCATCGACTTTGTCTGTTTTAGTCATGGATTTAAGTGCCCTCCTCTTCTCTCCTTGTTGCCTCGGATAATTCCTACTCAGTTTTTATTAGTACAAAATATATCTTCAGGGAACTTTTTCTGAACTCCAGGCTAACAGCATGAGATGCTTTTGTATTGCTGTGACCAAACTGCTCAATAGAAACAGGTAAATGGGCATCTTAGCAGGCTTTCTATTACTGTGATAAATACCACGATCAAAAGAAGCTCTGGGAGGTAAAGGTTTGTTTCATCTTAAAACTTTCAGTCTGTCATGAAGGAAAGTCAGAGCAGGAAGTCAAGGTAGGAACCCGGAGGCAGGAACTCTGGCAGAGGCCGTGGGGGGAAATGCTGATTATTGGCTTGCTCTTCAGGCTCATATTTAGATACCCTTTTTGTACATGCCGTGGTCACCTGCCCAGCGATGACACCACTCAGAGTGGACTGTGTCCTTCTACATCAATTGTCAACCAAGAAAGTGCCCCTACAGACTTGCCCACATGTCAATCTGATGGAGGCATTTGCTCAGTTGAGGTCCCCTCCTCCCAGTTTGTGTTTAGCTGATAAAAAGTAAACAGCACATGGAGAAAATACTTTGGCTCATATTTTTGAAGGGTTTCTGTATGTTGAAGCATGGAGGACTGTTCACATCATGATGGACCAGGAAGCAGAAAGAATGCTGGGGAACAAGGGTTGGATTATAAGCTTCAAAGTCTTGCCCCTAGTGATCTACTTACACTGGTCCCTAAAGGTTCGCTGTGCTACTGGCTGGGGGATAGGCACTCAAATACGAGCTCGTAAGGGACAGTTCAGATTCAAGTCCTAACACAGCCTCAAGTCTGATCTTTCTTGGCTTTCTTCTGGGGCACTTCTATGTCCTGCACACCCCTCTCACTGGGAAGATCTGCCCCCTGCTCTCAGCAGAACTCTAGGAACCCAGAGTGTCTCCTGAGATTGGCAGCTCCCCCCACCCTCGGCAATACTTAACAATTGTCATTACCTGAGAGTGTATGACGGACATGTGTTGAACTGAACCAAATTGGATTTCACCCTCATAGCTGTATCGAGTATTTTTCTCCATTTACTCTTTGCCTTTAATTTGGGTTGTGTGGAATTTTGACATGGAGTAGTTTTTAATTTTTATGGAGTTGAAAGTATTGATCTTCATGTGATTTCTTCCACTGATTTTGAGCTTTAAAAATGAAGGTCTGGTTTTAAAGAGAGTCTTTGTGACTGAGCTGAGACATTTTGCCATCTTGCCCTTCTCATTGAGAGGAGGACAATATGAGGCTGAGACAAAGAGCTGGTGCAGCCTCCATTCTCAGAAACCCACAGCTCTTTCCCTGTTCTTCCCAGTAAAGAATGGTATCTGGGTCAAAGGCACAGGTCACATTTTGTATCTCAGCTTTTATGGTTTCCATCAGTCTGTGAAAGCAACCATCTTCAGGCTAAGCAATTCCATTTGTCTTTGGGCCCCAAAGGACAGTTTCTGTGTTAAGAGCTTTTGGACGAAAGAAAAATAGCAACTTAGGCTGTTTTACTGTTTGCTTATTTTATTTTCTAAACGCATAAAATGGCAACTCACTCAGCAGATTTTGCTAGCCTGGCTCAGCGCTCTGTCCTTGGGGTTTTCGTCTGAAATGTTAGCTCACCCCTCTGGGACCAGCTCCAGGGTCAAGACCTTGGTAAGAAGCTCCTCTGGACAGCTTCCTCTACTTCCACCCCCTCCCCCTCCCCATCCATCCATGCTTGTGTATGGCAATCCCACAACACAGGTGACACAAAGGCCTGGCTGATGGCTCTTTCGGGTGGTTCATTTACTATTCCAACATAACTAGGTTAACGTTGACAAGCTCTCTGCTAACAGTGAACAGCATAGGCATGAGCCCAATCCTCATGGAACTCATAGCCTAGCAGGAGAGTCCCGCCATTTAATAACTAACTAATTACACATTTAATTGCAAATTTGCAAGTTGCAATGAAAGAAAAGGTGTAGGAGGTTAAAAGAATGCATGAAAGGGGGGTGAAGAGAAAACATTCAGGAGAAACTTCACTGGGAAGTGATATTTTAAGGGTGAGTAGGTGGTAGCTAAATGGCATGGAAGATGGGAGGACAGGGGATTCCAGGCAAGAGAAGACATGTGCAAAGTCCCTGAGGCATATGGCTGGCTAAGGATTCTGCCTTGCCTAAAAGGGCACAAGAACACAAGCATAAGGTTAAGAAAATGGTACTTACTAAATAGGTGATGTGATATTGTGTGAAATAATGTTCCTTTTCAATGTTCTGACATGCTCAGCTCTTGATATGGAAGCATCTGGAGTGAGATCGACATCTGTCGATCCACTCATCAGACAGAAGAGGGTCATAGAGAGAAAGGTCCTGGAGTCAGACAGACTTTAAATCTCAGTGTCATTGTCTATACCAGGTGTGCAATCCCAGGGAAATTGCTGAATTTTTCTATGGCTTATTTCTTTCATCTGCAAAATATAACCATAATAATGATAATGATAATAACAATAAAAGAGTTCCCACCTCATGGGATGGCTTCAGCTCCTCATATAAAATGCCGACAGCATTTAAAAAGATACTATCTTAGGCCAAGCATGGTGGTATGCATACAATCCCACACTGAGAAGGCCAAGGTAGCAGCCTCAGAAGTTTGAAGCCAAGATGAGCTACAGAGAGAGTGGGTTACATAGTAAGATTCAGTAACTGTGGTGGTTTGAAAGAAAATGGCCCCCAAAGGGAGTGGCACTATTAGGAGGTGTGGCTTTGTTGGAGGAAGTGTGTCACTGTGGCGGTAGGCTTTGAGGTCTCATATATGCTCAAGCCACACCCAGTGAGACAGTTCACTTCCTGTTGCCTACAAGATATAAGAACTCTCAGCTCCTTCTTTAGCATCATGTCTGCCTGTGTGCTGCCCTGCTTCCCACCATTATGATAATGGACTAAACCTCTGAAATTGTAAGCTGGCCCAATTAAAGGTTTTCCTTTATAAGAGTTGTCATAGTCATGGAGTCTCTTTGCAGCAATAGAAACCCTAACTAATACAGTAACAAAAAACAGAAGTGAAAAGAAAGAAATAGAAATAACTTAAAAAGAGAAAAAAAGAAAAAAAGAAGGGGTCAGTGGTTAAAAGCACATACTGCTCTTGCAGAAGACCCTGGTGTGGTTCCCAGCACACATCTCCCTACCTCCTCTAACTCCAATTCCAGGGGATCTGATGCCCTCTTCTTGCTTTTGAAGGCCCCTGCACACATTTAGCATGCACTCAGTCACACACACACGCACACGCACACGCACATGCACACACACAAATGAAAAACAATACAATAAATCTTTTTAAAATGCAAAAGAAAAAAAGCAGCTTTCATTCTGTAGCAAAAACATGTGATATTTGTGAATTTTCAATACCATTAGATAAGTGAATATCTATTTGGGTTTGAATAGTACTATCAGTTATCAGAGGAAAGAAAAGCATGATTTTCCTCACTTGCCTTCTACCCAAGGAATCTCCCTTATGAGTATGTCTATATATAGCTGTGCTGATAGAAAGTGAAGCAGAGAACACGATTCCCAAATGATAAAATTATATTTCCGTTTCAGTCATAATTACATACCTTTACAGCTCCACTCAGGATTCCCAAGCAGACCGTGCTGCTTTCACTTTTAAATGCCGATCAGTCTTGGAAACCTTTTGGCAAGATTCTTGCTCTTCCCCAACTGGGGCGACTTAATCAGCATCCCATCTCCTCTCTTTCAGGAGTGATTGCTCAAGCTTTTGAAAATCACTGTTGAAACCAAGGGTGCAGTGAGTGTGCTGGGACACTGGGCTGTTTGTTCCTGACACAAAATCAACAGGAAGGAAGTGACTTCTGGATGATTAGTAACTTGATATTTAGACTCTTGTAGCTTTTATTTCCTGCTTCAGGATCTGAATTTAATTTTGAGAAATATCGGGCTTCCTCTTTCACCTGTCATTTCTGCACCTTCTATCTGATGGAGCCAGACAAGAGGCAAAATGAAATAGAAGTACTGGAGGGGCAACTGAGTTGGAATGAATAGACTGTTCATATATCCTTTGTTAACCTTGGTGAGGACATGTCCTTTGAAGGTGGTTAAGGCTACCAGAATCAGTACATGGCCAGGACTGATAGACTCATGGGTGTTGAGCTCTGACTTGCAGATGTATGGTGCCTGTGAGTGCGCACGCGTGCGTGTGTGTGTGTGTGTGTGTGTGTGTGTGCAGGCCAGAAGTCAATTTCCACTGTTGTTTTCCTCAAGAGCCATCCATCCTGTGTTTGGAGACAGGGTCTCTCGCTGGGGAGCTTGATGAGCAGACCAGGCTGAACAGTTATCAAGCCCCAGGGATTTACCTGCCAGTCTTCCTCTCCCGACTCCTGGAATTACAAGTTTGAACCACAAAGGCCAGCTTCCTTTACAGGGGTTTTGCGGGTGGACGTGAGGTCCTTATACTTGGATGAAAAGCACTTTATTCCTCAGCTCAATTTATCATTTTCATGACTTAAAAACCAACAAATAAACACATAAAGAGGGAGAGAGAAAAAGGGATTTTTCTGGCTGGTTTTGTGTCTTCATTTGACCCAAGCAAGAGTCATCAGAGAGGAAAGAGCCTCAGTTGAGAAAATGTCTCCATAGATCCAGCTGTAAGGCATTTTCTCAATTCATGATCAATGAGCGAGGGCTTAGCCCATGGTGGGTGGTGCCATCCCTGGGCTGATGGTCCTGGGCTCTATAATAAAGCAGGGTGAGCAAGCCATGATGAGCAAGTCAGTAAGCAGCACCACTCCATGGCCTCTGCATCAGCTCCTGCCTCCAGGATTCTGCCTTGTTTGAATTCCTGTACTGACTTCCTTTGATGATGAACAGCAATATGGAAGTGTAAACTGAATCAATGACTCCTTTCCTCCCCAACTTTATTTGTGGTCACGGTGTTTTGTTGCAGCAATAGAAACCCTAACTAAGACGAGGAAGAAAGAGAGAGATACATAACTTCCACCACAGTATAATTGTTCTATTTTATCATTATTATTGTTGATCTCTCATAATGCCTATTTCAGAAAATAAGCTTTCTCATAGTTTATATGTATAGAAAATATACAGCATGTGTAGGATTCTGTACCATCTGTAGCTTTATGGGTACCTTTCACTGTGTAACATATTGACAGCAAGGATTCTGAGAGGCCCAAGGTATGATTCCTAACCCAGAAGGACTTAACAACAAACATGCATGGGACTTTTCCTCAGTGGACAACACACTAAGTATTTTCTGTATGCTAACTACTTAACTCTAACTGCCACCCTGTGAGGAAAGCACTGCGATTGTACTCATCTTACAGGCAGCTTAGGTAAGCTGTCCCAGGTCATACAGGTAGCTGGCAACTGCCAGGGAACCCCCACGCTCTGTCACACACAGCCTGCCTCTCTACCAACAGGGTGACACACTGGTGTTGAGTGTGTCATCTGCAGTCAGGCATTCTGGGTTTAATGCTGCCTCCTCCACTTAACCATGTGACCCTGAGCAAATGAATCATGCTTCCCACACCTCAGCTGCCTAATCTGCCAAGAAAGGCTAATCTAAGTTCCTCTTCATAGGGCTTCTAGATGGATTAAATGAAATAAATAGATGACATGTTTAGTGTTCAGTAAACATTAACCACTATTATCGTAAATAAACTCTGTAAACAAAACATCACGAGGGCATGTGATATATTTTAAGGCTGCCAAATGTTGCCATTTGTCTCTGCTGCAAAGGGAAATGAATTCAGACTAAGCTGCAGAAACACTAAGTCTGTTGGCCTCCTTTAACCCGAATTCCAGTCAATGACATTGACAGCCCAAGTCTTAAGAGCTGGATCAGCTTATCTCTCCTTCCACCTCCAGTGCTGCTAAGGGGCCTCATGTAGGATGGTGATTTGTACCCTAAAATGTCTCTTACCTCATTAAGAAAGGGGCCATCTGGGCTTGTCATTGGGTGGGTTTGGAACCTGGCACTCGAGAGGGGGATGACGAGAAAGGAATCAATCTTGACATCCTTAGAGGTTTCAGCTGGGTAATATCCATACCTTAGGGGGTTCCTTCAAGGAGGAGAAAGGCAATAGGATTATTTGAAGACTGGTCTCAAAGATGTGTGATGCATTTCAACACAAAGGCATTCTGTCCTCAAGTTGGGGTTTTGGCATAGCATCAAGGTCAGCTTGACAAGGGACTCGAGAGGCCCAGAGTACAATGTGACTTATCACACTAAGTACACTTGTCTCCCACAGCAACGAGTTACTGGGCAGTGGGAGATAGCAGGGCTGGGAGAAGCATTCAGGGGAAGGGTCAATAGGGAGCCGCTCTTTGCGTGTTTATCCAGATGTGGTGGATGGCTTCTGAATAGTTAAGTCATCACCAGCATTCTCAGCTGTTGGGGTGGGGGCATGGTTGCTCGAGAGGGAAGAGGAGTCTGATTGGCTTCCTGGTACTTATTTCAGGAAAGCCAGACATCTAGGGAACCAGGCCATGAAGGCCAAGTCTAAAGTATGCAGATGCACAGACAGATACACCGCAGTGGCTCCATAAGGATCCCTCCAACTTGAATTGTCAGATTTGATAAATATTTATTCCTTCTCTCCCCAAAGAACTCCTAGAGATCTAAATGCATGGCTAGCACGTGCTTGCATGTGTTTCTGCCCACCCGCTTGCAGATTTAAGGGGAACAGGGACCACATGTTAGCTTCCTGATAGTTCTAAAGTCTGGCACAGGATCCAGACTATAATACATGCTGAAAGAAGAAAAAAAATGATTAAGTAAAATTTTATGAGTATACACAACCTTTTAACCTGAGCTTCTACTTAATTTAATTATCACATTAAGTCTCTTATTAACCTGCTTTAACAGGTAAGGAGACTGAGGGGCAGAGAGGAAATGCAACCTGGTATAGGTCATTTGGTTGGGGAAGCCAAAACTGAATTTCAGGTTGAATGTCTGATGGGCGATTAAGACTCACATAAAAATCAATCAACCTATTATCACATTAAGACACTAACTAGGATGGCTGAGTGAAAGTGCCTGGGAACTTTAGGATCATCAGAGAGCTTACACATTAATTGGCTTCAGGCCCATGGCACCATGCTAAGCACTGGGAGAGGTAATCCACACAGATGGTAGAGCTCTCCGGTGGATTTCTTAAAAATAAAACCTATATGTAAAGTATAATTATGTATAAGAGGAAGATTATCACCACAGTGAACTTGAGCTGATTTAAATATGGATCAGAGTACTCTGGCAGCAAAGATGGGGCTGCTGGAATCACTACTGTCCCAGGGCCCTGCATAAAGCTGGTGCTCAATCGTAGCTGGTGAGATGGAGTCTGCCCTACGGTAGGAAGGTTGTGTCATCAGTGTGTCTAAATACAACATAGCAATCAGTAGAAATAGGGTCAGGATGAATGTGTCCTCCCAGGAGAAGTCATTGCACTAGTGATGAGAGCATGGGAAAGGTATCTTGACTTTCCTCAGGGTTGGCTTTGCAACTCTGGCTACAGACATTATGCATGTGGACCAGACTGTGTTGTGTGATCGTAAGGGACAGGTGGAGGAGGACTCTATTGCAGCATTAGAACCACCTCCTCCCCTCAGCTCAGGAAGGGCTAGAGGTTCAGAGGAAGCACTGAGCAGGTGGGCAGAGGATAACACTGGAGGCAGAAGTTTTGGAGGGCACTCCAGAGTCCATGGAGAAGCATGGGATAGTAATAGAGAGCCAACAGGCACTGTTGTGGGCTCAGCTGTTGCTGATGCAGTGGTTATGGGTTCAAGATGGGAGCAGAGCATGTTGGATGGAAAGCCTTGGACCTGGGCTATCTAGAGAATTAATACAGAGATGAGGAAGTATGCTAGGAAAAGCATGCACATTCAACAAAGGGGTTGGGTATGATAATATACTAGGAGAAGCACATATATTCATTAAAGGGATGGACTGGGAATATTTATAATAGTCATTACAGAAATTGATATATTTCATTATAGTAACCATTAGTAATACAAGAATGTATTATGAAAAAATGGGTAAGAGTTAGCTCCAGAATTTCAGCTTAGACAGGAATACAGATATGGACAGAGCCAGTGAGAACTCCATGTGGAAAATGGGTGAAGTAGAGGTGGAACAGAATATTATAACAATTTCTAAAGTGGGGCAGGTAAATAAGCAGCCTATGAAAGCTGGTGTGTTCCAGTAGTTGGAAGTATTGAATTTAAACCTTAATTCTCTCTTTTAGAGGGATATAGCCTAGCATGGGCCATGTTGTATTGTCTAAACTCCATTGTCTTGCCTGTTGGTATGTCATCTACTCATAAGAATAAGATTTAAAGGGTGTGTGTGTGTGTGTGTGCAAAGCGCTTAGCACATGGCCTGTCATAATAACAGTCACTGAATATTAATTATTGTCACAGCCGCTACCACATCAGCTTCTGCCTGGAGGCACTGTGCTAAAGACTTATGTTGTTTAATCATCACATGCATTCTCCTAGCCAGTTGCTGGCAACCTGACTTAGTAAGAAAATGTGATCTGTGAGTGTTTGCTCTATCTAGGACTCACTTGCACATGGTACCCATTTCAGACAGTCTACTCCATTCACTCCTTCCATATTTTATCCGTATGACAAGTACCTACAGATGCTGCCTAGGCTAGTTCTCAGTCTCTACAAATGAAAGCAACTGGAAAGATCTTTCAATTGCATTTGAAAGCATAATTAAACGAGTTTGTGTTTATAGTAATTATTACTAAGCATTAAACTGGATGCTTTTCATATACTAGCTCACTTAACCCTTTCAATAGGGTTCAATTCTTTAAATCAGAAACTTCTAGTACCTCTCTGTTTCACAGAGAAGATTAAGTCATGTACCAGTGGCAGACTCTATTTTTTTTTATGTTTATTTATTTTATATTATCTGTTTGATTTTTGCCTGCATGTGTGCCATGTGCATGCAGTACCTGAAAGGGCCCAAAGAGGGCGCTAGATCCTCTGGGACCAGCATTCTAGACAGCTGAAAGCCACCTTGTGGGTGCTGGGAACCCAGTTGGGGTTCTCTGTAAGAGCAGCTGGTGCTCTTAACTTCTGAGCTGTCTCTCCAGCCTCAGACTCTTGTCCTGCAGCTATAGAAGAGCTGGACTCCAGACTATATTTTGTTCCATCTCTTACTCTAGTTTTTCCTTTCAATTTTTCCGTTGTTATTAGTATCTCAAGGGCACTGTTCAGTTTAACGATGTAGTTATAGGTCTGCCCCAACGGGGATATGAGAGGAAAAGGGCACACAAATTTGGAAAACTGGCACTTAACCTCACTAATAGTGAAGAAGTGCAAATTGAAGTGGACATGGTGCTAATTTAAGCCTAATTTATTTTGTCTGAGAAAACCCACATGCACAGGGGGGTGGCCCCATTTCTAATGCCAATGTAGGTATGGCTAGCCCTTGGGGAGGGAATTGTCACTAGGTAATAATGGCCACAAAGGAGCAGTTCTATTGAGGTCATTTACTCAACTGGACACACGGCCTTGGTGCTGCTTGAGAATTTATCACAATGCCATGAGGGAGATTCCTTTCTTCCCATGAGTGCTTCACTTAGAAAGATGTTGTATGTTACTGCTACTCACTCTTCCCTCACTGACTGTCAATCTGATCTCTCTCCCCTGGGGCTAGCTGGGATGCCATCTCTGAGGCAGGGCTTCCTTCATTACTGTAGCACCCAGTATTGTGTCTACAGAGGGGACCTAGATGCAGCCAGTGTCAGAAGAGCTAAGAGAAAGGTCACCCCTTCTCACCATGGGCAGGGATCTCATCTCCAGCTTCCTTGGTAGCAGGCTCCTACTTACTCTCTGTCCACTGCTAACAGGCTGAATTTGTTACTATGATTCACATTCTCCCCATCTCACCCTAAGTGACCTGGATGGTCCATCCCTCCAGCCCAAGAGATGCAGGCTTTCCTTTGTAGCCCTCCTCCTCCTGAGAACCACTTCTGGAGGAAACAGGCACACCACTCCCTCGGCCTTCATCACCCAACCCTGATCCCATTCCCTTCACTGCGGCCTGGAGGACCTGAGGAAATAAATCCATGGTCATGACCTTCCCCCGGACCTGGTCAACTCCATTCTTGATGCCTTCCAGGTCTGGAGTGCACACTTTTAAATCTAAGTCCTGTTAGCTTTGCCTGGGCAGGGAGGGAGTGGGGAAGGAGGTCACAGAGTGCAGGGTTAAGCGTTCTCAGGCTCTCCTCACTGCCTGCTATTGATTTTGTCCTGTCCCTCACTCTTCCCTGACCCCATAAAGATGCCACAGTAGTAAAGCTGTCAGGACATTCTCTCAAAGGATGATGTGCTGAATGGGAGCGTTGTCAGTGGTTCTTAAACAAAGGCAAGGGCTGTGCTGTGGGAGTGTCTGCTGTTGCTGAGGCTGTGGGGAGGATGGGTTGAGAGATCCACATTGTCAGGGGTATGGTTGCTCTTCCTGTAGTTGAGCGGAATAGTGGGGCTGATTTCCCCCCCAAATCAGATTCTTCTTCTACTCACAATGTGCTGGTTCTGTTTCTGGATGCTGAACAGGAAGGGAGGCCCTTGGATCAACTTAAAGTTTCTGTGGCTGCTTGGGTTGCATCCTCAACCCAGGAGAGAAAGGTCTAAGGGAGCCCCAAGCTCATTATTCTGTGTATCACACCAACACCACAGTCCACACACACGTATTACAGGAAGGTATTTGGTTTGCTATGATAGTCATGGTTCAAGACCCACCACTTACACCCTTCCCTGACTCTGTGGCATCAGGCAAGGTATGTAAACATTCTTACCCAAGATTCCTCATCTTCCAAACTAGGAACACTAGTCTTGCAGGAACACTATAACTTTAAAAGCAGAGTCCCATAAAAAGATCTAATCTAGTGCATCACACATGTTCAATAAGTACTTCCTTTGCCTCTCAATAATTGGTCAGAGTTCTTAGCCCCAACTCTGCAATGAACGTCCATGTTCTAATAAGGGCTTATAGACCTGTTTCGGGATTTGATGTCTTCCTGCTATAACAAAGCCCCTCTAATAGCTAAAAAAGCCTTCTTGTATCACAGCATAGAACAGAACACCACAGTGAATCAAGCAGGAGACAGACAGCCATTTGTGACAATGACCCCACACAGCGATGGAGTTCAGTTGGTCATCCTCACAGTGACTCTGTTCCCAAAATCTGGGGCAGGGTGTCTGGCTCAGGGCAAGCTTTACCATGTGTGGTAGACAATTTCAAGAACAGTCCTGAGATTCCTGCCCCTCATCAGGGAGGTCCCCTGTCCAATTGTGGGCAAGTCTTGGGAATGTGACTGTGTTTTCCACATTTCCACATTTCCACCATTTGTGGAAATCTGTTATGCAGCACCAGAAAGCCATAAAAAGTGTTAGAATGATGTTACTAGTGGTAAAATAATAGGAGAGAATTGTCCCACACAGGACTCTTGTCGCCATGGCGCAGAGGACCCTATAAATAAGGAAAATAACTGCTACCCAAGAAAACGCATCCCTCCCCCAGTTCCAGCAGATTCTTCTGAATAAACACCTCCATGCAACCCAGTGAGGTACAGCTTAGATCACAGAAGCAACAGTTCCAAGGGCCTGCTTGTTGGAGGAAGGGCTGGTTGGTTCTGGACCTCATGCATGGCAACAGGAAGTAATTGGGAGAATAATTTGAAACATAAACATAGTGTTTCCTCCATTCTCAATTAGACCATTCTGAACTTTTAGTTTTCAGGGGGGAAGGGGTTGTAAGACAGGAGAAAACAGACCTTCTTTCAGTTCTGCTTTGTAGAAAGAAAACCCAGCCCTCCAAGGCGATAGAAAGGACTGAGGGGTTTCATAAAACTGGGAGAAACAAGATGCAAAGAAGCAAGCTCCACTCACCTATGTGAGGGGGCAGGACGTAGTCAGAGGGAAGACTGAGCACACAGGCCCTGGGGTTCTCTCAAGAAGGGGCATGGTTTACACATATACTGGGCTGGGATCAGACAAAAAGATCCTTCAGATGGACTTGGGGAAACTAAGAGCATGGGAGACTTGGCTCTGGTCCTCCAGATGAAACCAAAATGGCAGCTCAGTGTGTGGAGAGGATTGTAGCTATAGGACTTAAACAAGACTCCAGCGAGATGTGATTAAAGCTTCCATGTCTACCATCCAGGAAGAGGAGTTGGGGACCCTCAGGAAAGATGTTAGACTGAGTCTGCCAGACTGAGTTTTTGCTGAGATACAGTATTAGTTACTTTTCTTCTTACTAACAAAATACCTGACAGGAAGCAACACAATGGAGGAAGGTTTGCTTTGGTTAATGTGGAAAAGGGGATCTAATCCATAATTGTGGGGAAGACACAGATAGGAGCATGAGGTCATGCTGCATCCAGAGTTAAGAAGTAGAGAGAGCAATGCTGGTGGTCAGCCCACTTTCTCTTTTTTATTCAATCCATGACCACATCCTACTGGACAATTCCCTTCATATTCAGGGTAGGTCTTCATCTCAGTTGAATCTTTCTGGAAACATCCTTATTGACACACCCAGAGGTGTGTTTCTGTAGTGACTCTAAGTCCACTCAAGTTGACAATGAATACTGACAATCACAGACGTGTAAGAGGTGAGCCATGAGTCTACTTCTGGGAGACTCACTGAAGAGAAAGGGTAGGTTTCCAGGAAGAAAGGGCTGATGATAGATCATGACAGGAACAGCCCCAGTGACATATGCTTCCCTTATGTCCACCCCTACCCTCCATCACCATCTCCATATGACTTCTGTGAGTCAGTGGGGCATCAGTGAAGAGGAAGCAGCATGACCTTGAGTTGCACATGGTACTTACCTTTTCTGTTGCTGCTCTTGGAACCCACCTGCCATATGTCTAGGCTGACCTTCCAGAAATTCATGCCTAGTCCACAGACAGTGCCAACAGATGAGTGAAACCATAACCAAGTCATGGCCAACTCTGGTCACAGAAAGTTGCTATATAATAAATGAGTCAAGGCAAGGTTAACATATAAACCACCCAGCTGAACCCAGTCTTATTCGTCTCTTAGGATCCACTGTTAGTTAACTACATCACCATGGATGATCGTATTGTGAGTATTTAGTTGCTCAGCAAAAACAATCATATGAGGAAAATACTTCAGTAAAAGGTATGCTTTGGTGTAATACAAATAGCTTAATACAAAGGAATTAACCAATGCGCCCCATATTGTTACATTCCTGGCTTGAACCAGGAACTCTTATTCCATTTGATTTCCCACACTCCCCCTGTGAAATGAGATTTTGAGAGTTCACATAACTCAGGCTAAAACATCTGTGCTAAAACCACCTGGTTTTCCACCGAGTCCAAATCTGTTTTGTCCTGGATTCTTGCAGCACATGGTAGCACTTGCCACAAGATTGTAGACAAATCTTTGATGTGGCCCAGCATGTTTAGTAGGGAAGTCCCTTGTCCTTACTGAGTCCTTTTAAGACTGTGTCCCAAGCCTGCAACCTACCTACCATCCTACCTACCATAGGCTGTCATCCCACAGCAAACGGAGGTTTGGAGGGAAGAAAGATGGGAATGTGGGCTCTATGACACCCCTGGGTAGGAACTGACAATTACCACTTTGCTCAAGGATAAGTGAGAAAAGCCTGTGAACTCCCTTCTGTTTGGACAGCTGAGCCTGCTGCCTTCTCTCTCAGCACGACACCAGGGCACTTGGCTGTGTTCTAATTCTAGACTATGAAAAGGCTTTTCCAGGGCACCACTTTCTCTGGTGACTCAATATCATCTTCCAGGAATACCTCAACACATGTCTGCCTTGATTTCCTATCACACCTGATTATTATTTTGGTTCCCATCAGTCTCTGAAGCCAGAGTGTCAAGAAGGCCAGCCTGTACTATGGAGAAAAGGTCTCCAGAAAAATAATTTAATTTATGGAGTTTCAGATTAGGAGATGGTCATGGACCTTGCAAGCCATAGAAAGGGCTGACTTCTGAAAGAGCTCTTTTCTCCTGGGGGTTCTGATACAGCCTACAGCTTTTGGAAGGTGCTGGAGTTAGACAAGACACCCAGAGTCTTCCAGTCAGTACCAGGGTCCACTCTAGCTACTGCCCTTCTGAAAATGCTGGATCTTTGCCCTGCCAGAACTCAGAAAGGTAGAGTCTGGGGAGATGGTTGAGTCAGTAAAGTGCTTGTTACATAAACATGAGGACCTGTGTTCGATCCCCAAAACCCACATTTTTAAAAGCTGAGCACAGTAACATGAGCTTGTAATCCTAATAATGGGAAGATGGAGAAAGACAGATCCTGGGGCTTAATAGTCAGCCAGGTAGCTTAATAGATAGCTAAACTGGGAAGCTTCAGCATCAGTGTGAATCCATGTCTCAAAAAATAACAGAAACAATTGAGGAAGACACCCAAAGTTGACCTCTGCCTTCCATACGCATGTTGCATGTGCACACATGTACACACACACACACACACACACACACACACACACACACACTAATATGCTTGCACATATCTACACACTAGAAAAATATAGTAGAGAATCCTAGCTCTCTCCCTCACAACTGGATGCACTGTGGCCTAGCTCCCTCATCTACAAAGCAGATACAACATTGCATGCTGGGTAGGTGATGGTTGGAACCTGCATGGAGCAACACATGGAAGTCTGGCATGGTCCCTGCATCTCCGAGGCACTCCTGGTACCAGCATTCACAGCAGGCAATCAAGAGGCAGCCAGTTTTCCTCAGCCTCTTCACGTGAGTAGTTATAAGCTGGTGAATGGCCAGCAGATTATAATTTTCATTTCATCCCAAGAGACAAGAAATCTTTGTTTTGTTTACAGAAGGCAATGACTTTGTTCAGCATTCCTAAAAAGAAAAATATCTATATTTTTAAAGACCTCTGGGTTCTCTGCTAAACCAGAAAAATCCAGCCAGTCCTTCTAGAAAGGACATAGGGTATCACCTGCCCAGAATTTGTCCCCCACTTCCAATCTCCTTTGTATGTGTTCCTGGTGCATAGCACCCCATTTTCTTACAGATATCTATGCCCTTCCTTAACTACACAGTCCCCACCTCAGCTCCAAGGGACTTCTTTCTGACTGAGCTAAACCAAGGCTTCTTAGCCCCAGTGCTGTTTGTATTTGGGATTAGATATTTCTTGTATTTTGGATTGGTATTGGTATTGGTATTCTGATGAACAGGACCAGGAGATGTTTGCTGAGGCTTCTGATAAGGTTTTTTCACTCTCTGGTTAGAATGGCCAGAGCTGTAGCAGTCACACTGTGGTAGCCATAGCCACAGAAGACAAGTGGGAAGACAGAACTAATTCACCAAAAGTGTACTGAATCTGAATCCTTGATGGTATCAATGAGCCATTGGATTAACTAAGACCAGAGCCCATTCACCCTATGAGGCTCAATTTCTTGTTTGTTCAACATATATTGACTGGACATCTGCTCTGCAGCTGCCTTGGGAACAGGTTGGACAAACAGGCAAGATGGACAGTTGCCCTGCACTTATGTCTCTCACAGTCCAGTGAACTTGATGCCTAAACCACATTTAGAGGATGTTCTATAACTTGCTCCAATGACAACCAAACTAATATACCTAGAAGATGCTAAAACTTACCAGTAGTATGCAGGCTTTAAATGTTACCTACCAGGTTTTTTTCTCTGCCCAATTCCTCTGCCATTCTTCTTCATTCCGATGTTTCCAAACTCTCCATCATTTTCTAGAGCCTCTGACCACCAACTGTCATCTCCATCTTAGCCCTACTTCTTTAAGTCGCCATTTTGCCGTCTCAGGAACACCCTGTGCACACACACTTCTTTTGTCCCATGTTCCATCCTGCTGGATTGACTTGGTTTGTCTGTACCACCCCTGGGTATGGAAGAGTAGCTGGTTGTATTTAGAGAAGTCAGAAGCTGAACAAGTGATGAGACCATGAGACACAGCTTCTGGGATGGACTAATCCGAGGAGGTCACAACAGCTTTCTATTGCCCCTTCTAACAATCACAGGATTGGCCGTAGATTACAGAAAGGAATCCATGTATTTGAGTCTGTCCATGCGTTAGGGGTCAGAAATATCCTGCTCTCCCACCTCAGAATCTAAGAAGAGTTTTCCTTTAAATTTTTCCCAATATACTATTTTCATTGATTATTTGGAAATTTCACATAATGCACCCTGATCACACTCACTTCCCAGTCTTCCCAGGCCCACCCTCCTTACCCCTGTGACCTCCTTCAAGCAAAAAGAAAAGAAAAAAATATACCAAATCCAATTTGTGTTGCCCATATACTTACTAGAACATGGTCAAACCCCCAGAGGTCAGCCCCTAAAGAAAACTGAGTTCTTCCCCACCCTACCCTGACAGAAGCCATCAATTGTAAAGAGCTACACTCCAGCATCCCTATCACAAATTTTAAGAGTTCTCTTCAATGTCTTCCTGTCTAGATTGTCTCTTTTGGAGGGTAGGGGTGGGGGAGGTTTACATTGTCACAGGAGCCTTACTATGCCTCTCATTCTCAACTGAGTCTGTAGTCACCAACACTGCCGCAAAAGAAGTTTCCTTGTCCTTTACAGTTAGTGCCAGTACTAATAAGGAACTTCCACATGGTTTCTGGTGACAGCATGGACCAGACCTCAGCATGAGTCTCTAATGGCAGTACAGACCATGGACATCAACATGGCCTTCAGCCAGAGCATGGACTATGGACACCATCATGGCCCTTGGTGGCAATACAAGCCATAGACACCAACCTGGCAGCATGGCCCTCATAACTTCAGGTGGCAGCATATATCAGGGACATCAACATGGCTTTGGCTCCAAAATGGATTCATGGATACCATCATGGCCCTAGGTGGCAGCATAGACTCTGGACATCAACATGGCCTCAGGCAGCAGCACAACACCACAGACATCCACATGGCTTCCAGCAATAGCATGGGCCATGGACATCAACATGGCCTCAGGTGGCAGCCCAGGCCTCAGACATCTATTTGTCCTCTGGTGGTAAAATGGACCACAAATATCAACATGGTCTCAGGCAGCAACAGGGACCATGGAAATCAACATAGCCCCCAAACCACAGTCATCAACATGGCCTCCATTGGTAGCACAGATCACAGATGCCAACATGGCCTCCAGTGGCAGCACAGAACACAAACATCCACATGGACCACAGGCATCAACAGGTCTGGGGCAGCAGCATGGACCACAGACACTATCACATCCCCTGGTGGTACCACAGACTGTGGACATCAAATGGCTTCTAAGGGCAGCATGGGCCATGGAGGTCTTTTGAGGAGGCCCAATCCAAAAAAGTAACCATTCTCTATCTCAGACATCCTGTCATTGTTCAGAGCCAGGGAGATCATGAGGCTAAGTAGCATGTTCAGAGGCAGAGTCTGTGCAAACTCCAGGCAGCTGCATACTACCCTGCAAGCCTTACTAGGGAACCACATGCTCCCCTGTCTAGTGCAGCCTTCTTCCATACCTGTCACCACAGTTGTGTCTTTAGTTCCCCCTCTCACCACCATGCACATCTTCTTCATTCCTTTATTTTCCCACCTCTCTATCAAATATCTGTTTGTCAAAATGGCATTGCAAGCTGCAGTGTGTCACAATATATATGTACGTGTGTATTGTCACACACAATGTATATACATATATATATATTTATTGCCCCAACCTGCAAATATTCATTGTAATGAGTCATTGGTCTGGTTCAAGGTTTCTGGTTTCTGGTTTCTGAAGCACCATAAATTAAATACTGGGACATCCCTGAGACTCATCTTGGGTATTGTACTGTTGCATAGAGTCAGAGTAATCTTGTGGCTAGACAGGGCATCTGGGGGCAGGGTCTGTGCAAGCTCCAGGCCACCCCACACCTCCCCACCCTTGCTCTCAGCTGCCCTGATGCTCACAGGCCCTGCTGTTGTGCTTGCAGCCTGTAGACAGTGCTGTGGAGCACTCTCCTTCTTCCAGCAGGGCAAGCAGCAGCAGCAGCTCCATGCTGCAGGCCAGGCCTTGGGCTGAGGACCAGCCCTGATCAGTAGTGCCATGTTCTTTGTCTGCTGGGGCTGCACCCACATTTGACTCCCATAACTTTTACTGCCTTCACCACTCATGACTCTAGTTTCAAGACTCTGTGGTGTCTCCCGTTGAAGCCTCCATAGGTCTTTCAGGCTCTTCAGAGATGCTCCTTGGTCCCATGATTGCCAACAGTCACCTTTTTTTTTTTTTTTAACTTTTAAGTGGCTGTGAAAAATAAAACAGAAAAAATTCTATTAAATTCAAATTTTAATGTTCATTGATAAATGCTCTATAGATAAAATATTACTTGAGTAAATAGGAAGTGCAGAGCAAACAACTTCCAAAACTGTAGAAACAGCAGAGACATATGAGTCAAGGTTCCTCTGCAACACTGGGAGACATTGGAGAACATTAATATCTGACAGAGTTTTCTGTGAAGCAGGAATTTTTGAAGGACTGTTCTACTTTGTCTTGGCAAAGTTTGGCAGTTGCCTTCTTTTGTGTCTTGTTTGCCCAATTTGGATAGCATACTGACAGCAGTTGAGGCAAGGGCAGTTTCTTGCTGAAATGTCTAGATTTACCACATTGAAAGGAAACTCCATTGGGAGGTTCTTCCATCATCCTTTTTTGAAGGAAATTAGTGCTGCCAGATGCAGATATATTTCATTGTCATACAAATCCTCGGGTTGTTAAAACATCTTAAATGTCATATTCTGTAGGTCTCTGAAGTGTTTGAAGACCACAGGTCTATCTAAAAAATATATCTCTGTTTGACCTTGGAAACATACCTAACATGGCCATAAATTTGATTATTAGATGACTAACTACTAATCTGTATTTTTTAATTATCATAAATAGTTTGTAATAAATAACTTTCAAGGACTAAGAATTTACATTACATTGTTAAATGAGCTGCATAGGTACTATATGTTAAATAAGAGTAGAAACATATATACAGTATAACAAAAATAACCTTAAATTTGTATCAATATACAAAAATTCAAACCAGTGTAAAATATTTGAAATTAATAGTTTTTAGTTTAAAGGTAGATTCAATAATCTACACTTTTATTCTATTATTCCTATATCTTCCCTTTTCTTTTCAGAAAGAGATCTTTAAATCCAATCTCTTTTTGTTTAGTTTTTTTTTTTTACCATAACCAGTAACAACTTATAAGTAACCCTTCCCCCAAACAATGACAAACATCTACCTAATGACCAGAGACCACCCATTCCACCTCTTGAGAATATGGATGTCATGTTCTCCAGATTGTTGTCTGTGGGTGATGGCATCTTTAGAGGACCCTGAAAAAACTGGAATAATGATCAAGTCCTAGGAGAACCAGCTGTATTATTTTTTGTTTAGTCTCTGTGTGATGGGAAAGTGTAGAACTTATCTGAAGTCTTGGCTGGAGTATTCTGTGAAGCTGGACCATCTCAGCTAGCAACTTTGAGGTTTTTCTGAATGCAGAATTTTGAGGAAACTGCAGCAGAGATGTTCTAAGAGGCTGGATCACCTGGGCTACTGATCTTCATTGGTGTCTGGTTCTTTTGTTCTGAAAACACACAAACTTTTAAAGGTAACATATATATCTTCATTAACACAAGTATGGAATGTGTGGTGTGTATAAGTCAGCTAAAGATTTTTCTTATTGTTGTTGTTCTGTGTTTGAGCAGGTAAAAGACATCTGTCAACTTTATAAGTCCATTTGGACTATATAACTAAACCTCTAGCTATGACATAGGAAAGGATTCTGTTGCCAACAAGATTTATCATGTCTCATCCAGTCTCCAGAGCTGTTCCCATATAGAGGGATCAGCATACATGTCACCTGTCCTGTAGTCTTTCTTGGCTTCCTCCCTCATGTCTGTAGCCAAGATCCTCAAGAGGTCTCCCACAGTTAAATCTGATCTTTATTAATTTTGAAGGAATCCATAGCTTTTTGTTTCCTGTGGAAACAAAATCACAACCTCTCCCTAATGTAACACATTTCCCAACTTCCATTCTGAAGTCAAAATCTATTTGAAGTATATAGGCTGGATTAATTTAGCAGTCACTTTCATAATCCAATGTCTCTCAGCAGCTGTCATTCTCTCTGTTTATTAGTGTTAAAAAAATTCAAAGTTAACAAGGCACCATTAAAGGTCCAAACTCCCTGTGTTATATTTTTCATCCTTATGTGACTTATTTTTTTAATATTATTTTACTCTCTCTCTGGAGACTTTATTATCTTTAAGCTATTATTTATGACTGTTTATATACATTTTCTTTTCTTCTTCAGCACCTAAACACCTTTTTAAACATATTATACCTTTTCAGAGTTTTTTTGTGTCTAGACCTGACATTTTGCATGTCTGCAGCCTCCTGTTTTCTCTGACTGTGGGAGGCAAATCTTAAACTTCTAGGCTACTGTCAGAGAGTAGTGCTGATGGCTTGCTCCATTCCCCTCAGTTCCGTGAGAGTCTAGGCTCATGCAGGCTAGTACCTGGCCTTGGACTGCATTTACCGGTCTTAGCTCTGGGAATTTGTTGTGTCTGCCTGCAGCGGAGTTTGTACCTAGTGTTGCTGCCCCAGTGCTCAGTTGCACAGCAGGACCTCTTAGAAGAGTCACACCTCTGGATGCTAAGCCTACCCGAGAGACCACTTTCTCAGGCCCTATGTAGATATTGAGTCTCCACGCTGGATGCTATATGTAGCAGTACTTTCTTGTCTGGAGCACCAGTTCACAAATAATGACACAGAGACTTATTATTAATTATGAATGCTCAGCCTTAGCTTAGGCTTGTTCCTAACTAGGCTTATAACTTAAATTAACCCATATTTTTTTAATCTATGTTCTGGCACATGGTTCCTTACCTCATCTACATACTGCCCATCCTGCTTTCTCTGTGTCTGGCTGGGGACTCTACATTTCTTCTTCCCAGAGTTCTCTCTCTTCCTGGAAGTCCCACCTCTAACTTCTGCCTAGCTATTTTCAGCTTTTTATTACATCAATTACAGCAATACATCTTCACACAGTGTACAAATACCCCACAACACATTACAAGGGCAGGGCTGAGACCTCTGTGACCACATATCCTGCAGAGCCTACAACACTCTGATCTGAAAAAGTCTGCTGGTCCCTCTTCTGTTTCACACTACAGTGAGCCTTGCTTGAAATCCCTTCTGAAATGAGATACAAGTATGCCTGATAGATCATTCCATGAGCTTTGGATTGAGTTGAGATTGGGTTGGATAGGACCATCCTCAGCTCTTAGAGAAACATTGAGAAGGAATTTGGATTTAGCCTGGCAAAGAATATGGCTACCTGTCTGGCCTTAAAGATAATCAAATGAGGCACCCAATTTTCTAGTGGATGGTTTTCTAGGTCCTGCTCAGGCTCCCCAGTGTTGCTACACAAATATCGTGAAGAAGGAGAGTCAGCCTATACTGTATACACAGCAGAAACAAAACACCACTCTGTATGCAGCTTTGAGCAACCAGGCAGTCCCAGCTGAGTTCTCATGGTTGACTGAATTCATTAGTTGTTCATATCTTAGATACATTTATTTGATCTGCAAATCTATATTAGGAGTCATGTAAAGAAGGTTGGAGACCAGCAGAAACATGCAAGAATTGTCAAGATCAGCAGAACATTTGCCTTCTGTCTAGAAGCATGACATGTGCAGATCCCAGGGTTTGTGGCTGCAGTGAAAGGAGGAATATCAGGTGACAAGAGACAGATTGAGACCTCTCCTGGGCTATATTCCAGAGCATCCTACACACAAGAAACGGGGAGAACTGTCTATGCCCAAGTCTGTCTCTCCTGCACTGAATAGATTTCATACCTAGGCATGAATATGTGTTTTCAGTAAGACCACTCTCCCACCAACAGTGGAGTTTGGTGGTACTGGGAATCAGAACATTGTCAAATACATCCATTTCTAGGTCATGGAAGAAGATGGAGTCTTCAAACCACAAAGCTGTTGGGTTAACACTGGCCAGAACTCTTAGACAATTGTATCACATTTGCCTGTTAGTAATTGAAACCCCCATACAGTTGATCCAACTTAGGTGCTTCCTCGTGGTAAAAGCACTCTTTAGGCAAGCATTGCCTTTGTTACTCAAGGATGTCAGGTCAAGGATGTCTTGACCTTTCCCCCCTTGTCACTCAACCTCAATACAGCCAGCATCAGAGTTTGTGTTCCAGGCAAGAGGAAGGGAAAGTTCACCACAAACTTGCTTATGTCAGCTAACTGTTCCCCTGTATGTGTGCACATGTGTATGCATGTTTATGTGTTCCTAGGCATGCAGGAGCACATGATGCAAGGCCAGTACCTCAGTGCCTCTTCCAACTGTTTGTTTGCAACGGATCTTTCATGGATTGATTAGATGAATGTCAGCCTGTCAGGCTGGCTGACAAGCAGACCCCAGGGATCCACCTATCTCTACTTCCCCATCACTGAGATTACTAGCATATGCCACAGGTCCTCAGGCTTGCAGAGCAAAGACTTTACAAACTAAACTATTAGCTCAGGCCTTCTAGTCCCCCTTTGAGGTGCTGTTGTTGAAGTTCTACACAAAACAAGCTGATGGTAAGACCTATTGCTGAAGACACCATATACTTATGCCATCAAACATGGAGAAATCAACTGGTGCCTGACTAGATGCTTCACCCCTACTGACTAGCATTCATAGTACTGGAAGGCACTTTTCATGCTGCCAGAGGGGAAAATTAATCATCAATCTCACCCAGCTATGAACCCTGTGCTCTACAATAGCAACCTGCCTACAAGCTATAGTGGCACAAAGATCATGGGAGTAACTAGCCACATTTGATAAAATTTAAAGCCTGGCCCATGAGATGGAACCTACACTTGACCCTATTAATGAGACCAGACCTGAGACTAGCTAGGTTGTGGGCCTAGGGGAAAACTTAATACTATCATTCTGCTAAATGAATATAGCAATAGACATACTTATTATGAAATATTGCTCTACCCAGATCAATGTATCTTTCCACCCTCATCAGAGAAGCTCCTCCTTGCAATAAATGGTAATTAACACAGAGCTTCACCACTGGACAATGTGCAGAGAGTGAAAAACTTTGGAACTCTCAGCCCTAAATGGGATGTCTCTATCAAACCTTTCCCTTGAGGATTTGGTGAAAATATTATAAGAGCCAGAGATGGTGAATGACTCCAAGGAAACAGAATTTTCAAGATACAAAAGAGCTGAGGCCCATATGAACTCATAGGAAATGTGATAGAATATATAAGATCTTCAAAAGTTCAAGCTAGACAAAATTCCAGCCTAGAGAAGGGCAAGTGGGCAAACAGACATGCTCCTAACCAAGAAGCTATTCTGTTTGCAAATTGTTGTCTACTTTCTGAGAAAAAATCTGTTTTCTGCAATGTAGTGACACTGGGTATATCGACCACACTCCAGGGCAGGTCCTGTTCCTAGGAGCAGATGGCCAACACAAAACAGACTCCATTTCTTTGTGTGTGCTTTTTGTTTTGTTTTGTTTGGGTTATTGATTTGTTTGTTCGAGAGAAAAAACATGGAGTTGGATCGGTAAGGAGAAGTAGTAGGGGGAGCTGGAGAATGGAAAAGAATATGACTAGAATCTAGTATATGGATTTTTTAAAATTAAAAATAAATTCTTCTACCAGATTGGTCATAACTATGATCATACGATCCACCAGTGTCTGCAGCAAGTTGGGAGCTGTCAGTAAACAAGGGGAGCATGAATATGGGGCTCACAACTCTTTCCCACAACAGACTTCCTGAGAAAGAGGCATAAAAATGTGGGGTGGGGGGGAGACATGATCTGATATGGTGTCTAGGGACTTTAATTCCACCACTCAGGAGGAAAAGGCGGTGGATTTCTATGAGTTTGAATGGTCTATGAGACCATCTTGGTCTACACAGAGTTCTAAACCAACCACAGCTATATAATGAGACCCTGTCTCAAAAATAATACAAAGGAAGTTGATTGCTAGAAATTGCCATGAGTATGAAAAGAAGCCTCCAAACAGATGAACTCACCTTTCTTTAATGAAAACATTACTACTGTGGAAGAAGAAGGAAGTGTTATAGAAATAGTAAACACATTTATCAATCAGCATGACACTTAAAGTCATTTGTGATGTTCTTAAGGATAAGACAGAGAACTGTGACCCAGGTGACAGTAGAGTGAGGTAGATTCATAACTCATTGTGATGACTGTCAAAACGTGACCAATGGATAGTTCATGTGAGTTCCCCATGCAGTCACTGTTACTATCACATCGTAGTAACAACAATGAATAATTATCATCCTTCCATACAGGAAGATAATGTCTGTTCTGATGTTCTTGGCATTTCTTGCACATCACTACTCAGCCTGTACTCCAGTCTTCCTCAGAATATCAGACCTAAGAATGTTTGTTAACTGGTGGTTGTTGAATGTAAAATTCTTTGCACTCTTTTGGATGCTTGAATTTTCTGTAATGAACTGGAGTGAGGAGATAACCAAAGAGACCTGGCAGCATGACACAGCCTGTCTACATGTGAAAGAACTTTGGGGACAGCACACAAATGCCTTAATTCTGTTTTCAGCGTTGTGTGCTGGGTTTTTACATAGTTAGTGTGAAGCGGCCATGTGTCTTTGAGACAGAGAACAGAAGGATGAAGGAACCAGGAACCTCATCAAACCTGGAAAAGAGAAGAAATTAGCAAGGGGCTGTGTAAATCTCAAGACGTCTTGTGAAGGGTTCTGGGCATACTAGCTTTCTTTGTTTTTCTTTCTTTCCTGGGTAGCAGTCTCACTGTGTTGTTCAGGCTGGCATCAAATTCATGGTAACCTTCCTGCCTCAGTCTCTCAAGAGCTAGGATTGTAAGTGTGAGCCATTATACCTGGCCCCATTCTTTATACAAAAAAAGCCATATGAAAACAGTGGTTAAAAAACAACCAATATTTACCATCTTGTGGTTTCTTTAGGCCAGGAATTCAGAAATGGCTTGGCCCATGGGTGATGACTGCCTGGACATCTGAGTGGAATATAGAAGCTGCATCTTTGAAGGCTGGGTTGGCACTAGGGATGCAGTTCCAGGATGGCCATTGTATTAGTTCTCTAGAGGAACAGAACTTATTGGGGGAAAAATATATTACAAAAGGGGCTTATTAAATTGGCTTACATGATAAGGGCTTGGTAGTTAATAATGCTGTCTGTACACTGGAAAGGCTGAGAGCCCAGGAGCTGCTCAGTCCATGAATCCAGTCCATTCACCTTCAAGAAGCAAGATTAGGTAAGCAAACAGCATTGCCTTCTCTCCAGCCTCTGTCCATCCGGGCATTTGGTCAGCCCCACTCTAGGGAGGATCTACCCTTGCCTGTAAATACCTTCCAGCCTAGCTCAGGCTTCTCTCCATGATGAACTGGGACTGAACATGTAAGCCAAGTAAACCCACTCCCCTAACAGGTTGTTTATGGTCTTGGAGTTTATCAGAGCAAAGTAAAGCAACCTAGGAGTAGCAGCAGGTGTTCTTGACAGCTGCAACACATCCCTAGCCCCTGCTTCACTGAGAATTCATACACAGAATAAGGTTTGGGGCCAGACAATTCTTCATAGTCTAAGGAGACCGCCATTCATTATCGATCCAGTTGTTCATTTGGAAGATTCTTGCCCAGCATCTCTCTCTCATGAACCAGGTACTGCACAATGCACTAGTGGGACAAAGAACACAGTTTTTAAAGGGCTGGGTCTTATGTGAGACAACCAGGGGTGTGTGTGTGTGTGTGTGTGTGTGTGTGTGTGTGTGTGTGTGAGTGTGTGTGTGTTGCTCCCATGTGTCAAGTGCTATTCTAGTTATGCACAAGGAGCCTTGTGCACACAAGAGTGACAGTCCTGCATGGAGCAGTCAGCTGAGTCTTCAGAGAGATGGCAGTTGAGCAGTGTTTTCAAGGGGACAATCTGCATACGAATCTCTCTAAAAGGTCAGCATCCATCCAAGATGCCAGACCCTGTTAAGCAGAAAGCAGAACAGAGAGGAAAGTGAAGTGTGGGTTTAATGAGTTAATGGTGCCTGGAGATGAATGCACCAGAATCCTGGCCTGTATTGTTGCATTAAAATGCATGGAGCTCAGAACTAAAGCACATTTTATACTAAAAATCCTCCAGAGACACCCCCAATACCATAGAATCATCACCCCTTTGACCACTTGGCAACAGCTCCCTGTGACTCCTGACCATACACCTTAATTTTGCAACCTATGGGGGAGGGGGACCTCTGGCCTCTGCTACAGTCTTCACCGCTTTTAATGCTTTCCCTCTGTTTGAGAATTTGTTTTTTCATGTGTGTGTGTGTGTGTGTGTGTGTGTGTGTGTGTGTGTGTGAGTGAGAGAGAGAGAGAGAGAGAGAGAGAGAGAGAGAATGATACGCACACATGTCACATGTGCACAACACTCTCTATATTACTCTCTCTACTGTATTCCCTTGAGACAGAGTCTCTCACTGGGCCTTGAGTTCATCCAGCAGGCAGCAAACCCTGGTGAACCCCCTGTGTCTGCCCGCCTCCCCTAGTACTGCAGTTACACGTGTCTGTGATCTTGTTCATATTTTAAACAGAAGTTAAGATTTGAACTTAGGTTCTTAGCTTTCTACCAAGCACTTACCCAGTAAGCCATCTTCTCAATGCCCCTCATCTGTTTTCTAATCATACCCATCAAGTCCTACCATCTCCCTAAAGCCTTTGGACCACTGCAGCCTGCAAAGTTTCTAATGAAGGGGCTATGAGGTGAAGCACAGAGGCCTTGGTCATGAAATGGCATTAAAAAGTCTCTTCTAGCTCTACATTGGTTCTCAAATAGATTATGAGTTTGGACAATCAAGTCAGCTGACCTGTTTGTGCCTCAGTTTACCTTACCTGCAAATTAATAATAAAAACTACTGGTTACATGGGTTACCATGGGGATGAAATGAGCTACTGTGTGGGAAGCATTTAGAACAGTGCCTGTCCTATCCTAGGTATGACATGAGCTGTCAGCTGTGGGACTGCCCTTTGTAGACTGAAAGCACACCATTCCATCTCGCGGGACCCAATAAAGGCCTAGCACTGTTAATGTCAGCCTTGGCTCAGATTTCTGAGATAAGTAAGTTTGGAGGTTGAAGTGTGTGTGAACTCATCCCCCATCCTAGCCCTTTGATCTGCAGATTTCAAGTAGTAGTTAGCTGACAGCATATTTAAAGTCAACCCAATCCAACTGGTAACCCTGACACTTAGGCAATTATATTTCTAGATTTCGAGAGAAGCAAAAGTTAAACTATAGTTAATTAGAAGGCGGTGGCGGGAGGTGGGGGGGGGCTTTTATGGCAGTATGTGAACCTTTCGTTGTGGAACAGGAGGGTGGGAGCATCCCCCTCTCTGCTTCTCAGTAACTCCTACATGTTCCTTGTGCATCAAAACCACTCTGCCCATTTTCCTTCTTCCTCATTTCCAGTTCACTTTACTATGTCTCTTTCCTCTGCTCAGTCTCTTACTCATCCTCAAGCCCAAAGAATATGATTCCATCATCCTTTCTCAGACCTCCTCCACACCAAGTACTAGAAGCGAGCATGAGAGTTCTCAGCACGAGCCTTGGGAGAGCCCCAGCCACTTTCCAGGCTATAGAGTCAGCTATGCGCCATCTTTGGCTCACTCTGGAACACCATTCGTGATCACTAGGGGAGCCAGGTGTCACTCGATGAGCCAAGTAGGGAACACATGGCTGATACTTTCTCCTTAGCATGCATTTGTCAAGTTAGTCTGGAAATCAGAGCACGTAGATAAGAAGCAGCAGCAGTGGAGGGCAGCTGAGTTCTGAGAATGTATTGAAGGCTGTGTGCGGCATGGTGCCCCAGCTCCCAGCTAGTACCCTATCTCCTGAGCTAGAAACCCCTGTCATTGACAGTCTAGAATATTGCCTACTTTGAAAGGCTCCTTCAATGTGACTTATCACCAGACTTGGTGGCTCAGGCCTGTAATCTCAGCACACAGGAGACAGAGGCAGGAGGCTTGTTGTGAGTTCAAGGCCATTTCTGTTCTACATAGTCATTTTTCTGGGCCAGTTTAAGCTACAGTGTGTAATGCTGGCTCAAGAAAAAAAAATGTGATGTGATAATAGTATCCCAGTCCACCTCACCTGTCCACATGCCTGTGGCTTCCTGGTTTCCTTCATTATCCCTGCTGGTTACATCCCTGCTGACATCCTCCACCCTTAGTGGCCCAGGGGAGAACTCTGCGAGCTGTCCCTTAGATACTCCTTGCTTCCCACATGTCTTTAGGGACTCCATCCTCTCCTCCCCTGGCTCACCTCCTGAAGAACCTTCCATTCTTCCCCTCTTTCCACTCTTGGCTCATGGCTGTCCTTAAGACTGCTGTGAAGTCCCCTAACTGTCCCCTCCTACTACTAACTCCTCCTACCCTGACAGCTGATGTCCTCCTTAAGAAAAAAAAAAAAAAAGCCATGGTATCCAATCTGTGCTGTCCAAATACTCTTAGGTAAGGGATATGGTCTCATATAGCCCAGACTGGCCTCGAACTGACCGTGTATCCAAGGAGAATATTGAACTTCTGATCCTCCTGCCTCCACCTCCCAAGTGCTGAAATGATGTATGTACATAATGCTGAGGATGGGACCCAAGGCTTTGTGCACACGGACAAGCACTCTCCCACCTTAGCTCCAACTGCAGCCTAATTCTGTCCTTTCCTATCCCTGTGCACCCTGCTAGAACATTCAATGCCTACTCTATTCATCCCCTTCCCGACAATGTTCTTTCAGGAAAGTGCTGAGCACATCTTCTACATTACTCTTATTTGGGCAGACATGACCATTCCCCTTTGAACTCCTGTTAATACATTTTTCTTCTGTGTTATTCTTCCTTTTTCCAATTATCTGTTTTTTTTTCTCTGCAGCTTCTTGAAGACAAGAACGATCTCCTATTTTTCTTAGTCTTGCCTTCTTCTAGTTAATGAATGTGTTTGCTGAATAAAAAGCTTAAAGTTTCCAGAATTTACCAAGTACCTACTTCATGCAGGCACATTGTTCTTTCTTAATACAGCAGGAAACTCTGTGACTCTTCCCAAAGAGCGGGGTCATAGGAAATAC
The DNA here is from genome assembly GCF_903995425.1 of Onychomys torridus. NCBI lineage: Eukaryota > Metazoa > Chordata > Mammalia > Rodentia > Cricetidae > Onychomys > Onychomys torridus. Next base: position 91,825,407 of record NC_050443.1, read on the forward strand.
CTCGGAGGAGGCAACCTCAGGAGTGAGTATTCCAGATGGAGCCCTCACTTAACACTGCTGCACACACTCATCATGGTCACCAGGTGGCAGTAGTGTGCTGTGGTCATGTGGCCCAAGCTATGAAATTCCCAGAACCTCAAAAAGGTTGAACCTGAGTTAGATTACCAGTAACAGGCACACAGGAAGATGTGTGTGTCCTGTGCCTTGGTTCTGTGTTTAAATGGATGGCAAAGGCTCACTCTTGGGAGCTGACCACAGATACACCAGGCTTTATAGCACCTGATGCAAGGTGTTCCCATAAACCACAAGAGGGGATACTGGAAGGACTACAGACTGGGCTCATACCTACACCTTGGAGCTCCCCATGAGCTACTCCCGGGGCTGAGTTCCCATTCTGCCTTGCAATGATAGGGCTTTTGTCTATTTAATCCAGACAAGTCTGATGGCAAGTGAAAAGGCCCCAGACGACCTGTGTTGAAGCAGTTTCAATACAGTGATATATGTGCTCATTCCCAACTGTACTGTATGGAATAATAAGTGGAAACTGAGGGAAGGTGGAGGAAGAGTTATTATGGAGAAGGGAGGGGTCAGTGACAGGCCCAGTCTCCCACCAAATGTCACATTCAGCTCACCTTCCAGGACAGGAGAAACTGCATTGTTTTTACAGCCCAAGGATATAGACAGAAAGAAAAACAGAGACACAAGACAAAGAGTGAACAACAGCTAGATTCATGTTCCAGAGAAGGAAGAGCAGAAAAAGTCAGGGCAGTGAAGGTAAGAGATTTGGTATCTGGGGCAGCTGATGCCCAATGTCCTGTAATTGGGGGGTTAAATAAGGGCAAGTCACCTCAAAAGGAATGAGAACAGCAAGTGTGGGGCTTGACTAGACGAGAGGAACCAGAAGGGAGAGATAAAGCACTGAGGGTGAGACAGGAAACTGATTAGGGTGGCTTTCGCAGCTATTGTGAAGATAGTGTAGAGTGGAGCGATAGACGGACTATCAGATTGTATACAGCAACATGCGGAAGTCCAGCATGGTCCCCTGTGCTCTGGGGTTGCGTGTTAGTTTGACAGGACTCACCAATATAAAGGAGAGAGAGAGAAGCAAGAGTGTTGGTGAAGACATGGTTAAAATACTTAAGCAAAGTTTCTGGGCCAGGGAGGGAAGGAGCTGGCAAGATGGGCAGAGCAAATCAGAAATGATCACAACATCACAGGCTCCCATGGCATGAACGATCGAAGCACTTGCTAGGGAAGTGGAAGAGCTGAAGTGGAATGACAGAGGGCTGTTGGGAACTTGAGATGTCCAAAGCCAAGGGTGTATCTGTAGGAGAGGACTGTAGGCTGGAGAGAGGCCAGGTTTATTGGCACAGAGCAGTGGCTGACTCATCAACTCAGACTTTCTAGTGTCCATGTCTGTAGCGTGAATCTGGAGGGGCAGCCATCCAGAGAACTGGTGGCAGCATCTTCTCTGGCTGCAGGGGGTGTGACGTGGATCCTACAGAAGATGGAGTAGGCTGAGGGAATAGCAATGAGTTACTGTGAGTTTTAGAGTGTGAGAGACTTTCGGATACTCTTCTAGAATGCTGGTCTGGGCCTGGCATAGAAAACAGGAATGTAACAGAGAGAATGCAGGAGTAAATGGAATTTGAAAGTGGCTGGAAAAGTCCATACTTTAGGTAAAGCTACGGGGTAGACACAGTCAGGGTCAGAATTCACAATGCAATGTTACCATACTGCATGTAGTCAATGCCTAGAAGGGGTCCTGAAGAAATAGCTTCTAAATTTATTGATATCTTTGCTCACACAGTATCTTTAAAAAAAAATACTTTTGTAGTTATTGTTAATTGCTTAGTCTCAAACTCAGCTTCTGAGCTTTGCTTTGGGACATTGCCAGTAATAGATTACTCCGGGCACTTCACCTACCTTCAATGTCTGTCTGGTTTCGATTTCTAGAAATCCCTTCATATAAAACGTCAAATTTCTTTCTGTGAGTTAGAGACAAAAAGAAATAACATTACTAGGGTCTTTTTAATAAGTAAACAGTAACAATGGTGACTGGGTTCTTTTGGTGAGTTAGTTTGAAATTTAGAAATTATTATCTCCATTTTGGATTCATTTCTCAGAATCCTGGGAGGTAGGCACAATGGTACTACTGCTTCCAGTTTTGTTCAAAAGTAGTTTAGAGACAGAGAGTTTGATTGGCTTTCCAGAACCCCTTGACTCCCCACATGGGTGAGATAGATGGGTGCTGTGTATTTCCAGTATGGCTCACAAGCTCCTGGCCCATGGTTCTTTAAACTTTACATGAGTTTGTTCGAAGGACATATATTTGACGAGTCTTTGATGAGGTTCTGGAATCCATATCTGAAGCAAACATCTGATGCTAGTGTCCAAGGATCAGAAGAACAGAACACTGATCTAGAAAATTACTTTTTCCATTTCTCTTAGAGTAGAAAGGAGAGAAATAAAGGAAAAACACCAAGTGGCTGATCTACCCCTTACCAACCAAAGAAAATTTTTTTCTTAGAGAGTGGAGCCCCTAGCTCTTCTCTTCAGCAACCTACCCACACACACTGATAAAGTTAATTATCTGCCCTGGCTAAGTGACTTTCCCTAGCAACACGCTAGCAACCAACATCAGCTCTGCCTTAGGCTACAAGGCTGAAAAGATATTTCTTGAAGTCCAGTGTATTTTACACCAAAACAAAACATCTGAACAGGAAATTAAACAGAAATCAACTAGATTCATTGCTAGTTGATGAGACAGGGACACATGGAACAGTATGTGACAATTGAGTGGCATAAAAGGAAAAATAAGACTTTTCTCCTCCTGAGTGCACTCAAGTCCAAAGACAAGACCACAGGACATCAGTGCATGGAGCAGGTTAGACAACAGAAGGATGACCTTGAACTCTGATCCTCCTGCCTCCACCTTCTGAGTGCTGGGGTTACTGACATACACCAAGGCATCTGCTTGGGTATTGTTGTTGTTGTTGTTGTTGTATTTCCCATCAAGGTGGCAATCAGACCCAAAGTTTCACTTTTACCAAGCAAGCACTTTATGAATTGAATGAGATCCCATCCTGGGACCAATGTGTGACTCGTAGATGTAAATGACAATGTCTTGTCACAATGTCTAAGCAGAGACATCTTCTCATACTAAGGTGGTTACAGTGGGGCCAGATGGTAGGTGACTTTGAAGGTTAACTTGAAACACTTGAGCTGAGTTAGAAGACACTGAGGCATATTTGCAAGACAATTTCTCATCTAGAGAATAAACATTTATAGATCCCTACCATGAGCTAGGCACTTTGATGTAGGTAGAGGTAACAGTGGGAAGCCCCATTCAGAGCTTGGAATTTAATGATAAAGACAGATACTCAACAAATAAAAAATTTAAAACTTACCAATGAATATGTAAGTATAATTCTGAAGACTACTTAAAGAACAAGTATGGAGATCCAGGAAAGAGTCAGGGGCAAAGTCGGCTGTAGTTCGTAAATCAAGAAAGACTTCTCTGACGGATGTTGAGGGATTGCAGAACATGGCCGGATCCCAGGCAGTGGGAGCAGAACAGAAGTTCCCCAAAGTGAGGAGCTGTGGGGCCGAAGCCCAGAGAGAGATGGAACAGAAAGGGCCTGGAAGGCCACGGGGAGGCCACGTGAAAGGCCCATCTTTGATCTCAGGTCCTGAAAGCCATGGGAAAAGCCAAGGGGTTTTAACCTCAGGGTCCTTGTTCAAGTCTACATTTTCAAAAAGATCTCTTGGGATTCCATGAGGACAGAGACGAGGACAGATGGGCAGACCAATTAGAGGATGACAGAACATGACTTCTGAGCAAGGGAGAAAGCAGAGCAGAGGGCAGAAATTGGGCAGACTGTACCTGAGGAACTTGGAAAGTGGGACCGAGGACAGAGTGATGGATTGGATGTGTGGAGATGAGAGCAGAGTGCAGAAATGACAACCAAGCTCAGCCAGGAAAATCCCAATGGTGGTGTGGGGCTGGAACTTGGGAGGCTGACTGGAAACTGCTATTAGAGCCCAGATGATGGGGCCAGACTGGGTAATGGCAGTCTCAGTGTTGGTAATGTTGATTTTGAAGCCTAGCTCTTTCCCTCACTAGTGTAACACATCACCTAAACAGGTTATATTATATTTGTAATCTAGGAAACGGACATGAGGGATGGGGACAGAAGGTTGGGTAAGTTCACTACCTTCCATGGTTTTCTTATCAACAGTCAATAAGAAATTAAATATATCCCTGCCTGCTCTGTGCCCTCCCAGCTCCAATTTAAATTTCAACTTGTTGATAAAAATGTTAAGTCTTTCAAAAGTACATATTTGGTCAATCAGACACATAAGCAGTTCCATGAAGAGGGTTGAAAAGGTATGTTATTCACCTCTGTAATTTCCTACCCTCAGAGATAATGCAGGCATGTTCTCCTGACCCACTCATTTTAGTATAGCATGTGTCACTACTGTAGCTCCGTTTTTCATAGAATTAGGCAATTAATATTACCTGTACCACGAGACTGCAAGATCCACAAATGCAAGCATCATGTCTGCCTTGATGAGAGCCTTTAGAGAGCCTTAGAACATGAGGGAGGGAGGGAGGGAAGGAGAAAGGGAGGGAGGGAGAAAGGGAGGTGGGGAAGGAAGAGGAGAAGCAAATAGATTCTCCCCAGGGTGTTTGGAAGGAAAGACATGATATGGTTGCCGATTGGATGTGTGAAGGAGAAAGTGGAGGTCTTTATCCATTCAACACAGATGGATGTTTCTATTCAAAGGGGGATGGATGGATGGATGGATGGATGGATGGATGGATGGGATGGATGAATTTTTGTCCCATCTTCCATAGCTAGGTATAGTGTCTTGTTGCAGATGCATGCAGCAAAAGCTTTTCTGCAGGAGTGGCCACAGGAACCTGAAGTCAGGCTGGAGCTCCAAGTCAGCTGGCTCACTCAGGATGCAGTGAATGCCCACATAAAAGAGAGCTGGTCAATTAGATCAGGGGCTGCTAAGTACCAGTTCTTATGCTTTCTCCCAAGGCTGAGAAGTGTACAACCAGCTTCCACGAGGCCTTTCTCCAGTGGTCTCTGAAAGTTAGCACCCTGTACCAGGCTTTTTCTTTCAGGCCACCAACCAGCTCCCACAGCTGACACAGAGACTTCTTCCTAGTTTTGAATGCTCTGCCTAGCTTAAGCATGTTTCTAGCTAGCTCTTTTAACCCGTTTCTCTTTATCTACCTTTTGCCTCAGGGCTTATTACCTTTCTTACTCTGTATATCTTACTTCCACTATGTCTCTATGACTGGCTGGCTGGAAGCTGCCTGGCTTCTCTCTTCTCTTGTTCCTGCTCTTCTTTCTCCTGAGCCTCCATCTCTCCTCCTATTTCTTCTCTCTGCCTGGCAGCCCTGCCTATCCTTTCTCTGCCTACCTATTGGCTCTTCAGCTCTTTATTAGACCAATCAGGTGCCGAAGGCAGGCAAGGTGAAACAAATGTAACACAGCTGTACATCATTGAACAAATGCAGCAGAAACAAAAGCACCACACCTTTACACAGTTAAAGCAATAGTCCACCGATAAACAAATGGAACACAGCTTTGCCTAGTTAAAACAATATTCCACAACAGCACCCGGTTGACAGTGGTATCAGGAGTCACAGCACAAGGACTAAGAAATCAGTGGTTAGTGGAGGGAGTGAGGAATGGAATTTCCAGTGCTGATGGCTCCCTTAGGCTGCTTGTAACCAAGTAAAAGAGAAAAACCTAGTCTGGAAAGTAAAGGCGATCACTTGCTAGCTGCAGGCATTTGAGAAGTGTTCAAGGCCCTGGGGAGCTAGAGGAGCATAAAAGAGCTCCGAGGAAGGGATGCCTGCACGCAGCAATAGGATGCAGGTATCTACAAGTAGGGCATCACCTGAGGCAAAGCATTTTACGGGAGATATTTCATTGAATTTCTGCACACGCAGTTCTGGCTTGGTAGCTCCCATACCCTCCTGCCCCATGTTTCCTGAGCAGGAACAAGCTTGGAAAGGTTGGTTTAGGGAAGTCTCACAATGGGGGAGTGGACAAGGTTGAGGCTTGGTTTAGGTTCCCCCCAGGGAAACACTGGGAGAGATTCCTGCTATGCCCCCTGAAAGTCTGTCCCTGGAGGCTAAGAGCCTGAGCTAAAACTCTAAACCAAGAAAACGCAGGCCCTTCTTTGAACCTTTCAAAATGGCCAGGCTCTATGAGGACCTCCTAAGCAGTAGGCACCTTCCTTCTTAAACCTGCAGTTTATGATTGCATAGATTCACTAATGAATAAACTAATATGTAGCAAAACATTTTCTTCAGCATCAACTTTTCCCCTTCTGCTTTTAAAGAAACATTTTATTTTATATAGATCTCCAAAAGTGTTGTGGCCAAGGCACTGTGCCAGTTGATCCTAGGTCATAATTCTGTGGACTCCTTGCTGCTCCTCCAGCGTGACATGTTTTAAAGTGGCTTGGGAAGAGCAATGGAGGCAGAAGGCCAGGACAGCGAAGGTGGCCCACAGCGATCTGCTTATCTACAAATAAGTGATAACGGAGTATGGCGCTAGTGCACGTAGTGGACTGATGCTGCTCCGGGAAACCTTGCAGCAGCGCAGCCTGGCACAGAGTAGGTGTGCAACAAAAGTTAGTTGGCAGGCTTTCCTTCCTCAGAGCACCTTGGTCCATAGGACCCAGAGTATAGCTGGGAGCTGAAGAACCAGCCTTGTTGGTGGCGGGGTAGATTGAGCTTGCACGTGTCTGCATATCTCTGTTCTCTCCCTCTAGACCCTGGGAATCCAGCTTCGCAAAACAAACAGTAGAGCGCCCGCTAATCGCCAGCTCGGAAACAAAACAGCGCTGCGCTGGGGGATCCGGGCGCAACCAGCCCTCCCTCTTCGCTCTCCTTCGCCACCGCCCGCCCCTCGGCTCCGCTCGCTCAGCTCGGCTCAGAGCAGCGCAGCTCCGCAGCCACCAAAGCGAGGCGGGCTCAGTCTCCCCACCGCCAGTGCCACCAGGGCTCCTCCAGGTTTCGCCTCTGCCGCCCGCATCACTTGGGGCAGGAGTGTCCTGACGAGGGTCTACAACATCAGCACAAACTTGGGGGGCCCTCGAAGATGAGGCTGTCTCCTGCGCCCCTGAGGCTTAGCCGGGGTCCCGCGCTGCTGGCCCTGGCGCTGCCCCTGGCTGTGGCGCTGGCTTTTTCAGATGAGACCCTGGACAAAGTGTCCAAGTCGGAGGGCTACTGCAGCCGCATCTTGCGCGCCCAGGGCACACGGCGCGAGGGATACACAGAGTTCAGCCTCCGCGTGGAAGGCGACCCTGACTTCTATAAGCCAGGAAGCAGCTACCGCGGTAAGTCGAGTGGTGTTGGGGACACCCGAACCCCCTAGGGCACTGACCAGAGCTGGGTTGGAGCCGGGAGGGCAGTCCCCGGCGCACCGTATCTACTCATCCCAGCCCGGGGCTGTGTCCTGGCTCCCCTGAGCCCCTTAGCTGCCAGCTCTGTACCCATCAAACCAGCGCTGGGGGAGGAAGGGGCGGTTGCGGGGGCCGCGGGCAGGAGAGACAACCCGGGTCTCCAACGCAGGTTCCCAGAAGGGGAATACAGCCAGCCCCACATCACACCGGCCTGACTGGGAAGGAGCCCGGCTTCCACTCCAGCTGTTGGCTAGAGTGAAATATACCTGCTCTTCTCCCGATTACTCTCTGGGGAAGAGGGTACCCTCAGGTGGGTCCCAGGCAGGACAGCTCTCTCAGCGGCTTCCATTCTTGAAGGAGAGAGACCAGTTTCTGGATCAATCAGTACCCTCACTTCCTGGAAGGGTCCCTAATCAGTCTTAAGGTGCGGAGAGGAGGAACCTGAAGGGCCCACAAAAAGATCCCCAAATTACTCTCTATGTCCCAGGAGACCCTTGAATTTCCAGGACAGGTTCCAATGACAATAGAGTCCTCAAAGAATCCCCGGTAGTCTCTCAATGGAAGGTGGCAGTGGTGACTGAAAAGAGACACAGGGTCCGCAAGACTCCTCCAACGTGGTGGAACCTTGACTCCAGCAGCCTGGAGACTGAGTGCTGGGGATCTCCAGGGCACAGGGAATGGCTATACAAGCAGGTGGGCGACTTCTGGCATGACCAGCAGCCAGGCCCGCACCCACCTGGAGACTTCAAGACACCCTACTCCATTCTCACGCTCCACTGCCTTCCGTCTTAGTAGGTCTCTATGCTAACCAGTTATCTTTTCTACAACCGTTCGCTGCCAGTCTACAGATGTGACACAGGGGAGACTTACTGGATTTCATCCGGGGTCCTTCCAGGGCGCTTCCCCGTAAGTTAGCCCTGGTGCCTCATGGGGAAGAGCAGGTCACTGGAGCACTTGATGGGACAACTGGGCTTCCAGCTGTGGCCTCCCTGGTTCCCCCAGAGTCCAGAGGAAATGGTTGGGAGCCTTGGGAGAAAGTTTGAGGCAGTGTCAGCTGTACCAGCAGTAGGCTGGTGCTTTTTCCTCCCAGGCTGGCTTTTCTCCACTCAAGCTATCCAGTCATGCTCTGGGCACCGTGCACACATTAGCATCCTCAGCCTGTGGCCAGGATCCGCCTTGTTGCTGGGGGAGTCCACAAGACCCTCCTTTCTACAGAAAGAAAGATGTTGGGTAAAAAAAAGAGACAGCGCCCAGCTAGGGAGGGAGCACACAGCTTGGTGGAAGGAGTCTTGGACCTGAGATGTGCAGGTCCACGACAACCAGATACTCTGCAAACCTGGGAAGATCAGCCAAAAGGGAAGAGACCTCCTTGGCCTTTTGGGCCCACTAAACCCAAGTCCGAGTTAACTGGGGAAACAGCAGGGAAAGGGATGAAAGGGATTTGGTCTTGGTAGCTGTGTGACTTTGTGCAAGCCATTTAATTTCCCTGAGCCTAATTCCTAACCAGAGGTGGGGGCATTTACTGAAACAAAGGTGAGTGTGTATGAGGGACAGCAGGTCTCCAAATACTCATTAGTCTGGGTAGGGTGTGAGGCTTTTCTTTACTGGCTTAAAAATGGAGGGATTTTGTCTAGTCTCATTGTTTCCTGTGTGTGCCCTGCTCTGGTTTAAAAGTTTGTCAACATTTTTCCAGTCCAGCTACCAGTGAACAAACAAATGACTGCCCTTTTCTGGTTCCTCGTGAATTAATTTAATGAATGAGTAAATGGTGATTTCTCCATAGAAGGGGCCTTGTCTATGAATAGTCTTAATTTAAATGCAAGAAGGTAGGGGTGTGTGTGTGTGTGTGTGTGTGTGTGTGTGTGTGTGTGTGTGTGTTTTATGATTTTGGCTAAGCAGTAGCATCCTGGAGTCCCTCCTGTTGGGCTGAACACTCAAGAACTTTTAGGTAAAAACTTGAGGCCAGGTCAGGGGTGCGCCCTGGGCTCTTTAGCCTTTCCTCTCAGACTCTGGAACATGGAATATGTGATACCTGCTCAGGCTGTAGGTGAGAATACGATCTTTTCTAACCTTGGTGGCCAGGACATCTTGAAAGAAAGACCTTGGGTGAGCCATGCTAAGGTCTCCTGGGTAAGTGTTTTGTAATTAACATATCAGATTCAGAGCTACTAAGAAAATGCACTAGCTTAGTTTGTGACATTTTCCATCAGCTTATACTTCCCTACAACGTCACATTAAAAGCAAATTTAGTGTGTTCTACTAGGTGAATTGACTTAGGTTTATGGACCTTAACATTCCCCTGGTTTTCTATTTGCTTTTTAATCTTATTCTTTCTGATTTAACATCCATCACTATCCTTGGGAGCAATGACTCCCTCTCCTGCCTCCAGTCTTGGCCCTTTATTTCAGTGTATCATCTATGTCCTGTTGCCCCCCCCCCCCCCCCCGTCTGAGGGATAGCCTTTGGCCAGTCTAGTCTTGAATAAAAAGGTCCCTATTTTAACAAGCTGAATCATGGGGCTTCTTCCCCACAGCCTGGGTGCCGCTGGGACAGTTATTCAGTCTTTTCCAACTAGCTAGTGCCGTGCTGACTTCCTTCTCTCTCCCACCCCTGCTCTCTGCCCTCCCTCCTTCCCTCCCTCCCCCCTTCTCTAGCCGCCCCCCATCCCACTGCCATAATTGCGCTTTAGAAAGCCCTGAAAGAGCCACTCTGTTTCTGGCCAGAGCCTCCTTTGAAAGGCGATTACAGTGATTAAAAATAACAAGTTGAGGATACTCCAGGGGCTGCTCTTCTAGGCGACAATTTGCAGGGCCAGCCTTTCCCAGATCACAATTTCAAGCCAAATAGCAGGAAATCAGCTGAAATGTTCACGAATTGATTGAAAATAAAAGAGGCTCTTTTGTCTGGGTGAAGGTCTGTTTATTGGGAAAATAAAGTCAGACCCTAGCTAATGAGAGTGTCTCTTCCTAGATGCTCTTTAAAGGGAAATTTCAAGGAACTTCCCTTGATGGGAAAAGAATGTTCAAGAGATTTCAAAAGCCGGTCCAACTGCGGGCATAATTGGGGGATTTATTTAAACCCGGAGGTTTGGAGACCTCCAAAGCAGCCTTGCTTCCTTCTTTGTCTCAGTTTGGGACTCACACTGCCAGTGGGAGTAGGCACCTCAGCCTACTAGAGAGAGCATGGGATTTCATGATGCATGGATTAGTTTTGGATTTCTTCTTGGCTTCATAGACACTGTGCCACCACAGGCAACCCACTACATGTCTGAATGACAGTTTCCCAGTCTGTAAAGTGAGAGCATTTCGGGGGATAGCCCCCCCCCAAAGCATCATGAGAACTGGAAATAAGAGTCAAGAGAAGTCAGCACACAGTGGGTGCAATATGTATGTTTGTGTGTGCATACATATAAATATACATACTCATTTTGAAGTTTTTAAAAAGTGCTTATCATATCATGACACCAGAAAAGACGTTATGTTAAATTCTTCCTACTCAGCTTCCTTATTCCTCATTGCTCTGTGAGACAGTTTATTCTATTCCCATTTTATAGATGAGACTTAGCATCAGAGAGGCCCGGTTCCTCACTCACAGTCATATGGCTACTAGTCAGGATCCAGTCTTGAGTCTATGCAACCCTTCAATCTGCACTCTTTCCTGGTCTTTTATGCCAACCCATAAACTGATTTGGGAGTCGAAGCACTTCACCAAGCTCAGCCTTCTGGGTAGTGAGAGAGACTTTCTTGAAGGGGAACAGGATGGACAGACAAATGAAGAAAATCACATCTCAGGACACAGACTAATAAAGCATTGGAACCTTCCTGCATTTGCTTCTTATAGACTTCAGTATTGCATGTCCCTATAAGCAGAGGTTCAATCTAGAACATGAAGGGCCTTGTCGGTCTTTGTGGGAGCCCACAAAGGTTTTCTAGTGAGATCTGAGCTTGTTTTACACAACAGGGCTGCATTAGGGGATGGCTTGACTACGTTCATGGTCACCAGGTGTCTGAGATGGTCTGCACTTGGCTGTGCTGGGGGGAGGTCTTTTGCTCCACCACTTGGCATTCCTTTAAAAGCCCTTTAGTAGAGACAGAAGGGGCCAGTGGGTTTTGACCCAGGCTCTTCCGAGCTATCCGGTGTTTCTAATTGTCTCTCTCCTCTATACTTCTATATACATAGTTCTCACTTCTCAACAATACCCTGGGGGAGAAAGAGGGAGCAGGTCTCCCTTGGGTCTTTGTTTGTTTGTTTTTGTTTTTTGAGACAGGGTTTCTCTATGTAGTTTTGCGACTTTCCTGGAACTCAACTCTGTAGACCAGGCTGGCCTCAAACTCACAGAGATCCGCCTGGCTCTGCCTCCCGAGTGCTGGGATTAAAGGTGTGCGCCACCACCGCCCGGCTCCCTTGGGTCTTTAACAGATTCTCTTCATGGGAAGACAGGAATCAACTGGACGAGGGAAAGAAAACCTAACTTGATGAACTGTTTTATCCACATGCAGTTGTTTTACTGGTTTGTAAATGCTTATGTTTGAGCATAACATATGTAGGACTGAAAAACTGAAGCCGGGAAAGACCTTTTAAATAAATTGGTTCTTTTGTTATAGCTTGCTTTTTTAAAACAAGCTTTCCCATCTTTCCTCTGTTCCTGCACTATTCTTTTCCTTTTATTATGTGATTTTAAATTTTAAATTCTTACCCTTTTTAATATTTAGTTCCAATTGATAATAAAATTAAAAGATGCCAAAGTTGGTTGTGTGCATGCTACCATCCCAGGGATCAGAAAGCCGAGGCAGGAGGATCATGAACTTGAGGCCGTCTTTGACATACATAGTGAGATCCTGTCTGGAAAACTCAAAAGGGAAAAAACAAAATTCAAAAGCTGCATCAAGCCTGATGCTCAGCGGTTGTGGAGACTGCCTGTTGCTTTTGAGTGTCAGGCAATAGGGAAGACATCAGGACATATAAAACAAGACATAGCTAATTAAAGTTTTACAAAGTTGACAACCTGAGTGCTTTCTCATGTCCAGGTAAGTTGTTCCATTACAGCTAACTCTAACCAGAACTATAGCCTAGAATGATATGTCCACACATAGGAGCTAAGATCAAGAGATTTTTACTCCCACACTCCCCATTTGTAGTCTTTACAGAAACAAGATATAGGTCAAGATCAATTTCTATGGGGAGAAATTCTTATTTGAGTCAAGATATAGGCTAAGCTCATTACAAAGGGATCCCAAATGATTTGTTTCAAGTGAGTTAAGTAGAGGAGGCCAGACATGATGGACCTCTTAGCTTCATCAAGTCACCCAGGAACCCCGGTTCTCTTAGCCTTGTTGCTCTGTCCGCTTCTAGAACTCTGCTACCCAACAGGTAGCTGCTAGTGAAGCAAGACCATTACATACTTTAAGTGTGGCTAATCTGAAATGACATGTACTGTAATGTTATTGAATTCATGTGAAAAAGAGCACAGCTCTTATTAGTAATTTTCAAATGGATTCCACATTGAAATGAACATTATATATGTTATGTTAAGTAACAGACATCGCTAACATTAATTTCAATCATTTTACACTTGTTTCTTTATTTGGATACTGGCTAGCATGGTCAGATTCATGCGGCTTCAGGTTGTTTTATTGGACAGCGCTCTACAAGGATCATCGAGGCCAACTTGTTTTTAACCAAACTCCATCTGGCACATAGTGCTGAGGAGAGAGACTGAAAAAGAAGACAACTTTAGTTTAATTATGTGCCTCTGCAATTATACCTAGCCCTTTTAAGCATGCTCCCTTGGTAAAGGTTTTGTCATGTGACCACACTCAGCTATATGGAGGTCTGGGAAATACAGCATTGAGTTTTGGGGACTTACATTCCACTAATACTTGAGTGGGGGTTATTTTTGTTTAAAGATGAAGGAGAAATGGATTTGGGGGAACAATTACAGACTGCTCCATTTTTTAAAAATTGCTTAAAAACCGTGTGTGTGAGTGTTTTGCCTGCGTATATGTCTGTTCACCGTGTGCATGCAATGCCTTCTGGGACCAGAAGAGGGTGTCTGATCCTCTGGAACTGTAATTAGAGACAGTTGTGAGCTGCCGTGGGAATGTTGAAAACCAAACCCAGGTCATTTGAAAGAGCAGTTGCTGCTCTTAACAGCTGAGGCATCTCTCAGCCCTGCCCCATATTTTTAATGACCGTCATATTCCCTCTTCAGGTGAAGGGTCTTCTAGGGAGGAGCTGTGTAACTAGGAGCTGATATTCCTGCTGACTCCATCGGCAAAGAAAGGAATGTCAGTGTGTGTATGTAAGTATAACGTGTGTGGTTTGTGTGAGTCTGTGTATATTAAAATGTCTTGAGGGGCAGTGATGGCGCACACCTTTAATCCCAGCACTTGGGAGGCAGAGCCAGGTGGATCTCTGTGAGTTCAAGGCCATCCTGGTCTACAAAGTGAGCTCCAAGACAGGCACCAAAACTACACAGAGAAACCCTGTCTCGAAAAACCAAAACTAACTAAATGAATGAATGAATGAATGAATGAACGAACAAATAAATAAATAAAATGCTGTCTTTATGTAAGTGTGTGTAAGTAGCCTATTCTATCTTGCTTTTTCCCTCAACAAAGAAGAACTCGGCAAAGAAAAGAAAGGAAAGAACAAGAAAGCAGTGGGCATGTGTGGGAGGAGAAAAGAAAACACTACCAGGGTAGACATTCAGAATAAAAATGAACAAAATAATTTGAGTGCAATGAATACCTACCTATCCTACCTGAGGCTGAGAGTGAGGGGCAGATGGAAAGTCTAAGTCGTATAAGTGAAAATTATCCCTTCAAGATCCCTTGAAACTGTGCATCACATACAACATGGAGAGCAGCTCCAATATGGTCTGATTAATGCGTCCCTCCAGGTATTTCCATTAGCAGGGATAGAAGCGGGTTGGCATTTCTTGCCAAGTCCAGTGCTATTCTCCCTCCAGCATTGGAAGAGAGCTGTGCTTCTTCAGTCGGGTAGCAGAGAAAACTGTTGATTTCTCCCCCTTAAATACTCTCAGGCAAGTAGGAAGTCCCCACCATGTGGTTGTGTAGGGAAACTGAGGCCACATGACATGCTCACCAGTGGGAAGTGCTTAGAATCACTTGATGCCCCCTCCTGTCTCGTTCTCTAATTCACCTACTTTGGAACACCTACAGGTGAGGTCTCGCAAAAACTCTTTGAGGTGCTAGTGAGTTTTTGTTGGCATAAAATGTTCCATCTTCATAGCAGGTTTCAGTTGAGGCTCAGGCCAGACAAGTCAGGGAATGGACAGAAGCCTTTTGCAAATAAGCTCCATATACACAAGTTTCCTAAACTATTGAGAAGTTTAGAGAAATTTCCTGTGCCTAACCCCTTGCTTGAGGTCTGGGGGGACCCACTGTGGGTTAGGAGCTTACAAATCTGTTATCAAGGATTTTGTGGGTGGAGTTAGAAGCAGACCCAGCTGAAAATAAAGTCCAGGTGCTACGGTGCTGCCCCCCCCCCCCACACACACTCCACCTCCCCCTCCCACCCCCACCTGCATCTCCTTTTCCTATCTCAGGGCTTTCCTATTTACTCTCCGCAAGCCAGTGGGGAGCCTCTAGGGACATAGTTTGTTCCCAGAACTCCAAATGACTGATCCCTGCTCTCTAAGTCCTTGTGTATTAAGTCGCGTCTATAAAGAGGCTTCTTTGACCACCACTTTATGTTTTCCATTGGGTTTTTTCCCCCTGATTTATTTCTTTCTCATCCCTTAAGCTCTCTCTGAGGTTATCTTGTTTATCATCTGCCTCCTCCATCTGGAATAAGCTTTACGAGAGCAAAGCCTTTGTCTTCCATACTTTATCTCCAGTATCCAGAATTGTGTATGGACGTCAGGCACTAAATCAGTATTTGTTGAGGGGTGGGGGAGTGCTATTTAAACCCAAAGGTCTTGTGGAAGACCTGCACCCTCCCTTTCTTATTGGATGGGCTAGGTGGAAATCATGTCTCTTTCTCCCAAAAGGTGAGCGGCAGTGGCTGGCACTGGAAGAAGTCCAGGCCGTCCAGACGGTGGCAGCAGAGAGAAAGGACAGCCATTGCCCCGGGGCAGAGGCTGGAGATGGATGATATGCAGATGGGTGGTGTGCAAGGTGAGGGTGATCTGGTGTGAGTGAGCAGGTGGGTGCAGAAGTAAGGAGCAGGGCAACAGCTGGCCAAGGGTGAGGGAAGGCTGCCAGCCTACACATGGGCTCTCAGGGCAGACCCTCAAGCCCAGACATAGATTGTCAAGGTGAATTTTCCTGAAATCATCTACAGTGATTGGCAAGACTATATCCTTTCTTTTAAGAGAAGCGCCCCCTTTCCTATGCGTCCCCAACACCTCCTGTCACCACTTCGGTCTCAGTACCCCACACCACTGCCCTATCATGTTTCTGAGGGGTATTCCTTTTTCTTTATATGTTAGTTGCTTCTGGAATTACATGATAGTAACATGAAACTGAGTACTACACCTTTGAAATGCCCTCAAGTCTGGCACAATTTTGTCATTCCTCTGCCTTGGCGATGTGGAAAGGGTGCAGTGGGGAACTGTGAGCCCCTTTGGCCAGCAACATCCACAGGCTGGTGAAGCCAGAACCACGCTGACCCTATATTTCTTCTCTGCTGCCTCCCATGGCACTTGCACACATTTCCAAGATTCTGGTCTTTGAAATCACACAAAATAAGGTGTTTCCTTGGCCATATGTCAGCCGTGGAAGTGCATATGGGTAAACAGCTCTCTACTCTGGCTCCTCTTCTGACTAAAATGCCATGTCCCATTTCTTCAACTGTCCTTATAGGAGACATTCCTTCTTCCTGTACTTTGTACTCCAGATGTGCTCTGATAGGGACAGAATGATTTTCTTCCTGTCCTGGACACTGTGCATGTGGGAGCTTGCCAGGGCTTGTATTTGCTTTTTTGGCAGCCCCGTTGTGCTCTGGAATCACCCTCAGTGTGCAGCCAACTCAGATGTTTGCTATTTGCTGGGAAGGTCGCTGCCTTTCCTAATTGCTATGGTTTGCATATGTATAGATGATAGTCCCCAAAGGTCTATTCTAGTCTTGGTCTCTGGGATGCTGGTGTGGAAAGGTGCTGTGGCCTTTTAGGAGGTGAGGTCTCAAGGACGATGGTGTGTCATGGCTTCACAGTCTTACTCTCTCCCTACTTCTTAGTTCAAGTGCTAAGCAGTTTTTCCTACCACGTGACCTTGCCATACTGTAACACTCCCACAGTGGTCCCTAAACCATGGTGCCATGAAAGCCTGGATTCTGTCCCCAGAACTATGAGCTAACATAACTGGTTTCCCTGCTAATTGTCTCTGCTCTTGTGCTATATATAGTAAGAGAAAACTGATCGACAAATCAACCTATTTTGGTATAACTGGTCCACTTGGAGAGGAAATTAAGACAAGGCCTTGCTCTATAAACCTAGGTGAGCCTCCAACTCAGGAACCTCTTTGCCTCAGCCCTCAGTACTGAGATTACAGGCATGTATCCTCCACCCCCACCCCCACCCTGAACATATTTGATATGCTTTCTCATTGAACTTCCAGCGTGACTTCTCAATCATTCATGGAATCTTGATTCTGTCACAGGGGTGTTTATCTACATAATGTTACTTTAGATTAGCCACAGTTCTTATGAACAGGCCTAATAAACCTTTATCTAAGCAGTTTGTCAGAATCTTGAGCAGGCTAGAGCTCAGGGCAGAGCTCCAGCCACCCTTTAAGGTCTTTCCTTAAAGTTACATCTAGTTCAACATTTTGAAGTAAACATCCTGTTGTCACCCCAATGACATTTATCAACTGATTACCATCCCTTGATCGGTCACCCCAATTTACTTATGAACACAGTTCCCTAAGTCTTGTGGCATAACTCTAAAATGTCCTTGAAGTTTCATGGGTTTAGGGCTTGATTGACGACAACTGATGGACTTTGAGGAAGTAATTGCACCGTGAAGACTTGGACCTAGTTAGTGAATGATCCGATGATGGATTCATGACTTAATGACATCATAGACAGGCCTGTATTCTGGTTGCATTTCTGTTGCTATGATAAAATAACCTGAACCCCACCCCACCCCCAAAAAACTTAGGCAAGAAAAGATTTATTTGGATTGCAATTCTGAGTTATAGTCCATTACTGTGAAAAGTCAAGGCAGGAGCTTGAGGAGGCTAGTCCCATCACATTCAAGAGCAGAAAGGGATGCATGTTAGTGCTCAGCTAGCTCTCTCTAGTCTTATACAGTCCAGGGCCCCAAACCAGGAAACAGTGCTAACTATTTTGTGACTGGATCTTCACACATATTGGCTAAAGACGATCCCCACAGACATGCTCACTGGGCAACCTGATCTAGACAATTCCTTACTGAGACTCTCTTCCCAGGTGGTTCTAGGTTCGGTCAAAATTAACTCTCACAGCCTGGACAGATAAAGTACGTCATTGGATGCATGTTTTTGAAGATTCTATCTTGTGTGTGTGTCCTCTCCCTCTCTCTTCCCCTCCTTCTCCTCCCTGCTTTTTGGTGGGCCTGAGGTAAACAGCTTCTTCTACCATGAGTTT
The DNA here is from genome assembly GCF_903995425.1 of Onychomys torridus. Taxonomy (NCBI): domain Eukaryota; kingdom Metazoa; phylum Chordata; class Mammalia; order Rodentia; family Cricetidae; genus Onychomys; species Onychomys torridus. The sequence continues at coordinate 91,843,434 of NC_050443.1, forward strand.
CTCCCATGATGCTTTTCCCTTGCCTCATACCTAAAAGCAATGGGGCTAACTAATGCAGATGGACAGAATCCCCCGAAGCCACAAACCTAAACCAAATCTTTTCCCCTTTAATTGGTTTCACTCGGGCATTTTGTCATAGTGACAGGGACTAACATACTTAGACTACTGGGAATTCTTACAGTCCATGCAGAGTTGTTGGTTTCTTTGCTTCAAAATTAGCCAGTAGTTCTTTTCATTGCAACCAACAGGGACACGATCAAACTAACTGGAGCAAAGAATGGAGCCAATGATTTCCATATCTGGGAAGCCCAGAGTTGGGTGTTGCTTCAGACGTAACTGGAGCTGGGAGCACAGACTTGTTACCCACCCCTTCCCTGTCCATGTTTTCCTTCTCCTTTCCACCACTCTGGCTTTGCTCCTCCATTCTTTATCCATTAGCTGTGCTTCTGTATATTGTCTTCATTATGTTCCTTATTATAAAGAATTTTCTCCAAATGACAGAGAGGATATCTGCCAACAACCTTCAGTGAAGAGTCTCTCAGCTAATTCTGTGACTAAAAGGAAGTTCCTTGCACTCTAACTCCAAGCTGAAACAACCCAGGGAAGTGGATCTTGATTAGTCCTGCTTGAGTCACATGTCTAGGGGACCAGGGCATGGAGGCAGACTGACTGGATGTGGGCTCAGTCGCTCATGATTGTGTTTAAGGAGGAAGATGGCGAATTGGCCACATGGTCATGATAGAAGAAGGCATAGGGGTTCCCTGCAGCTTTCTTACCTTCATCTGTATTGTCTGACTTATGGCCAGTCTCTCAAGAGGACTTTCCCATTTGTGGGAGTCAGCCTTCTAGTACAGTGGCAACCTATATGAGACAATCAACTTTCTAGAAGAGTTGATGGATAGCTTCTGTCCATGGTCAGGTGACTGCCCTTCTGGGTTTGGGGTAACACAGTCTATCATGATGGGAGCAGTCTTCGCTTCCTAGCAATGAGAGGGAGGGAAAGAGGGAGCAAGAGAGAGAGACCCTGAGTTTTTATATCACCTATAAGAGCATAATCCTAATAAATGAATTTCCTCCCACTGGGCCCAACCTCCTCAAATTCCATCACCCCCCTCCATACTGCAACACTTTGAGGGACATTCAAGGTCCAAAGTCTAGCACCAATTTTTCCCATTTGGTGAGCATGTTGTTCAGCTGAGGACTTCCATCTGGCTCTGAGCTATACTGTGAGGAAATGACATGTGAGGAGGAGAGTGAGCCTTCATTGTGACACTGTATATGATTCATATTCATTACCTCCTCTAATACTTGCAACAAATCCACAAGCTGATAATTATGATCCCAATTTCATGGAGGACACTGGTTCATTTTTTTTAATGCATTTTATTGATTTAGCAAACGTTTTTATGGGCTTGTGATTATGAAGTCATTAGCTAGCCTAATAACAACACAAGATACACAGTATTTCAGCTAGTTTACACATAAGAAAACAGAGACAAAAGTTAAGTGCCCTGCCAAAAGTTGTACAAAATAAAGAGGGGAATTTGGAACCAGGCCTTTTAGCTACTTCTGTTGTGTAAAAACAAATTTTATAATTTTAAGGTTGCACAGTTTCATTTGGAATGAGGGGGTCTCATCTCTGCCTAGAAATGCTGAGCATATTGGCTGACAAAGGGAGTTTAAAGAAATGGTACAACCCGACCCCACCAGCTACACTTTCTTGCCCTAGGTTACTAGCTCCACCTTCCTGCCCATCAGCCCTTCCCTAGAAGCTGTGCCCTAATGGGGTGAGCAGAGAATGGTGCCAATTTCTTCCTGAAGCATGTGACTTCAACTTCCTGGAACTCTTCAAGTCAGGCAGATGGGGAGCACCTCGCTCCTGTGGTTACTTATGCTTCGGTGATCCTTATGAGCCCCTGGTATAAGCTGAGAGAGAAGCTGAGGTCCGTTGTGGTTGAGGCTGTGAGGTGAAGGCTCAGGCACCTCTGTAACACAAAGAATAATGGCTGGGGGCTGGTCATATGGTGATGATGGGACCGGATTCTGAATGGAGCCAGGGGACTGGGAATCTGGAGTTCTGCTTCTGAAATGCCAGAGACAGGATAGGAGGGTGATAGAATCCCACAGGGCCTGGAAGGGTAATAGGCACAGAGCTTTGGTCATACTGTTGGCACATAAATGTTTGAAGGACCCAGAAAACGCTTTGGGAATTAGGTGCTGTGAGAGTATTCACAAGGTAGGTATACCAAAGGATGGAGAATTCTGCTCTGGGTTAGAGTTTGAGGCCAAGCTTCCATGTGAGATAGCCTTCATACAAACAAGGCAGGCCAGAGAACCTCTTACCACTGAAGTAGCTTTTGGAGGAAGAGTATAATCCAGTAATCACACAGCCTCTGGCCTTCCTAAACTATAAATCTGAATGGACTGCCCATCTCAAATCCCCGCCCCTCAGTGCTTTTCAACATCTCCAGAATAGTACCCATACTTCCTAGCAAAGCCTAGGTCTCCAACCATTTGTATCCCACTTGTCTCCCTCATCTAGCCTCTGCAGTTAGTTCTTACAACTTAGAAGATCCAGAATTAGTATTGGTTTTTTATGTGGCTTAACAAGAGAACTAGACTACCAGAGCTGTACTGAGACTCAAAGGCATAGCCTTGTTCCAGGTACAAACTGCTGGGCTGTCCTCAAGAGAAGGGAATGCAGTTTGGGTTTTACAAAGTACTTTAGTTGGATGGGAGAGCAGTACAGAAAAAGGAGTGTCTCAGGCAAAAGAGACTGCTGTATGCAAAATTTTACAAGGTGGTGGGAGGTTCTGGTTGTTAGGATAACAGGAGGCTATGGTCAAGTTGTCCAGTGGAGAAAAGGGAGTCAGCAGACTTCAGAGAAGTGTAGAAGTTCAGTTTTCGTTTCTCCAACTGGGTCCCACAAAGGCCATCCATCTTGGTATCATAGAGAGTCCATCTTGAACCAAAGATCTGAGCCAGCCCAGTGGTTTCCAGAGCCAAGGCTAGCCCATGTGCCTTCCTTACTTCCCAGATGGTGTTCCTTCTCTCAACTGGACAAACCCCTGTTCCTCATTGACCATGCAACTCAGACACCTCCTCTACTTTACAGCTTGCTTTGCCTCGCTTGAGCTGGACTCTGATGTCTCCTTCTCTGAGATCCCAGAGCCCATTTCTCATACCCTCACACCAGCTACACGTGATCAAGAATATTGGCTGATACATTTTTTCCTCCCAGTGATTAGATTATGGGTTGCTAGGAGGCAGAGACCCTGTCTTTTTCTTTGGCAATATGGGAGTGAGATGACACAGAGCTTGTACTCAGTAAATAAAAGGTGAGGCTTGGGAGTGTGTGTGTGTGTGTGTGTGTGTGTGTGTGTGTGTGTGTGTGTGTGTATCTACTAACCATCCCTCACTGTGCTTGGGTTTGATGTTCAGCACTGCAAAATAAGAGCAACAAAAAAACCCAAATGGATGAGGGAGGCTGGTGTGTTACCCACCATGGGCTGTAAGAACTTTGGACCAGAGCAGAAGTGAGCGAAGTGTACATGGAAGACAATTGAGCCGTCACTCACTCACTTGCTCACTACTCACTCACTACTCACTCACACACTCACTCACTCACAATCAAGAAATAGTCACAATGCATTAAAGAACTATTCAGAAGCTGGGCTGTAGTGGTGTCCACCTTTAATCCAAGCACTCAGGAGGCAGAGGAAGGCAGATCTCTGAGTTCGAGGCTAGCCTGGTCTACAGAGTGAATTCCAGGACAGCCAGGGCTACACAGAGAAACCCTGTCTCAAAAAACCAAAACTGAAATAAAATAAAAACAAAAAGAACTATGCAGTTTAAGACAGTTTAAGGCAGGATTGGTCTGTGTTCTCAAGTCTCTGGATTGTTCAGGAAGGCATATGTTATCAAATAATTTCACAAATATATATTTAATTAAGATTGAGTTAGAGGTATTCAAGAAGCATAAGAAGATGATATATAGAAATAGAAGGAACAAGAAGGCCCACCCCCACACATGAGTATGGTGGCCACACAAGATGATTCAGTATATTGTGAGATTGAGCCAAATCATGTCCTTAACTTGGTACTGTGAAGACCTCCAGAGATAATTGTTCCATTTTGGTCCCTCCTAGAAGTCCTTAGATGGTGCCAACTGGAGTTTTCCTTCCATAATTTCCCCCTGAGTACCAACTCAGTGTTGGCTGATCAGTCTGATGCATATCCTGGTCCTCATTACTATGGTCCTTATCATTCCAAAGTCACTGTCATCACCATCTTCCCCATCCAGGTGTTATCACCACCCCCACACCACCACCCCCAACACACTGTAATTTTTGACCATCTTTGTCCAATTATAGATGCTGATCATTGTAATCCACAGAAGCTTAATTCATTTTTTACACTCCTGTAAGACAGGCAGTGGCACTCACCCCTCCCTTTTTAAAGGAGGGAACAGGGCAGTTAGGTACCTCCCAGCCTTCTCATAATTAGCCAGTGGAGATCTAATCCTGAATCTTTGCCCTTTACCAGTTCCCTGCGTGTGCCTATAGAATGACTTCAAATAGCGCGCCCCCTTCCTCATTTTGTATTTTTAATCCTTTGTAAGCATTTTTCTCAAAGTTTTGGATCTCTTAACAGCCTCTCTTGGGGGCAGTCATTAGAGAGAAGATTCTATTATTTATTGCAGGATGTACTGCACGTTTGTGCCTTTCTTTCAGGAAGTCTTATGAAGCCCACCAGATGGGTAGGGCCTCCTGGATTCCTTCAACTCAAACTGTGGAATACCATCATTTCCAGGGGCAATTATGGACTGAAACCCCATGCAGAGTTCAGACCTCCAGAGCCTCCATCTTGTGTGATATATTTAATAGGAGAGAGAGGGTACAATCTTAGTTTTCTAGAACCTGCAGGAATATAGCACTCTGGGAAACTGCTTATAGCTAGCTTGTCAAGTGTACTGAATAAATGTACAGAAAGATGGTTATTTGGGATCAGGAAAATTTTTTTTAATAGTTTAATCACATATCATATGACTTAATGATTACCACATGGTGAAGAAATCCATGTAGCCAGCATTCACTTGCAGAACTGGGACATAATTGGGTCTGTAGTAACTTCTATATCCCTCCACATCACTCTCCTCCTCCTCCTCCTCCTACACATCTGACTCTAGCACCAGACAGTGCCTGATTTTTGAACTTTTACATGAATATTCACCAATGCAGCAATTCTACTTGTATTCTCTCTCCCTCCCCCCTCTTACCTCTCCCTGTCCCTGTCCCTCTCTCTTGCCCCTCTCACGCTGTATGTGTTTGTGTGTGGTATGTGGGTGTGTGCACGTGTGTACTGAGTCCCGAGAATGGTATCACATGTCTTCCTCTTTTGCTCACCATCTTATTTTTTGAGACAAAGTTCCTAACTGAACCTGGAGCTCATCAACTGAGACCCTAGCCAATGGGCTCCAGGGCTCCACCTGTCTCTGCATCCCAGTGCTTGCTGCAGATGTGTGCTGCTGTGCTCAGCTCTTATGTGGGTGCAAGAGATCAAAATGCAGGTCCTCACGCTTGCACGGCAAGCATTCTACTGACTGAACTACCCCAGCCCTGCCATTTACATTCCTTTGTGTCGTGTACAGCACAATTTGTTCATTTTCATTAGACGTGCTTACATTTGCTTACATGACTATGTCACCATTTATATATTCCAATATAGTGATGTTTCCAGTTATGTGCTACTTACTTCAAGTGACATCACTCCAAGCATTCTTAAGTGCCTTTGGTGCACACAAGCATGCATTTCTGATTTGTGTAGTTGGGTCATGGGGTATGCGGATGGTCAGCTTCAACAAAGTGCTGAAGAATTTTCTAGAAAATGTGCTAATTTTCACTGTCATCAACAGTGTGTGAAAGTTCCAGTTAACAACATTTGGTATTAATCCTTCACATTTAGTCAATCTGGTAGTTATGCAGTAGTATTTTATTGTGAATTTAACTTGCATTTCCCTATTGGCTGATGAGGATCAGAATTTTTCACAGGTTTTAGGTAGCAGGACACCTTCACCAAGTGTTCATGCATCTGCCTATTGTCTTTCTTCTTGATTAGCAAGACTATGTAGATTTTGGATGACAGTTAGATACCGCGTATAGGATTGCAAACATCTTTTACACCATGGCTTGTCCTTTTCCTTTTCATGGTGTCTTTTGATAAGAAGAGTTTGGGAGCATCTCCCGTATGCATCTTAGACTTTATGACTGGTGCTTTATTATGTCCTATTCAAATGCTTTCTGCTTCAAGGTCATTTACATACCATCTTATACCACCTCCAAAAAGCTTTCACATGTAAATGACAACTGTGTAGATGTATTTTGTGTATGATGTGGTCCCCACATGTGGTTGTCCTTGAACCATTGATTTCCTATACTACTGTGCATTCTTTATCATCCATAGTTCTCACAGCTTTTCAGAAGGTTTTTGAGCCCACCACTGTTTAGTTGGCTCACTTCTCTTTTCTTGTTGTAGTGCACTGCCTTGATTTCCATAGATCTGTAAATCTTCATTTCTGGCAATAATAAGCCCTACAACTTTGTATTTCTTTCTCAAGGTTGTCTTGAATATTCTTAGCGCTTTGCATTTTCATATGACTTTCAGAAGCAGGTTGTCAATATCACACAAAACACATCGAGGCTCTCATTTACCCTGTACTAAATCTATACAGCAGTTTGAAGAGTATTGACCTCTGTGGCAATTCTGAGTCTAGCAGACTACAAGCACTGTTCTGAAGGCTTTGCTGTCAATCACCCTGTGCTGATCACCACACTGAGCCAGATGTGGTTCTAGCCCTCGAAGGGTTCCAAGCCTGAAGACAAACACAAAACACAAAGCACATTGTAGTCTGATAATCTTATTATGGAACATAGTAACTACTACTTTTTTTTTTTTAAAAAAACTCTTAGTTTTAAAATATTTTATTTTATTACTATTGTTTGTGTGTGTGATGTGTATATATAGGCATGTGCTTGTTATGCATATAGAGGTTAAAGGACAACTTTGTGGAGACATTTCTTGCCTTTTACCATTATGTTGGTTCTAGGGATCAAACTCAGGGCATCAGGCATACATAGTCAGCACCTAAGGGACCATCTTGCCAGCCCTAAGTATTACCATTCACCTCAGTCTCCTCTATGCCAAGCTATGATCTTAACAACATCATATGTACTCATGCATTTACACTGCATACTGATGCTTGGAAATAAGTGTAGATAGTATGCTAATTATGTAGGTATTTTTATGTAAAACATGCCTGTTATAATCCTTTTCAGCTTTACTATGGTGTGATTTCTGATAGGCTTTTTTCAAAGGGAAAATAGCTTCTAGATCACCATCTTAGAGATTTTTTTCTTTTTTTGAGATTCATGGGAACTAGTAGGTCTCGTGATTCTTTTTTCTATTTTTAAAGTTTTGTTTATTTCATTTTATGTGTGTGCGTGTGTGTACTGCATGCCAGAAGGGTATATCAGCTCTCCTGGAACTAGAGCCACTGGATGGGGATTCTGGGAACTGGACTTGGGTCCTCTGCAAGAGCAGCAAGTGCTCTTAACCACTGAGCCATCTTTTTAGCTCATGGTTTCAAATTATCAGAGAAGAAAAAAAAATCCAACAACTTCTTATAAATGATCATTAAGTTCCAGTCTTGGAACTTTTCTTAAATTTATTTTTCTACAAATCTTCAATATTGTCTTTAAAAGATATAAAATGTAGGTCTGGGAGATGGGTCAGTGGGTAAGTCACTTTCTGAGCAAGCATGAGAACCTGAGTTTGGATCTCCAGCACCAACTCCAATCTCTCTTCTCTACATGCCCTTGCATGTGCATCCTCACACACAGGTGCACACACACACACACACACACACACACACACACACACACACAAAAAGAGTAAATGAACTAGAGCCTGGTGACGTTGGTAGGCCCGTCCTTTCACTTCAGGAACTCAGATGGTGGGAAACGCTTCTGTTGAGTCATGATGCTAAGAGAATTGTCCCAGGAGACACTTCCAAAATGTGGAGATTACAGACGTGTGCACCCACATCTGGCTCAGTTACTGATTGTTATCAACAACATTCTCAGAGCTGTATCACTAGAAGTGGAGACAAAAGCCTCCATCCCCACACTGGGTTATGGGTACCTCTTTTCTATTTGTTTCCTATGGTACTTTAATTCTGTCCCTCTCTGTAGGAAGTTCCATAAGAAGAGGAGCTGTCACTTTGTTTCAGAACAATGAGTTTGGTGCTGAGTTCAAGTCTTATACACCATCAGAGCTCAGCAAATATTTGTCATTTAACATGAATTAATCTTCTCTCAGATACAGTAGGCATTCCTTGCTGGTTAGTTGGGTTTTTGTTTTTTGTTTGTTGTTTGTTTGCTTTTTTTCCCCGAGACAGGGTTTCTCTGTGTAGCTTTGCACCTTTTCCTGGAACTCACTTTGTAGTCCAGGCTGGCCTCGAACTCACAGAGATCCGCTGGCTCTGCCTCCCAGTGCTGGGATTAAAGGCGTGCGCCGCCGCTGCCACCGCCACCACCACCACCACCACCAGCATTGGTTAGGTTTTTTGGTTTCTTTTGTTTGTTTGTTTTGTTTTTCTTTGTCAACTTGAGACAAACTAGGGTCTCTGGGGAAGGGAACTTCATTAAGAAAATGCCTCCATCAGATTGCGCCTTGTAGGCAAGTCTATGGGGCATTTTCTTGTAATGATTGATGTGGAGGTACTCAACCCACTGTGGGCAGTGTTACCCCAGGGCAGATGGTCCTGTGTGAATAAGAAAGGTATCTGAAGGTAAACCTGGAGAGCAATCCAGGAAGCAACAACCCTGCACAGCCTTTGCTTCAGTTCCTGCCTCCAGGTTCCTGCCCTGACTTCCCTTCATGATGGACTGTAAGCTGTAAGCTGGACAAACCCTTTTCCTCCCTAAGCTGCTTTTGCTCATGGTGTTTAAAACAGTACTAATCACCTTTCTATTGCTGTGAAAGGACACCATGACCAAAGCAACTACATAAGAAATAGTTTATTGGGGACTTACCATTTCAGAGGGTGAGTCCATGACCATCATGATGGAGAGATGGCCACAGGGAGGAGGCATAACACTGGAGCAGTATCTGAGAGCTCACATGTGGAAACAACAACCACAAGGCAGAGAAACCTCAAAGCCCTCCCACAGTGACATGCCTTCTCCAACAAGGCCACACCTCCTAATCCCTCCCAAAGAGTTCCACCAACTGGGTGAGACTAAGCACGCAAACATAGGAGCCTATGGTAGCCATTCTCATTCAAAGCATCACACACAGCAATACAAGCCAACAAGGATACTCTCTTAGCTGCATTTTCAGGCTAGGTAATATGGACAGAATTCGAAGTCTAATTTGGGCATAGAACTAGTAAATGGCAGTGAACAAGGATTCAACTGCTCCAGGTCTATGTTATTTTCTCCATTTCTGTCTTATAGCACTAATGAGGGAGAGAAAGACAATCACAGATCAACTGCTTGGTTCCCTAAGTCCTTGCTAGATTGTTCCAAAGACCACATCAGGTTTATGGTTTTATATATCTGCCATGTCACAGGTCTTAGTCCTCTCCTAACATCCAAGTCTCCTGTGATCCCACTGAGGGTCACTGCTCTCTGCCTCATCTCTGAGGTCTCAAGGGCTCAGTAAAGCCCTCTATTCTAGTATTCTGCACACTGTGTGTGTCCTGATGTGTTAACTCTCCATTTACTAGCAAGGCTCAGTACAGAGACAGAGCTGGGCCATGGCCACCTTTCTATTCCATGGTCTCATCAAGGTCTGGCACGGCGTCGGTTGATAAGTGTTTTCCAAATTGGATGAATGCTGATGGAATGTCTAGCCCTACCCACGTGCTGGCACAAGTTGGCCTTCATACTTTCCTGCATGGGAAACAGCATTGTTTCCACATCCATTTTTAAAGGTCTGGAAATCATTTTCAGATTCACAATAAAATTATTTAGTAATATATAACTTTATGGCCACAGTAATTTTTTGTGTGTATCTATTAAGTAGTTTCTAGCAATGCAGTAAGTTGGGCTGAGGGTGTATCTCAGTGGTAGAGCATTGGCAGCATGGACAAGGCCCCGGGTGCACACTGTATAACAAAACCGATCCAGCTTTATTCTAGGTCTAACATTTGATGGTGTCTTAAGTTTGGTTTTGCAAGCACTTAAAACCATGTTTGTTTGTTTTTCAAAGAGTTAAATTCAGAGTAAGTGGGTTATCATTCACCAACAGTGGCCTACTCTAGGATATTTTGGTTATATTTAAATATTATGGTTAGCTAACATTGTACATTCTATTAAAGAAAACCTTCTCATTTATTTGTGAAAAAAAAGCAAATGAACCCAGCAATATGTTAGTCTCTGAGGATATGGCTTATCAGTAAAACAGACTGAAGTTCCTGCCCTTGGAGACCCCACATTTCATCATTTTCTTCACTTGGAGGAGTCAGCTTTTTCTAAACCTCAGAGTTTTCGGGATCTCACTGTTGCTTCTCACTGCATCTGAACAGGTAGGGGTCTGGCATCAGCCTCCTTACAGAGCTTGCAGAGTCTTTGCCAAGTTTCTTAGGTTTGGTTCCACACTCTTTGGATGCTTGAGTATCTCGCTGACTGGTATTTGAGGTCCCACAGTCATCCACACTCAAGGCACTAGGATGTTGGCTGCAAGGAGTTCCCATGTATCTCCCATGTGCTTACTAAACCAGATCCCAACATCCCATTCTTCTGCAGTCTCCTCCTTGGAATGAAGCTGAAGGCCTTAGTCTTGCACTGATGAACTAATTACTGAATATGAGTCAGCATTTCAAGATTTCTCTAGATTTGTTATCTTTTATCCAAGGTAGCTGGTCACTGGTTTTAAGAGCACCTGAGCCCTACATCCTCAGCCCCTGACTCCTGACTCATAGTCGGTTTCCTCTCCCCTCTACTTGGAATGTTCTTCTTGATGCCAACAATCTACAGGCTTTGGCTCCAGTGTCAAATCTATCAAAGACCCATTTCTAGAACAATACCCCAACCTCCTGTTTTATATTAGACAGGATCTCATGTAGCCCAGCTAGGCCTTAAATCTACTATGTAGCCAAGGATGACCTTGGATTTCTGATCTTCCAAAGTCCTGGGATTACAGGCCTGTGTTACTATGCCTGCTTTATATGTGGTGCAGGAAATCAAACCCAGGGCCTTGTGCATGCTAGGCAAGCATTCTACCCACTAAGCTATATCTGTAGTTACCTCATCGTTCTTAATCTCATTTCCAAGATTTTAGTTTTATTTGACTTAGCATTCTTTAACATTTTCACATACATGGTGCTCATCAGCATTTTCCTCTTGCTGCAGTATGAACTTCACCAGGGGATGGACACTGTTTTGTTTAGCAATATATCTTTTTCATCCTTATAGATGTGCTTGGCACACAATAGGCACTTAATAAAGAGCTGTCAATTTATTAGGTATGCCTTTTGGGAGTCAACCCATGGGGAACATTTTTAAACAATGAGGTGACTCTAATTCTGTGGGAAAAAGGACTCTAGTACCTACTTTCTGCCAATTTCCTTCCCCAAACTGGCTGATTTCCCCAGAATTATGTCATATATACTTATATGAAAAAACATTTGACTCAGGACTTGTGAGTGTCAGCTAGTCAAACAGAGGTAGTCCTGTGAACATTTGCTTGGGGTGAGCCCCAATTCCTACAAACAAGACTTTAATTCTTCTGTATTCTTAAAATGTTTCTATGACCTGGTCACCAATAATAAAAGTTCATTAGCATCTAATGAGTTCTGAGCCATTTTAGAACCCCAAAGAAAGTTTTGACATACTTTTCTAAAGCTGATGATGTATTATCGCACACTTATTCTCAGGAAATGTCTTTGTATTTATAAGAACACTTCTTCTCATTACATTAACTTTTCATGCCTGATGTGAAGGGTGATATAAAAGGCTGTCTCCTGGTCAGAACTGGCTGTTGCACTGTGACCTCACAGCAGCTGTGGCTGCCTGCACAAGACCCGCTCAAGACTGGGCCTCTCAGTATTCCATCATGGAAGGAGAAGGAGCTTTGGAGGCCCTGTCACTCCCCAAGGAGTCATTGGTAGTTCATGGCTACCAGGAGAAAGGGAGGCACCCTTTTCAGTGGTGTGGCCACTGGTTAGTTCCCCATGCTCCAGTAAATGACCTCCCATCCATGTTCCTGTAAGCAACTATGATTAAGCCCAGTGGGTCACGAGAGAGAGAGAGAGAGAGAGAGAGAGAGAGAGAGAGAGAGAGAGAGAGAGAGAAGGGAGAGGGGGAACTTGTGGGAAAAAGTGCTCAGTGGGAGAGAGCAGTGGGGGTGTTGATAGTCAAAATACGTTACACACATATATGAAATATTTAAAATTGTATTTTAAAGGATGTTAAGATTTTTTGAACTTATATTCACTACTATAAACATTGGAGTAAGACTACAGAACCAGTTTCCTTATTTGGTCTTCATGACGACAGATTCTCAGAATTGCAGCTATGAATACAAATGGGGTGGGTGTTTCTGAGCTTTTGGTGCATGTTGGCAAAGTACAAATTTTTCTCATTTCTGTGACCTGACAAGAAGCAACTCAGGGAGGAAAGACTTGTTTTGGTGTCTGGGGATGTTCCCATCATGGCAGCAAAGGACTGTGGCAGTGGGGCCACCTCCTGTCCACAGAGGCAGAAAGCTGCTTGCTCACATCATGGTAGATCAAAGAAAGGGGAATGCTGGCCTCCTCCTTTTCTTTCTTTTAAAAAATGTAATTTGGTCCTTTGACAGTTTCCTATGCATACACACACACACACACACACACACACACACACACACACACTCTCACACTCACACTCACACTCACACTCTCACACTCACACTGCAATGTGGTTATTTTCTCCTGCCACACTTTTATTTCCCTCCAATCATTATCATTCCCACTTGATCCCTTCCACTCTGTTTCTAAGATTCATGATGTGTGTGCGGGTTGGGGTGGAGTGTGTGTATGGGGAGGTGTGTGTTGGGGTGTGTGTGTGAGGGGGGGATGAGTGGGGGCATGGGTGAGGGGTTGTATGTGTCTCATTTAGCTTAACTAGAGACATCTGTGTAGATATGAGTTTAGGGATCATTCTTTGGCACCTGATGGGCTCACTAGTGAGTACATGACTGAAGACAATGACTCCTCTTCTCCCTGAATCTATCAATAGCAAATAGTTTAGCAAAGAAGGGTAGGTCCCCCTGACTCTCTTCTCTACCCTGGCTATTTACAGGCCCATTTTTTGTGCAGACCAGGGCAGGCATCCACAGTTGTTGTGAGTCTGAACTTTCACTGGCTGTGTACTGCCCAGAAAATAGCATTTCACCAGCCTCCTCCCTGGCTCCAGGATCCTGCCTTTTCTTTTTCTGCAGTGTTCCCTGAGCCTTAAGGGAATGGTATAAATGTCCTGTTTAGGGCTGAGCATGCAATGGTCACTTGTTCTTGGCACCTTGAGCAGTCAAGAGTCTCTGCATTCATTCGTGTACACTGGAAGAAGGTGTCACTGATTAGGGCTACTAGTACCGTTTGTCTATGGTTATGAACATAAAAATGCTTAGAAGACAGCTTGATCTCATGTCACTTTAGCTAAACAATAATGCTAATCTCCTCCTAAGGCTTACAATCTCCCCACCCATGGATTTCTGACGGGGTTTGCAGTGTGAGGCAAGGATTAGGAGTATTACTGCTCTTGCAGAGGACCTGAGTTTGGTTCCCAGCACTCATGTCAGGAGGCTCACAACTGCTTATAGCTCCAGTTTTAGGGGATCTGAGGCTCTCTTCTGGCCTCTGAGGGCACTCACTCAACATGTACACACACACACACACACACACACACACACACACACACACACACACATATACACACGCACACACACACACACAGGTTGATTCATATACAGAGATGAAAGCACTCATTTGCAGAAGTTGAAGGACAGAAAATTATAGGGAGATGGTCACTTTTGAGCTGTCCCCTAAGGTGGTCAAATTTTGTAGCTGGACAAGAGATGAAGAGAAGGATGTATATGAAAACTTTACCTCACTCTATCTGAAAACCCATCACATGGTGATGCTTCCCTGGATATTTTTGACAGGTCACAGTCAAGATTTTTGTTTTAAAAGAAGTAAATGAACTAGAGCCTGGTGACGTTGGTAGGCCCGTCCTTTCACTTCAGGAACTCAGATGGTGGGAAACGCTTCTGTTGAGTCATGATGCTAAGAGAATTGTCCCAGGAGACACTTCCAAAATGTGGAGATTACAGACGTGTGCCACCACATCTGGCTCAGTTACTGATTGTTATCAACAACATTCTCAGAGCTGTATCACTAGAAGTGGAGACAAAAGCCTCCATCCCCACACTGGGGTTATGGGTACCTCTTTTCTATTTGTTTCCTATGGTACTTTAATTCTGTCCCTCTCTGTAGGAAGTTCCATAAGAAGAGGAGCTGTCACTTTGTTTCAGAACAATGAGTTTGGTGCTGAGTTCAAGTCTTATACACCATCAGAGCTCAGCAAATATTTGTCATTTAACATGAATTAATCTTCTCTCAGATACAGTAGGCATTCCTTGCTGGTTAGTTGGTTTTTTTTTTTTTTGTTTGTTTGTTTGTTTGCTTTTTTTCCCCGAGACAGGGTTTCTCTGTGTAGCTTTGCGCCTTTTCCTGGAACTCACTTTGTAGTCCAGGCTGGCCTCGAACTCACAGAGATCCGCCTGGCTCTGCCTCCCCAGTGCTGGGATTAAAGGCGTGCGCCGCCGCTGCCACCGCCACCACCACCACCACCACCCAGCATTGGTTAGGTTTTTTGGTTTCTTTGTTTGTTTGTTTGTTTGTTTTTCTTTTGTCAACTTGAGACAAACTAGGGTCATCTGGGGGAAGGGAACTTCATTAAGAAAATGCCTCCATCAGATTGGCCCTTGTAGGCAAGTCTATGGGGCATTTTCTTGTTTAATGATTGATGTGGAGGTACTCAACCCACTGTGGGCAGTGTTACCCCAGGGCAGATGGTCCTGTGTCGAATAAGAAAGGTATCTGAAGGTAAACCTGGAGAGCAATCCAGGAAGCAACAACCCTGCACAGCCTTTGCTTCAGTTCCTGCCTCCAGGTTCCTGCCCTGACTTCCCTTCATGATGGACTGTAAGCTGTAAGCTGGACAAACCCTTTTCCTCCCTAAGCTGCTTTTGCTCATGGTGTTTAAAACAGTACTAATCACCTTTCTATTGCTGTGAAGAGACACCATGACCAAAGCAACTTACATAAGAAATAGTTTATTGGGGACTTACCATTTCAGAGGGTGAGTCCATGACCATCATGATGGAGAGATGGCCACAGGGAGGCAGGCATAACACTGGAGCAGTATCTGAGAGCTCACATGTGGAAACAACAACCACAAGGCAGAGAAACCTCAAAGCCCTCCCACAGTGACATGCCTTCTCCAACAAGGCCACACCTCCTAATCCCTCCCAAGAAGTTCCACCAACTGGGTGAGACTAAGCACGCAAACATAGGAGCCTATGGTAGCCATTCTCATTCAAAGCATCACACACAGCAATACAAGCCAACAAGGATACTCTCTTAGCTGCATTTTCAGGCTAGGTAATATGGACAGAATTCGAAGTCTAATTTGGGCATAGAACTAGTAAATGGCAGTGAACAAGGATTCAACTGCTCCAGGTCTATGTTATTTTCTCCATTTCTGTCTTATAGCACTAATGAGGGAGAGAAAGACAATCACAGATCAACTGCTTGGTTCCCTAAGTCCTTGCTAGATTGTTCCAAAGACCACATCAGGTTTATGGTTTTATATATCTGCCATGTCACAGGTCTTAGTCCTCTCCTAACATCCAAGTCTCCTGTGATCCCACTGAGGGTCACTGCTCCTGCCTCATCTCTGAGGTCTCAAGGGCTCAGTAAAGCCCTCTATTCTAGTATTCTGCACACTGTGTGTGTCCTGATGTGTTAACTCTCCATTTACTAGCAAGGCTCAGTACAGAGACAGAGCTGGGCCATGGCCACCTTTCTATTCCCATGGTCTCATCAAGGTCTGGCACGCTGGTCGGTTGATAAGTGTTTTCCAAATTGGATGAATGCTGATGGAATGTCTAGCCCTACCCACGTGCTGGCACAAGTTGGCCTTCATACTTTCCTGCATGGGAAACAGCATTGTTTCCACATCCGTTTTTAAAGGTCTGGAAATCATTTTCAGATTCACAATAAAATTATTTAGTAATATATAACTTTTATGGCCACAGTAATTTTTTGTGTGTATCTATTAAGTAGTTTCTAGCAATGCAGTAAGTTGGGCTGAGGGTGTATCTCAGTGGTAGAGCATTGGCAGCATGGACAAGGCCCTGGGTGCACACTGTATAACAAAACCGATCCAGCTTTATTCTAGGTCTAACATTTGATGGTGTCTTAAGTTTGGTTTTGCAAGCACTTAAAACCATGTTTGTTTGTTTTTCAAAGAGTTAAATTCAGAGTAAGTGGGTTATCATTCACCAACAGTGGCCTACTCTAGGATATTTTGGTTATATTTAAATATTATGGTTAGCTAACATTGTACATTCTTATAAAGAAAACCTTCTCATTTATTTGTGAAAAAAAAGCAAATGAACCCAGCAATATGTTAGTCTCTGAGGATATGGCTATCAGTAAAACAGACTGAAGTTCCTGCCCTTGGAGACCCCACATTTCATCATTTTCTTCACTGGGAGGAGTCAGCTTTTCTAAACCTCAGAGTTTTCGGGATCTCACTGTTGCTTCTCACTGCATCTGAACAGGTAGGGGTCTGGCATCAGCCTCCTTACAGAGCTTGCAGAGTCTTTGCCAAGTTTCTTAGGTTTGGTTCCACACTCTTTGGATGCTTGAGTATCTCGCTGACTGGTATTTGAGGTCCCACAGTCATCCACACTCAAGGCACTAGGATGTTGGCTGCAAGGAGTTCCCATGTATCTCCCATGTGCTTACTAAACCAGATCCCAACATCCCATTCTTCTGCAGTCTCCTCCTTGGAATGAAGCTGAAGGCCTTAGTCTTGCACTGATGAACTAATTACTGAATATGAGTCAGCATTTCAAGATTTCTCTAGATTTGTTATCTTTTATCCAAGGTAGCTGGTCACTGGTTTTAAGAGCACCTGAGCCCTACATCCTCAGCCCCTGACTCCTGACTCATAGTCGGTTTCCTCTCCCCTCTACTTGGAATGTTCTTCTTGATGCCAACAATCTACAGGCTTTGGCTCCAGTGTCAAATCTATCAAAGACCCATTTCTAGAACAATACCCCAACCTCCTGTTTTATATTAGACAGGATCTCATGTAGCCCAGCTAGGCCTTAAATCTACTATGTAGCCAAGGATGACCTTGGATTTCTGATCTTCCAAAGTCCTGGGATTACAGGCCTGTGTTACTATGCCTGCTTTATACGTGGTGCAGGAAATCAAACCCAGGGCCTTGTGCATGCTAGGCAAGCACTCTACCCACTAAGCTATATCTGTAGTTTACCTCATCGTTCTTAATCTCATTTCCAAGATTTTAGTTTTATTTGACTTAGCATTCTTTAACATTTCACATACATGGTGCTCATCAGCATTTTCCTCTTGCTGCAGTATGAACTTCACCAGGGGATGGACACTGTTTTGTTTAGCAATATATCTTTTTCATCCTTATAGATGTGCTTGGCACACAATAGGCACTTAATAAAGAGCTGTCAATTTATTAGGTATGCCTTTTGGAAGTCAACCCATGGGGAACATTTTTAAACAATGAGGTGACTCTAATTCTGTGGGGAAAAAAGGACTCTAGTACCTACTTTCTGCCAATTTCCTTCCCCAAACTGGCTGATTTCCCCAGAATTATGTCATATATACTTATATGAAAACACACACACACACACACACACACACACACACTGACTTGTTTTCTTTTCTATTGCTATGATGAACAATCAACTCAGGAAGAAAGGACTTGTTTGCTTGCTTGTCCAGATCACAGTACGTAGCTGAGGGAAGCCAAGGCAGGAACTCAAACTGAGCAGGAACCTGGATGCAGGAACTGAAGCAGGAGCCAAAGAGGAACACTTTACTGCTGTAGATATCCCTCTGTATAAATAAAATGCTGACTGGCCAGTAGCCAGGCAGGAAGTATAGACGCCACAAGTACCAACATGTAAAATACTGGTAAGCCACGAGCCATGTGACAAGGTGTAGATTTATAGAAATGGGTTAATTTAAGATAGAAGAACTAGATAGCAACAAGCCTGCCACGGACATACAGTTTGTAAGCAATATAAGTCTCTGTGTGTTTACTTGGTTGGTTCTGAGCGGCTGTGGGACTGGCAGGTGAGAAAGATGTGTCCTGACCGTGGACCAGGCAGGACTGGAGAAAACTCCAGCTACATTTTACTGGCTTGCTCCCCCTGACTTGCCACCCTGCTTTATTATACAATCCAAGACTACCTGCAAGGAGGTGGCACCACTCACAGTGGTCTGGGCCCTCCCACATCAGTCATTAATCAAGAAAATGTCCTATAAACTTACCTACAGTCCAGTTTGGTGGATGGCTTTTCCCAACTGAAGGTCCTCTTCCCAGATACCTCTAACTTGTGTCAAGTTGACAAAAAACTAAACAGGACACACATGTATGCATATATATGCATGTACACACACACACACACACACACACACACACATATACATATACATGTCACCACCACCACCACCACCATCATCATCTGAGCTCTTTCCAAAGCAGACTATACATGTCTTTTTGTGCCCTAGAGGAGGATTCTACCTGGGTCGATTTAATTTCACCATTTGAGTAGCAGCATCACACACTATACATTGACTGTACAAACCTCAGCCATTTTACTTGCTTTCCTTAGCTTCTGTTTTCTTTCCTGGCTGTTTGGAATAATTTTAACTCAAGGGTTTGTAGAGATTTGATGAGGTTTTTTAACAGCATTATCTCACTGCCACAGCCTTTTCTGCCCGGGAGGAGGGGTAGTTGGCCAGTGCCATCCTTCCTGGCCTTCCTGTCTTACAAGGACATTAACAAGGCTGAAGGACACAGCCCAGAGACTTCAGTGCATGACGCAGGGAGATGGAATCCCAGGGTTAGAGACTGCTTCCTTGTCCCAGCAGCACAAGGAAATGGGCTATAACTAAGGGAGTTGTAAAGCATGAATGCTATTTATGAACAATCTTCTAGAAAAAACAGTGACATCAGATTATAGGAATGACGCTTGAAGCTTCTGACTTGAAATGCCACAGCGAACGTGAAACAGCCTGATTCTGGTCTGATAAACATGAATGCCTCGACCAAAGATGTCTATTCCAGTTCCCATTTCCTATTGTGCTTGGACTAACTTTTGTCACGGAGTTAAAGGTGTGCTAACATACAGAGTGACAGAGAGAGAGAAAGAGAAGGAAAGAAGGAAATTAGAGAGGTAGAGCGGGAGGGAAGAAAGGAAGTAGGGAGGGAGGAGGGGAGGAAGGAGGAAGGGAATGAGGCTACAGAGATTCAGACCAAGACATGGCAGGCAAAGGTTTGGGAATTAGCAGATAGGGAATTTAAAATAACTATAGGAGTGGAGGGCTGGGGATGTTGTTCAGGTGGTAAAGCGTTTGTCCCACAAGCATGAGGGCCTGAGTTTGGATCTCCTGCCCCCATGTAAGGATCCAGGTGTGGTATCAGTGTCTATAATTGCAGCACTAGGGAGGTAGAAACAGGTGGATCTCTGGAGTTTTCTGGCAAGTCAACCTGAATTGGTGAGCTCCAGATTCAACCAGAGACACCACCTCAAACACACACACACACACACACACACACACACACACACACACACACAGACAGAGAGAGAGAGAGACAGAGACAGAGACAGAGACAGAGACAGATACACACACACAGACACACACAAGCAAATTCCTATGATTGCTATGCCAAATATCTGATGGAAAGAGTGGGCCACATGCACAAATCCATGGGATGTAAGCCGAGAGTTTAAAACTAAGAAACAGTCAAAAGGCAAGACTAGAAATCAGACATGCATAAAACTTTTGACAGATTCACCAACCTCTCTCTGGCCAGAAAAGAACCACACAGCTTGAGGGTACATCCAAACTTAAGTACAAAAGAGTGAAGAATGGAAAAAATAATAAGCAGAATATCCAAGAACTGGAGAAATTACAGAAGACTTACTATACACATAATGGGAATTCCAAAAAAAGAGAAAATAAAGAGAAAAAAAGAGTTGAAGATTACATAAATAATAAAGTAAAAAAACAACCTAGTAAGTAGTTGACTCATAAGGAGCCATCAACAAATACTGCCATCATCATCATCATCATCATCATCCTCATCCTCATCCTCATCCTCATCATCACCATCACCACCATTAATTGATAGGCCACAAAACTAGGGGAAGAAAGAAGGGTTTAGTGAAAGGCAATCCTTTTAAGAAAGCTTAGTCTTGACAATGTTCTTTCTCTTTCTCTTTCC
The DNA here is from genome assembly GCF_903995425.1 of Onychomys torridus. Lineage (NCBI taxonomy): Eukaryota > Metazoa > Chordata > Mammalia > Rodentia > Cricetidae > Onychomys > Onychomys torridus. Next base: position 91,864,037 of record NC_050443.1, read on the forward strand.
TTTCTTCCTTTTGCTTTTCTTTCTTCTCTCTCTTACAAGGTTCTCACTTCACAGCCCAGGTTGGACCAAACTCTAGATTTTTATGCCTTAGCCTCCCTAATGTTAGAATTTCAGAAATGCTGTCATCATGTCTGACTCTTGTCTTCTTCCTTGAGGTGGGCCTAAAGCAAAGAAGAGTGGTCAAAATACATGATAACTTGAGGAGGAGGAGGAGGAGGAGGAGGAGGAGGAGGAGGAGGACCAGGAGGAGGAGGACCAGGAGGAAGAGGAGGAGCAAGAGGAGCAAGAGGAGTAGGAAGAGGAGGAGGAAGGTGGGAAGAATTCAGTTGAGTATTCTACACAGTTCCAAGTTTTATAGTAATACTGCCCTCTCAGGATCATTCAGATTAAATAATGAGCAACAGTGATTTTCAAGCTCCACTGGGCACCAGAACCTCCAGAGTGTACCTCTCTGCATTCCAATCAGAGAATTTGATTCTGTCCCCCTAATAGCACAGGAGTCAGGGCTGAGGACTCTGCATTTTTACAGCTATCCTGTGGGTATCTGATTAAAGTACCTCTCAGGCTGCTCTTTAACTTGGTCAACAAATGATTTTCAAGGAGGCTGTAGCCAGCTGATCTGCACAGGGGAAGGAACAAGGCTGAGAACAAGAGCACAAGGAGAATGGGATGAGGTCCGGGGGAGATGGCCATCCTGAAGGATTGCCTGACAGAGACCAGTTTTAGAAAGCACATGCTCTGTGGGATGGGCCACCTTTAGACTGGACCTGTGACTTTCCCCATCAGGTCTCAAGAACCTGGTTTAGAAACTGAGTGAACAGGTGGTGAGCTTTGCACAGTTGGTTTGTATATGATTTGTCTCTTAGAAGTCATGTGCTACATACTTGTTCCCACTATGGTAGAGTTGAGGTTATCAGATCCAGGCAAGGAAGAGCCTTGTGCAAATAATTAATTAGACCACGAGGCATCCCCTCAGAGGGGAACCAATGCTGACTTTGTAGAGTGAGTTAGCTTTTATAACAACAAGATAATGTAAGAGCATCCCTTGCATTTGGCCCCTTGTGTACAAGGCTCAAGCTCCTTCCTTGTGACGCAGCCCAGCAGACAGTAGAGAGCAAACAGAAACTGAAGGAATGATTGGTCCCAGACTCAGCCTTCCAGACTGTTAGATAAGCAACCTCTTCTATTTATGTAGTAACCAATCACAGCCATTTTATTATAGCACTGAAGAACAGATTGATACACCCAGCAAATCCTGCAGAGGTGAAAGAGAAGCAGGGCACTCTTTAGAAAGATAGTCAGGGGTCAGAGTGATGAAGAAGTCAATGCTTAAAATACATATCATTCAAAAGGAGTTCTAGGACCCAGTTCTTCCAATCACCACCTATTCCTCTGTCCCTCCTTAGAGCTGCATCCTCCAGAGAGCCATGCCTACGTGTTTCCCTACTTCATTGTCCATCCATTTCTCAATTCCCATCAGTCTGGATTTCACCCTAGCGATGGCTAATATTGACTAAAAATTTGGCAGGTTCTAGAATTGCCTAGGAGACAAACCTCTAGGCTTGTATGTGAGGGAACGTCTAGACTAGGTTAACTAGGTGGGAAGACCCACCCTAAATGTGGACAGCGCCATCCCATGGGCTAGCATCCGCATTTATCTCCCTCTCTCTGTCTCCTGACTGTGAATTTGGTGTGACCAGCCACATCAAGCTTCTGCTGCCATTGCTGATGGTATCACTGAGCCACAATGGACTGTACCCTTCATCTGTGAGCCAAAACTTGCTTGCTCTAGTCAGGTATTTCGATATAACAGTGAGAAAACAAACGAATGATGCTCCATTATCCTCCCCAAGCGGATCTTCAGGGACCTCCCTGATTTTGGTGGACACATCCTTGTCCCCTGACATTGTCCTCTGAGTCACAGAGACCTCATCACTCCCTACATCCTCGCTCCTTCTCCCCTCACGCCTCCCAGATTGTGTTTATTTTTAATTCCTCTCTCTGTTCCTTTATGTGCCTCTCCTTTCTCTTTGCCACTAGATCTCTGTGGTCTAAACCTGGTACTATTGATGTGTGAAGTCATATAATTTTGTTGGTGGTGGCTGTGCTGTGCATTGCAGAATGGATGGCAGCATCTCTGTCTTCAAACACCCACACTTCAGCAGCTGTGATAGTCAAAATGTTCCCAGTTATTGTCAGTTTTCCCCCCGGGAACTGATTTTTTTTTCTCACTGAGACCCACTGCTCTGAATGCTGTGTTCCTCTGAGCTCAGTCCCGTGAGGCACTGCTCTACTTTTGTTGGGCCAAGTTCTAGCCTGCTCTGAGTCTGGGAACACAAACCCTGACTATGACTAATGGAGTAATAATTAGTCATTTCAGAGCCACACTCTGGGTGAGAAGGCAAATTAATCTAATTTGGCTCTTTTGGGGGGAAAGAGAGGGGGGGACTTTTTGACAATTGTTCCCTCAAATTCTCTGACTCACTGATGGCTTTGCAATTGCTCTTGCCAGAAGTTCCATTAACTTGTTGCCTGGATATTGGTTGGGTCTTCCTGGGGTGGATTCAGCTCACGTGCCACTCTGAAACACACTGCTTTGTAGGTGCCCAGTTCGCTCAGCTGGAGAATCCTGGGTACTGTATAACTTGTGTTTCATAGTGCTGGAGAGTAGCTCTGGGTTGTAGGCATGCTAGGCAAATGCTCTGCCACAGAGGGCTGTCCCCAGCCCTGGACAGCCTTCTCCAGCATCTCACCGCACTCCATCTTGGGAAACACAGAGGACAAGGAACAGCTCAGAAGTGCCTGGACATGCCAACAACTTTTAAAATGGTGCACCTTTGCGGGTTCGGGCTCCATTTAAGCCTAGAATGTGCCATTTTTCTGCAGGCTCCTAAGATGCTCACTTCCAGACCACTTTAATCATGGCAGCAGCATTTACTGAACTCCTACTGTCTACCAGATGCTATATTATAGGCCCTGTCTACTTTAATTCTAAGTGTCACAAGCAGACCTATGAGAAACATGTTATGAACACTTTGCTGATGAGAAAACAGATTCAGAGATGTTGTTTATCTGCCAGTGCTTACACAGCAGCTGATCTTTTCATGGAAGGTGCTTCCTTGCAGGGAGAAAGACAAGGCCTAGGTCTAGCTGCTGTGTATTTAGGAGAAAGGAGAACATCAAGGGTGGTAACATAGTTAGTTCTTTCTGTTTGCTTCTGTTCTTGTTTTGATACAGGGCCTTATTATAGAGTCCTGACTGACCTGGAACTTGCTACAAAGCCAGGCTGTCTCAAATCTTTCCATCCTTCCCCTCCCAGCTTCCTGAGTACTAGGATTGAAAGTGTGTATTGCTACACCCAGCAAAGCTGTTTCTTTTGAAGCTTTTGGATGATATTCAAATAGAAGGCCATGCTAGGGAGAAGTTCTGGGTGAAGGACACAATCCTGTGTGCCTCTCCCAGCTCAAGCTACCCCTGACCATCCCTGTCTGCCAGTGACTTTTAGATCCTGGCTCTCCACCTTCCATCCAAACACATAGAGCAGGCTCAGGTAGGGACTGGAAATGGTGCTGTGGCCCCTTAGTGGGAAGTGGGCTGCAGAAGTGTGGGAAGCCATGCATGAGAACCAGAAGGAGAGTTTGCAGAGCAGGAGGGGCAGAACAGTGTGTTAAAGACTCACAATGCCCACTGTTTCCTTTGGCGCATACCAGAAGTCAGAATGAGCTTTTCCTGATATGCACATGGCCTGTAGGATGCCTGCCCCAGCAGGACTTACTTTATCATCAGTGTGCCTGACATTCAGTGGAATCTTAGAGTCAAGAACTGTGGCGTCTTGGGTCTAAGATGTCAATCTGCTCAATTGGTGGAGACTATCTAGCATTTGTGGAGAGACTGCAGCAGTGTGGTGCCATCCTGTGTGGAATATGAGTGACAGGTATGTCCCCTCCATGTTGTGTCTTTGGGAACACATGGAGGCACATCCACCATATGTCCAGTCATAACCTGAGGAACACAGCGCATGGACAGCCCTTAACCTGATTTTTCTCATACAGATTTGTGACTTTGGTCTTTTAAAATAGGTTTTTATTGTATTAGCCTGCTTCTTTTAATGTTTTATTAGTATATGTTAATTATATATAAAATGGGCTTCAATATGACATTTTCATACATGTACATAATGTATTTAGATCACATTTACCCCTTATTCTCTTGTTTCCCCATTCCGGTCCCACTGACCCTCTTCTTCCTTCCAACTAGCTTCTACTTTCATGTCTCTTTTTCTTCTTTGTTTTTTTGTTACCCAGGAAGTTTCATCAGGGTTGTTTGTGGGAGCCCAGGGAGGCCTTATGTATAAGAGTGTGGACACTTTACCAGTCACTACACCATTGGCAAAGCCTTTCTCTCTCCCACCAGCCATTAAGTTTTATAAATCTTCAGGGAGAGGTGGGGTTCCTAGGAGCCCCTCCTTCCACAACAGAATGCTGATGGGACAGAGTTTATGCAGGTCACCATAACTGTTGTGAGTTCAAGGGTGCAACATCCATGTTCTGCCCAGAATTCCACATCTCCCCTGCTTCCCTGTTTATTAGTCTAGTTATCAAAACAGTAAGTTTACATTATAAAACAATATACACATTTACAAAATCTAAATTTGTCATTCTATGAATGCTGCTATTCATGGCCATACAGACTTTTGTTTTGTTTGGGTTTTACCTTTCTTGCTATTGCAAATGCCATGCCACACAGGCATCTGCCATCTGAGCTCCAACCCAGTCCTTTTAAAACATTTTTAGTGGCATTTTTTCACTATACCTAGTGATGGGTTCACAAAGGCATTTCATTGGAACATAGCTCATGCATTTTGACTGAATTTACTTTCCCATGCTCCTTCTTTACCACATCCCCTCCTGCTAGTCTTCTGTCTTTTAAGAAGCAGAATTCTGGAGAGACATTTGCTGGGGGATGTCTTTCTGTACGCTGTGAATACATGTTGTTCCCATTGGTTAATAAGCTGCCTTGGCCTATGGAGGGCAGGATGGAGCCAGGTGGGAAAATCCAAGGGAGATATGGGGAGGAGAGAGAAGTGGGGGCAGCTGCCACCAAGAAACAACATGCCAGCAGACCAGTAAACCATGGAACACGTAGCAAAATATAAATTAATAGAAATGGGTTAAGATATAAGAGCTAGCTAGCAAGAGGCCTGCCACAGACCATACAGTTTGTAAAGAATATTGAGCCTCTGAATGATTATTTTATAATGGCCTCAGGACTGTGGGGCCTAGTGGAACCAGAGAAAACTTGCAGCTACAGACATAGTTTTTTGTGGGCACAAAATAATTTACTAAACCTTCCCACAGTGAGGAGTGGCTAAAGATTATTTCTGGCTTTTCACTAGAATACACTAAAAATAAACTTGACCAATCTCAGTCCATTCCTATTGGTATAACAAAATATTGTTGTGTGCCCTGAGAAATATATCACTGGGCAGCTTCATCATCAGGTGGACACCATCATGTGCTTGATGTATCACTAGGTGATGTAATCTTATAGGACCACTATGGTATATGAAGTCTGCTGTTGGCTGAACTATAGAGATGCAGTGTGTGGCTGTTTCACAGACTGGGTAATTCATACACAATAACAGTTTTGCTTTCCCATGTTTTGAGGCTGGAAAGCATGTGATTTTGGTGCCAGTGAGTTCAGTGTCTGTTGAAGACTGCATACTGCTTCCAAGATGGTACCTTGCTGCTGTGTCTTCCAGAGAGGATGGACACTGTGTGTTCACATGACCAGAAGGGCAGAAAGGGTGAACTGATACCTTTGGAGCTGTTTTCTAGGAGAGTTAGTCCCAGCCATCAGGTCTTGACCTCTGTGACTTCACCTCCTAAAGGTCCCACCTCTTAATGCTATCACATTGGTGTTTACCTAACAAAGCACATTGTTTCTGAGGTACACTCAGACATGGTGACCAGAAATGCTTTCTAACATTTTAGAGCCTTTATTAAGCTGTTTACCCAGAAGTGGAATTGCTGTATGAAAGGTTATAAACATGCTTAAGATTTTTGATACTTTGTAAATTGATATTTCAACACTTGGTTGATGGACACTTGTAACTGGATAAAATTATGCTTAGTAATGAAGGCCTTCTGTTTTTTCTGTCATAGAACAAAAGACAGTCTAAAATATCCTAGTATCTATCTCTGCTGGCAGCCTTCTTATTAGGATCAGCCATACTACCTATGTGAATTGTGACAGGGACTGGTGTCTTAGGGACACCTCTCAGACACTCTTTAGGTTCTAGGTCCCCTTGGTTTCCACTGACTTCACTTACTCATTTACAGCAGGCTGAGGAAGGATCCATGCTGCCAGGACTCTACAAGAGATCCTGAAGCATCACCAAGCACTGCCTCAGCTCCCCAGAGTTCAAGTACTGGTGGATACAGAGACCTGTGCACTTGATGACTTAGTCCCTAAGATCAAGTCCATCAGTTTGGGGAGTGGTTCTTTCTATATGCCATTAGAAGGAAGGGAAAGGAAGCAAAGGGATGGGGGCTCCAGTGGCTGTGTCCTATGCCTGGACATTGCTGCTCATGCCTCAGGAACTTCTTTCTGTGGTGGGTATCATATCAAGATCTCATCTCCATGGCAACACTACCCACACTAAGCACTCTCACACTCTGTCTCATTTATACAATTTATTTCATCCAAACACCAAGAGTCCAAGCAGGGTGACTATCCAGTCTGTGCATTTTTACTTGTATAAGCTGTGAGGGACTGGTCTCAGATAGAGCTACTTATGTGAAGCACACAACAGTGAGAAGGCAGAAGTGTATGCACCAAGGTAGACATTATATCAGAACAGTGGTCAGCTTGGAGGAGGGCTCCAGTAACCAGAGCCCCAGGTTTGCTTGCTCTGAATTTGACTCCCAGTCAGCTGTATGCACTGTTCATTTATTGCTAATGAGTGCATTAAAGCAAGCTCACAGTAGGTTTTTCACTTTCCTGATACATTTTTATATTCCCATCAATAAGGAAACATATACCCAACCTTGTTCAAAAAGAATTTAAGATAACTCATACCTGGTTTAACCTAAAATTAATACTCATAAAATGGAACTTTAAAATGATCATGCTAGGGAGGCTCCAGGGTCTTAAGTTGGAGAAGTCAAGAAGCTTGAGAAATTATAGTTAGTAAAGAAAATATTACAAGTCATCTTTCAAGCCCAAACTGAACAAATGACCAGGTGTAACTAGTTGAAAGCCTACAAAACAATGTCATTAATTAAAAAGTCATTAAAAAAATTTAAAACCATTGAGATCCCCCACAACTAGGGAAAATCTGTTTTTAAGAACTCCTCAGTCCTTTAGTTAATAGAGAGAACTATATCCTTTTTAGCTAACCAATTTATTTTTTCAGCCCTTTAGTTAATAGAGAGAATTATATCTTTTTTAGCCAATTTATTATTTTCTTTTTTAGCATTTAAAACAAATTTACATTTAAATATATTTTGATCCTATTTTCCCCTCCCCAAGTCCTTCCAGATCCTATCCTCTACCCACCCAGCTTTAAGTTCTTTCTCAAAATAAAAAATAACCCAATATAACATCAATAAACTTAGAACCCCCCCCCCCCGAAAAATAACCACCAAACTAACCAAATAAAAGTGCACACACAAAAACTGAGGAATCTCTTACATGTTGGTTAACTATTCTTGAACATGAGGCCTTCCCTGGAGTGGTTGATATACCCAGTGTCTCTCCATTGGAGAAAACTGATTTTTCCATTATACATCCAGTGGGTATAAATGACCAGTTGTTAACCTTTACCTAGTGGCTAGGTTTTCTTTCATTCATTCATTCATTCATCCATCCATCCATCCATCCATCCATCCATCTATCCATTCATTCAACTTTTTAAAAATAACGAAAAATAAAATATAATATAAGAAAAAAAAAACTATCACATCAAAGTTGGCTAGAATAAACCAACAGAAGAAAAAAACCTAAGAGAAGGCACAGAATCAGAGACCCACTTGTTTACACACTCATGAATTCCATAAAAAACATTAAACTGGAAACCATAATATATATGCAGAGGACCTAGTGCAGACCTGTGCAGGCCCTATGAATGCTGTTTCAGTCTCTGTGAATTCGTACATATAAGCTTTGCTCATGTTGATTTAGAGGGCCTTGTTTTCTTGATGTCCTTTATCCTCTCTGGTTTCCCATCTTACACTCTTTCCACCTCCTCTTCTGAAGTGTTCCCTGAGCTCTAGGGTTGGGGGTGGGGAGATTTGATGAAGACGTCACATTTAGGGCTAAGTGTTCCAAGGTCTCTCACTATTTGCATAATAACTGCCTGTAGGTTTCTATATTTGTTTCCATTTGCTGTAGGAGGAAGCTTCTCTGATGATGGCTGAGCAAGGCACTGATCTATGAGTATAGCCAAATGGCATAAGGAGTCACTTTATCACTATTTGGGGTTTTTTGTTTGTTTGTTTGTTTGTTTGTTTGTTTGTTTGTTTTTAGATCAGTATTATTTGGTTTTACTCTAGGTTCCTGGGCTATCTAGTCTCTGGTTCTGGGTTACTCAAGCTGTGTTGAGTATGGGTTCCATCTCATGGAGTGGGCCTTAGGTCAAATCAGTTATTCATTGGTTACTCCCTCAAACTTTGTGCCACCATTGCCCTAGCATATCTTGCAGGTAGGACATAGGGGTAGATAAGGGGTTTCTGGCTAGGTTGGTGTTTACCTTTCTCTTTTGGTAGGGTGCAGAGTTCCTTTCTGTACCAAAGATACTTGAATATGGGGTAAAGTATGTAAACACCAGCTCGACATCTCCATGTTCAATGAGTAGTGTGGGTATTGTCTTCAGCAATAGGGTCTTACTGTCAGTTTGTGGAGAGCAACAGATAGTCTTGGGAACAGCTTGGATTTTGGGGGTATTCCCACTGGGCTCCCTGAGACTGGAAACTTCATTTGGTGACAAGAGATAACCAGTTGTGTCTCTGTTTCCCCATTACAGCAATCTTATTTAGATCACATTATATATTATATATTTTAGGAAGTGTCTGTCATATTATGTTTCCATACTATCCCCTCAAATGCCCCATAATTTTAGCTGTCTATCCTCGTATTCCCTCCCATAGCCCCCTCCCCCTCTTCACTTGATTCTCCCATTCCAGTCCACCACATTCAGCCATAATTATCTATTCTATTTCCCATTCCTAAGAAGATCTATCTGTTCCCTTTAGTCTCTTACTCAATACCTATTCATTGGATTGTAGTTTGGTTATCATTGACTTAATGCTAATATACACATATAAGCAAATATGTACCATATTTGTCTTTCTGGGTCTGGAGTATCTCACTTGGGATGATTTTTTTTCTAGTTCTATCCCATTTTCCTGCAAATTTCATGATGCCATTTTTTTTAACATCTGAGAAATATTCCATTGTGTAAATGTACCACATTTCTTCATCCATTCTTCTGTTGAGGGACATTTAGGTTGTTTCCAATTTCTGGCTATTATGAATAAAGCAGCAATAAACATGGTTGAGCAAGTGCCTCTATGGTGGAATGAAGTGTACTTTGGGTATATGCCCAAGACTGGTGTAGCTGGATCTTGAGGTAGATCTATTCCCATATTCCTGGGGAACTGCCACACTGATTTCCATAGTGACTGTACAAGTTTGCAGCCCCCACCAGCCATGTGTGAGTGAGAACCATATCTCATCTTTTTAATTAAGATCATTGATTCTCAACTGAACATTAACTAAAAGATTTTTCAATTAGCTTAACTATCAATATTTTTGTTTAGTTACCTATGAGTAAGGCTTCTTCTCTCTTTGGGCTCCCTTCAAGGTGGACTGAACTCTTACAAAAAGAATCCATCTCATGCTTTTGGAGAGCATAATGGTACTTTAGTCATGTATGGATTCCTCCTCTCACATGAGCCTTGCTCCCCCCACCCCCGGCACAGGCTGGTGATTGAGGTAGGGCTAGGTCCTGATGTAGATTTTGCGGAGGAATTCTCAAAGCCCAGGGATTAGGTTCTGCCATAGAGCATTAAAGTCCTAGTGTTTACAAGGCCCTGGGCTCCATCCTTAGTGCTGAACAAACAAACTAATAAACTGTTGCTAAAATTCCTTCCCTGGGGGAGATGGAAACAAGAAACACACAAGAAATCAAGGCTTACTCTGGGGAGCCAATGAGTGTATTTTTGGCTGACTATAGAGGGATGAGTGGGGAGGTACAGGCAAGAGCATGGGTGGACTTAGAGCAGCCACACTACACACTATCAGGTCTACACCCAGCATGGATGGTCACTTCTTTTGGCCTCATAGATGGAGCCCTTTCCCTTAGATCTTCATTGCCTGTATACTCTGTACTCCCTGAGACCACATGCAGTTGAGGCAAAATTATACACAGCTGGTTTGGAGGAGTGGTGGGATACCCATAGGACCCTCCCCACACCTTCTCCTATAAAAGGACGTCACCAGTCAACAAGCCCATCTGTGATGATCTTTTAGAAGTGGTACTGGCTAATCTGATAAAGATGGTGGCACTTTGGCTCAGAGGACAGTCCTGTACAACACTCACAGTTTTTGAATGGCTTGCCTAGTCACCCAGTCAGAAAGTAATCTGGCCATATAACCCATAGTTCAGACATATTTCAAGAGGATATGCTTCCCTCACAATTATTTGCAAAACTGGCCACATGAGTGGAAGACCTTCACTCAAACTCTGTTTATGTTTCAGCTATTACAAAAATTAATTGTTGTATGCATCCAGGTAGCTGAGAGTCATGAAGAACATATACATTTTGAGGATGGATACACTGTATCAAGGGAGTATTATTAGACTCCCTGTGTTTTTATTCTTGTTAGATCTTTGTCATGTATTGATCAGATTTGTGAGTCAGAAACTATTTGTAATGAGCAGCTCATTCTTATTGAATGCTCTGTTTGTTATATTTTATTGATCCTTTGTCTAATTGATTAACTTATCCTCTGCTTGGTTCTAAGAAGTTTTTGTCAGGGCTACTAAATGAATCTTTAATTTTTATTTATTTATTTTTTTTGAGGTGGGGCCTTGCTGTGGAGCAAGGTTCTAGTTAGCTTATTGCTAACACATAGGTCAAAATGATAAGATGCTACACAATGCATGGAGATCAAAGCACAGAGGGCCAGAGCACTTCTGTTGGAAGGTGAGCCACCTTTCAGACAACCATTTCCACCTCTCAGCTCTGTAGAAAGCCATTCCTGGTCTCAAACAGAAATGAATCATGATAGCACTTCTTGGCAGAGTAAGAGAGATATTAAATTACATCTGTTTCTTTTGTGTATCTGCATAGAGGTGAGTAGGGATGTAGTGGCCAGAAGACAACCTGGGTGTCATTCTCCAGACTCAGTCCTTATCCTCCTCCTCTACCTTCTTTGACACAGGGCCTCTCATTGAACTGGAACTCGCCAGCAAGTCCTAGGAATCTGTATCTCTCTGTCTCCCCAGCACTGGAATTATAAGCACACACCACTGCACACATAAAAAAATGGATTCTGGAGGATCCTTATGCTTACAAGACAGCCAATTTACCAACTCAGCTACCTCAGCAGCCCAATTTACCCTCATATTTGTGTGTGTGTGTGTGCGTGCGTGCGTGCGTGCGTGCGCGTGTGCGTGTGCGTGTGTGTGTGTGTGTGTGTGTGTGTGTGTGTGTGTGTTTAGAACATCTAGCAGGAATGATGATCTATTCATAGTTATTATCAATTATTATGATATTATGAGGCTAAGAGAGGAACCTGCACTGATATAGTCAAGGTGGAACATTAGGATCAGACCACTATGATCCCATGTGGAATTACAGGAAACAATATTTAATCAAGACATTTTTGGTTAGCTAAGTTAGTGATCAATGGCTTTGGCGTTCTTTCCGCAGCTCCTGTGATGGCGGGGTTCTGGATTTGTGACTGCGCCTTCCTCTTGTGTTCTCTATTGTGCTCGTCTTAGCTCCCCACATCTCATCCTCACCACAGTGTTCCAGACAGGAGGACTTAGGATAGTGGAGGTTAAGAGGTAGTGCTCTCCCACAAGCTCCTTCTGTTAAGCAGGGAAGTCACACAGCCCCCTTAGCTAATTTACTTTTATATCTCAGTGGCCAGAACTGGGTCACATTGGTCACCTATAGCTCCAGCTAAGAGGACAGGATAGTCAATGACCTTTGGGTCCTAGTTCAGCCTCACTAGACATTTTAAACCCAAATAAAATTGAGATCCTTCTGAAGCACAAGAGAAAGACATGGAAAACCAAGAGGCCATAGGATGGGAAGAGACTCTTTATGCCAAGATCTAGAGCAATCCCATTAGCTGCTAGTTCTGGCTTCAACATAAACATTGCCTACAGAGACAATCCCCTTTTCCTAAAGACATTTCAAACATGGGTGTTAAAAAACAAGTAATACCAAGATGACTGCTGTGAGACAGTTTCTCCTGGACAGGACAAGGCTGTTATACCCATGAACTCTCAATAATATGGCCACTTGCATATGATCTGCAAAACCCACACTGGTCTACATGCCAACAAAGGTCCACCCCTTGGTAAAGAGTCAATGGCTGCCGAGGGAAAGAGAACTGGATTTCTTCAGGGACTAACTCCCAATCCTAAGTGGTCACCCCTAAACACATACATACAGGCAACACTAATTAGACTCAGTAAGGTGTACATAAAACAGCAATAATTATAGAGGGAGAGCTTATGAGTCCAAGAGGAGGTAGTGGTGGAGATATGTGAAGAATTGGAGTTGGGAGAGATATAAAAGATGCAAATTCAGTTTTCATGCATGAAACTCTCAAAAACCATAAATCCAAACCAGGAACAAAGGAACTATGCTGACTTAGGGCTGAACAAAGGTTTAACCTTTGAGTTTAATCACATCTGCTGCTGCTGTCTCTTGTCTTTACACCTAAACAACTCACCTTCTAAAACCACTTATAGTTTCACTTACAAAAAGGAAATTCTTTAAGAAAAGTAAGTAAAGCAGCTCATACATTTTTACTTAATTTGTAGACTTTGCCTAACCTTTGAACTTGGTTCCCAAGTATATCCTTCAAGCAATATATACCTTCAAAAGCCACAAAGTCATATGTAGAGCTGTTTTAAGACATTTAAGGGGCAGTTCTCTCTGTTAAGAAGCCCATGCTCATGTCTTAGGTGTATTAAGGGGTCTCTGTCTTTCTCTTTTAATACCCCTACTTACATTTAGAGCATGTACTATCATCTCTGGATCACCTTATAAACTAACTACTCAACTCTGACTCATCCTAAAATTTCTTTGTTGTCTCCAGGACTCAGCCTTACCCGAGTAAAGATCCCCACGGGAGAGATTTCCTTGTGCTAAAGGTGTCAATGTTGGGCTGCCATTCTGCTGTCACTGATCCTTTATCAAGGCAGAAGGAGGGGAAAAGCTTGTTAGACCAGAAACTGAGAAAGCTGGCACACTGGAGAAGGTGGGAGGGTGGGTGGCATTTAGAGCAAGAAGAGAATGGGGTGAGACCCAGGACCCTGTGGCATCTGTGGCTTCCATAAGAGAAAGGGCCATGGAAAACATTTCAGATGCCAAGGAAACAGAAAAAGTAGGCATAGAAGAGTCCCCAGGGGATCCCCAGGAAGAGATGCTGGAAAGCATGTCTACAGGAACCCATATGCCAGAGCTTTGGGCAGGGTGAGGCTGTAAAGAGCTTTCGAATTTGGCAGTGAGGAGTGACCATCGCTAGAGCCAATTCAGTGAGGCCCAGGGCTAAGCAGGGGCCAGTGACCCCTGTTCCATGCACTTGGAAGAACTGTAAATTAATCCAGAAATTCTTTCAGTTGGGCACTGTGTGTTGAAATTTTAAATGCTCATACCCTTTAATTCTGAAATTTCACAACCAGGAATTAATCCAATCTGCAGATTTGGACAAGTGGAGGCTGATGTAGATACAAGGCTGTTGATTGCAGCCTTGTTTATTACAGCAAAAAACCGAGGAGGGCATTCATCTAAAAGTCCATCATCCAAGATCAATTAAAACAAACCACAGCTTGGCCCATGGAATGTCAGGCACAGTGGATAAGCACTCAGTTCCTGTAGTCTGAGTCCTGACTGGCCACTTACCAGCTGTTATCTCAGCTCTAGGAAACTCTCTGAGACTCAGTTTCCTTGGCTGTAAAAGGAGCTGTTGGGATCATCGTGGAGCTTCAGTGAAGACTAAGGAAATTGACAGAAGTAAATAGACTGAAGATGCCTGGCCCATATTATTAGGCAGTAATTCAGAAAGATTCAATAGCTATGTTTGATTGGAAGGAGGGCACTATTTGCCGGCCATTAAGAGGAATAAACGAAGGCAATGTACTAGGATTCAGGTTCACATCTAGCTTTCTCTGGAAAGGGAAATCCTGGGCACTATTCACTTTCTAGGTGTGTCTGTACTTTTTTTAAACTTTAAAATAATGATATTTAACATCTGATTTACCTGGCCCACACTAAGACACAGGCAGAGAGACAACCCAGGAGGAGAGGCACTCTTTTGTTTTGTTTAACTCTATATACATCATGACACCTGGCACACTGTAGACAGACTGTAAATGGTTGTTGAATGAATGGATGACAAACAAGAAGTTGTGTTTAGAAGGAGATTTCAGAGCTGGTGAGTTCAAAGGTGCAGTAGCTCTGTACTGGTGAAGCCTGGAACAGACCTCAAGGGCAACTTGTCAGAAATGTCACAGAGGTTAAGGGGGGCCTCTGTCATCAGAGAGGATGCTGCAGCTTCCTGAGGTGTGGGCAGCATGGGAGGAAGAGGAAGGTGACACACAGCCCTGGGATCCAGTCTCTGACTGCTCAAGATGCTCCAGACAAGTAGATGATGAGGGCAAAACCTTAATGTGTTAGTGGTGAGGGCGTTGGGGTGCTGTTGAGCCATTTGCACATCAGAAAACGATGTAGCTCCCTTCTCAAAGGGAATAAGCAAGACTTTATTCTTGAGCTAAATATGAGTGACCATGGGCCAGGAACATGGATTCAGGAACTCCCTGAATAACAAGTGCCAGTGTGAAAATGATATCATGAAGTTTATATAGCTACAGAACAAAAGGAAGTTTCCAAAATAGGATAATTTCTAAGTTCCTTGGTGGAATCAGCGGATAGTCAGGTGTCTTAGTTATCTTTGCAGTGCTGTGATAAAATACCATGACCAAGGCAACTTACGAAAGAAAGTGTTTACTTTAGCTTATGTTTTTGGAGGATTAGAGTCCGTGATGGTAGAGCAAAGGAACACCTGAGAGCTCAGATCTTGATCCACAACTGTAAGGCAGAGAGCAAGCCCTGGGAATGGCAATAGTCTTTTGAAACCTCTAAGCCCACCCCAAGTGACACACCACCTCTAACAAGGCCACACCTCCTAATCCTTCCCAAACAGTTCTATTAACTGGAGACCAAGAATTCAAACACATGAGCCTATGGGGGCCATTCTCATTGGAACCACCACAGCAGGTTTGCTTACCGTATACCTCCTTTAACTCGGCTCTAATGGAGCGTCACTGGGAAACCTTTGCTGTCGCTTTTAGATACTATCTGATGACATTCTTAGCTTTGGGGTTGGTTAATATATTCCAAAAGGTTTTACTTGGCACACAAGTGGATAATCAGTGGCTATTAAGGGGTGAGTAGCCTATGACTATTTTGGCTCTGAATTTGCAACATTCTAATACTCCACAACCACAAAGTTTTGATCAGTCAAACAACCTTGTAGAATCTGTGTGTCTTTTTTTCTGGGAACTTGTGTTCACAAAACTGAGGCCCTGAAAGTTCAAGTGAATTCCCAAAGTTGTCACCAGGCTTGGGCTTGGGATATATCACCCATACCTGTAGCAGCTAATTCATGCTCTAGTGCTAACTCTGCTCTCAAAGATGGTGAATATTTCTGATATAATGAAGTTGTTTTGAGAGGACAGTCATTGGTTCCCTAAGAAACTGGGTCCCCTTAAGTACAATCTCACAGCTTGTGTCTCTAGAGTTCGCTGACCTACCATCACCTTTTCTTTAAAAAGAACAAAGGGAGGAAGACCGGAATTAATTCACCCACATCTCCCATTGTCCCCAAAGCTTAGAGTAGGCATTGACTGTGGTTTCTATTATTTAAAGCAGGATTGTTCTCTTGGCAACAAGCAGAGAGAGAGAGAGAGAGAGAGAGAGAGAGAGAGAGAGAGAGAGAGAGAGAAAGGAGAGGGAGACTCAGGAGGTGGTAGTGTGCTGGCTTGACCTTATGATTGGAAGAAAAGCCAGCAAAGGCAGGTGCACACTAACTGAGCAGAGGGTCCTGCGTTGGTTACTGGTCTACACTTTTGGAAGTGTAGAATACTTTTGGAAGGGGGAAGTAACATTTGATTATTTTCAAGTGGTTAGGAATTCAGAACACCAGCCAGCTAAGCTCCCAAGCACAGGCCCTTAGGGGATTCCACTTAATGAATGTTTAAAAGCAACTTGTTGCTGGGATATTACAATTAGCACCAGTAAGCAGGAGACGGGCATTCCTGGGGAAATCAGCCTTTTTTTACTTCCACGTCCCAATCATTACTTACCAGTGTGTTCTTGTTTATTCTGATGTCCACACTCTTCAGGACATCACTTGCTTACCTGAACCTGGGATTCTCCCCATGTAAAAGGGAATCAAACAGGTATGGTACCATGTGCCTGTCATCCCAGCCAGTACTAGGAAGGCAAAGGCAGGAAAATCAAGAGTTCAAGGTCATCTTTGGATCCATAGTGAGTTAAGGGCAAGACTGAGCTATAAGAGACCCTGCCTTGTTTCACTCACAAAGGGGATTATTATGCTGATTAAACAAAATTATACTTAAAAGGCCCAGCACACAGTTCAACAGGCTCTTGGTCCCCGATCCTTCTGTTCTCTGGCTATCTGAAGGTTCAACTTATAAGTGACTGACTAGGGA
Source organism: Onychomys torridus (assembly GCF_903995425.1). Lineage (NCBI taxonomy): Eukaryota > Metazoa > Chordata > Mammalia > Rodentia > Cricetidae > Onychomys > Onychomys torridus. The sequence continues at coordinate 91,881,018 of NC_050443.1, forward strand.
AGGGAAAGCAGTGTTTGTGGTCCTCTGTCCATGTTTCACACACAAGTACCACTTTATCCAAAGATGCCTGGCACTGTTCCATACACCTGCACTCTGAGAAAAGGCTAGAGAGATGCACAGCTAAAAACAGGTGCAGCGGCCTTGGCCTCAAGTATCTCTAGTTTATTCCTCATTCTTTTCCTCCTTCACCATTCCAGTTTGTAGGTGGGATCCTATGAAATGGAGACAGTCGAGAGGGCCCCTGAGGCTCTGGGGTAGAGTGAACTCTACATGTCTAGGGGACTTGGCTTGGTGGGTAAGGCAATGAGCAATTGGAAGTAATGCCTGAGAACTTGGCAGAGACCAGAACAGGCAGAGAACTCCAAGACCGTATTGCAAAGATTGCGCTGTATGTGCCATGGAAAGCCTCTGAAGTCTACCTGGAGAAATGACATGCTTTGGTTTATTATTTTAAACATTCACACGAGGGCCCCAGGGAAGAGGAAATTGCAGGGTTTGTGTATGGATGCAGGCGATAATTTCAAAGGTTGCTGCATTGCTTGGTATAGTTTAGGTGTCCCATGAGCGAGAAAAACTTCGAGGACAAATTTGAAAGGCAACCAGAGATGAGGCTTAACCAAGATCACGTGAGTGAAGCCCCAGGAATGTAGCAGACAGTTAACAAACACGAGATCCTGCCCTCCCTTGTACAACAGTTCCTTTAACAAAGCGATGCTTCATCAGAAACGAGTATAGGGAGGTGGTAAGCAAGCAACTACATGTTCTCAGCCATGGATTTGTTCTTGGGAGAAAGGCTCACGGAGCTGGAGGTCAGCTCCTAGACTGCAGGCTGCCTACTGGGACACCCGCCAAAGAAGGGAGAATGCAGGGAGACAAGGATTGAGGGAGGGAAGGGAAAAAGACTGGAAGGAACCAGGGATGACCTGGTGGAACTGCAGGCCTTGCTGTGTGTGGAATGTCCTAGCTTAGGAACCGGATTTGTGTGGTTAAGACTCACAATACAGGAGGCTGGGGAGATACCTCAGTCAGAAGAGTGCTTGCCTGTGAACATAGGGGCCTCATTGGGATCCCTAGAGCCCACGCTTTAAAAAAAAAAAAAAGCAGAGTGGTAGTACAGACTTATAATTCCAGCACTGGGAAAGTGGTGATAGACAGACCCTGGGGCTCACTAGCCAGTGAGTTTAGCCTACTTAGCAAGTTCCAGCTGCCTCAGAAAAAATAAAAAAGAAAGTGTGCATGAGGAATGACATCCAAAGACATCTAAAGGTTTTTTTTTTTTTTTTTCTGGCCTCTTCTCTTGCAAACACACACACACACACACACACACACACACACACACACACACACACACACACGGGGGCGGGGGAAAGGGAGAGAGGGGGGGGGAAGGGAGGAAGGGAGGGAGGAGCATTACATGTATATCAAGACAATCTGTTCTGGCTAAGACAGCAAGGACTTTTCTGGAGGGTATGGTACCCACCTCCTCATCTCAGAAACCTGAGTCGAGCAGAAAAGTGATTTGGATAAGCTGCCTGGAGGGTGGTGCGGCACGCTGGAAGCTGCAGTGTGAAACAGGTGATTTTTCTAAGGAAGAAAGACTGGGTGCAGTCGCTCAGCCTGAGCAGAGCTCCTGTTCCGTGTTAGACCTGCATCTGGGCACTGGGATCAAGTGAAACAAGACAGACAGGGCCCCTGCCCCTTGCACTTATGCCCGATTCCTCCTCATAAAGCCATTTGGCCAACATGGGCACATAGTGGCCTCCATGGGCTGACTCACTCATCTTTACACAAAGGGTACTCATACACTGCTGAGTCTCGGGAGTTCATTTGTTTGTACCACAAACATTGGTAAAACAGAGACTATGTGTGAGGCGCAGTGCTGGGTGCTGGGGAGCCAGTGATAAGTGAGGTAGGCATGGCATCTGTCTTCACATAAAATGGACTAGATTCAAGATATTATCATACCAAATATTCTTTAAAATCGCCTCAGACCTCAAGTAAATCACTTCAGATCTTCAGTCCTTGAACCTGTGCCTGGAGCCTCTAATTCTGTTGGTCTTAGGTGAGGCTAGTGACACCTTTTCCCCCACTTCTTGATAGTTCTCATGTTTGGATTTAAAACCCTGGAGAGGTGAAGATTCAGGGCAGTGAGGGTGGTGGCCCAAAGGCCGGAAGCTGGGGCTCCCAGGAGTGACAGAAACAATGAGGGGGTCCTGAAAACCAGACTCTTCAAAGGGTCCCCGAAGGCTGGAGTCCCAGATCTGAGCCCTGATCACAGTCTCTGGATCCCCAGCACTCAAACCTCCGTCTGCCTCCTGTTTCCCTCTCCCCGTATTCCGGCCCCAATGCTTCCCTTGCTGAAGTTCACTGTGTCCTGTGCTGACAGGACAGCTGCTTGTCCAGCTTCTAATAATTATCTGAAAAGGCTCTCTCCTGTCTTTCACCCCATATTCACAACTGCTAAAAAGGCAGGAGTAGCCCCCCCCCCAGCTTCTCACCCACAGCTACTGCTCATTTTCTTCACATAGATCTAGGGAAATTGCATCCTCTGCGTGATCAGAACTGTGGCTTTCCCTCCAAACCCAGCACACTTAGGGGCACGAAACCAAAACATCTCTTATGGTCAGTTTTGTAAATTACCAGTGCCCACTGGCCAATAACCATACTGGGTGTTGTCTGACCAATACCCACTGATTATTTCTATAAACCCATTGATTCAAGAGCGATTCTTAGTGCTGAGACAGAATTAGATCAAAGTTTGGCATTGCTCCAGGGAGTGAAGAAATTCTGAGATGTGGACCATATTGAGTAAGATATGCATCTATGTGTGATGTCTACCCTTTCCACTCCAAAAGCAGAGAGAAATCCAACATGCTTTTCTGTTCTGGAGGATGAAGACATCCAATGAGACATCTCTCAGTAGCTCCTTCTCAAGGCAAAGGCTGGGAGGGAAGGGGTGGGTCTGAATACTTCTGACCCTGTGCCCATTTCTGCTGGCTTAGGCAGGGACGAGCAAGTGTCAGGGTTTGGAGGGGGACTGGAGCATGGGGAAAAAGATTCGCAAGTGTGCTGGAAGTGAAACAGCCTTCTGCTAGGGTGAGGGCAGGGGGAGTCTTCTATTTATGATCTTCTGAATGCATTACAACAAATAAAAATAAATAAAACTATTACTTTTCCTGTCTGTGTGGTCACCCCACCATCTATCCTCCTCTCCCACTTTTGACATGTGAGCGAGACCAGAAACACCAGGAGCTTTCTCATCCAGGCAGCCATCTGTCCACACTTGCCTGGGAGGTGAATCTGCCAACTCCCACTCTAGGACTCTAGGGAAAGGCAAGATAAGTTGTGCTCTGATAAAACCCGAAGCCTTAACTGTGACATGGTGGATCTGGGAGGCCAGGTCCATGGGAAATTGTCCCTTCAGGGGCAGATCTAGCTCCTTCTCTGTCTGGAAGTGTTGATATCATAAAAAAAAAAAATAAAATAAAATAAAAATGATGGAATGGGGTAGGGAAAGGGAAATATGGACAACCCAAAGGCTCTAAGGGGGCACAGCTGCAAATACAATCTGATTGGGATCGGTTTTCCCCTGCATATGCCCTCACTAGCGCCTCTCTGCAGAATTCCAGATCCTGTCTACATGCCCAGGGGCTTTATGGTACTGGGAATGTGGTAGCAAGGTCATTGATTTGGAGCCAAACTTCTTGCTGGGAGTTCACTATGAGTTTGGAGAATCCTAGTTTCTCACTCTCCCAGAGTAGCTCTAGACTTTTAAAGGAGTGGATGGAATTAATGCATATAAACCCCCAATGACGGGGGAGTGGGCGTGGGGGTGGGGTCAGTGAGCTTTTCTTTGCTGAAGGAAGTCTGACCTCTGCAAACACTACTTATGCACAAGAGATATTCATTTGACCACCCCGGGGATGTTCACAGGGTACACAAAGGTGTCTGAGCTACTCAGGCAGAGTAGGATGGAGACATTGTGCTTAGCTGATCATAAATCTGAATGAAATAATTATGTAAAGTATTCAAGAGCAATTCTGCAGGAAGATGCCTCATCTGCCTTGATGGCCTTCTCAATTACTCATTTTTAGTATTGTATTATGCAGTTCTCTGGCAATAATTATTAAACATTTCGACTGCACTGTGATATAAAACTTAAAAGGCTGATTTATTTTCTACACATTAGGCCACCTAGTATAAAATTTCCTGTTTATATGGTTCTATTTGTTTAAACCTATTTCTCAGAGTGACTTTCTAGCACTGAGGAGAAACTGGTAACCCCTCCACACGTGAAAGATGGAGGGTGAGTGAGGTGGCTTCCCCTAACTGGTCCTGTGTGGTGTGAGCCCAGGCACCCCACTTGCTAAACCCTGCCTCTGGATCTGTAAAGAGGGAGCTATTCCCACTTCACATGGTCACTGAGATAGTGTGTAAAGTAAATATGAAGTGTTGAGAGCAATGTGAGGGATGTCCTACTAAACACTGAATTCTATTGCTAGGACTCCTTGGCTCTCACACTCAGTGAATGAGACTCTTTCCAGAAAGTGAAATCAATCCCTTGCCAGGCTTCAGGCACCAACAGTGCTGACAGAGCTTAGTCATGGGAGGTATCTCGGTCGTCCAGGCACCAGGCAGGCAGATGCAGCCAGATCAGGACACGGAGGTCTAGAGTGGAGAGTGGTGGCGGTGCACAGTAGGATTTGCTGAAGAGGGCAGGAGGCAGGAGGATCACCAGAGATGGATAACTTTATCAAGGTCATTCAGTTACCAAAAAAAGTCTGATCCAGGTCTGCACATCTCCACCTCCTGAATTCTCCCTCCTCCACCCCAGGCTTCCTCTGAGGATGCCAAGAGGCATATTTCACCTGGTTGGAAAGAGAATTCTGCTTTCCCTTCCAGATTTTTCTAGAGAGTGATCTTTTATTATCATCTCAAGGATTTCCCACCCCTGGTAATTGACTTCATCTCTACACTATTCAGCATCTTCCAGTCTTCATGCACATTCTCTTTTCTCTGGGGCCACACTGCTGATCTAGAAGGGGCTAGAGAGATGCATCAGTGGTTAAGAGCACTGGTTACTCTTCCAGAGGACCTGGGTTCAATTTCCAGCATCCACAAGGCTACTCACAACCATCTGTAGCTCATCCAACACCTTTGTCTGGCCTTCATGGGCAACACACACACACACACACACACACACACACACACACACACACACACACACGCAAAACATTTGTACACACAAAATTAAAACATGAGTAAATAAAACTAAAATGAAAAGAAATGTCAGGAGGTGACCACTGTACACCTGCATACATACACACGCCCCTGCCCCAGGTCTAAAGGAGCTGCCCATTGTGCTCAAGGCTCCCCAGTAGACTGGATTTAGGGGTGGGCCAGCAGGGGTGGTGCCCTGGATTCCAGGCTGCAAGGAGCAGAACATGGCTGGAAATATACTGAGATGGGGAAAATGGTCTTTCCCAGAATTGTCACCAGCTAACATGACAGGAGAATGGTAATGAGAGTATTTATGATAATAACACACAGTGATTCTAACACACACCATGATTATTTTGTGCCAGGGACCTCTTAGTGACTTTGTTGATTGATTCATTAAAACCCTTCCAGCCAGCGGAAGGGGCCACTCATTACCACCCATTCTACAGAAAAGAGACTTACCCGGTCCAGAAAAGTTATCCTGACAGTGAACAGGCCTGCTGGGTTTTGTCAGATCCTCCACCGACACCCCTGTCTGCTAGCAGAAGCAGCAACTCCCATCTCCCCTCCACCACCACCCCACAGAGCTCTCCAGTACCAAGAATTGGTACAGGCACTGCCTCCAGACCTTTGAGGTATAGTGCATGGGGTCAGAGCCAGGCTTACGCTTGGGGGCATAAGGAGAAGTATTGCTGAGCCCACAGTCTTCCCAGATTCCTTCTCCCACGCAGCACTCAGCCTCTTCCTCCAAGTGAATGTTGGGCAAATATTTAGAGAACATCACTCTGAAAGGAGGCCAAGTGACTAGTCTGCCCAGTGCACCCACATGTCTTGGTCTAGCCCTGCTCCTGAGTCTGGCCTGCTGTGTTGGCTCCCTTGTGTACAGCAACCCACACAGCATAGAGGACTGATTTAATCTGTCTTTAATGGGAACATGAGCTGGTGGCTCTGGGAATGAGCCCTTGGTGGATTTGGAGGCTGTGTGCCCAGGCTGGGGTTCCAGAGGGACCACAGATTGTGCCTGTGGCTGAATCACCTCCTGCCAGATTCCTGAGTGCTTCTTGGGTGTGGAAACAAAATAACCCCTCTGGGGTTGATAAAATAAAGCAGGGAAAATAGGAAAGATGAATAAAACTTGAAGAGGTCCTAATGAAAAGGGGGAATTCCGGTGGCTTTGTAGAAGAGATGGAGACCTGAATCTTTACAGCCCAGAGGAGGGACCCGGTTATGCCAGGTGTGGTGGTGCACACTTGTCCTGCAAGTATTCAAGAGGTGAGGCACGTGGATCTTGAGTTTGAGGTCAGTTTGAGCTACATAATAGGTTTGGGAACAGCCTGTGCTACAGACAGAGAACCTGTCTCAGGAAAAAAAAAAAAAAAGAGGTTGTCTATCCAAAGCCAACAACACAAACCTTCAGACTGTGTTCCTGATGGGTTTGGAAGAGCTTGTGAAAGTGTTGAGGTTCCTAGCACACGCACAAAACAAACACAGCTTGTTACAAATTTCCAGCACAGATGGAGAGAAGGCTACAGGGAAACAAACCCAACTTTTGAAACAGTGCGGGTTATGTCTCCTTTACTTTTCTTTCTTCTGAAACTTTTTCTAGAAAGATGTTCCTTTTTGGAGCTATGCAAGCACAATCTTTAATTTGAAGAAATCTACTTTGAAAGCTCCTTCATAAAAGACAGAAGTATCTGTCTTTCCTTCCATGATTTTCAAACAAAAACAACAAAACAAACAAGCAACAACAAATCTCTGTTGCTGAGGACTGAGCACTGGTTGCTCTTGCAGAGGACCTGGGTTCCTTTCCCAGCACCCATGTGGCGCTTGACAATTTTCTGTCATGCCAGGAGATCTAGCACCCTCCTCTGACCTCTGAGGGAACTGCCCATGTCTGGTACACAGACATACATGCAGCCAAAACACTCATACACATGAAACAAACCTAAGAAAGGCTCTCATGATAAACTAGTAATAGGTAATTTGATAGATGCAATTATTTTCTTTGGATTCGCTCAGATTTAATCCAGGCAGCCTCAACAGCAATAACCTACATTAATTTCACCTGCAGAAAAACTAATGATACAAAATGTAGCCATTAAGGATAATCACAGTAGTCTCAAATTGTAAACAACATATGGTCAACATTTGTTAGTTGAATGAATAAAGTGGACTATGTTTCAGCCATGAACTATTTTATTAAGATTACATGTTGAGGGGGCTGGAGAGATGGCTAAGAGGTTAAGAGCACTGGCTGCTCTTCCAGAGGTCTTGAGTTCAATTCCCAGCAACCACGTGGTGGCTCACAACCATCCTTAATGAAATCTGGTGCCCTCTTCTGGCCTGCAGGGATACATGCAGACAGAACACTATATACATAATAAATAAATAAAATCTTTTTTTTAAAAAAAAAGATTATATGTTGCATGGAAAAGAAAGATGCTTATGATATATTGTAGATTGAAAGAGTGGATTGCAAGATAAGTGAAAGGCAGGTTATGAGATAGGAAGTACTGTGTAATCTTGCATTCTAAAATTGCATAAGTGGGTATGTGTATATGTATGTATGTATGTGTTCTGAAAAGATGTACACAAAAATTTCAATAACTGTTGTGAGATGTTCCAATCACAAGTAATGTCCTTTTCCTCTTGTTTTTGCCTTCTGATTGTCCTATAATGAACTGATACTGTTAATACAGTAATAATAAAGGTCATTCCTCCTTCTATTTAGGATGTCTTTTGGGTTGGTCAACTCCTAGTGTTGAGGGAATTCCTGCTTTTGGAGATGTGGAGCACACCTGGTTAGGAGAAGGCTGTTCACCATTAAAAGGGAGTTATAGGGGGCTGGAGAGATGGCTCAGTGGTAAAGAGCACTCACTGTCTGCTCTTCCAGAGGTCCTGAGTTCAACTCCCAGCAACCATATGGTGGCTCACAACCATCTCTAGTGGGATCTGATGCCCTCTTCTGGAATAAAGTTGTACACACAGATAAAGCAATTGTATACATAAATAAATAATAAAATCTTTTTTTAAAAAGGAGTTAGAATAAACTAAGTGCATATGTGTTGGATGCTTTGTGAAAACTATTTCAAGCCAAGCAAGATGGGTAATATTATTTGCATTTTGCTGGAATACTGATGAGCATTCCAAGGGTTAGCCCAAGTCATCTGCCTAGAAAGTAGCAGAACTGTGTTTGAATCCAACCTCACCTGACTCAAAAAACACTGACTCCACAGAGGACATGTTGGAGGTGGGTGTCATGGCACTTTTTGCCTCTTTTCCAGCCCCTGTCCTTAGCAGTCTCTGCCCCCTAGTCTCCCAGGTCCTTTGAGCCCCAGGTCTGAAATCCTTGGGAGGATTCTGGTTGACCACACTGGGAAAGTCAAAAGCATCAAACATTGAATAAGAATCTACTGTCCACCTGGTATTTAACACGATCATATCTTTGTACCTTTGACACGAAGCTCAGTGTGATCTGGTCTGGATTCTTATCCAAAGCTATCTAAACCCAAGGCTTAGTTTGGTCCAAGTGAACTCTGACACAGACTCTAGCTGGGGAGGGGGGGGGACACTAAGGTCTCCAGCCCAGAACTGAAACAACAAAGAATGTTTTCCAGGCTATGGAAGCCACCTCAGGTAAATATGGCTGTTTATCCTCCATCTCAGTGGCCAGATGGTAATTAAGCATTGAACAGAAGGGGCTGTTTCCTTGGATTCAGAGAACGCTCCCAACAGCACTTTGCTCCTCAGAAAATATCAGCTTCTTCCCAAACAGCCTTGGATCTGTGAGAACCCTTTCTTCTCTACCTAACCCTAACTGACTTCACATTTCACCACTGTCCCTACTGGACCTGGGAATTCTACCACGTTTGCCACTGTCTAAATGACAGATGTTCATTTCAGTCAATGTTTCTTTCCTCAGCGCTGAAGATGAGAAAGTTAACACCTGTTACAGTGAGCAGTGGAATACAATGATGCTTATTTTTTAAAATTTATTTTTATTTAATGTTCATTGGTGTTTTTACTACATGTGTATCTGTATGAAGGTGTCAGATCCCCTAGAACTAGAGTTACAGATAAGTGTGAGCTGCCATGTGGATGCTGGGAATTGAACCCAGGTCCTCTGGAAGAGCAGCCAGTGATCTTATTCACTGAGCCCTTGAGCCCTCTCTCCAGCCCGATGATGGTTATTTTTATTTCCTTTTATATTTTTTATAGTTTCTCAATCTTCTGTAATGATAATGTATTATGCTAAGTGAAGCTTTTTAAGGATATCACTAAACAATTTAAGGCTTACATTTCTATTTTATATACATGTTAGATCAAAGCTTTTCATATTATTTATAAGTTTAAAGTCATTCTGAGAAAAGGTTTGCTGGTATGGTGGCTGCTTGGCTGGCACCCTACCAGAGACACAGAGATCTCCCTCTGTGACCAGTTTTCAGCCAGCCAGGTGAGGCAGACACCCACCAAGGTCTCTGTGTGTACTTACAGAACACTTGTAAATCTCTTGTCAAAGCAACTGGCTGAGTATCTGTCCTGAATGGGCTCTTTCAAGTATTCAGGACATTCTGTCTTTTTCTTTTCAATGATAGTTATTGAACTTGGGTATTGAGCCTCTGTGTCACATCTTCATCCCAGGATATTCTAAGCCACCTTAACAGCATGACTTTCCAGGCTTCCAAAGACTTTCTGCTGGCTACAGCCCTAGTCTTGGCCACATACCACGTCCTTCTGAAATGTCAAGCATGAACTACTTTTACTCTCAAGGTGTCTCTCCCTGCCTCATCCTGTTTATCTTTCTTTCCATACTAAATACATAATACTGTTTCCTGAGTCTAACCCTGGTCCCATTCCTCAACTCTCACGTGGATTCTTTATCCTGACTTCTCACACCACGTTCCTAGTCCAGCAAGCACATCCTTGAGAGGTTCTTTGTACAAAAGCCCAGAGGAAGTTACAAGTGTTCAAACAGGTGAGTAAGCTGTGTGACAGCACACTTAGGTGACTGCCATTCAAATGTCTATCAGGGAAGCAGCGCACCCCACCATAGAGACTAGGGAGGCATCAGATAATTGAGCAGGAAACTGGCCCTAGGGACATGGACTTGGGGAACAGTTGGCAAGAAAGTTAGAAAAGTTGACTCTGCAGGGAGCATGAGGTGTGATTAAGAGGACAAGGCGGCACCCAGTGATCCATGCTGGGGCATCATGATGATGGGTGCCTGCCAGGGACAGTGGTATGATAATCCCCAAATGGTGGCAGTGGCTGCTCAAGCAGATGGTCCTTAAGTCTTCATTGGTCTGAGTTGTGAGTGAACTGAGTCATAAGGTGTGAGGACGAGGCATTAGAATTTCTAAGTGTGACAATGAGCGAAAGGAGTGTCATTTGTGCAAGCCCAGGAAACTCGTGTTGTGTAGACATCCACAACACCCACTGCACAGTGGTGCTGAGCACCCTTTAGGAAAATATAAAGCAAAAGTGCTGTTTATGTGAACTAAGTACTTGGATGTTTAGGGCAGGGGTGTTTTGTTGGGTGGGGCTCCTCTCATGTGTGTGTTTCCATGGGACAAAGCTAGACTAGAAAGAAACTTCATGTCTAGCAGACGAGGGATGATGCCATAGTGAGTCTGCGGTACAAAGGAGAGAGTGGGCATTCCAGTCAAGGAGGCCGGTGCTCCAACCCAGGCTCTGCCATCCTGGGACTTGGAACAGCCCCTCTGTGTGGTAGTGGCTTCCCCCAATAATGTTTCGTTTTCAGTGTCTGAGGAGAATGAAAATAGTGCATGTCTAGTCTCTTACCAGAAGGAAACACTAAAAACTAGCTATTACTAGTGTCAAGGTCATTAACATATCTAAGAAAACAACACACTAAGGTAGAAGTCCAGGGAATTACAATGAAAGGCGCTCAGACAGAGATTGTAGCCAAGACATAGACACAGCAACCTTGCAACCAAAAGGAGGAGGCGAGTTCAGTTTGTTCTCTGAGTCTGCACCAACCAAGGGTCAAAAAATATTTTATTTTTAAGTACATTTTTAAAACATATGCAGACTTGTTACTATTTCCTAAACACTAGAGTGTAATAATGATTTCCATTATAGAGGTATTACAGGCAGGATATGCATACATTATATGTAGATACTGTGCAGTTTTACACATTGCTGGAACCAGTTCCCCACTGATCTGGAGGCTGGCTGCACACATTGTTCTTAAGGGCACATCTGTTATGTGCCAGGCACCATGCTAAGTGCTAAGGAAATGTGGGTTTTTAAAAGGCCCAGGAAGTGGGAATTGACCAGGCTTTGGCAGGAGGAAGTGCGCCAGCAGAGAAGCCAAGAACAGAAAAACCAGTGGAGAGATGGAGCAGAGTGAGGCTCTGGGGTAGGAGGGCAGAAACAACCCTGTCAAAGGCATTAGTCTCAATTCTGGAAGCAATGAAAAGCTGTGCAGTTACTTTAGGAGGAAGACTTTAAAACTTTCCTTTTTTTTTTTTTTTTTTTAAATGTGTTTTTAAAAGGTTCCTCTGGCTTTCAGTGTGGAAAAATCAGAGCAAGTGAGAGAATGGGTTTATATTAGTCCAGTCTAGCTTGGGCTGATGGTGAAGACAGTGGTTAGGAACACAGGAGCTGTCCTCTATCCGGGAGATAAAATAGCATGTGGGTGTGAGGGTGAGAGCCATGGCAGAGCCATAGAGGACACCTGTTGCTACTGGAGTTGTATAACTGGAGAAGGACCAGATCTGAGGGAAACTCATTAGATCAGTTATTAACAAGGTGGCTTTGAGCTGGGTTTGGAGTTTTTTGGGGGCAGGGGGAGTGTTGTTTTTTGTTTTTTGTTTTCTTAAATAAATCTCAAAGTAAATGGAACTAAAAGATAGAAGGTTGAACATGGAGCTCAGTGAGGCCACCAAGACTGGAAATGTCAATTTATGAATCCTTCCACAGAAGTAAAAATTAAAGCCAAGTGTTGAATGAAATCATCTACAGAGACAGACTAAAAAGGCAGATAGATGGGAAAAGGTTTAAAGATTGAGCCTTGAGCAATTGAAAGCCAGTAGAGGAAGGTGAGCAGGCAGAGAAAGGAGAGAAAGAGTGGATGGGAAAGTCAGGATAGGTGTAGGAGAGGGAACAAGATGGATATAAGCCACAATGTAGGGTTGGGGTAGGGGTATGGCAAGAAGGAGGATCTGTTGAGTAGGCATTACAGAAGGTAGCTAGAGGCACTTTGATAGTATGAACTGAAAATACACAGGGCTGGCTTGAAGAGTGAGTAGGAGATAAGGTAATAGTTCAGTCAAGTTGTTCAAGTGATTTGATTCTGATGGCAAGAAGAAAGGTAAAATCCTAACTGGGGGTATGGAGGGCTAGGGGGAGTCTTTTAACTTTGAAATGGGAGAGAGTGGAAGCACTCCAAAGGTTCACAGGAAGAATTTGGTGACAGCACACATTGACTCTGGACTAGAGAAAGGGGACAAGTGTTGGTGTCAGGAAGTAAAGCAGATGTGAGAAAGAAGGAGCGTGTCTCCATCAACACAAGAATGAGGGAGCAGGGTAGCAATGCATGGGGAAGAGAGTATTTTCCAGATAGTAGCTGGGTTGTTTGTTTCTGTAAGGCAAAAGGAGAAAAGTGAGAGGGAAGATATTTCAAACATCCGTTGTGACTGGGAAGGAGACTGGGTTTGCCATATGCATGCAGCAGTGTGGCAGGGCAGAGCTGGGGTTGGGAGCCAATGAGACTAGACTCCCCTGGCCAGGTCCCAAAGCTCTGTGCTACAGCACAAAGATTTTTAGCATGCTAGAAAGATAAGATGACCACGACATAAGGGCTTGCATATAGCCTCCCAGAATAATGACACAAGTGGCTAGCACGTGCTGATAAAGTTGACAAGGAGGGAAGACTTGCTGTAATTTTTTAGATGTCAGAATACATTATAACACAATGTGGGGATAGTGGCACTGGGAAGAGAATAGAAAACCCAGAAACAAATGGGTTTGTGGGGATCTGGTACATGTTAAGATTACCCTCACTGGTTGAGAAAGTCTTAGTTTTGTTTGTTGGCCCAGAACCATTAATAGCAGCTCTGGAAATCAGGGAGTGTAGCTCAGTGACAGAATGCTTGCTGGACATATGGGAGAGCCTGGATTTGATCCTCAGTACTGCAAAAAGTATCCTTTTTATCTGATTTGGATAATAAATTACATGGTCACTGCATGAAAAAAAAAGTGGGAAAAACACAGAGGAAGTGCCATTAAAATAAGTGGCTTCTGTTTCCTGGGTTGGCATGTAAGGAATTAAAAGATGTTACCCGTCCATTCTGAATGAACAGAAAACCAAGTCTTTTGAGGACCTGCAGATAAAGGCGGTCATAGGGTACTAGCATCTCAGTGATTGTAACCCCAGAAAATTCATATGCTAGTTCCTGCTTGTCAACTTGTTGGTTTTAGAAGACAGACTTCCAGATTAGATGATGAGGGCGGGACCCATCAGGAATTGATTCATGCTCCTTTACAAGAGGTCTGAGGGCCTTATTTGTCCCTTCACTGCTTGAGGCTATGGTGCACAGGTGCACTCTGTGAAGAGCAGCACCTTGATCTTGGCTCCCAGCCTCCAGATCAGTAAGAAATATACCACTGGTGCTTATTAGCCCTGGCCTATTTTACTATTACAACCTGGAAGGACCAGGAGAAAGGGCTAATTGCTGCCCCGAATACCAAAGAAGCGACAAGCAGAATCACCACTTAACTAAGACCTCCATGGGAACCTTGGCCATGGCAAGAAAACCTGCCCAGTGACAGATAAATTACTAGGGGCTCCCTGGGCATCCTTCTAAGAGCTGAAACATCACAGAGACCCAAGTATTAGGAAGTCCCAGTATCTTTTGTAAGATTAACACCAGAAGGTCTACAAAGCTCTCACAGTGGAAACTGAGAGAAAATTTCTCATGCTTTCAGTATTTTATAATAGTTAAGTATTCTCATGCTCACTCCTGTCAGTAGGAGGAGCTAGCTAGCCCTAGGCATGGGAAATATCCAGCTCTACTCGCCTGTTCCACCCGAGAGAGGAAAACTGAGAGGCTCAGATGAGGTTCCTAGGCCAAGGTCACTGGCTCACCAAAGGATGGAGACCCAGCCACAGGACTGTCGACCACTTCCTTTCCTCCTACATCCCACAAAAGTCCTATGCTTGGCAGCTCCATTGACCCCATCTATCACATCTGTCTTCCAACAGGAAAGGATAATGTCCATTAAAAGATTTAAAAAAAAAACAAAACATAGTTCAAAGAGACTGAACAGTGTCAGGACAGAGTCAGATACGGCAGGAAGTTTGGAGTTAGAGTAGGAATTTTAAAACTGCAATTAAAATGCCAAGAGCCCAACATGTGAGAACTGATGGGTGACGTAAGCAGGGGGTGGGAAGGCAATGGAAATTGGGTCCCAAGAGTGTTTGCAAAGGCTAGCAATCAAAACCAGTGTAACAGAAATGAAGACTGCCTTCGATGGACTTACCAGAAGGCAATGTGGCTGAGGAAGGAATCGCTGACCTTAGAGATGCATCTTTGGGAACTCAGAAAAGGAAAAATAGAGAGAAAAATGGGGAAAAGACAGTATCTGAGAACTTTGGAATGAGCACAAAAGGTACAAAATGTGTATAATGAGAATGAGCAGGAGGAACGAAGAGGAAAATGGAAGAGAGTGACTTATAAGTTAAAGTTGTGGACCACATCCCAGACCTAGGAAACAGAAACAGGGAGTCTTGGGCCAGCCTGGGCTGAATAACTAGACTCTGTCTTTAAAACAAACAAAACCAAAATAACAACAAACCAAAGGAAAGTAAAAAAAAATAAGGAAAGACTGAAGGGAGATAACATGTTTTAAATTTTGAGAGAGAGAGAGAGAGAGAGAGAGAGAGAGAGAGAGAGAGAGAGAAAGCAGACTCCAAACCTAGAATTCTGTATCCTGCAAAATTATCCTTAAAAAGTGAAGAAATAAAGCCTTTCTCAGACAAATAAAAATTGGAGGTGTTTGTTTCCAGTTAAAATTACATGTCTAAAAATGGTTTTTTTAAGAAAGTATTCAGAGAGAAGGCAAATAATATAGCTTAGAAGAACATCAGAAAAGGAATGTGAAGACAAAAAAAACTCACTTTTCTTTGTCTTAATTGAGTTAACAGGTGACAATTTGTTCAGAATAAAATCAGCAATGTACTGTGTGTGTGTGTGTGTGTGTGTGTGTGTGTGCGCGTGCGCGCGCGTGCCAGGTGCTCATATGCAAGCTTATGTTTAAGTGAAATGAACGATAATAATGACATAAAGGATGAGGGAGGAACTGAGAGCATTTGTTATAGGACACTTATAGTACTGTGAAGTAGTCTGCTGGAATTTGAAGGTGGATTTTGATTAACTATAAATGTATGCTGCAAATTTGTAGGATATCTATTGAAAACAGGTTTTTTTTAACTTAGATTTTTGGTGTATGTGGTATGGTATGTGTGTATGTGTGTGTGTGTGTGTGTGTGTGTGTGTGTGTGTGTGTGTGTGTATGTGCAGTGTGTGTGTGTGTAAGTGCCCATACTTGCATATGTGGGGAGGTCAGTGGCCAACAGGTATCTACTTTCCACCTTATATTTCTTGCCAATGTCTCTCATTTTGATCTAGAGCTCTCCATTGCAGAGAGACTAGCTGGCCAGCAAGCCCTGGGATCCATCTATCTCTGTACTCCCCAGGCTAAGGTTACAGATGTGTGTGCTAGGGATCTGAACTCAGGTCCTAATTCAGTTAAAGAAAATGTTCTTACCTGCTGATCTATCTCTCCAGCCCCCAAATGGATTTTTAAAAGAATTAAAACAGTTTGGCTAAGAAAGGAGAGAAAATGGAATAAAATATAAATATGTTCAATATTAGCTGAATACAGTCACAAAAGCAAAAAAAAAAGTGAAAGAGAAAAAATGGGCAGGAAGCAAGGAGGATATATAGAAAGGAGAAATAAATATAATCAATTAACTAATCACTCTGAATGTCAGTGGTCTAAACTCACCAGTTAGAAGACAGAGGTCATGAGAGAAAGATACACCATGCTAGTGCTGACCAAAGGAGAGTAGCTCGCTGTGGGATGTTTACTCTGAGACAGCATCAGAGCAAGGATTCTCATTGGAAAGTGGAGCATCACACAAGTTTAAAGAAGCTAGTTCTTGAAGAAGATACAACAATCTTTCTATGTATTTGACCACAGAGCATCAAAAGCATTCAAGGCTGAATCGTCAAGGAAAAGCCAAACCCCTATTATAGCTGGAGACTTGAACCCACCTCTAACAAGCATGGATGGATCCAGGACTGGGGAAAGAGTAGCAAGAGCTCAGTTGAGTTTAATAGCATCATCACCTGCTTACTGGCATCAATGACTACTTCACCTGTTAACAGTACATCCTTGACCACTTCACCTGCTAACTGGCATCACTGACCACTTCATCTGTTAACAGTACAGTCCACATTCTTAGGTTTATGTGGTACATTTGCCAAGCTAGAGCACACCCAAAGCCACAAAACAAGCTTTCACTAATTTAAAAGAACAAGCATCACACAATGTGCATTCTTAGTCTACACAAGAATTAAGCAGGAAGTCAATAGCAGAAAGTTTGAAATTTCTAAAACACTTGGAGAGTAAATAGCCCATTTCTAAGAAGAACTTTAAATACTTCAAATAAATGAACAGGAAAACACAGCTTACCGAAATATGTGTGATGTTATAAAAACAGTGCTTAGAGGGAAATTTATAGCATTGAATGATCTTTTTCAATAAAGATCTAAAATTCAATGGTCTGAGGTTTTACCTTAAGAAACTAGAAATATTATAGTAAATGAAATCTAGAACATTCTCAAAAACAAAAGAAGTAATTTTTTTAAAGTAGTAGGTATCAATGAAATTGAAAATATGGAATCAGTAGAGAAAGATAACAAGGCCAAAATCTGGTGGTTCCTTTTTAAAGATTAATGAATGGAATAGCCTTCAGCCAGTCTGAGAAAGAACAGACACCAATTACTGAAGTAGAAACGAAAGAATGGATATCACTACATATCCAAAGGTTACAAGTATTTTAAATAAATGATGTGAACAACTCTTAAGATCACAAATTTTATAACCTAGATTGAAACCATCCAATTCCTTAAAAATCATAATCTTCCAAAAGTCTTATCAGAAGAATAGACCTATGTCTATTAAAGAGATCAAATCAATAATTAATACTCTCTCAAACAGAAAACACCAAACCTAGACACAGTCACTGGTGAATACTTTCAAAGGATTTAGGAAGAAATTACACCAAATCTATAGGCTCCTTCGGATGATAGAGGCAGCGGGACACTTCCTAACTCAGTCTACTAAGGAAGTGCTACTTCATCAACAAAACCAAAAATATTGCACAAAAGGAAACTACAGATCAATAGCTCTTGGGAACATAGATTTAAAACTCTCAACAGAAAAGCAGTTAGTCATCGTACTTGGCTGAAAGGCTACAAACTAGAACAGTTACCAGAATAGAACGATAGAGCTACAGGTGCAATCGTGGTATCTTGGAGGTAACCAACGGCTGTCTTATTGGATGTAAGGCCTGCTCAGTAGAAGGGAATTCTTGCCTGGAACCATAAAACTGGCCAACTACCCATGGCTGATGAGGTCATGGAGCTACTATGCCCACTTTCCTATAACAGTATAATCCCTAGCTACATTCTAAATCCTTATGCCCACAGATAAGTGCAGCTCTCAGCCCTCATCAAGGAAGCTTCTTTTTGCAGCAGATGGAGACCATTACAGAAGTTTACAACTGGTCAAAATACAGAGAACGACTGACCCTGAGGTACTCAACTCCAATTAATGCATCTACAACACAACCTCTGTACACAAGGCTCAGGGAAGATCATGGGAGAGAGGCAGGAAGAGTGTAAGAACCAAGAATGAGAATGTCTGCAAAGAGATGCTGTCTCCTATGTATAACAAAGAAGCTGCACCTGTTTCAGCAATGATTGCCTGAAGAAGACCTGGGTAATGATGGGCCAACATGGATGGGAATTTCATGAGGCCCCACCCCTAAATGAAGAACTGAAGGCAATTAATGGCTGCTGAGAGAGGGAGGACTCTCCAGGGACAAGCTCCCTGATAGGTTACCCAATCGCAAGTGGTCAGCCCTAAATACATATACATATAAACAACACTAGATAGACTAGGTGATTGTGTTTATACATACCTGTGTACATGTAGAAACAATAATAGTCAAAGAATAAATTTGAAAGAGAGTTGGGAGGAGAAATGGGAGGAGTTGAAAGGGGAAGATGGGAGGTAGAAATGATATAATTTTTATATATGAAATTCTCAAAAAATAAATTAAAAAAATTCAACAAAATATAAAACTTAATCCAGAAGTTTATTTAAAAAAGAATTGTGCAATATGATATTTTCTTCAGGAGTTATGCTGACTAGTTTTATGTCAATTTGACACAAGTTGTAGTCTTAATTGAGGAAATGCCTCTGTAGGATCTGGCTGTAGGTAAGCCTGTAGGACATTTTCTTAATTAGTGGTTGATGTGGGAGGGCCAGCCCATTGTGGTGGGGCCATCTTTAGGTTGGTGGTCCTGGGTTCTTTAAGAAATTAGGCTGAGAAAGCTATAATGAGCAAGCCAGTAAGCAGCCCCCTCCATGGCCTCTGCATCAGCTCCTGCCTCCAAGTTCCTGCCCTGCTTGAATTCCTGTTTTGACTTCCTTCAGTGATGAACAGTGATATGCAAGTGTAAGCCAAATAAACCCTTTGCTCCTCAATTTGCTTTTGGTCATGGTGTTTCATCACAGCGGTAGTACCCCTCACTAAGAAAGAAATTGGTACCAGGAATGTGAGGTATTGCTGTGACAGACCTGACCGTGTGTTTTTAGGAGGATTGTGGAAGGACTTTAGAACTTTGGGCTGGAAAAGCCATTGAGTGTTCAAACCTTGGTGAGCTGTTCTGTGGAAGCTTGGAAGATAAGAATGTTGAAAGCACCAGGACAGTGGTGGTTGCTCACTTTTAATCCCAGCACTCAGGAGGCAGAGGCAAGCAGATCTCTGTGAGTTCGAGGCCAGCCTAGTCTACAAATCGAGTTCCAGGACATCCAGAGCTGTTACGCAGAGAAAACTTGTCTCAAAAACAAACAAACAAACAAACAAACAAAAAGAATGGTGAGAGCAGTGGAGAAGATAGAGGCCAGGCTTGTGAAGCTTCAGAGGCAAGTTTGAAAATCCCTTAATGACTCTATACAGTTTGCTGTTTTAAGTTAAGAATCTGTGGTTCTGATTATTTGGGACTGAATCAACTGTGATTAAGAGATGGGCATCATCGAGGTGAAGTCCTCTGGGAAATGTTTCTTCAGGGTCAACACACCAAAACTGTGTTCTAGTGGCAGCCAAGTTTGTACCTCCTGCTAGCAGCTGAACTTGGTAATGTAATAGCCACCCAGGTGATACTGGTATTGAAGGAATGAAGGGGTCATGGAGAACAACTTAGTCTTGGTACCATATGGCAGGGTTACAGAACCTAGGAGAGTTTATTGGTGAAATGGAAGCCTAGCTGCAGCAGAAGATCTTAGCATTTTGGAGATACTGGTACGTGGGACAACCACCAAGAAGAACAGCAGATGTGGAGTAGAATGGACCTAGAAGATAAGCTATGTGTGTCGCTGAGTGGGTGGAGCCAGAGAAGTGGTCCAGTTCCTTTAGAGGAGCCTAGAAGACTGTGAGTGAATCCCAGACACTGGACATTAAATTATTTACACATTTGGAGTTTGGTTGTGCTTTGTTCTGATTATGACTGGGCCCCAGCTCTTCCTTTTTGAAGTAAGAAAGTATTTAGTTTATTTTTGATTTTACAGGAGTCCAAATTGAGAGACTTTAAACTTTTAAAGAGATTTTGGAGTTTCATAAAGACTTTGGATTTTAAAAGAGAGTTTTGATATTTTAAAGACACTTTGAACGTTTAAGTTTTTGAATTTTTAAAGACTGCTGAACTTTTAAAAATTTCACTATTTTATATTGTGATGTTAATATTAATGTGTAGTCCCCCAGATGAACAAGAAAGGGAAGGTTATGGCTTAACACTGATATGTTTGTGTGTCAAACTGACAAGGAGTCAGTTGTGCTGTCTAGTTTTATGTCAGCTTGACACAAATTACAGTCATCTGAGACGAGAGTACTTTAACTGAGAAAATGCCTCTCTAAAATCTGGCTGTAGGTAGGCCTATTAGAGCATCTTCATAATTTGTGATTAATGAGGGAGGGCCCAGTCTATTATGGGTGGTGCCACCCCTAGGCTGGTGGTCCTGGGTTCTATAAGAACACAGGCTGAGCAAGCTAAAAAAGCAACACCGCTCCATGGCCTCTGCATCAGATTCTAGGCTCCTGCCCTGTTTGAATTCCTGTCCTGAATTTCTTCAGTGATGGACTATTGTGTTAGTTTGGGTTTCTATTGCTGTGAAGAGACACTATGACCACAGCAACTGTTATAAAGGAAAACATTTAATTGGGAGTAGCTTACAGTTTCAGAGGATTAGTTCATTATTGTGGCAGGAAGCATGGTGACATGCAGGCAGACATGGTGCTGGAGTAGGAGCTGAGGGTTCTCCATCTTGACATGTAGGCAGCAGAAGCAACTGTGTGTATAACCCCGGGCATTGCTTGAACATAGGAGACCAAGACGCCCCCACAGTGACATACTTCCTCTAACAAGGCCACGTCTACTTCAACAAGGCCACAACTTTTAATAGTGCCACTCCCTATGGGCTTATGGAAACTGATTATATTCAAACTACCACAACTATGATATGGAAGAGTAAGCCAAATAAACCTTTTCCTCCTCAACTTGCTTCTGGTCATGATGTTTCATCATAGCAATAGTAACCCTAACTAAGCCAGTGGATTGACACCTGATAAGTTTCCCATGCTTCAGTAAATAACTTCCCACACATGTTCATGTAAGCTACTCTAATTAAACCCAGAGGGCACACACACACATATATCACACACCATGAAAGCATGAGAGGTACTTAGAAAGAAGGATTTCTGTGGTTGAGGGGAGGGAGATAAGAAAGGGTAAAGGGGATTTAAATTAACTGAAAGTTGTTATAAAAGCATATGAAACTGTCAAAAAAAATAAAAATAAGACCTACAGATAATAAAGACAATTGGCTACAGTGGCTTTCACTAAAGATTCTTACATACTTTAATTCTGCAAGAGGGTTCTACTGACTGACACAGTCTGGGGAATGAGAAGGGCTACTCTCTTTTTGTAGTGTCCTTCAAAGTCACTGGGATTCTATGAGGGAGAATAGCAATTAAGTAGAAGGCATAAGTGGAAGTTATTCAAGTGGGTAGTGCAGGAAGCTGGGTGACTTCTGTGTTTTGCTATGCTTCCTCCACAAGGGCTTTTTAACATTTTAATCAAATTCTAAAGCTGTAGCTCAACAAGGTTCAGTTTGCTCCAGAGACCCCTTCTTCCTCCCCCTCCTCCCCCTCCTCCTCCCTGACCCCTCCTCCAGGTCTGAAGCAGGATGTGCACAGGTAGTTGGGAGCAGTGAGCAGGATCATCACCTAGTGGCCGGTTCCTCTAAGTACTGGCACAATGTCTGGGCCCAGTGAGCACAAATGTGCCAGATCTTTGTAATCACATTGTGCTGGGGCTTTCTGCCAGGCACTCTTCTGTGGCCTGGGGATCAAAGGCTGCTAATGCAAAATGATGGGTCTAGAAATAAAATCAAGAGTCAACTCAGAATCCCTAAATTTGCTCTCTCCACCCACAGGCAGACACTGTATTTTAATGTGTTTACTTTCCTCTGGTTTGCACAGATCATAGATGAAGAAGAGACCCAGTTTATGAGTAACTGCCCCGTGGCAGTCACTGAAAGCACCCCTCGGAGGAGGACACGGATCCAGGTGTTTTGGATAGCGCCACCCACAGGAACAGGCTGTGTGATTCTGAAGTAAGTGAGCATGAACTCTTCACCCATCTTCCTGCAGTTATCAGAGACTTCCTGTGTGTCTGCAGGAAGAGGTGTGGCTTCTGGGGCATCAGGCAAAGACTTCTCTGGGTCTTGCATTTTCTCCATTCTAAATGCCTGCAGAATCACATGTCTCTGTCTTCATCCAATGTGATGAGTCTTGCAGCCGTTCTGTGCATTCCTAGATAATATTGCAAGAACTGATTATGAAAAACATAACCCAACCAGTGAATAATACAAGCCTGACCTCTCCATTTGGAATCAACATTTTTTTTCTTGCAATTCTAAGGATCTTCGTCAGCTAGCATCCTTAAACTGTGCTCTGCCTGACCTGGGCCCAATTGCAGCCTCCATTTGCCCAGGCTCTTCTTTACAGACCTATCTTCCACCTTGGTTGGTAGCTGTTTCCCTAATATACACCAGGACTTAGGTTGGATCTCCAGCCCTGCACACACTGAACAGTACACACCTGCAATCCCAGCACTCAAGAGAAGAGGCAGGGGGATCAGATGCTCAAGGTTGTCTTTGGCTACAGAGTAAGGTCTGAGGCCAGCCTGAGCTACACAGGACCAAGTCTCAAATAAAATAAAATTGCTGTCCCTCACCACTTCCCAGGCAGCCTGTGAGTGAGTTACCACAGGGAGGGCTTCCCCCGGCCAGGATCATTTCCTCTGAAAGGCAGCAATGTCTCACAGCTGTATGAACCACAAATTGATATTCTTTGAGATATAAACAGATGGGGAAGACAATTATTTCTGTACTCAAATATGTTGATTAGATGCGGTACCCTGGATCTCCATCTTACAGACTGATAACATGCTAGCATGGTTGAAGGCTTTGCAAAGTCCTACCAAAAACTAACAAACCAACCAACCTGTTTATCATTTCAGTGGCATTTCCCAAACTTACTTAATTGGAAAGCCCCCTTTACAATTTTTTTTCTCTTATGGCACCAGTTATTTGAAGTAGGTTTAAAGGCCCATTTTGATTGATGTTGAGAATTTTAGGATTTCAAACATACAAATGGTCATGAGTAGATGGCAGGGCTCCAGTTCAAGCATCCAAGGCATCAATTACTTTTTGGTTCAGAATGGTGGCATGTGCTTGTAATCCCAGCACTTAGAAAGGAGAACCAGGAAAGTCAGAAGTTCAAGGTCAGCCTCAGCAACATAGAGAGATCCAAGTCACCATGGTTCACATAAGACAAGAGACCCTTTCTCAAAAAATATGTGCATGATCTTTTTTTTTTTCATGGAGGTTGGGGATTGGACTGCCCCAGTCATGTCCCTGTCCTGAATCCCCCAAGGCCTTTTTTGTGACTTTGCATTATTTGGTAAATGTGGACATGTAGACCCACACTATGGTTGATGCAGCCCACCTCCAAGAGTGGCTGATAACAGCATCTCCCATGACTGCATAGCTGTGCCTAGCCAATGGGAAAGAGCCCCACTGAGGTCTCTGGAAACACCTGCCCATTGTTAAACTCTGCCTCATCTTTCTGGCTTCCCTCCACCCACACAAAATTTCCTTCTTCCTTAGTTGCACAGGAGTCGAGCATCTTTCCTCCAACTTCTTGAGAAGCTTGCCTCTTAGCACTTATTTACAGTGATGGTCTAAAAACTTAAGCTATAGGATTTTTAAAAATGAAATCTCATCTATAAATCACAATATTAAGCATGTGCTGGTTGAAATGTAGGCCTTGGGGAAATAACCAAAGACCACTGAGAATGAAGGCAGTGTGTGCCATAGCTGGCTGTGGCACAGGGGAGTCGGTTGCCACCACTGGCTTTCAGCAGAGATTGAAAGGCAGGAGTGGCAGTGGGAAAGCCTGAGGTGTGTAGGAGAGGTGTGGTAGGGGTGGGGTGGAAGGCTTCAGTCAGGTCCACTAAGCTGGGAGGTTGTTGCCATGGGGAAGCTGGTGGCAGGCTGACTGGAAGTGAAGCATCTCCTATGGCTGTGTAGAGGGTACATTTGGCTTCTGTAGTCGGTCCTAAATTGAGAGTAGGGGAGGTAATGGGGAAGTGACTTGGCAGTCAACAAGTAACTCCTGAGGTGCTGGCATGGGGGGAGGGTGTCAGAATCCCACGATTCTCGTCACATACAGTCTTGGTGTACATCCAGTCTCTCAGCCTGGAGACTGGGTTCCAGGATTGACATTCTGGTACCCTGATCCCTAATCTGGAAGCCTGGTTGCTCCCCAGAGCCTGGGGCTTTAAAGAAGATAGCTTGAAAAGAGCCCACTGGGTCACAAGCCTCTCTGTTCTCAAAGCCCTTGTTCATCTGGCCCACATCCTTGGTTTTCTTTGCTTTCTTGTTTTCACAAACCAGAGCTATTTGATCTTCTGGTGGAATCCAGAAAGGCATCCTCTGTTTACCCACCGACAGTCAACATAATGTGAATGTATGTTTTTCTGTTTTAACAATGAACATATGTGGCTTGTTCGTTCACTTCTTTGGCAAATGTAACTGAGCTCTTACTTGCCCACCCTTTTGGGATATCCAGACATTGGAGGGTTTCAGCCCTGCACCATCTCACAGGACAAATGGGAAAGGGAAAACAACAGATAATGTTTTCTGTGTTCCAGGAGCTCAGCTGCACAGCCAGCTACCTGGCAGGCTTGGGCTGATTGATCTGCATGGCAAACTCCCACAGGAGGAGACAGACTCCCCGGAGCAAGGCAACATGAGAGTCTTTACTCCTCCTTTCTCCTGAAGGAATTCTATCTAAGCCACAATTCTTTGTTTGAAAACTTATAATTCTATAGGTGAGATGTGAACACAATCACACTGTAAACTTCCAAGCACTACAAAAAAGAGTGAGATATAGAAAATATATATTAGAATACAGAAAGAGTGAAAAATCCTTGACATTCTCCCTGAAAATAATCCCAGCCTTCCCCATGTGAAGGCAGCAATCAATATGGATTTTGTGGGTATGCTTTAAACTTTTATGTGCTCACTTATATTCTGAATGTTCATGGAATACACATAATGCCCTGAACTTAAATGGGTGCTCACTTAGTAGAACTTATGAGAAGCATGTCTGTATCGGAATAGATATGCATATTTATAGTTGATTCTTAAGCTACTGTACAGCATCTGTGGTTTGAATATGCTAATTACTCTCCAAGAAGTTCACATGTAGATTCTCTTAAGGTCTTTTTTGTTTTCCCTGTTACAAGCGATGATCTGTAACAGACATCCAAGTACATGCCTTTTTGAGTAAATACTCAAATTTTTATCCTCAGAAGATGACAAAGCACAGAATGATAAGGAATACACGTTAATGATTTCCACAGATACCATCATATTGTCCTCAAAAACAGTGACAGACGTGCTCCCTGTGGCTAGAAGAACCTGTATCCTTACTGTGTTTAGCAATCCTTGACATTGCCAATCTTGAGAGCCTTCCCTGTGAGAGTTAAAGTAATATCTCAGGCTAACTTACTTGCTAATCTTGTACTATTAATGTAGTGTCTATTCTAATTGTGTGCTCCTGGGAAGGGCAGGTCCTGTGCTTGTCCATTTTTCTAATAATGTCCTTTGAAAGTGATTCTACATGTTTACTTTTTATTTTAAACCATGTGTATGCTTTAAAATTCTTTCCTAAAGCCAGGGGTGGTAGCATATGCCTGTAATCCTAGTATTTGGGTACTGGAGGCAGAAAGAGCAGAATTCAAGGTTTCCCATGGTTTAATTACAGCCAGCCTGGGCTACATGAGATCCTGCAAATGAATGACTGAATGAATACATAAACAAAATACATTTTATATAGTTTATATATAAGGAGACAGACATTTCAAAATATATTATTTTATATTTAAATTATATGTTTATAATTTTTAATTTTCTTTTTATTTATTTTTGTGTCTTTCATATCATGCATCTTGATCTCATTCATTTCTGGTCCCTGCATATACACCCTCTGCCCTTGTTCACCCCTCCCCAATAAAATTTAAGAGAAAAAAGAAAAAGGGAAAAATTTGCCATCGAAAAATGTAGTGTGACATAGTGAGTCACTCAGTAAACCTTTTTGTCCATATGTCTTTACTTGTAAAGACTCATTGGTCTGGTTCGAAGCCTCTGGTTTCTGATGCTGGGTCCACACTGGGACTCCTCTTGGATGTCCTGTTGTTGCCCTGTGTTTGTAGAGATCCTGCAGCTTTGGGGTCTGCAGGACCAGTCCCTTCACGTGCTCCAGCAGATCACAGACGGGGTAAATGTTGCGGTGGGCCAACACATAACCCTAGTTCTGGATCTGGATAGTCAGCCCACCAGCCTGCCCTTGTCCTCACCACCAGGGTGAGCTCTCCTGCATGGCTGTGGTGAGTTCACCCTTTGCAGTAATGAGTGGGGGCAGGGAGGAGGGCGGTTCTCCTGCTTTCAACATTTATAATTTATATTTGAAGTTGGTCTTCATGCAGTTTAGGCAGTAATACTTCATTAAAGGTTTCAGGCATTTATCTCTGCTTCACTTTTCACTTTACTCATTGGTGTTTTGTCATTCAAATGTTTGAAATTTGGGCATGGGGAGATGACTTAGGTGGTAAAGTCCTTACTGTGCACTTGTGAGGACTGGAGTTGGCATCATCAGCACCCACATAATTCCATGACAGCCCTGAAATAATTTCAGTTCTCTGGAGGTATAGGCAGAGGCTCCCTGGAGAAAGCTGGGTAGTGACACCAAGTGAATGGGTGAGACCACCAAGAGACCCTGCTTCAATAGATAAGGTTGAAAGAAACCATGTGATACACCTGGTGTCAGCCTCTGGCCTTCACATATACACTTACACATGTACTCACACTTGCACATATATTATGCCCCCACAGATGTGAATACTCTTCTCTCTCTCTCTCTCTCTCTCTCTCTCTCTCTCTCTCTCTCTCCATACATACAAATGCCAAAAAAAGCTTGACATTTTTATTTAAAAATATGCATCTGTGCTTTCCCTTAGGAGTTTAAGTTTTTTACATCTTCGTCAAAAAATAACTTTCCTATACCCAATGTTATAAATATATTTTATATTTATATTCTTAAAGATTTTAAAATAGGCTTAGACCTTTTGTCTTCCTAGAATTTCAATTTGTTAATGACATGGTATCAGTGGGCCACACCAGAAAATGCATGGCCTGCTCAGCTCCAAATGAGGTACCAGAGGAAAGTTGTATGAAACCTCTCTGTGGGAAGAATGACATCGAGGGGAGCTGACACCACACAGGTCTGATGGCACAAAGGGAGTTAGGGGAGGAAGAGAGAATGTTCACCTCCACCAGGCACTAAGGCCTTTGTTTAGAGAAGCAGCAGCGAGCCTGAGGTAACCCCACAGAGACTCCAGACCTATTGCTTTCTCTGTTTCCAGGTGGGTTTCCCTCTTTGGCCTGACCCAGGCACAAAGGTCCTGGAGTCCATGTAAGTGGTCCACACAGAGCATCTCTCCAAGTGAAACCCAGGGGTGGAGAGCTGGGCAGCAACCTGGAGACAGCAGCTCAGATGGGAATCAGAAAGCAGTCTTGTTGATAAAGTAGAGTTAGCAGTCCCCCGTCCATTTGTTGAATGGTGTATTCTTTTCCCAAGGGCATGGATTGCTACTTCTTGAAAATCAAAATCTGTGCATTGTGCTCCTTAGTCCGGCTGCTCTTTTTATCTTGTCCTCCCTCCATGAATTCAGCACCGTTTTTTAGCATAGTTCTGTTTTGGTGACGAGTCATCGCTCATTAATCTTCTAAGCATTCCAAGTGTGCATGGTTATTCAAGGTTATAACCAGGTGAATCATACACTAAGTGTGATCTGCCTAATAAAACCTGATGGTGGGATTTTGAACGATGCTACACTGAATTAATCGTTTAATGTGGGGAGAGCCATCCTCCCTGTTCTGTGTTCTCCAGTCAAAACCAGAACATCTCTCTGCTTCCCCAGGTCTCTTAGCTTCCATAAAGTATTGTGAGTTTTCTGATTTAAACTGTGCATTCTACACAGGCTTTTCCCTCATGGTCAGCTTCAAGTTTTGTTGCTCTTCATAGCAGGCTTTCTTTTGGGCTACCTACCAGCTCCCAAATCATGACATGGAGACTTATTATTAATCATGAATGCTCGGCCTTAGCTTATGCTTATCCCACTAGCTTTTATAACTTAAATTAACCTGTTTCTCTTCATCTATGTTTTACCTCAGGGCTTTTTAAAAAAATATATTTATTTATTAAAATTATTTTCATTTTACATACCAACCCAAGTTCCCCTCCCTCTCCTTCTCCTGCCTCCTCACCTCCCTCCCGCTCTACCCCCATCCACTCCTCAGAGTGGGTAAGTGGTAGTCAACATGGTAGTCAACAAAGTCTGGCATACCAAGCTGAAGGAGAGCCTAGCCCCTCCCCATCGTATCAAGGCTGAGCAAGGTATCCCACCACAGGGAATGGGTTCCAAAAAGCAGTTCATGCACCTGGAATAAGTCCTGGTCCTGCTGCCAGGGACCCCACAAACAGATCGAGTCGCATAGCTGTCACCCACATTCAGCGGGCCTAGTTCAGTCCTATTCAGGTTCCCAAGCTGTCAGTTCAGAGCCAGTGAGCTCCAACTAGCACTGGTCAGCTGTCTCTGTGGGTTTCCCCGTCATGATCTTGACGACGACAACAACGACTACTACTGCTGCTGCTGCTGCTT
Organism: Onychomys torridus; assembly: GCF_903995425.1. Classification (NCBI taxonomy): domain Eukaryota; kingdom Metazoa; phylum Chordata; class Mammalia; order Rodentia; family Cricetidae; genus Onychomys; species Onychomys torridus. Next base: position 91,909,907 of record NC_050443.1, read on the forward strand.
CCTTCTTTCTTTCCTTCTTTCCTTCTTTCTTTCTTTCTTTCTTTCTTTCTTTCTTTTCTTTCTTTCTTTCTTTCTTCCTTCCTTCCTTCTTTCTTTCCTTCTTTCCTTCCTTCCTTCTTTCTTTCTTTCTTTCTTTCTTTCTTTTTCTTTCTTCCTTCCTTCCTTCCTTCCTTCCTTCCTTCTTTCTTTCCTTCTTTCCTTCTTTCTTTCTTCCTTTCTTCCTTCTTTCTTTCCTTCTTTCCTTCTTTCTTTCTTTCTTTCTTTCTTTCTTTCTTTCTTTCTTTCTTTCTTTCTTTCTTTCTTGAATGCTGAATGCCATTTATTGAAGGAGGGAGGAGGTCTTAAATACAGGCTTACAGCACAATGGGAGAACCCTGGAGAGCAGAAGTTCGCTTCTGTTTTTTTGGTTTTTTATTTTGTTTTGCTTTTTGAGCTGAGGATCAAACCCTGGGCTTTGCACTTGCTAGGCAAGTGCTCTACCACTGAGCTAAATCCCCACCCCCACTCCTGATGTTTTACAATCTTGCATTTAAGCTGTTAATGCCTAATATGCTGGATACACAGACAAGGAGCTTCCCTTAAGCATTCAGGAGGGTGGAATCTCGCAGGGAATTAGCATAGGGAGGATATCAAGGTCATGGTCAGCAAGCAAGGCAACAGTTACCCAAAACGGGAGCCAGGACCCTATAGGTCCCCTCCTATTACTAAAAAATGAGCTTCTGACTTAGGTTGCGTGGGACATCAGCAGGTCATCTTACCCGTCATGGAGACACCTGTCCAGGCCACACAGGCACTCTGTCTTAGGTTGGTGAGCGCCCCCCAGACATTACCTGTCTCTGAATACTCATTATCATACAGGCTCAATCTTGTGAGAGCTGCAGAGTTAACTGAAGCCAAAGATCTCTTAGTGGCACTGGGCTTGCAATCTGTGTGTTCAACACAGAAAAGACCAACAGAAGTCTTAACTCACCCATAGCTGGAAGGCTAAAGGCAACTGAGCCATTCCCTTCCTTAACGAGCCTTACTGCAAATTTGAGTCCTTGTAAGATGGTATCCTGAGAGCAAATGGAACTTGAGTTTGTAAATTTATAACTTTCAAAGCCAATCGAAATGTATATAACTATTGATTTAAATTTGTCATGCCCAATAGAACAAAAGATTAATTAACTGTGGTAGCTACTTTTGCTGCTGGGGTCTCCACTGTGCTAGCTGCAGTAACCAATTATGAAATAGCAATCCCAGGAACAGTAGCGGTGGTTGTCACTGTTATAACAGCAACAATGGCAGCAGCGATGTCAAATTCTCTTCTGGAGCATGTGGGTATCCATTGGCATGGACACAACTCCAGGAACATGAACCACCGAGGCCCATTATTCTTCATCCCAGCATGACTTAAGCTGGCAGCTCTGCAAAAGAACAACTAAGAACCATAAAGGAAAAACAGACAGCTCACAAGGAGCAGAACTAGTGGTCTCATAATGGCTACATTCAGACTCACAAATTTTAAGGTATCTTCAAAGGGGGCTAAATGAATTTCAGGAGGCCAAAATGTGTTGCACAGAGCCACTCCTACCTCAGGGCTTTTTACCTTCCTTTCATTCCGTATGTCCTACTCTGTGTCTGGCTAGCTGGAAGCTGCCTGACTGTCCCTGGACATCTCCCTCTCTTTCTTCCTCATTTTCTCTCTCCTCTCATTCTCTCCTACTTATTCTCTCAGCCTGCCAGCCCCACCTAACCCTCTACTGCCTAGCTACTAGCCATTCAGCTTTCTATTAGACCAATCAAGTGCCTTAGGCAAGCAAGGTAAAACAGCAACACATCATTACATAATTAAATAAATGCAGCATAAACAAATGTAACACATCTTTCCATACGATTAAAGTAATATTCTATAATAGCTTTTGTGAATGGGGTCTCTTATCTGGTTATACTTTCTGATTGCTCATTATGCTTATTGACTGGAGTTTTCAATTTGGATAACACTGCATTCTCTCAGTAGTTCTAAAAGTTTGTTCTTACATTCTTTGGAGGTTGAATATAATTGTTCATATCTGAAAACTATAATAATGAATATTTAGACCTTTTGTTTTTTTATGTTTTGATTTTTATAGGATTACTTTAAAGTGTTTTATTTGGTTAAAAAATGCTTCAAATTGATGTCATCAATAAAATATAGGAAGACTAATTGTCTGGCTAGGCCTGTTTCCTTCCTTTTCATGTTGAAGGCAGAGTCTACAAGACCAATCAGCCAATGCACCTGCCAGATACCAAAACTGTATACCAGAAACTGAGAAAAACTCAGCTTAGAATGTAAATAATGATCGCAACTTTCAAAACACTTTTAGTCTGGCTGTGGTATAAATAAAAATATGTATGCAAAAATTAGCAACCCCAAGACAAAACCAGGGACAAACTCAGCATGGTTAGAATTTAGAGAGAAGATGGGTGAGGAATGGAATGATGGGAGCTTCTTGGAAATGTCAGCATTTATATCTTGGTGGCAATAATTAGTCTGGGGTAAATGGAGGGGAAGAGGTCACTCCAGGTGAAAAGAGTGTCAGAGTCAAATCTCAATGAGGACTTGGAGATGCATGCAACTCTGAGATAGTTAACAGACAGGCTTGTCAAGAGATCTCTGGGGGCCAAAATCCATTAACACATCAGAGATGTCATCCAGTGTCAGCATGAAGAGACTCAACCTGATTCAAGAGCATCAAGGGAACAATTAGTGGTTATTAAACAGTGAGGCTGTACAGTGGGGAGTTTTTGTTAAAGCTAACAAGGATATTTAAGATCTAGCAACAGAGTTCTGGACAGACAAAAAGGAAATGCAATAATAACAATGAAAGATTCTGTTGGGGACATGGCTTAGTTTGAAGGGTGCTTGCTTAACAGGCATGAAGCCCTTGATTTTATCCCCGGCCCTGGATAAAACAGCTTTGGCAAGCCTTGTCTATATCCCAGTAGTCAGGAGATGAAGGGTGGAAGTTCAAGGTCATTTTCAGCTGCAAAATGAGTTCTAGTCCAGCTTGAATTATATGAGACCCTGTTGGGGGGTAAGGGAAGGAGAGGAAGGGAGAGAGGGAGAGGGAGAAAGAGTATGAATGGGAAGAAAGGAAGGAAGAAAAAGAAGCTGCCAGCTGTATCACAGAGCCCTGATATAAAGAAGGAGCATTTGCATTGCCATGTCAGACTAATACCCCTGGTAGGAAAAGCTGGAGTTTGCTCTGAGGCCCACTCAGTTGCTTGTGAAGGCCAGCACACAACAATGGTGACTTTCCTCTTGGCAAACCTGACAGTGTTTCCACTTGGCATTTGCATACAAATTTCTGATTAAGCACTGGTGTTGCAGGCAGCCCTCTCCAAAGCTTTATTTTCCCTTCCAATAACTGTCCTAGCACTTCAGGTGCTGTGGCATACTGTAATGCTGCATTGTAATGAAAGCATCACAGCCAAGTAGTGGATTAAAATAAAAAGAAAAAAAAAAGTGCCTCATGTAGGATAGATGCTTCCAGACTGCACGGAAGGATGTCCTGCCCCCTTCAGCCTGACCAAGTTTTGTGTCTTGAGGTGGTCCTTTCTTTCCTGACATTCATTATCTTCAGAATTCCAGCTCTTGTTCATCCCTACAGGGAAGGATTTGAGAGTGAAAATTCTCCTAAGGGCAAGGTGGACCATCTGAGGAATTCAACTTTATAAAACAGTGGAGATGATAGCCAAGAGCTAATGCGATAACTCCACAGGAGTCAGCTTAAGGAGTAATAGGAGAATTTATTAGGGTGAATTGCAGAAATACACTCTCAAATACAGAATGGAGCAGACAGCTGAAGTCGCAAAGAGCCAAGCACTGTTCTGGGTTTCAAATACTCACTTCCTCTTTAAAGTAGCCTCGTGGTGCATATGCTAAGGAGAAAGCTGAGGCACAGAAAGGATAGGATAGAGGCTAAGTGACTTCTCAAGGTCATAGAGTAGATGACACTGAGGCTCCAGAGCACTGCTCACAACATTGCACTTCAGGGCCTCGGACAGGGGCTGTGGGTCAAGCTGAGATTGCACAGCTCACCTTCAAACATTGTCAGTAGGCAGCTCTTGAAATAGTATGTGCCATTTTCTCTATTGTCACTTTCATCCATTGCCTTATCCACAGACACCTTGTATCATACTACCATAGGCACCTCTGACATGGTCACATAAGCTCCTTGCCCTTCGGTCCCTCTTCACCTGGATGTAAGACCTGTCTAACAAACCCAACACGGCTCTCATCACCCTAAGATACAGTTCAAAGTTCTGATCCTTCCATGTAAGTCTTCCCAGTCCCTTCATCAGGATGTCCCATCAGCCTCCTCTTAACCACTCAGTGAACCCTGCTTAAAGCCTTTCTCCTCTGCTCATTACTTTGTTAACATTTATTGAGCACTTCTTGTATGCAGTCACTGAGGATAGGAGATGATGCCTTTGACCCGAAGGCAATCTATAAATAGTATAAACCAGGTGCACAGCCCTTTGTCTGCAGTCCTGAAATCCAAACACTAAAATTAAAAATATTTTTTATTACTCATTTAAGGCCTAAGCCTTCTCTGGACTGAGGTGACTATCATCTCCAGTGTGAAAATGAGTGTGATTATGGGATACAGTCCCAGACCCTGTGGGTATGGAATAACACTGTGTTATCTTTCTGGAACCCCAAAATATTCTCAATTCAAAAATCTATCTGGCCTCAGGGGTACATGTGGCCTTGTTCACGCAATTCAGAGTGGGAACCTGGAAGCTTAACCAGGGAGCTATAGAAGTGCGAGGAGCTAGCTGTGTGCAGGATCCCTAAAAGGGGGCAATTCATTTTTCATGAAATAATCTGGTCCAAGCTTCAGCTACTGGAAGCTCTGAGAGCTCATTCAGTGTTCTGTGTGGCCAAAGAATGAAGTCACAATTCCCCAGCAGTGTTTGATGCCCTTCACAACTTGCTTCAGCCATCGTTCAGTGCTAGGGATGGAACTCAGAGCCTTGTACATACTAAGCATGTGTTCTTCCACTGAGCTACATCCAAGCCCTATTCCATCCATCTTTATAACCTCGTTTCTAGGCAGTCCCACCATTCACGCAGAACTACAAGGTTTACAAAGGCAGGCATCAGCTTTGTTTTTCTTTGTGACTTTAATGTAAAGATGATAAGCCACAACCCATGGGCCAAATCCAACCCTTTATGTGACACACACACACACACACACTCACTCACTTCTATTAGAGCACAGGCATAATCATTTATTTATATATTATTTAGAGTCTCTTCCATCATCCAGGGAACAAAAAGCTGGATCAGGCTGGGGAAATGATGAAGAACACCGACAGCTCTTGCAGAAGGCTCAGGTTTAGTTCTCAGCACTCATATGATGGTTCACAACCATCTGTAACTCCAGTTTGGAGATCCAATGCCCTCTTCTGGTCTCCATGAACACTGGAAACCCATGGTGGCATGTGCATTAGAACAGGGACCAGTCAATTTCTTCTGCAAAGGAACAGAAAGTGAGAGGTACAGCAGGTAAGCAAAATGTGCACCATCCAATTCCAGTGAGACATATCTGGTCGCTGCAATGATGGTTGTGGTCAGAGGTGGACTGAGAGGATATAAAGAGATGTGTAGAAGTGATTCCTAGTCTGTGCTCTTCTCCTGGATGTCCTAGTGTGATAACAATTAGAAAGATACTATGGGATGATTAGATCATGAAATTGGGGACACAGAGAATGGACCAGTGCCCTTATGGAGGAGACAGACAGGAGAGCTTTCCTCTTCTCTGTACTCAGTACTGTGCAAGGTTCCAGAAGTCAGCCATCTGCACCAGGAAGAGGGTGCTTAATGGACACTGGATCTGTCGACACCTTCATCTTGGCCTTCCCAGCCTCAACACATATATTTCTGCTATTTGCTAGCCATTTAGTTGATAAAATCTTATATTAGCAGCCCTAATGTATGCTGCCTTTGTGTGCACGTGTGTCTGTCTGTCTGTACACATGAGTGCAGGTGCTCATAGAAGGCCAGAAAGGGTTGGATTCCCTGGTGCTCAGGCACTGTGAGCTGCCATGTGGATAAAGGGAATGGAACCTGAGTCCTCTACAAGAGCAGCAAGTGCTATAACTGCTGAGTCATCTCTTCAGCTCCTGCAAGCCTTGTCTTCCAAAGCTCTGTAAGGACGTCATTAAACTGATGCTCAGAGTCCCCATTCCGGGTAACAGAGCAGTCATGTCATGGAGCTGGGCCCTAACCCTACTACCACTGGAGCCCTTGTTAGCCAGTAAGTGACACTGGCTGAGGTTGGCTTTCTCACCCCCTGCCTCTTGATCTGTGAGAGTGAACAAAGTCCTTTCTGAATCAAGAGGTGGAGGACTGCCTGGGAGAGAAGATGCCCTTTCCTAAACCCCATTCAGAAAATGGGGAGCTAGCAAGAGACTGCTGGAGGGAGAAGGCTGAGCACTAAAGACGACTTAGCTGGTATTCAATACTTTGCAACTTCATATGGCTCACCAACTCTTTTCATCTGAGAGCAAATAGCACAGAAACTGTGCACAGTGAGTGATTTAGATTGAACAGCAATGTTGGGAGACTATGATGTGGCTAAAGTAAAGCTTACTCCATGATGGCATTAGGCAGTGAGAAGAACCATAAGCTTGTTTGTCCTAAGACAAGGCGGTTTCACTTGGCTGGCTATGATCTCACTACAACACCAAAGAGTTAACATGAGAGATGGGGAGAGCCAGCTCTGGCTACTGTAGCAGCTTGTTATGAGAGCATTTGGGAACAGCAATGCCATAGCAACACACTTGGTTGGGAAAGGCCTGGATCCCCAGGACCAAACCATCTAACAGGTGGAATCCAGATGCTAGGAGTTCCTGGAAGGCCAGCTGTGGCGTGGCTCCAGCCGGGAGGACCGTCCACCAACAGCTTAGTTTCATTAGACAGCTGGGAACCCAGGTGCAGGATCCAGCCCTCGTGGGAGGAAGCTGGCAAGAACAAAACAGGAAATGCTGGCTACAGAAGACAGAGTGCCAAGCATGCAGCAAACTGAAACCCAGGTGGGAAATGAAAGCTGGGATCTCCAGACAGCCAACATCATGCAGTTCTGGCAGGTCACTGCAGAGGACAGCCCGCAGAAGTACAGAGAAGCCTGTCTCTCTTGTGTACAAGGACCCAGGTCTGAAGCAGAGGGATGGATCCAGCCCTCTTTGATGGATGGAGAAGAGTTGTCACTATATACTATGATCCCAGTCAGGTGAGATCTACCAAGGATGTTCTGACTCTGTGAACTTCCTTGTTGTTGATAAAGTTAGACGAATTTAGGGCTGGAGATATGGCTCAGTGGATAAGGGTGCTTGCTGCTTAAGCATGAGGACCCGAGTTCAGATCCCAGCACACATGTGAAGAGCCAAGGTTGGCCATGCACATCTATAACTTCAGTGTTGCTGGCGACAGACAAAGGAAGTTCCATGATTTGCTGGTATCAGCCTGGCTCCAATTTCAGTGAGAGACCCTGTCTCAGAGGAATAGGATGGAGATTGATAGAGCAGGCCCCTTGACTCCTCCTCTGGCTTCCAGAAACATGCACAGAGGTATATACACCTGACAGATTTGTGCACATACACCAAATTCATTCTCTCATATTCATTCTCTCTCTCTCTCTCTCTCTCTCTCTCTCTCACACACACACACACACACACACACACACACACACACACACACGTAAATTAGCCACTTTAAAGTTACCAATTCAGTAGGATTTAATACATGTTTAATGTTAAAATCCTTACCAATTGTATCTATTTCTGAAATATTTCCATCATTCCAAAATAAAACCCTTTTCCATGGAGCAGTTTCTCCCCATACTCTTCTTCCTGCAGCCAAGGGCAGCTGCCTCTCTGCATTCTGTCTCTGTGGGTGACTTCTCCATCTTTGACATAATTGGAACCTTCCAGCATATGACCTTTTCTGTCTGGCTCTTTTAGCTTGGTGTAGTGTTCGGGGGGGGGGGGGGGCTCATCCATGTTGTTATGTGTATCAGCACAGACAGGCATGGCTGTTATTTAGCATTCATGGGACACAGATTCCAGGACCCCTGGTGGACACCATGGTGTAAGGATACTCACCTCACGCCCATTGTATAAGATGCTGCAGTGCTTACATTTAACCTACATACTTAAATCCTCTCTGGATTATATATAATGTCCAGTACAGTGTTAATTCTGTGTAAGTAACTGTAAATACTGCATTATTTAGGAATAATGACAACAAGAAATGTCTGTACATATTCAGTACAGACGTAACTGGTTTTAAATGTTTTTGATGCATGGTTGGTTGAGACTGTGGTAGTGAGGCCAACTCTTCTTTGGAATGAAGCACATTCCATGGTGTTCATATACCACAATGATTTATTCCTGTGAACATTTTGATCTGAGACAATCAAGGGACACAGATGGGAACATCAGGAAAGTACCAGGTGGAACCATATCTATAACTCCTTTTTTTAAAAGCAGAAATACACATATATACAATCAGCATGTTTTTCCACACCTGAGCCTCAGTCTCTCCCTAGGAAAGACAATCATGTCTCTTAGACAAGATTGAGAAAGGACAAATTGGTTGTACACCTATGATCATACATAACTCAGCACTGAGGATGTGTTCCAAGCATAGGGTAGGCATACACAAACTCTGGCAGCATCCCTGTGTGATGTAATCTTCCAGGCCTACCATCATCCTATGTGTGCTCTTGTGAATGAGCCATAATTATGAAGTACATGACTCTACTTGGTCTTTCATGGTGATGAAGGAAGTGTGAGGCAGCCCAGCACATTTTCTCTTATGACTAAAAATGTCCTGATTAGATCTTTGCCCCTCACGTGTGACCACAATGTAACAATCACACATCCAGACATTGCTGGTGAGAGCAAAGGCTCACTGGACACACACTGATGCTTGAACAAGACAAAGTTGAGACCCTCCAAGAACCACCTTCCTCCAGCAACGCTCACCGGTAATTGTTAACCCCTAATCAGAAGTTGTTCCTGAATTATTGCCTCCCTCCAAGCCTGCTTGCCACAGGAAGCCAGTGAAGAAATAAAATGCCATAAGATTGCCTCCCCCTCTATGATTAATTATTGTGAGCTGATTCCACCTCTACTTTTTCCACGGGCATTTCCCTAACAGTTCACGTTTAACATCCCCCAGAAGCCAGGGAATCAGGGGGGCAAGTGCTCCTTTATGCCTTAGTTCTGAGCTACTCATAAATGAAAATCATTGTTAATTTAGAATTTGACAGCTGTGGTGCATTGATACGTCCATGGCAGCTGTCTTCAGGACGCCAGCTTCTCTTCCAAACAGATGTTTAATTTGACTTTAGTGTGCCTGCCAGTTTTTTTTTTTTTTTCAGCAAAAGAGAAGGGGAAGCTGAAACAAAAGTCATCATTATATTCATCATTTGGTTTCATTTCAGTACATAAATGGAATGATTAACAATGACAGAAGAATTACCCTAATTACAGTTTTGGGTTCAGGACCAGTTAGCTATCATCTCCTGCATGGTCCAGAGTCCAGCTTTCATTTCTTTATTTTTTTTCCTAAAGTGAGAGGCTGTTTTGTGGTAATTACACCCAGGCTCTGAGCAATGGTCCCAGCTTCCCAGCAAGCCTCCCAAAATGCAGGAGAAACCGGGGAGTGGTGGAGGAGGGCAAGAACCCAAGATGAATGCAACAGGGCTGGACTTGTCTTAGGGCTCTGGAGTCAGGATGTGGTGGAGGACGGACAGAGCTCCCAGAACAGCAGCCAGGCTCCCCACCCATGTTCATGTGGTCAGGCAGCTGGCTTTGTGCACTTTTGCAGTGCACAGATCAGCCACAGTGTATCAAATTCAGCACATCTGTGGTTCCATGTAGAAACTCCATGTGTGAAGACTTGATCAGCCTGCCACTGTTACCATCCACAGTGCTTGGAGGACTCCCCTTCTGAACAAGCTGTGTTCCTTGGCAACCCACTTCCTAGGTCTGCTTTCTCTACCCTTGCTTTTGGGTGTTTGGCTTCAGTAGTCTCACTTAGATTTGGCTTTTAGTCTTTGGTGTTTGCAATGTCCCATCAATTGCCTATGGTACCGTGTGCAGTGCCTCCTCCGTCACGGGGGCTTTAGAACCCCTATAACAAAGGCAACAGCACATGCTGGACATCTTACTTGCTTCGATGAACACTGAAATGGAAGACTAACCTCAGCTTCATCAGTCAATAAGTTATATGTGTTGTACTGAAAATATTCCCACCTCACATGGTTACTATTGATTGTTAACTTGACAAGATCTAGAGTCACCCAAACCACAAAACTGGGAGTTTCTGGTTTGAAAAAATTGAGGATGGAAGACCAAACTTAAGTATAGGTGGCAACATCCCATGGGCTCGGGTCTCAGACTGCATGTAAAGTAGAAAGCAAGCTGAGCTCTGGCATTCTTCTCTCTCTCCTTCCTGACTGTGGAGTAAAGTGTTACCTCAAGCTCCTGCCATCCCTACCCCCAACCAAGGTGAACTGCATCCTTGAACTGTGACCCCAAACAAACCCTTCATTCCATACACTGCTTTTGCTGTGTGTTCCCTCATGACAATGAAAAAGTACTAACATGCCACCCAGGGCAACTTCGAGCCTTTCAGCAGACATCTTGGAGCCCAGTTCTGAAATCAAAGTCTGACTGAGGGATGACATGCAGCATCACTCGAATAATAGAGACAGCAGTGGATGCTTGGAACAGCCAAGAACACAGCAAATCTGACCCCAGAACTCCTGGCTCTTCTGATTTTTAAATAGAAAGTGATGTTCCTCTGTGACTGTAGAAAGACCAGGCTTCTTCTGGGCTGACTTCTGAAGTATTCTGAAGGAACCTGGAGAGTGAAAACCAGGGACTACTGCTACGTAGCTCAGCCACACACTGAGTGCTGTTTCTCTGCCTCTGCTCCAGGTTTAAGCTTGACTGAATGCCATCCCTTAATACCCAAACAACTAAGGCCAAATGGTGATGGCCAAGGGGATGTGACTGGAAGCCCAAAGCACTCCCAGGAGACCCCAGCTGTATACCTGCCATAGGTCTGGCTGTTGTTGGGGCCCAGAGGACCAGGCTTGCCCCTAGGGTATCTATCCCTCTCCTCTGCTCCTCACCTGGCTCAAACTTTCTGGGTTCAAGCCTAGTTTCCTTCTGTGTTAGTCTATTTAGCTTTTTACTTTAAAACATGAGTTTCTAGAACTAAGATGGAACCCTGCCTCTACCACTTAGCACTGATACCAAGCGAGTCATTTTACTCTATAAAAAAAAAAAAGTTACTTACATACATTAATTGTACAAATTAGTGGGATCCCATCTGATATCTCCATAAATGCATGTAGCATGTATTTATCAAATCCAACCCTCCTTCCTCCACCACCCCTCATGCCCTTCTCAGTCTATAACCATCATTATGCTGTTTTCAAGTTGGTTAGCTTCCGTACCTTGTTCTTGTCTCTCTGTGTCTGGTTTATGTCTCTCAGCATAATGTTCTCCATTTCTACCCGCCTTGCTGCAAATGATGGGCTCCCACCCTTCTTTATGGCTGAATAGTACTCCATTGTGTGAACACACCACATTTCCTGCATCCAGTCATCCGTTGGTGACCACTTAGGCTGACTCGTATCTTAGCTATTGCAAACAGTGCTGCAGTCACAGAGAATGCCCAGGTGTTTCTTCACTGTGCTGATTTTATTTCCTGCAGCTGTTTGCCCAGGAGTGGAACAGAAGTGTCGTATGGTAGATGTATTTCAGTATTTGGGAAACCTCCATGCTGTTCATCATAGTAGCAGTACTAATCTATATGCTACCTACGGCTTTGTTTTGTCCACATCCTCTGGATGTTTACTTTGTTAATAATAGCCACTTTATAGACTTAGATGGTATTTCATTGTAGCTTCTGTTTTAAATTTTTCCATTTATTTATTATTGGGGTGTGTGTGTGTGTGTGTGTGTGTGTGTGTGTGTGTGTGTGTGAGAGAGAGAGAGAGAGAGAGAGAGAGAGAGAGAGAGAGCGAGAGCGCAAGTGTGGAAGTGAGAAGATGTGGGGGTGGGTCTATCCTCTTCTCCTGCCATGTAGGTCCCTGGGGTTGAACTCAGTCTGTCAGGATGGCCAGCTGCCACCTTTACCTGCTGAGCCACCTCACTGGCCCTGTCTTTATTTTTGTTTTTGTCTAAAGATGAAGTGTGAAAGTTGCTAGGCAGACCTCAAATTTGCAACCCCTCTGCCTCAGCCTCCCTAGTATCTGTGATTGTGGGCACATACCCAGCTTAGTCTCTTCCTAATTATAATTTGTATTTCCCCAGTGGCTAATGATATTAAGCATGTTTCCATAAATTTATTGGTATTTTTCTCTCTTTGGAGAAATATCTATTCAGTTATGTGTTCATGTTTAACCAGATTACTTAACTTTGTTACTTTTTATTTTAGTTCCTTTCATATCAGGATATTAACCCATCAACACCAATAGTTAGCAAATACTTTCTCCCATGTTGTTTTCTCTTCAGTCCACCAATTGTTTCATTTGCTGCACAGGAGTAATCCTTGCCAACTTGTGTTTCTGTTTTCTTTGCTTGGTCCTACCCCTGAAACCCTTGCCTGATCCCATACATTAAAGTACAACCCCCCATCTCCCCACTCTCTCACCCCCCACCCCTACTCCCCCACTCAAGTTTTGATCCATTATCTTCAGTTTCATGTCTTGTATCTAAGTCACTGCTCCATTTTGTGTTGATTTTTCTACAGGGTGAGAGGCAGAAGTCAAGACTGAGTCACCTGCAGGGGTAGTTGGGTCTCCCAGGGATGTTTATGACAAGGCTGTCTTTCCTCCAGTGGGTTTGTTTGGTGCCTCTAAAGGGAATCAGTTGGCACCAGATGCTCAGGCCTATTTGGGGTCCCTCTTCCATTCTGCTGGTCATGATGTTTTGTGTAAATATCATGCTGTTGGGTTATCTTTCTTAACATTAGGCTTTGTAATGCCTCCAACTTTGTTCTTTTTGCCCAAGATTTTAGCTTTTTGACATCTTCTTTGTTTCTTTACAAATTTTAGGATTGTTTTGTCCAAATCTATGAATAATACCATTGATTTTTTTAAAGGTTTTTTTTTTAATTGTTTATTTTTATCTTATGTGTGTGTGTGTGGGGGGGGTGTATATGGTATGTGCACATGAGTGCAAGTACCTGGGGAGACCAGAAGAGGGCATCAGTTCTCCTGGAGCTGGAATTACAGGTGGTTGTGAGCCTCCAGACCTAGGTGCCAACAATCAAACGTGGATCCTCTGCAAGAGCAATATGCACTCTTCACAGCTTCTCTGGCTGTGATTAATGATTTGGGGCACAGAGCATGCCATGGAGAAGTCACAGAGTCTGCCTCTGTGGGCCATGTAAGGAGTGAGACCCTAGAAGTTCAGATAAAGTACATATAGCAGTGGGGACAGAGTGCTCAGCATGTGGCGGTCCCTACAGTGGGAATGGTGGCCACCATCAGGGGACCAGGAGAACTTCCTCAGGTATTGTTGATAACAGCTTTGTCACTGTCAAGGCCCTCAGGTAGTGACAGCCCCTGCAGTGCTGAGGAGCCAGGAGCATTTAACCTCTGGCAGTTCAGTTTGAGAGCCCAGACTCTGCACAGGAAGAGAGAGCCATAGAAACTGGAGCACCCAGCTGGGATTCCCTCCCAGGCCTGATGGCAGTGTGTGGTCAAACAAGGTGCAGGGCTGGCAGTGCCAGGAACTGCGTAGGTGGGTGGTGGCAGGAACTGAGTTGTCTCTCTGCCAGGGACAGTGCACAGCCGGAAATTGTACCTGCTACCTGGCAGTTCTTCTTGGCCCTCTTTGGGGAGCCCACCCACGAGCAGGAAGAGAGCTGAAATCAGGGTTTTTCTTCTCCCAGCTCCTTCATCTGTAACTCGACCCAAGAGCAAGGCAACAGCCAGAACCACAGAGTGATTTAAGACTCTGGGTATGACCCTCTGAGAGGGAATAGGCATGGAGCTAGCAGAAGCCATGTGGGCACATGCCTTCAAGCCTGGCTTTGCTTGGGCAATGCACAGTTGGCCATCCTCTTCACTTCAGAGGGCAAGAGGTCCCATCTCCTGATTCTCCTGAAGGATAGCACTCTTCATTTCCCTCTGTTGGCCAAACTCAGCCCCAAGGCACACAGCAGGGTTAGGCTGTAATCACTCTTCCTAGCCAACCATGGGTATGCAAGGCAGCTTCCCCCTTCAGGTCAGCGCAGTAAAAGCTTATGGGCTCCCAGAGATGGGAATGTGCAGGGGCTCCTGGCCTGGAAACAGCTCAAATTTAGTCAGTGGCTCCCTTCTCATAATGGTTCTTGGCTACAGTAGCGCAGAGCTCAGTGGGAGATGTTCTGAGAGCCTTTTCCAAAGCCAGGTCCACATGAGCTACAAGCTCATGAGATCCTGTGACCTCCAGCCACTGGGACTGCTAGTATCCACATGGCTACAGTTTGCTGGGCATTTGTTCACTTTTACCCCCTGGAAAGGGTGTGCTCCCCTGTTTGTCAGGGAGCCACACCCCTGAGAGCTTTTCCTCACTGGTCCTTGAATCTTATAAGGATCCTATCTCTCATCTGTTTCTGGTGCTCCCTTCCTCTGGTCACTCCCCTCAGACTGAGGCTGCTCTCCTGTTATTTTGATCTTTGTGGCAGAGGCAGTGAGCTCTGGGTGCCCATATTCAACCATCTTGAATAGCCCCAGGCACTTGAAATTCCCAGAGCCTCAAATTATCCCCTGTCATATGGAGATAGTGGCAGTAGCCGCCTCAGGAGTTGCTCCCAGGGTCAGATGAGTTCTTGTATATAAATATTATCTGACAGAAACCAGGCACAAGGCCACATCACTGATGCCATTGCCATCGTGGTGATCATTTCATATCTAAAATAAGACAAAGATCATCATCATCTCTGAAGACAAAGACCTACTTGTTTTGGTTTCTGGCATAAGTCTACATTGTGAGCGTGGTTGTAGAATTTCAAATAACGTCTAGGTAGGGGCTATGACTGTAGCTTACTTAGTAGAGTGCTTACCCAGCATGCAGTGAGGCCTGGATACAGTCCTCAGCACTGCATGGCTATGATGGTGTATGTCCATTGTTATGGGGAACCCAGCAGAGATGACCACTCAGTCTTGGTTTATAGTCAACTGAAAGTCTTTATTTCAGCCAACTGGGACTAAACTCAGGTGTTCAGAACCTAAGTGTAGCCCCAAGTGTCCAGAAGGTAGGGTTTTGCAAGTCAGAAACGACACCCTGGCATCTTGCTTTCTCTGGAGCTGCAATGGGAGTTAGCGGCCAACTCTTTGCATTAGTAAGCAATTTGACAGACGCAAAGATAAGCAGTCAGCTGGAGGTGGGGCTTGCACACACAGGCAGTTTAACAGAAGTTAAGTTAGTTGGGCATCTTAACCTCGGGTTCCTAGAATAGAGTTGGGTAATTTTCCATGGGATTCTCCATTGAGGCGATCAAATTCTAGTTCAACCTGAACTGGCCTGAGCAAGAATACAAGACAGAGGAACCTCTGCACTGTCTTTCCCTGTCACACACATAATCCCAGCACCTGGAAGACTAAGGCAGAAGGATCACAACTTCAAGGGCAGCCTGAGTTACAAAGAGAGTTAAGAGCCAGCCTGAGCTGCATAGCAAAGTGCTGCTTCCTAAAAACAAGTGTTGCTTTTTTGGTCTCCCCTGGCCTCCCTTCCTTTTGTTTGTTCCTGATCAGCTCCTGTAGGGGATGTGAAGTGTGCTGTCCTAGGTAACTTTTGGTTGCTGTGATAAAACACTGACCAAAACCATCTTGGGGGAGGAATGGGTATGTTTCAGCTTCCAGTTATAGTCTGTCATGGAGGGAAGCCAGGGAGGACCAAGGTACCAAAGGAACTGAAGCGGAAGCCATGGATGATGAGCATTGCTTACTGGATGCTCTCCATGGCTTGCTCAGGCACCTTTTTATGTAACCCAGGACTATCGGTGCAGGGGTGGCCTTGCCCATGGTGAGCTGGGCCCTCCCACATCAGGCATTCATTTTTTTTTTAAAAAAAAGGCTCCACAGACATGTCTCCAGGACAATCTGATGGAGGCAATTCTTCAACTGGGGTCTTTCTTCCTTGGTGACTCTAATTTGGGTTAAATTGACAAAAACTAACCAGCACAGGTAATACAAAAAACACAAAATAGCAATGCTAAGTTTAAAAAAAAAAAAGTTGAGAGCAAAGAAAGTAAATGCTAAACTATAACATTCAAGACAGGAAGAAAATCAAGCAATTGTCCATAGCTCAGTTCTCATTCAACCTTTTCAAGAGCAGTATTTTATAGACTGCTGTATAGAATGGAAAACCATAGGTCACCAGTAATATGCCAATCCAAAAAAAAAATGACTAGTTGGAAAGTTTATTATGTAACAGAGTGTCCATACAGCCTCAAACCTGTCTTCAAAATGCTTTGTAACTGCAAATGAAACGTGGAGATTTTAGAGTGGAGAAGTCTGGAAGATACCTAGAATGGGACAAATCTAAATTTTAACCATGTGCCACCCAGTAGAATACACATGCCTTCTAGAATATTCCCACTAACAATGCATAAACTGAACCTAATTATGAAGAAACACCAGGCAAGCAAGACATCTTGCAGAATGAACAGCATGCCATGTGAAGTTTCCTTCACAAAAGCCCAGGACAGACCAGGGGGCTGCTGTCAGTTGAAGGAGCCAAAAGAAATAACATCCCAGTGTGGCAGCATCACCTGGATGGGATGCCTTGGCCCCAACAGAACAGCCTTGAAAACTTGAATAGATATGTAGATTAGCTGAATCCATGTGAACTGTCTAAATCTAATAGGTATATTGTGGGACTGTAGGAGATTACCCTTGCTTTTAGAAAATACATGTGACTGGGGATAGAGTGCTTGTCTGGTAGACATGAATCCCTGGGTTTGAGCTCTGGCACCACACAAACTGGATGTGGTGGTGTGTACCTATAATCCCAGTCCTAGGGAAGTTGGAGGCATGAAGATCAAGAGTTCAAGGTCATCCTTGGTTACATGGCTGACTCTAAAGCCAGTTTGGGCTACATAAGGTCCATAAAGAAAGAAGGGGGAAGAGTAGGGGGAGGGGCTTGAGGTGACTTTGCAGCCTGTCGACACGGCTCACTCAGTGCTTCAGCGTGGGAGAGTGAATTCTTTTATACGGCCCTTGTGCTTAAAGGTTTGTCTTTAAGGTTTCAACCTTAAAGTTCCGTTAATAGCTGCATGAGAAGACATTGGCTTGTGCAGGCAGAAAGGATTTACTGGGTCTAAGGGGCTATGCTGAGTTCATTGGTTCTTTCGCAAGGTAAGGACTCAAAGCACCTCATCTCATGCCAGGCCCTGCCAGATGCTAGGATGTTGATCAGAACGGGCTGCAGCCAGGAACTCCAAGAGTGCTGGGACAGCAGCCTCATGGGACAGTAGCCTTAAAGTGGCAGAAGCACGGAGCTAGGGTAGGCTGGCATCCATCTAGTTGGGACTGAGGATACAACTCCGAGGGATAAAGAGCAATGGCGGCGCCATGGGAAATGGAATGTGGGATTGGCCAAGGCCATTTGAGGACCTGCATGGAAGTCACAAAGGTGGAGCAGGAAGGAGTGAGGTGGCATGATGGGTAGTGCTGAGAGATTTGGGCCAGGAGTAGGTCCTTAGTAAACTTTTTTTGTTCTGTCTGTTTACTTCTCTTCATTTTTCCATCCCTTCCTTTGCCATAACATCCCTTCTCTGGGAATTCAGCAAGATGCTAATCTAAACATTTAATAACCTTAATAGTAATGGCTAAAATGTGTGCCAATGACCCCAAAATGAAAATACTATTGAGCCAATGAGAGGGCTCAGCAAGAAAAGGTACTTGCCATCCAAGCTGAGAACATGAGTTCCATTCCTGAAACCACCTGGTGGAAGGGGAAAACTGGCTTGTTCCTACTGGTTGCCTTCTGACCTCTACAAGTGTTCAATAACAAGTGTGTACCTGCTCATGCACATATACTCATGTCTGTGTGTGGGCACACACAGACACACATACTCAAATGTACTTGTGCATGTACACAAATGAAAATGTAATCGTTTTAAAAACATTATTATGTCCTCACATTTACAGAAGAGGAAACTGAGGACACTTAGCTAGCTAGATGTCACTCAGCAGCAGCAGGACTGGGATTTCAAACCCTATAGCCAAAGGTTTTGGTCTGCCACTGTGCCTGGGTGGTCTTTAATAAGGCTGGCTTCACAAGAAAATGACTAATAATAGTCCTCTAGTCACAAAGGCGATGATGGGCAGGGTTTGTAAGCTGCTGTTGCGTCTTCCCTGCAGACAGCCTCCCTCACCCCATTCCCACAGCTCTCAGTACCTGCTCTGTCCTCTGATATGGGAGAATCACCATGGGGCTCGAGAAACCTGAAGCCTGGGCCAGATCAGGTGGGGGCTTTGCCCAGATTGTTGATACCACAGCTCATGGTGGAGGGAATGAAGGCCACAAAGCATCCCATGGGAAAAGGAACCAGTGGGTCCTCCATGAAAGGAGGCTGCAAAGCCAGAAACAACACAAATGAAGTTCAAGGGGCCAAGTTCAGAAGGGAAGCCGGACAAAATTGAAAGTACAAAAAATCTCCAAAAGCCTCTTTAAACGTGGCGCCCCCATAGGAGACACTTATTGTCAGGCTGGAAGGAAGGCAGCAAAGTGTTCACCCATCTGTACCATCCCATTGCTCCAGAGGACTCAGATGAGCTTTTGACAAATGTTTAGTGAGCACCTACTATGTGCCAGGCTTAAGCTAAGGATGGGAGAGGGGAAACAAAGAACTGGGCAGAATGTGGCTATTCACCTGACAACTTGAAATGCCACACCATTTCCACAGCAGGCTGTGTTTCCATTTTCACACCATCCCCAGAAATACAGCCAGGAAGTAATAGGGGGATACCAGCTAGGGGCAGCTGAGGGAGGGAGCAGAGTTCCTCTCCAGGGTCCCTGACTAGATCACCTCCAAGGTAACTTTTTTTTGCAGACCCCAAGAATGAAATCATTATTCCTCCACAGCCAGGGAAAGTCTCTTTCTACCACTCTCTGGTGGTCACTGAAGAGCCAGCTGCTCATCAGGCTGTCTAGAGGGGCCTGGAAACAAAGTTTGGACATGACAAGTAGACTCTAGGCATAGGTAAAAGTCATCAAGCTAGGTTCTACTCAGTGTGAGCCTGTTTTCATACTGATCCCTTGACTTGGTTTCCATGGAACTTTTTGCTACCTCTCAGCTATTCCCTAATGGTTAGCATCATGATTGTGGTGGGGAATTAAAGGCGATAGGATTTGAACAGGAGCAAAAAGACACAGAGGACAATCCAGGATAAACCAGGTTTGTATCTGCTTTGCGAAGCTTTGATGTGTTTTCTTTCATGGCGGTCAGAATCCTCTGGGGACAGCATTTGCTGTATTCATCCTGATGCTTTTGCCTAGTAGCTTCAGTTTGGGGTTCTCTTGTCACTCAGAGGGCAGGAAAATGAGGGGCAGGTAGGTCAGACTCCTTGGGCTCCAGATCCACTGCACCTCTTCACAGCTAGATGACCTTGACCCATGACTTGGCCTTGGTGCTTTTTTTTTTTTTAATCAGCAGAAGAAGGTAATTGCTGGTGTGATGATGCATGCTCCTAACACTTGGGTTTTCTGGTACAAAGATCAGGAGTCCAAAGTTATCCTTGGGAACACATCATTTTGAGACTAGCTAGAGCCACATGGTGAGATCTTGTGTGAAAGGAGGAGGAAGAGGAGACGAAATAGTAATTCTGTTACAGGTGGAATAATCAACAAGGGAATAATGATGCTTCTCGGCCCTGGTTGCACTTTAGAATCATAGGCCTTAATTTTAACCCCATAACGTCTCATTTCCAATGATTCCTTATCTCTGGAAACTCTGTTCTGAAATGATATTGAGATGGCATCAATCAGAACTCTCCCAAGTGATTCCATTGATTGGCCGGGGCTGAGAATTCTTAGGACCCAGAGAGCACTCAGTGGCTGATAGTTATTGTTAACCTGTCTGATAATGATGCTGAATTGTGTAACCTGACACTGACAAATTGTGAGACCCACCAGTGGCCCCCAGCTACTGGGCAGTGCAGTATGAAAAGGTGTAGAGGTAAGAGAAAGCCCCTAACTAACTCTCTAGTTGTACAGGATATAAGCCATGAGAAATTCAGGAAAGAGGGACAGATAACACCCTCCAAGCACCTCCCACATGACAGGCAGTTTCTACACAGGCTCAGCCTATGAGTGCTCACAAAAGCACCATAAAGTAGACATTGAGCCCAATTGAAGGGCAGGAAACAGATTCCATGAGACCAATCACCTACTGCAGAGCTAGGATCACACCCCATTTGCCTAGCCATAAAGGTGTATCATAGCATGTCTACTACTTTTGTTTCATAGTGTTTATAAAAATGAGTGATAAATTAATTGGGATTAGAATTTAGCAGTTTCACATCTCAGTCCATGTGCGCACATATTTAGTTCTCTTCTGCCTGCCATTCTACGAGTGTATCTACCATCTAGTCCTGTTACCCTGTATAGTTGTAAAATCAGATTTTTCAACTTAAGCAAATACTTCCATGGTAAGCCAGCTATGGGGGTAAATTTTAATGTTCTGTTTTCATGAATAAAGTTAATAAAATTAGTATTAAGCTATCTAATATATCACAAAACCAAGAGAAATAGGATTGCTTGAAAGTATGTTAATAGCATCAGATTATTTAATGTAGATGAACCAACAATCCTAAACAGCAATCTAGATAGAGGAAAACAAAATTAATGTAATTAAATGTACCCTGAGACTATTTATTCTGTTGTTTGTTAAAATTTAGTCAGCACTCAGACTGCAAAGAGACTTTGCAGCTGCGGCCCCAAAATAGCCAAGTCTCTCCTCAGCTGCAGCTAATTAATGTGATTTTCCTAATAACAGTTTCCTAATAGAAGACAGACAGTAGCAAATCAAAACAAGTTCGTTTTCTTGCTGATGAGGCCTAGCAACAACAACAACAAGAGCCCAAAGGGATCCAAGTGGAAATGCAGCTCACTGTAGGCTTCCATGAGGAGTTTCTCAGACACAGTTGACCTCCAGAGCTGGGAGTCTATTGCTCAAGTGAGAGCATGCCAGGCAGCAACCATGGCAGTGGTCATAGTGGGATATGCTATAGGCTTCAGGAGAAGAGTGTTCTAGACAGTTGTCCCTTACAATGGACCTAGACATGGCCCACACAGCTATTAATTTCCTTATGGCCAAACTTTCTTCTGGGCCACCGGCTCCCAAATAATGACACGGAGACTTCTTATTAATTATGAAAGCTTGGCCTTGGCTTCGACTTGTCCCACTAGCTCTTATAACTTAAATTAATCCGTTTTGCCACATGGTTCTTTACCTCTCCTCGGTATCATTTGTCTGGCTTGTTCCTTGTCTTGCTGGAGCAATTCACACACTTAGCTTCATCCCCTGAGTTCCTCTCTCTGCCCAGAAGTCCCGCCTAACCTCTCCCGCCTGGCTATTGGCTCTTCAGCTTTTTATTAAACCAGTCACAATGACACATCTTCACACAGTGTAAACAAATATCCTGAAACATTTCCTAGTCCCCCTCTTCTGAAAACTAAAGAATTCAAGTTGGCCAGTTTGCACCATTCAGTATGTACAGTCTCTCTGGGCATAGTTATCACACTGCAGACATGGCAAACATCCTTCACATTCAGTCCTTTGATGGCTTTGGCTCAGATATTGGTCAGTTAGCTTAACCAGCTGCCTCTAACTGGTTTCACAAAAACATGTTGCAAGTCAGAACAATTTCCCCCTCTGCAAACTGGCCTACATCTCCTAAGTATTTATTAACTTTTTCTGCTGACTGTCCAGCACAATAGCATTGCAAACTGGGCCAGATGGTGACATTAGACCTCTGGCCACAAGGGCTTCCTGGACTCCTCCAGCTCAGCTTGAACAAAAAAAGAATCCAATTTAGCTGAAACTTGAATTGTAGATTTTTTTAAAAGTAGCTACATCAGCCCAAGGAAACATGGTGCATATTGATGCTTTTGGATGGAGGCACATTAAGTCTGTGCTGTCTCATTAGAACAAATTCATTACCAAATAGCCTCCTAAGATAACAACCCTACCAGCTAATTTTCTTGCAGTATATGATACCTTGCAAAAGAAACATTGACACAGAGCCCTCCAGAAAGACATATCTCAATCTGATGGCAAAAATGCATTTATTTGCAAACAGAAAATGAAACACTAACCAGGACACAGACCCTGCAAAGATTTTGACTTTGGGTCTACCGTGTGAAGGTATGAGCAGGAAGTCTGTTGTGCTGCCCCATGGAGGTGCCATCTGGTGGTATTTTTATTCCTTTGCAGAAATTAGTAAGCTTCCCCATTTCTCTCCTTCTACTCTGTCTTCTACTGTAATTTCTCAGATCCTTTCTTCATGGAAATCTTAAGCTGCTCCCCAGGAACAAAAGCTCTGAAGCTCCCCATCCCCCACACCTTGCTCTGAGGCATGCAGCAGGTGGATGTATGTCTCATTACTTTGCAACATCATGATAGATCATTTTAAGATCTGTTGGGTTTTAATTTAGTTCTTGAATCTTGAAACCTTGAAAGAATTTGCAGTATTTCAGCTTATTTAATAAGATGGGGAGTCCTGGCATCCTTCCCAGGTCCCCATCACAAGCATTAGTGGTTTACCTTGTTTTTTAATTCTGGTCTCTTGCATTCTACTATGTATTCAAATAAATTATCATTAATTTCCTCACATTTTCCATTAAGAAAACTAGAGCTCTGGGCAGCTTCTCTGTCTTCCTTCTTCCACCACCTCATTTTCTCCATCCCTTCTTCCTTCCTCTGCCCTTGTCTTTCTTGTCTCTGAAAGGATTTTGTACAAGGACTAGAAAAACAAATAACTAGCCATACCCAGATTGTAAGGTTTTCAGGAGATCTCATGTCATTGGTCCGGAATCCTGTGGGGCCCCAGTTGATGGTAGCTGATGAACTCATGAAACATAAAGATGGGGTCAGGATGCAGACACTGAGAAGAGAGACATGGGAAAAGTCAAGGTTGAAGGAAAAATAAAATACCCTGGGCAATCAGCAAGTGTCTTTCCCAAAAAGAAAGTTCTGTCCTTGGCGTGTCCTCCTGTGGTGGACAGGCCACCACCCTGTTGATTGCCAACATGGAGAAAGGCTTTTGAATTCAATCCCAAGGGCTCCTTTGGAGAACAGTGGTTGCATCAGCCAAGCTGGTTGGCTTGGACAAAGCAAAGCAGATGTGAGTGGCCTTTCCACAGTGGAAAATGTTTCATGGCTCAGACTAGTCATTGTGCTGATAGTCTGACACCCTGGGTGTGGCTCTGAGAATTGCTGAGGATCTTAGGCTTCTTGCCAGACTGTGGCAAGACACTCAGAATTGTGTGGTGGTTACAAATTCTGAATGGTAGTTAAGGTATAGTGTTGAAAATGCATCAGATAGACATGTCCCCAGAACCTCCAGAATAGACATGATGCCAAATGCTAGAAGGGCTGTAAAGGTATGCCAAATACCCACCGTCAAAAACCTCAGATGTCACTCACAAGTACAAAGTGTAAACACATAGGAAGTCAAAGAGTAATGCAACTCAGTAAATCAAGTTGAGCAAACATCAGAGTACCAAATGCTAAGTAAACACTGAAGGTTGAAACTGTGTTCTAGGAGTCCAGGCATGGGGTAAATTCATAATGATGGTCCAGCTCAGTGATGAGGAGCTAGGAGGGTGTGGTGTTATTGTGTTCCCCAAAATATTGTGCACTCTAATAAACTTATCTGGGGTCAGAGAACAGAATAGCCACAATATTAAACAGAGTTTTATGGTAGCACACGCCTTTAATCCTAGCATTCCAGAGGCAGAAATCCACCTGGATCTCTGTGAGTTCAAGGCCACACTAGAAACAGCCAAGCATGGTGACTCATGCCTTTAATCCCAGGAAGTAATAGCAGGAGACAAAGGTATTTAAGGCGTGAGGATGAGGAACTATAGTTGGTTAAGCTTTTAGGCTTTTGAGCAGCAGTTCAGCTGAGATCCATTTTGGAGAAGAACTCAGAAGCTTCCAGTCTGAGGAAACAAGATCAGCTGGGGAATTGCCAAGGTGAGAAGCTGTGGCTTGTTCTGCTTCTCTGATCTTCCAGCATTCACCCCAATACCTGGCTCCAGGTTTGTTTTTATTAACAAGACTCTTCAAAATTCCTGCTACAGGAGGGAGATAAGTAGAATGGAAAAGAAAGATGTGAAATCTTGTATTTTGGGTGTCACAAGACTAGGAGGGTGTGCTGGTTAGGTTGTTTGTTTTGTCAGTGTATACCCAGAGTCATGTGGGAAAAGGTAACCTTAATTGAGGAACTGCCTTCACCCAGCTAGCCTGTAGGCAAGTCTGGGCATTTTTCTTGATGGATGACTGATTAAGGAGGAGCCATCCCACTATAGACAGTGCTACTCTAGACAGGTGGCCCCGAGTGGTCTAAGGAAGCAGGTTGAGCAAGCCAGCAAGCAGTATTCTTTCATGGCCTCTGCTTCAGTTCTTGCTTCTAGGTTCCTGCCTGGTACATCCCATAGAAGAGGATGTAGCCTGGCTTCCTTTAATGATGGACAGTAACCTGTAAGTTGAGATAACCCTTCCCCAGACCCAGTCGCTTTTGATAAGTATTTTATCACAGTAATAAAAAAAAAAAGCAAACTAGAGTGGAGAAGCTATATGGCACATGCTCTACACACAGGGAGAGGCAGAACTGAGTTTGTGGGAAAGGAGTATGTTAGTCTGAAATTTTGCTCATAGCTTTGGAGGTTTGAGGACATGGTACTTGTGAAAGGCCCCTTGGCTATATAGAATAGTGATGACATCATGGCAGGAGTGCATGTGAGAAGTAGAGATCATATTACAGATCAAGAAGTCAGAAAGATACTGGGAGCCCAGGAGGACACTCAGAATCCCTTTGCAGGACATTACCCTCAACCATCTCCCATGAGGCACTGCTTCTTAAAGATTCCACCACTTCTTAATGTTGCCCTACGGGGGACCAGTCTTCTAACACACAAACCCTTGGAGACAAGCCAGTCCCAAGCCATAGTGGTTTATGCCTCATTGTTCAGGGCTGTGGGTGTGTGGCCAAGCCACAGTGATGTACTGGTGAGAAAGGGCTTGTTGAGAAAGGACCATCTCTGAGCTAGACTCTGTGCTAGGACTCAGTGCTGTTGTTGCCTATGTGAGGCAGTGATCATGAGCTAGAGGTGACAGATGACCCCAGGGCAGAGGGTAAACAAACTGGATGTGTTGGGATGGAGAGGAAACAGGAGGGATCAGAAACATTGCATGGGAATCTCTTCCTTTAATCTGATCTGTGTGACCTTCCTTTGGGCATGATTGGAAAGGGCTCAGAGGGTACTAAAGTGGACAAAGGATGGTGTCTGGTACAGAGCACTAGTTCTTACAGAGTTTCTCCCCTACACAATGCAAGTGTTTGCAGTTTTTCATTCTGTTTCCACGTGTTTAAAGGTTCAGACCTCTGAACCCCCAGAATGGACCACAAACTCCCAGTTAAGAACAATAACCACATCCTGTTACCCCCAGTCTAGCCTAGATGAGAAAGCCTCTCCTAGCATTCAGTCCTACTACCCCACAGGATACTCCCATTTCTACAGTAAGAAACTAGGGGGTGATGGGAAGGCTCACTGGAAACAGAAAAGGATGGTAGGTAGCCTTGCACTGCCACCTGGATTGCTTTCTTGCACACAAGGGGACAGAGCTCTGGCTATCAGCCCTGACTTACAGGGACCCATAGAAGAGGATGTAGACACAGCAGATTAAAAGCTGCATGAGCCACAGAGTAATGAGTAAAGTCAAGTCAGCCAGAGGGAACGGGTGACATTTTATCTTCCTTCCAGGCAGGGGTAATTATGTGATCATGCCCACACTCTATGGTGGAGGAGGAACAAGGACTCTGCCCAGAACACCTGAGAAACCCAAGAGCGAAGCTTCAATTTCTCTTTGATGTTTCCCAACTCAGATAGGTTATATTTTAGATCAAAGCTTGGTCTGAAGAGAAATCAGGTGAAGCCTTCAGTATTTGGAATAAAATTTTAACCTTAATCTTTAGGGGGAATAAAATGGTGGCATATATATGTCTTAGTTGGAGACTATTAGCTAGAATAATAGACACACCATCTTTTATATCTGCTCTCAAGATTTCAAACATATTGGTGGTTCTTAAGATTTAGGGGAACCCCTCTGAGAAGTAGATGAAAGGTAGGAATTCTAAACCACAACACATAAAATCTGAGTTCAGTAAGCATTGGCTAGGTTTCAGGGCTATATAGCTGAATGAGGCAGATCCCTGGGCTCCATGCCTGGTGATGGTTTATAGTTGTAAAAAGGTGGAGGGGGATTCCAGAGAGACCACCAGGAGGCAGGTTAATTGCAGGGGTCATTACAAGTCATGGGCTGATCATCATAAAGAAATATTGAGCCTGTCTATTGCCCCTTGGCCAAGAATGCTCAGGGTAGCAATAATCATGTTTCAAAAGACTGAATATCACACTAGAGCTGGTGGGAAATAAGCCTTTTTTTGAAAAAAAAGAACATCTGACCAACCCCTTGTTGTGTATTCTTTGAAAAAAATTATCAAGTACGGATGTTGTTCTAAGTCATTTATCTTTTAAAAAAGATTTTATTTATTTATACATATGGGTATATATCTGTGTATGTGTACTTGTGAATGAAAAAGACCAGCAGAGGCCAGATAAAGGTATCAGATCCCCTGGAGCTGAAGGTACATGTAATCTTATGGAAGAGCAGTATGTGCTGTTAACTACCAAGCCATCTCTCCACTCCCAACTGTCCAAGTTTTCTTAAAAGAGAAGAATATCTAGGGCCTAATGATGTGTGTGAGATAGTGTCTCTTCTACCCCATGTTTCAGAATTAAACATATAACTTTGTAAAGCAAAGGAGCATCGTGGTTAATTTCAGCCACAGAGAAGAAACCATTAAGGGTCAAATGACATATAACAAATATGTTAAAAATGTAATGAGACCTGGTCCTGCCTACCACTCAGAATCACCTACCTGGTCATTATTATGATACAGCTGGGACTTTGCCTGAAGTCTGCTTCATCTGTGGGCTTTAGGAGCCCTTCCAGCAGTTGACAAACCTACAGGCCCTGATCTAGCAGGAATCCCTAAGGATTTCTACTTTGTCCTTAGTCTTGGCTTGCATGCATAAGAAAGCTATGGGGGGATGAGCCCCACATTTGTATTTCCCCTTCATGTTCATATCTGGGCCCCTCTTTCTGGGCACATCTCTCTTTGGACTGGAGTGTATATGAAAGCCAGCCACAGTGGAAGATGGCAGGGAACTCCCTGTTTGATCTTGGAATCAAGGCCCTCTTCTAGGTCTTATCCATAGCTGTCCTAATCTTTTGATTGAAGCATCTGTGATGGAGGGTTCCTCTGCACTTTCATCCTGACTTTCCTGAGAATCCCCTAAGAGACACACCTCTGAGTGGCTCTATGAGGCTGTCTCCAGAGTAGTTTAGCTGAGAAAGGAAGACTCAAATCAAGCATGAGTGGCACCACCTTTCAGAACAGCGACCCAACTGATAGAGAGGGACAAGGAAGAAAGCCACCTGAGCGCCAGCATTCACTTCCTTTCTCCCTCCTTCTAAATATACCCAGATGTGCAGGTAGATCCACACCCCTGCTGCCATGCATGTCTTCCCCACCACAGTGGATGCTTTCAGTTCAGTCTGTAAGCCAAAAGAAAGCCTTGGGTTACTTTCTGCTGGAGTATCTCATCACAGCAATGAGACAGGCAACCGAAGTAGAATCCCTGTCCACGCTCTTCTGTGTAGCCAATCACCACTGATGCTCCAGAGTGGCACCCCCCCCAGATCCCCCTTATGCTTTTGAACTCTCACCTTCTGTACCCTCACATCACTTTCCCAATACCCATTTCTGCCAGCTAAGCATGCTTTTAAGAGCAGGTTTCATTAGAACTTTTAACTAATGATGCTTTCAACAAGTTGAGTTTATTTTCTTCATGTAATGGGAAAGCCAGAGAATGTGAACACCAGTACTGTTGGAGAAGTTGCATTGGGACAGGGGAGCTCACCAGAGATGAGGAGTCAGACACAGTGTATAGTCAATTGGAAGTCTTTATTCCAGGTGGCTGGACCACACCCAAGTGTTCAGGGGCCTGGGGGTGGCCCCAGGTGTCCAGAACATGGGGTGTTAAGGGCAGAGACCTCATTCAGGCATCTCCCTTGGCATTTGCAGGGGTGGGGGGGCTTAACACAGTGATCATTTTGAAGCAAGCACCTTTAACAGAAGCTGATATAAGCAGTTAACCAGCTGGAGGGGGTTTCACATAAACAGGAAGCTAAGAAAAAAGGGCTAGCTGGAAGAAGGTCCACCCACATATACAGTCAGTGTTAACAAAGGCTAAAAAGTTAGCTAGGACATGCTGACCTTTGTTCCTAGAACAGAGTTGGGTACTTTTCTATGGGATTCTCCACTAAGGAGAACAGATTCAGCAAGAATCCAAGATCAACGAACCTCTGCACTGTCTTGCCCTGTCACGACATAATGTCAAGACTAGAGTCTGTGATTTCTCTTTACCTTTTCCTCATAGTGCCAAAATAGTTTTCTTGTTTGATATGTTTGCTTGGAATCGAGGCCAGACAAAGTGGGACAGATTAAGATAGTCATGAGTAGAAAATTGGATTTTCTAACTGGAAAACAAACCCTGCTCAAGAAGTTTCCCCCTGACTCTGAAACCACCTTTGTATTTTACTGAGGCCAGTTATAGGTCCTAAGTCCCTGCCTACCATCTGCAGGGAGGGCTGGGAAAACAGGGACTAAGCTATCACAAAGGATTTGCCTGGTACCAGCCCAGGCTAAGTGACAATTCTCTGATCATGGATGATAAAAGGAATAGATATCCATAGAATCTGGCACTTGCTACGTACTATCAACTCTTGAGATTTCATTTACAAGTTCCTCTCCAGGCTGTCACACATACATACACACATGCAATCTTATTCATCATTGTGCCTCCAAGTCTCAACACATTCGCCTACCTTATTAAACACATTCATGGATAATGAAAGTCTAGTTTGAATGCCTCTCACATCTAAATGAATTCTTTTAAGAGACAATCCAGTTTTCTTCTTTTCTTTTTACACCTCCTTTAAGATATAACAATCGATTCTTCATTAGTTTTCTGTTGGATGGGTAGAGGCACTCAGCAGCAACTGTAATAAGGTCAGCCTTGATGAATAGAAGCCCATGTTGTCAAGCTC
Source organism: Onychomys torridus (assembly GCF_903995425.1). Lineage (NCBI taxonomy): Eukaryota > Metazoa > Chordata > Mammalia > Rodentia > Cricetidae > Onychomys > Onychomys torridus. Next base: position 91,939,359 of record NC_050443.1, read on the forward strand.
CTGCATAACCTCCATCTCGACAACCATGGCCCCATTGTTCATGGTCCACTGGGCAATGACAGGATAGTTGGGGAAAGAGGCTGACTGTCCATAGAACAGGTCATCCTACCTACTTGATTACTGACTTCCTCAGCTAAAGTCACCTTTTGATGAGCATTTCCCTGGGACACAAGTATCTTCACATCTTTTTTCCATTTGGAGAGATCTATCCACATACTTCTTCCCATAATGTCCTTCTCACCAATTTTCCAATCATGTTCTTTCCAAGTATCTGACCACCTAGCCAGTCCATTGGCTAGTGCCTGTGAACCAGTGAGCAGTTACATATCTGGCCATTTCTCCTTCCAGACAAAATATATGGCCATATGTACTGCCCAAAGTTCTACACACTGCGAAGATTATCCTTCAGTCATCTATTTCAGGATTGTCCTAGAAAGGGACTGTAATGCTCCACCTGTCCACTTCTGGGTGGTGCCTGCATAATATGTAGAACCATCAGTAAATTAGGCTCTACTCTTCTCTCCTTCAGTCAACCAATTATAGGGAACACCCCGTGGAGCTATATGTGAATGCTTGGCAGCAGACGGCACTATATTTAAAAAAGTAGAAACCACAGGCATTTGGGCAACTTCATGTAACCTGCTTGTGCCTCAGAACCTCTTTTGTTGGATGGTGTATATACCACTTCCATTTAATTATAGACTGATGCTGTGCATGTTCTACTTTATGACTTAGTGGGTCATATAACACCCAGCTCATGATGGGCACCTCAGGTGGTATGGTAACTTGGTGGCCCATTGTCAAACGTTCAGTTTCCACTAAGGCCCAAGAACAGGCCAACAGCTCTCTCAAAGGAAGAATAGTTGTCTGTGGATGATGGTAGAAGCTTGTTCCAAAATCTCAAAGGTCTGTTCTGTGATTTGCCTATGAGCCTGCCAAAGGTCACAAGCAGCATCCCTCTCTGCCACTGATACCTCAAGTACCATCAGATCTGCCGGGTCATGTGATTCAAGTGTAGAGCATACTGCACAGCAGCCTGAATGTATAGAAGAACCTTCTCCTGATCTAGGCCCCATACAAAACTAGAAGCTTTCAGAGTTATGAGTCATGCTACCATAAAAATCACTTTGCCTGTGCTGCCCATTATAGGTCAGGCCATTATGAAAATTGCTTTGTCTGTGCTGCCCATTATGATAACTACAGTCACCTTGCCTTTAGTGATCCATTGCTGTCAACCAGCCCCTGCTACTTTGGGGCCCAATTAAACACCTTGCATTTAATTTATCCAACTGAGTACAGTGTCTCCAGCCCTAAGGTCTGGCACAAGGAAAGGGGCATCAGCAAAGCTCTTCATATGTGCTGGTGCCCCTCTTACCATTTTGCATCTTAAAGGATTAGTGAAGGGCATGGCTTTGGGGCCTTCCATTGTGAAGGATTAGGTTTTACACACAATACCCACCCTAGCATTGCAATTTCCTTGAGACTTAAAAATCCCCTCATCACTAAGCCACAGGATGTCAGGCATCTCCAATTCCTTTCCAGTAGGCCATCTTTTGACAAATGCTTCAGTCAACCATTTAAACTTTTGCCTCCGCCCCCCCTCTTTTTTTTTTTTAACTGTGTGAGCTTCCATATTAAACCTAGAATCTCCACTCAGTGGGTCCACATCAATAAACTCAGCCTGGTCCAGTTTTATGTTCCTTCTGCCAGTATCCCACACCCTTTTAATCTATTCCCACACATATTCCCTGACTTCTGTGTGAATGAATTAGCAAACTCATTAAGCTTTTTAGTAGTGTAATGCACCTCCTCATGGGCTACACTTTCTGTCTCTCTTCTAGGAGCCTGCTTAGCCTTAAGTCTGGTTATAGGTCTAGGGACAACTATTGGTGGGCCCCGATGGGCATCAGTATATTATTATCTTGCCTGACATTTCCTTCAGAGAAAGTCACTGCTGGTTTAGCAGACAATGAAGAACTAATATCCTCAAAGGTGGAAAAAGCAACAGGTCAGGGGGTGAGAGGTGAGTACATCTTCTGCTGAGGGTGGAGAGACTATTTCCTCAGGTGAGATAAACCCTTGAGAATGGGAAGGCTCAGTTTTCAACTTCAGTAGGATCCTCCCACACATCCCCATCCCAAGTTCAGGATCCCATTCTTTACCAATTAATGCCCTTACCTTAACCACCACACCCTCCAGGGCCGGAGCTTGAATTTTCATGGTAATTCAGCCAACCTTGTCATGAGGGCTTTGGTTTGCTTGAGCTCTGTAGCTGCTGGAGAGAAGATTTTCTTCCAGGGCACTCTTAGAAACCTTTAAAGTGTTTATGCACATCTGGTACAAGTCAGTTTTATCAGAGTTCATTGTTGTCCTTCACTGTATTCTGAGATGCTTAGAATTTGGTTAATTTTATCCTGGAGTTCATTCTTCTCTATTGTCAGTTTATCCAGGGATGCTAGGAGCAACCAACTAGCATCATTATTTTCCTTATTTTTCTACAAACTGTCACAAGTTTTGTACAGAGTCACCAAATTCATTGTCTCTCACAATTGGTGAAATAGAATAATCAAATGCATATGTCTCTTTAAGTCTAGAAAATAGTTTACACTATGGATTTTCAGTACTCTTCAAACTTCTAAGAGAGGTCTCAGTGACTGTAGGTGTTGGCGTGTTGGGAAGCCTATTCTAGATACTTTAAAAAGTCATCTTTATACTGCCGTTGCTCTAGAACCACTTAGTCCAGTTCTCAAGAGGAACATAATTGATATGTAAATAGAAATGGGATTATTAAAATAGCTTACAGGCTTTGGTCCAGCTAGTCCAACAATGGCTCTCTACCAACAGAAGAACCAAGAATCCATTAGTTGTTAAGTCCATGAGGCTGGTTGTCTCAGCTGGTCTTCAGTATAGGCCAGAATCCTGAGAAGTAGGCTCTAATGCCAGTGAAGGAATGGATTCGCCAGTGCGAGTGAGGGCAGCAGGCAAAGAAAACAAGCTTCCTTCTTCCAACATGTCCTTCATACAAGCTGCCAGCAGAAGGTGTGGCCCAGATTAAAGGTGGATCTTCCCACTTCAAAAGATCTGAATTAAAAGTGTGTCTTCCCATTTCAAATGATTTAATTAAGAAAAAAAAATCCCTCAAGAAGTGTACCCAGCCACTTGAATTTCAGTTATATTCCAGATATAATCAGTTGACAACCAAGGATAGTCATCATCATATTTATATATGTGATATATCATATGATATATCACATAGAAAAAGCTTGTTAAATAAAATATAAATAAGGTATATCTTACTCTTTTCCATTTGCCCCAAGCCCAAGTTGTTGGGTTAAGTTATTGGGTCCCGATCAATTCTCCACAAACAAGTCTCACAGAGTCTTTGTTTCTAGCACCCTCTCCCAGTAAATGTTTTATGAATGAATGATAACTAATTCTGGAGTGTGTTGGAGCCTTCAGAAAATGGAGCCTTGTTGGATGAAATGAATCCCCTGGGGGCCTTCAATTTTGATAGACTGGCCCTACACCCTATTTGTCCTTGATCTCTGACTGTGACACAGTGTGACTGGCTACTGCATACTCTTGCTGCCTTATCTTCCCCATGATGAGAGACCACAGCCTTTAACTCCGATTCCCTTTTCTGGTTTGCTCTTCTATTGCCATGACAAAACACCATGACTAAGAACGTCTTGGAGAGGAAAGGGTTAAATTCATCTTATGCTTCCAGGTTGCAATTCACCCTGGTAAGGAGAGAAATCCAGGCAGGAACTAAAGGTAGGAACCCGGAGGAATACTGTTTCTTGCTCCCTCTCAATTGCTCAATAAGATCTCCTATAAAACCCAAGACTACCTGTCAGGGATGATACTACTCATGGCTGGACCTTCCCACATTAATCAAGAAAATACCACCACCCCCACCACCACCCCACTTGCCTACAGGTCAGTCTGATTGATGCTTTTTTTTTTTCCAACTATGGTCCTTCTTCCTGAGTGACACTAATTTACATCAAGTGAACAAAAACCAAATCAGCACGCTGCACTAGTCTCTGAATCTATGTCCTTATGACCCCTAAGCAGAGGTTGTGACCTTACTGTTAGGTGGGATAGGGCCTTGAAAACATGTTTTCACTTTTCTTCTCTCCTGTGTACATTATCACAGGCTTTCAGAATGTCTGCTAACTCTGGGATGTAGTTCTGAAGTCAGATAAAGGTTGGTAAGGGTCTATACAATGGCGTGATCATACCCCTGGACAGTGAGGCCATGATCAAGTTAACATTGGGCATCTTTGTGAAGTAAGATAATGTAGTAGCCTCAGCACTGACCATGCTGCCCCCACTGGGCCTCCATATTTATTCCCGGGTCTTTCTACAGTCACTCCCTCACTGGTAAGATGAAATAAATTTTGCTGAGTATACACTGGACCACCTCCATGGAAAACAGCTCTGAGATCACAGAGAAATGTTATAAAGTATTCCAAGAAATATCCAGTAAAAGAAAATTTACTGGAATCGGGGAAAAGGTTGGCAAACGACAACAAACCCAAGCTTCATTTGGCCATCTGTTATCTCTGTCTGAAGAGCTCAGTGAGGGAGCTCCCTCAAGCCCTCCCTCCACAACAGAATCAGAGCTGACATCAAGCATAATAACAAGGACTCTTTACTAAGCATGAGCCAGGACCTTTAACAACAGCAGTGACATTGCCCACCACTACTGACTAGTTACTGAATGCAACACAGTACAGTAGGACCTTCCAGGAATTGTCTGTCCATGGGAAGTGAACAAGCCACTGAGGATGATGCAGATACACATGCTCAATGTCATTTCAGTAATCTGTTATCTCCCAAGTCCATCAATTTCTGAGATCTCTCTCTCTCTCTCTCTCTCTCTCTCTCTCTCTCTCTCTCTCTCTCTCTGTTGGCCCTCTTCAACACTAGACAGCAAACCCACATCATAGCAAATTCTAACTTTACCCCAGCAGGCAAACGCCCCAAGGAAAGAGAATATCAAATAAATAAACCCTTTAGACAGAAGAGGTTCAAACGCTTAAGGGATTGGGAATAATGTTTCTGGAAATGTTCATACGGTTTTAAAAGTTTGGAAGTGATCGGTGAATTACTTAGGACTTTGATACCCCAAAGTCTGAATGCCAGCACACCAAGAAATTTAATTTAGATTTCTTTAACATGCTCTCTCCCGATAAGCGAGCATTCAGTATATAAATGGGATGCAACATGACTGCCAAATTGCAACACCGAATGGAGAAAATTTGTCATTTTGAAATGCTAAGGGAATTCTTACTAACAGCTTTCTCATCTTGTAAAACTATTATTTTTCTGAACCATAATATGATTTATAAGCCTCAGCTGAATTTTACACTTTTGATGGGAATAGTCTCAAAGGAAAAAAAAAATGTATTTTCTCAGAATATAAAATTCTCTTAGGAGCTGACCAAATGAGGAATAAAGTGAGACAATTTCTACAACTAAGTGAACCAAAGTCTTGATCTCTGTGAACACATTTGTGCGTGAATATTTGTCTACCTCAGCAATTGTGGCTCCTTTGGACTTTTTCTTGTGCTGAATAATTTCCAGAGTGACACCAACTACCCAAATACTACAACACTGTCCTAAGCCCAGTGCCCCCTCTCTGTGCACTCAGATCCCCTCAGACCTCGGCCATGTTAAAGGTCTCTGTATCCAACACTCACCAGACAGATCACCTCATACCCTGTAGACTCTCATCTTCTCTATAACTCTGTTTCTCTTGCTTAGATCCTAATTTTGAAACTATAGCAAAATCCACAGTGATATTTATTCCAACCCTCAAGAACTTATAATCCAGCATAGGAATCAAGGAAAGAGCAAGCAGTTATACCATGGGTTAGTAAGTGCTGTGTGTGCAGTATCCCAAGACCTCTGGCTGTCGTAGGAAAGATAGTTAAGGAATCAACCTGGAAGAAGGAATGTCTTGGTTGGGTATGAATTGGGTAACTGGTTTGTGTGTGTGTGTGTGTGTGTGTGTGTGTGTGTGTGTGTGTGTGTGTGTGTGTGTGTGTGTGTGTGTGTGTGTGTGTGTGTGAGAGTGTGTGTGTGTGTGTGTGTGTGTGTGTGTGTGTGTGTGTGTGTGTGTGTGTGTGTAGATGCCTGTGCAGGCCAGAAGAATGCATCAGATTTCCTGGGGTGGGACTTACAGGTGTTGTGAGCTGCCTGGCATGGGTCTGAGATCAGAATTTGGGTTGTCTGGAGTATAGCAAGTACTCTTAGCTGGCAAGACAATGCTCTATTCCTATGTTTGGTTTTGTTTTTTTAAGATAAAGATAGTTTTTGGTTTTTTTTAAGGAAATACCTTACATTTTATATAGTCTCAAGGGGTGAAGAACCTGGACAGCTTATACGAAATACACACCTTCCACTTGTAGTCTGTATAAACTTTTGCAATAGTATTCTTCTAAAGTTAGGGGTAAGTACTGTTCATGATCATACTGTGAAATAATAGATTTTACCATTGTTGTCTTATTCACAGGAAATTGAAAAGCACTCAGGGCATTCCTCACAGGTGCTTGCAAAGTTGACTGTGAGTGAGGTATTTAGCTAAGATGGAATAGCATCAAAATTCTGGAACCTGGGGAGCTTGGCAAGCAATGGTGACAAATTAAGCCAAGGGTGTTTCAAGGGAATAGTAAAAAGCTTTCAGTACCTGTTAGTATATTATCCTGGTGTAGTTTATAAAAATGTACCCTTCAAGCTGATATGGTTGAACCCCTAGCTAGTGGTGCTGTATCAGAAGGTTGTGGAACATTTTGGAGGTGAGCTTTGCTTCAGGATGTGGGTCTTTGGAGGGTAGCCTTGAGCTTTGTAGCCTTGTCTTGCTTCCTGTCCCACCTCTGCCAACAGTCCACTAAGATGCAAGCATTTGGCTGCACCACACTTCTGCCTAGACAGAGCCCTGCATCCCCATGCCTTACTGCTGTAATGAACTATGTTCCCTCCAACTGTAAGCTGCACAGGCCACTCTCCCTCTGTGTTGTTCCTTGTCAGGCATTTAGCCCAAGCAATGAGAAAAGAAGCTGTCTCAGTTAGGGTTTATATCGCTGTGATAAAACACCATGACCAAAAGCAGCTTGGGGAGGAAAGGGTGTATTTCATCTTACAGCTCATAGTCCACCATGAAAGGAAGTCAGAGCAGGAACTTGAAGGCAGGAACTGACGCAGAGGCCATAGAGGAGTACTACTTAATGGCTTGCTCCTCATGGCTTTCTCAGTCTGTTCTTATGCACCCAAGACCATCAGCCTGGGGGGAGCTGGGTTCCCCCACATCAATCAAGAAAATGCCCCACAAAGCTTATCCCATAGGCCAGTCTGGTAGAAACATTTTCTCAGTTGTGGTTCCCTCTTCCAAAATGACTCTACTTGTGTCAAGTTGACATAAAACTAACCAGCAGAGAGACTAATATCCCTATTGTCCATCCATTTTCAAACATTTGTTGGAAGAGAACTTTATTGAAATACAACTTGATTTGCCTGGGACCTCTGTACCATGTGACTCACACCAACCTATTGTCACTCATTGGCCCAAGTGGTCTTTAGAAAGAACAGATCTGGTTAACCACAGTCCTGGGGCATGCCCCTCAAAGACACTTACTAAACTTAAAGTAAAAGGTCATCTCTTAGCAGGCCCTGGCTGATGTGGTGATGGGCTTGATTACCTCCCCACTTACCTCACATCATCTCCTTGACTTTCTATGCATGTGTCTTTCAGCAAGCCCATGCCCCCACCACCTCAGGGATTTTATTTTTTTAAAAAAATGCCCTCTCCTTTTCTTCTCTCCTTTAATTGCCTGGTTAGTTGCCTTCTCTCCCAGTCTCAGCCGAGCTGTTCTTTTGCAGGGAAGCATTTTCCAGCTTGGTCAGGCTTCTCTACTGCACTCTGTGGATGTTTCCATGGTAGCACTCAATCACCGTTAGCCTCAATCATTAGCTGTGGATTTGGTTGTTTCATGCTTCCCCCTCCTGTGACATGAACTTTGAGAAGAAACTGAGTAGCCCCATCTCTGTTGTTCATGATAATAGCCCTGGTGCCCTCCTTGGTGCCAGCCACTAAGCATGCCCTCTGGCAATAACTTGTTGAAAATGTGCCCATAAATACTACAAGAAGTCAAAGGGGAGGAAGTTTCTGTGGTTGACATGAGGAGGAAGCCCTCCACTGAACCAGAACTGTGGATCTTAGGCACTTCCTAGGAGGTCTACTTTTTACCCTCCTGCAGGGGTCCCCCACCACAAGAGGATGCCCTCAAAGTGCTTCTTCAGTGGCAGAGTGTTCTGATGAACAAAAGACTTTATTATTTGACTTTGAGGTAGAGAGGGTTATTATTCTTTTGGCCTGAAGGGACTTTCCCACTTAATGGTCAAGAGAATGGATAAAATGATCAAAGTCGTTTTGTGTAAACAGGAAGCATATTTCATTTACTTATTTCAACATCATGCCTCTCTTGGATGGGATAAGACTGTAAAAAACATCAGTGAAGCTGGTCAGAATTGTATTCTTTTGTGCAAGAGTAGATGTAGCGTAGACATTTCTTTGGAAAGTTATCTTGGCCTTTGCCCAGACCATTGGGGAAATTGTCTCTACTCAGTACGGATCCCTGTGGAGAATGTGGGCCAGTTCCTAGGTCTGGGATCATGGGAGTCAAACAGTTATTCTGTGTGGTCAGCTGTAATGGAGTCAAGGGATGCCTTTATCTGTTAAATAGGGTGAATCGAAGTGAAAATTACCTTTTGATTGAGTAGCATTGCTGAAGGAAATCAATAGAAATGGCTGGAGATTTATCGGCACCAGCTCAATTTTGTAGACTCTTAAATTGCTGGGACACTGGGTTTCAGGATTCAACCTTTTCAAGGCCGGTGGAAAATAAACAAGAGAGTGAGTTACAGGAGAAACAGCACGTCTGCTCTATCCCAGAGGAAAGAGAAAATACATGCTGACGAAGCTACATCATTTGCAACCTCAAAATATGTGTTCTAAATTCTCAGAGCCCACGTTTGACGTGTTTAAGAGAGAAGACCACAGCTGACGTTGTCTTTGTTCAGAGTGTAGGAGATGGTTTTGTCTAGACTTTCAAGAATGATATAGAATGACATTTTTAGAACACATCAAAAAAATTTTTTTAAATTCCTCTTCCTTTCAGGAAAATGGTTTGACATGCTTCTAGAATCTGAATGTGGTGGATCTATAAATGGCCTCCACCACTTAAGAGGAAGAGGAAGGTAAAACAAGGCATTGAGAAAAAAATGCTGAAAATGTCATTGGTTCCGTTTCTGACTTCAGTAGCAGTGCCATCAATAAAAACTCAGTGTCCAGTGTTGAGGGGTGGTTTCTCGGCACCTGCTAGGCTGTTGACAGTTCTCGGGGTGATGTTCATGGTGTATGTGCTGCTTGCCTGTTGAGGGATGAAGAACAGAAGAACAGAGAGCAGAGGGAATAATACCCAGAGTCACTAAGCACGGGTGGCCAAGCAAGGACTGGGTTTGACTGTCCCTCCAAACTTGCCCTCTCACCACTCTGTCGATGTCTCCCTCCCCCACAGGGCCAGCATTGTACAGAAACGCATTATTTACTTTCAAGACGAGGGCTCTCTGACCAAGAAGCTGTGTGAACAAGGTAAGAGCATGCGGGTGGGGAGGGCAGGTGAATGAGGGGGCCTCTTTCAGTTTAAGCCTGGCTACAGGAATTCAGTCACCGGAGCTTTCTGAGTTCCCCTGGGCTCTGCTTCCTCACGTAGCTCTGATTTTTAATCTGGCTGTGTGCTATGGATAATTGGATCCGCCTTAAGCTCTAATTACTCAGCTTGATTCCCTGGGTAGGAGATAATGTACCTTATATTGGTGCTGTCTTCTTATTTTTGTGAAACAGTGATTATTCTGAAGAGGTTCCTTGGAATAATTCACAGGACTTAATTAAGGAATGCACAGTTGTGTACCTTTAAAAAGCCTATGGTGGCTCTTGGGATAATCTCCCCTCAGAACTTGTATGGAATCTGAGTAATATGGGAGATTTTCTCCAACAGAAACCAGTAGAAGATAGGAGTGTCAGGGGTGGGAGGGTAGGGGACACTAATCTTGTGATTTTACCATGATCAAGTCTCTGGTCCTCCGATTGCCAAGTTCATAAACCCCCTCTCCTTGGATTGAACCATTCTAATAAATGTCTTTATTCTGGTGCTAGGGATCAAATCCAGGGCCTTGTACATGCTAGATAAGCACATGACTATGAGCTACACCCCTTCCCAGGCCTAGAGCATCCTAATGAAGTAGATTGGGGGAGATTAGAGAAGGAGCCTGGGTTCAGATCAGGCCTGGGATTAAGCCTGCATCTATTGCCTCCTACAACCATGTGACTTAATAATATACAACAGGGCTGCAAGATGGCTCAATGGGTAGAGCTCTTACCACACAACTGTGAGGGCTTGAGTTCAGAGCCCAGAATCCAAATAAAGGTGGACATGGTACTTCAAGTCTGCAATGCCATCATTCATCTGTAACATACAAGATGGAAACAGAGGGGGGATTCCTAGGTGCTCCCAGGACAGCTGGCCAGAATTCTACAGATGAAAACAAGAGACTCCATTTCCAAACAAGGTGGAAGACAAAGACTTACAGTTGATGTCATCCTCTGCCCTCCACCTAAGTGCTGCAGCATGCCTGCATTCACAAACACCAACCCAGGCATGCACACACATCACCCACACAAGACTGAATATGCATGCATGAGTGTATGTGTCTGTGTGTGTGTGTACACATGCATGGTACTTATTGCTGTCTATATTCAAAAATTTGTTAATCTGCTGTTAAAAAATAAGACCTTCAGTTATTGGATGAGAGTTCCAGGTGTCCAATTGTTGAGAAGGAGGAGGGACTGCAAGAGCGTGAATTGTTGAATCCAAGATTGCAAAAAGCACAGGGACAAATAGCCAATCGAAAGAAAGCACATGAATTGTGAACCAACAGCTGTGGAGCCCCCAGCTGGATCAGGCCCTCTGGATAAGTGAGACAATTGAATAGCTTGATCTGTTTGGGAGGCTCCCAGGCTGTGGAACCTGGACCTGTCCTTGGTGCATGAGCTGGCTGTTTGGAACCTTGGGCTTACACAGGGATACTTTGCTCAACCTGGAAGGAGGGGACTGGACCTGCCTGTACTGAATCCACCAGGTTTAAATGAGTCCCCAGGGGAGTCTTGGTCCTGGAGGAGAGGGACTAGAGGAGAGGGGATGGGGGGAAGGTGGGGGTGGGGGCGGGAGGGGGGAGGACAGGGGAACCCATGGCTGATGTATAAAATTAAAACACATAATAATAATAATAATAATAATAATAATAATAATAATAAATTAATAAATAAGACCTTAAACATCTAAACTGGTCTAGAGGTTATTAGGTAACTCAGTGAAAACAGATGCTCTGTAATTATACGGCTTAGTTATCTCACTTCTATTCATTTGTGCAGAATTTGTATTTGCCTTTTCAGTAATTAGTCTTTTCAGAAGGAATAATCCTCTCCAACTATAGCAAGTCATAAAGTACTAAGAAAGGTAGAGAGCGTTCTCCTGGGAAAATAATAATCATTGCTAATAATTTTGAGTATTTGCTACGTGATGGACACTATTCTAAACACTGTCTACTCATTGATTATGTAATCTATATAATAGCCCTAATAGTAAAGGCTATTTGATCAACCCTATTGTAGCTGAGGAGCCTGAGGTAGAGACAGTTCATTTACAGCCAGCAGTGGAGGGCAGGAGTTGACACCAGGAGCCTAGGCTCTGAACCACTGCCCGCTGTAATGTCGCATCCTTCTATGGTCAGCTCTGTCTATGGCAGAGCAATGTACTGTCTTCTTGTTTAAAAAAAAAAAAAAAAAAAAAAGCTAGAATCAAAATGTTAAGTAGACATGTGTGGAGATAGATGCCTGGCATCAGGGTGGGAATTCTAGGCACTCTGGCCAAGAAGACTTGCTGACTTCTTGATGAGCACTACTCATGGGATGAGGTCTTCCCTCTAAGCCATTTAGTAGACAAATGGTTCAGTCGGCTTTTCTCCAAACAAGGAGCATTTTTCTCTCTTTTTAGACTCGTGGTTCCTAAATGACAACCTTACTCCCCACCCTCCCTCCATGAAATTATACCCAGTTCCCATGAGCTGGGCTCCAGGGTGTTCTGCCTCACACATAGGCTATGTCTTGATCTTCCCCTGTAGGTAACTAGACTCAGCCATTGTGGTGTGGTTCTGTTAGATGGACTGTCAGAGGCCAGCCTTACTTCCAGGATCTGAAAGTCCTTAGGAAGATACTTCACACTCCCATGTACTGATAGGCATCCATCCTGTAGCCTCAGTGCTGATCTTAGGAAGCCTTGTCTAAGCTGTGTGTGTGTGTGTGTGTGTGTGTGTGTGTGTGTGTGTGTGTGTGTGTACACGTGTGTGCATATGCACGCGTGTGCGCTAAAATTCAGTGGGTACAGTGATGGTGAAATAGCATGGCATAGCCCTGGATGCTTCTCTCAAGCTGTGCTCCTAGGAAAATGACTAATCATGCCATCTATACAAAAACTCTTTGCAACTTGATGGACTGAAAAGGCCCAGCAAGTCCTCATGCTGTTGGCTTTTGTGTGCTTATAAACGATCCCTGGAAATAGCAGAGCCATGAAAAAATTAACATCAAAGTGATCACATTAAGAAAACCATTTAAATATAAGCAGAGCAAAGGGATTTTTAAAATGTATTCAATCACTCAGCAAACTCCAGCTTTTCATCAAAGTCTCTATGTTCCCTTCTTCCTTGTTGAATCAAATCAAATCTGTTAAGAAAAGAAATAGTGGAACTTGGAGCTATCATTTATTGCCCAAAATTACAACCATTCATCCATAGGTGATGAAATATAGCCACAAGGATAAAAAGCAGTGAACGCTAGTATGTGTGTGAGTATGTGTATGTGTATGCACATTTGTATCCATAAATATGCGCATGTATTCCAGGCTAGGTGGCTCGTGAGATTCCAGGGTATTTCCTTGTCTTTACTTCCCATCTGTATTAACGGTGCAATGACAGGCATTTGTGCTACACACCTGACTATTTTGCACAGGTCCTAAGGACTCGAACTCTGGTCCTCATGCTTGCATGGCAAGCACCTCTGCCCACTGATCCATCTCTCCAGCCTGTGATTTTTAAAAGCAACATAATGTGAAATTGCTTGCAATCAAAAAATAGAGAAACACAACCTATTCCAGAAGATGATCTATGATAGACATATGGTCACACACTTGGACACTGTGTCACAAACAGAAGGGGAATGACAGAGGATGATGGGAGATGGGGAAACTAGAGAAGAGAAGAGGATATAAGCAGAGGACAGAAGATGAGAAGATGAGAGAGGGAGAAAGAAGAGGAAGAGGAAGCGAGGAGCTAGCTGGGTCAGTGAAGCATTTGCTTTGCAAGCGTGAGAACCCCATACAATCTCCTAACCCCAAGAGCCACCTAGAAAGCTGGATGCAATGGATTCCACTTGTTGGCCCAGCTCTGGAGAACAAAGACAGATGGCTCATGAAGCTCACTTTGCAGCCAGCCTGCCCAGCCTATTTTGTGAGTTACAGGCTGGTTAGAGGCCCTGTCTCAAAAAGCAGGTGGATTGGGACTCAACAGTTAAGAGCAGATGCTGCCCTTGCAGAGGACCCAGCATCCATGTTGGATATCTCAGAACCACCTGTAACTCAAGTTCCAGGGAATCCATCACCCCCTTCTGACCTCCAGGGGCACCTGCACTCACATGCAAAAACCTATATATGGACACACATGTATATGTATAATTCTTAATTTTTTTAAAGTTAAAAAAGCCAGATGTGTGGCCCCTGAGGAATGACAGCTAAGGTTGTCCTCTGGCCTCCACACACATGAACACTCTTCTACACTGGCACCTGCACACACACACCACACCTGCTCACGTATACACAAACACATGCATGTACACATACATATGCACAAATAAAAAGAGAGAAGGAAAAGGGGATGATAGGGGAAAGGAGACCTAAGAATAACAGAAGAGAATTTCAAAAGCCAACAAATTCAGGATAGAAAGGAGGAGGAATATCAGGTGTGATGGGGTGGCCAAGGTCGTATACTCAAAACTTGGGAAGGCGAGGCAGAAGGATTGTGAATTCAAGACCAGCCTGGGCTACACAGTGAAAATCAGTTTTAAAAACTAAATCAGGTGCTGGGTGTGTTCGGTGATACAGCAGTGGCCTAGCACGAGAGTTTGGATTTGATCCCCAGTCCTGCACAAAATAAATGAAATAAAGCTGGTTGTGGTGGCTCACACCTTTAATCTCAGCATTCAGGAGATAGAGGCAGACAGATCTCTGTGAGTTCAAGACCATCCTGATCTATATAGTAAATTCCAGGCCAGCCAGGGATACACAGTGAGACCCTGTCTCAAAAGACCGTGTGTGTGTGTGTGTGTGTGTGTGTGTGTGTGTGTGTGTGTGTGTGTGCATGTATGTATAATACATGGGAAGAAAGGAAAACTGAGGCCATAACTCCAGGGCTGAGTTTACGTGGCTTGGCAGCCCAGCACTTTAACATAGGGAGTATGTTAGTGTTGGCCATCACTGCCCTTTGAAAGCCTACTTTGTTAGCAAAAGGCCTGTCCTTGGTAGGAAACAGTTCCCCTTTTTAAGCTTAGAAATTCAATTTTTAAACGGAAGCTTATTTTTCCAGAGGTCTGTTATAAATTCATTTCTGTAAAGCCTTATCAGTATCCTCAACTTTTCTATCTAAATCTAAAAGCCCTCTTGATAAGTAAAGCGCCCAATTGGTCTTATTTTGGGTGTTCTGGAGATCGTTGCTGCCTCATTTAACAGCACCTGGTAGTTACGATCAAAATCCCAGCATGTGGCTCTCAGTGCTGAATCCCCTTTTCAAAGCTAATTTAGATGTATTTTACAATGCAGCTCATCATTGTGGGACTGCAAAAGGACCAGATCTTCTAGTTCAAGTGACCTCTCCTAAAAATGTACTAGATGGGGTTTGTCCTTACTACCCAAGTGGCTCACACAGGAATCAAGTCCAGATTTCGTATACATGTGTTACTGGGCAGCTTGCTCCTAGACATCGGCAGACAGCACTCTAGCCCATGATTCATTCTTTGGGTGGCTGCTGCCTTTTCCTTTGAGCCTCTTTAGAAATCTCTGAAATCTATAGGGAGAAGATTTTTTTGAATGTACTTCATTTGGAAAAAAATAAAACAAAAACAAATTTTATTATTTTTTTTAACTAGGTATCATTTATGCAAACTACCCGGGTGGGTCTTTCCTGAGTGACTGAAATCAGAGTGAGTTCATAGGCTCTGAACCAAAAAGGACGTGGGCCCCTCTTCTGCCTGAATGGCTCATTTATCCTGTGATTTTGATCAAATCACCCAGCCTGCTTCTTGCTTTTGATGATCTGTAAAACAGGGATGCCGTCATTACTTTTCCGTTACTGTAATAAAATGCCCTGGTAAAAACAACAGAAAGAACAGAGGCTTTATTTTGGCCTACTATTCAAGGAGGGGGGATGCAGCCTACCATGCCAGGGAAGAGACAGTGGCAGGGAGCAGAAGCTCGTCACATTGCATCTACAAAGAGTGTGCAATATAGCCTCAAGGCCCTCCCTCAGTGACCTAATTCCTCTAGCAAGGTTCGGCCTTCTAAAGCTTCCACAATCTTCCCAAACAATGTCACCAATTGGGGATCAAGTATTCAAACCCAGGAGCCTCTGGAGGATACTTCACATTCAAACCTCAAGGGATAACCAAAGTATTTCTTACAGCAATGTAGAAAGGGCTCAGCATGTCCAAGGGACTCGGTACATTACTGATATCATGACAATGTCTCATACTTTGTCTCCATCCCCAAGCTCACTTCTGACCATCATTGGTTTTTCATGTTCAAACCTGGTGAGCTCAGCAAATTCTGAAAGAGATGGGAAAATGCTGTTTCTGACATGCAAAATGGTTTTCATCCCCTTGGTTTCTGCTCTTTGTACAATATTTAAGAAAAAAATGTCCAACTTGCAAAAAAGGAAGATTGGTGCTACCGCAGCTGGGAGAAGTACAGAGCACGCCGTTGCAGCAAGAGTCATCTGTGGGCATTGTCCCCGCTCGCAGGCAGCCGAGCAGAGGAGGAGCGCTAAGCACTTAGGGCCGTGAGCTTAACGATCAGAAATGCTGAATTTATTCATATAATCTCTCTTTCCCTACTTATCAGCTACTCACAGCTAAAAATGGGGATGGAGAGGGAGTCTTAAGTTGTTCCTGGCTGCTTCTACACTCAGAAGGAAACTTGAACTTGTGAACACATTTGCAACATTCCCCACGTCCACTTACTTCCCAGGACGGTCTTTGAAAGCGCGATAAGAGACATAATTGCATAAGACTTCTTCTTAATTTCCAACAATTTTTTAAGCCTCTACTGGCTCTCGCTTTTCTCCTTCAAAACTACCCCTGCCTCTGCTCTAGTCCAGCATTTGGGCCGTGAAAAGTACTTCTTAGGGAAAATGGATTCATATTCCTCTTGAAATCCTGTAAGAGATGCCGGGCAGTGGTGGCACACGCCTTTAATCCCAGCACTTGGGAGGCAGAGGCAGAGGCAGAGGCAGGCGGATCTCTGTGAGTTCAAGGCCAGCCTGGTCTACAGAGCGAGTTCCAGGAAAGGTGCAAAGCTACACAGAGAAACCCTGTCTCAAAAAAAAAAAAAAAAAAAAAAAAAAATCCTGTAAGAGATGCTTCTGTGATGGGATGGGAGGAAGGCAGGATACAGAAAGAACAACTGGGTGAGGGCTGGAGAGACAGTTCCATGGTTAAAATGCTTTCTCCTCTTGCAGATGACCCGGGTTTGCTTCCCAACACTTGCATCAGGTGTTTCACAACACCTGTCACTCCATCTCCAGGGGATCTGATTCTCTCTTCTGATCTTCTCAGTACCTACACACATATGGCGTGCGCGCGCCACACACACACACACACACACACACACACACACTCCACATCCTTAAAATGAAAAGAACAACTGAGTAAAAGTCAGCATTGATTTCCCCAAATCTCCCCATCCTAAAGATTCTAGACTCTTGGTCCCATAGAATACCTCAGATTATGAGAGCAAGAACTTTGGATTTTTGTATTTGCAGATTGCATATTCATAGTTGATAAATGTAAAGTCCACAGCAATCCAAGTGCTGAGTCTTAGAGTCCAGTGCAACTGCACTGTGTCTTCTTTACACAGGGATCAAGGACAACACAAGCTGCTGCAAGGCTGCCTTTGACAAGGCCCCCAACTTGCTTTCTAACTCGATTTCCCATTTCAGATCCCACACTGGACGGGGTGACGGACAGGCCAATCTTAGACTGCTGTGCCTGCGGAACTGCCAAGTACAGGCTCACATTTTATGGGAACTGGTCCGAGAAGACTCATCCAAAGGATTACCCTCGTGAGTACAGCTGCTGCTTTATGGGTCAGGGAAAGCACATCATTAACATCCTGTCTGATCACAGGATCCGTAGGCTGAGCTGTGTTGGCCTGCTCATTATTGGCCCCGGATTTGTGAAACCTGCACCCCAAGAAAGTGAATTCATGGACACGTGCAGACATAATCCTGGTGTGCTTTTAGAGTTCTCCTGTAACACTGTTCTAAGAGTTTTATTTGTGGTTCTTAAAACAGTTCCTGAAGTCAAGTTACTATATCTTCAAGCCAAGTATTTTGCAGCCTCCTAAAACAGCTGGACCCATGTTATAAAACAGACCATTTGTTAGGGATAGCTGGCAAAGGAATTCTCTTGACTCCATAGACAGTGTGACAATTACTCAGTATCCTTAACCCTAGGAAGGTGTCAGGTCATTAATCAATACGCCATTTCTCTACTGGTTCCAGATGTCACCTTCTGATGCCACCTGACACCAGGCTCAGAGCAGCCAAAACCAATCTGTGAGAGTTGTCAAGAAGCCCCAAACTTGCTATGTGGGGACTAGATCCTAAAACAGGACAGTTCAACTCTTTTTAGTCAGACTGTCGTCTCGACACATTTGAAATGAGCCAGGCACTGTGCTGAGCCTTAAAGATACGATAGTCAGCAAAAGAAGAGATACAGTGCACGTCCCAACCCTTTTAGAGATTGTGAGGAGATAGACATTAATCAAACAATCACATGAAATTTGTAGCTGTGAATAGTGGGCTGATTCCACATTATTAAGCGTGTTTACTGATGGCACATCCTTGCATTGGAAAATAACCTGTGGCTGTGGGTGGCACTGGGTGTATTGTGTCTGGGCTTGGCCCATTTGGTTCTTAGGTATGTGCTTCTCTCTGAAGTTACCACAGCTGGAAGGAAGTGCAGACATGGGAGAGATTAAAAAGAGGGGAAGGGCACATGGCAGAGACTTAAGTAAACACTGGGTAGATCAGAACTGCCCTGGTGCCCAAGCAGCCCACCCAATGGGGACTCCAACATTCTTAGCTAGATCAAGAGGTTATAATTTAATTTCACCCACATAAAATTGAAGTTTGGAATCTGTAGTGCCCCTGGCTAAGTCATCCCTCAGTCTCTAGGATTCAGCCAGCTGGGTAGGAGACCTGTGGGAATAAACTGAGCCTCTCTGCCTGGCAGCAGGCACTTAACAGCAGAATGCTGCTGTGGGGGGACCCCTACAATGTCCCCACTAATGGAAGAGAGAAAATGGTAAGGCCATTACTCATCTTTTGTGATCCTAAGGAGTTTTTCTCATTTCTATCTGACCACCATTGTCTCCCAGAATTAGGTGGTAGTGTGAGGGTACAAAATCATTGTTTCTGGGCCTCTGGGGCAAACCACATGCAAACCTACAGAGAATTGCTATGGTATTGAGAGCTTAATAAATAAAGCAGATGTGTGTTCCTGATTCCCAGAATTATTCTATTGTCAGGCATTACATTACAGAGCCAGGCTCTGCCCTGATTTCTGTTGGAAAAATTTATCATGCAGAATAGCACTTACCACATTGCACTGGGATTATTTCCTTGGGAAGTTTTTTCCCCACAAGACTGGGACTTCTTCTGGGATAAAAGCCATGACCTGTTTCATCTTTGAGTCTTTGTCCCTGTACATGCCTGGTACCTTCCTGAGAATTGGGTGGTGACTGTGGGACACACTTGCTACCATTGGGGAGGCAGATATCCAGCTGACACTGAATAATGATGGCCAGTACTGAGCAGGGAGTGTGAACTAGACCTTCTTTGGAGGGCAAAGGGTGAACTTGGGGACTTAAAGGACTGGAGCCCCTGGGAAGGACACAGGCATTGTCCATGATGGCTTCTGTGATCTAGGCCGCAGGGATATTTCTGTCTTGATAATCAGCCCTGTTGTCAGCCCAGAGAAGCTTCTTGACAACTAGCTGTCAAGAGCCAAGTCCCTTGTATCTTTTTAATTAGTCATCCAAAATGTCATTTTCCAAGCAGGGATTTGGGGACAGTGGCTCTCAGCCTCTTCAGTCTTTGCATCCTTTTAACATGTTTAAGAATCACAGAAAGCATTGATATGCTTTTGTAAAATCTCCCTCAGCGTTCACCTTAGAAGCAATGAAAGCTGAGAATTTTTTTAATTATTAATTTTCAAGTAGCATAGAGTGCTAATAAATATGTTGCGTATTTAATAAATTTATCACATGATGACAAAAAACAGTATTATATTTAATTAAAATTATTGTTCAAAAAATTGTGAAAAGGGTGTCATTGTTCTACATTTTGACCACTCTCTGTAGTGTCTGTATGGATTAGGAGTAAGCACATGGACTGTCATTCACCTTTGTTTCTGCATTCAACCTATTGTGATACATTTTTGATAGAAGTACATGAAGAAATTTCTAGACCACATGCATGGGTAACTAGGAAAAAGGAAGAGTGTTTAGGAGGATTAGAGAGATGTCTCTGTGGTTAAGGGCACTTGCTCTTCTCAGCAAGGCTCTGGGTTTGATTCCACACACCCACAAGGCATGGCTCACAGCAATGTGTAACTCAAGTTCCAGGGGAGCTGATGACTTCTGCTGGCCTCTGCTGGCACCAGCACACATGTGATACACAATACAGATAAGCAAGCATACACACACACACACACACACACACACACACACACACACACACACACAAATAATTTTTAAAGTGTTTTAATAATCTTTCCAGATACTTACAGATAATCTTTGCTACTATGCCACAAACTACTTCAAAGTCTAGAGAAAGTAGAGTTTTGTTAAGTCCAGCTACAATGAGGAATATGAAATTGTGCCAGTGGGTTTGTATTCTGTGACTAAAAACCACTGCTTACCTTCCACTTCGGATGGATCTTTTACAAATCCATGGTTATGTAGCCATGATTATGCTGACCATTTGGAAAATAGCAGCTTGTTGAGAATCACAGATCATCCAAATGCCAAGAGTTCACATTATCAAAACCACATCCATTCCCAGGAGGACAGACCCCACCAGATAAGTGTTGGAAAACTGGAAACTATCAAGTTCACAGTAACAGTTACAAGTTTTCTAAGATTCTGATTTTTTGCTTGAAAACTCAAA
Organism: Onychomys torridus; assembly: GCF_903995425.1. Classification (NCBI taxonomy): domain Eukaryota; kingdom Metazoa; phylum Chordata; class Mammalia; order Rodentia; family Cricetidae; genus Onychomys; species Onychomys torridus. The sequence continues at coordinate 91,959,975 of NC_050443.1, forward strand.
TTTTATTATTGGCGACAGATACTATCAGTTGTTTTCCTTGAAGTGACAGACTGCTTCACTTTTTGAGAAAAATGTCTGCCAAATTCCCAAGTCTGAATGACCATAATTTGCCTGTCATTAGTTCTTTCAAGTGATGTTTTATGGGTGTACAAAGTGGCTAGTCTGACTTGCACCTAAAAGAAGCATTAAGTGCATTTACTGAGGACAACCCAAATGCTCCCATCTATACCATAGAACTGCTTTGCATTTTATGTTGCTTTTTACATTCCCCAATGAGTCACTCTGAATAATAAGGTGTGTATTCATTAGTAGAAACTTCAAGTGACTCACTTTTCTGTTACATGAAGGACATGAGTTTTTTGTGGTCTATTGTGAACATGTGGCCCCAAAGAAGACATCAGCTACTAATACTGGCCCATCTTCAATGCCAGTGTGAACATACTACAGCAAACAAATAATATCTTTAATTTGTTATTAAATATCTTTAACCTCTCAGATTCCCTGATAGGACCTCAGGGATCTTAGGAGTGTGTGGGTCACACTTTGATAACCTCTGCAATGGGATAAGTTGGGTGTTCAACTCTTGGGTGTCTTTGAGTAACTTACCTTTGAGAATCACAGTAGATGCTACATGGGAGACTGAACTGCACCATGCATCTTCAGCCACCATGCACATGAATCATCATGCACCTGAAACACCATGCACCTTCAGCTGCCATGCATCTTCAGCCACCATGTATCTTCAGCCATAGTGAGCCATATCTGCAGATGTCTCTTCTCAACCATTGTACAAAATGTTTTTGTTCCAAATGCTGCTTCTGGGGTTCTCTCCAGGGGAGAAGGCTGCACTCCTCTCTCTGGGAGGGCTAGGTATGATAAAACAGATGTGGAGGCAGGAGAAAGGATGAAATAGCTTCTGGCATTCCTCTTCTCTGGTTGTGTCCACATCTCTGCTGGACATCTGGAAATTGTGGAATTCTTTAAAAACATTCCCAATCAGGAAGCTTTTGAAATACATTTTAAGGCTGGACCATGTAAATTTTACCTTTTAATTCTGTAAGTGAAAAGACCTTGACACACACACAAAAGTAGCATTACAAGCTCAGATAGCCAGAGAATGTCTGAATCAAAATCAAAGCTCAGACTAGATAATTCTCATTTTCCTTCCCTTGGGGTCTATCATGAAGCAATCAATAGTCAGAGAATGTCTGAACCAAAACCAAAGCTTAGATCTAAATGATTTTCTTTTGTCTTCCTTTGGGGACTGTCATGAGACAATCATTCCTGCCCTCTGCAGTCAAATTAAACATCTAATATACAAAGTATCTTCTAATGTGAAGTCAATTGATACTAGATTCTATACCATCCTACCTGCTGTTCTGCACACAGCCAGACTTAGAAGCCAGAGAGAGCATGTCTGCACTTGTTGAGCTTGAATAGCATTGCTGAAAACTAGCACAAGCACCATAGTATCTGTGCTAGTCATCGCCAGACTGCAATTCCCAACTGTGGGAACCATAGGAGGCAGTGCTTCCCAGGAACAAGGTGACCAGGATTATAAGGATGTCTTGAGGGCTGGATGTGTGCCCAGTCTGGACAGAGATGGGAGCTTCTACCAGATGCTAAGTATCTTTAATCACTAGCTCTCATGGAGATCCTGGGTTCTTGACAAATGCTTCCAGCCTACCATCTCCCCTGGGCCAGCCAAGATGCATAACGACATGGCATCAGTTAATACTGTTTGACAAATCAATATTTAAGAATATTTTCCCTAAATCAACTTTTAATTTGATGACACATTGGCTAAAATATTAATACAGCCACTTAGAAATACATTCTATATATTTAAAGTTAATTTTACAGTGACATTCAGCCATCTTCTCCATTGGGTCACTTGCTCAAGAAAAATTTGTCCAATCCCATTAAAAAAAAAAAAAACTACCAAACTAGTATCAACTTGATGACTCTTAATATTTTTATCTTTTATTCATCTAGTTATGTACAAAGTTTCTACTCGCTGAATCCTAGTTTCATGATTAGTTTTCTCTCAACCTTCTTTATTTCAGTTAAGTCATCTAATTTTTCTTTTATTGGCCACTAATGTAATGTCAGGTATCCAACTAACCAAGAAAGCACTGTAATTAAAAACTGTGCACATAAATAATTTAATAGTCCACCAATACCACCTTTAACTCTTCACATCTCTGTGCAAGAGCAAGTCATTTCTGGGTTTTGTATCTCCTTTTCATCTGGTATTAGCCTCAAATCAACTACTTGCTACCTACCCGTGTCTACTAGAAATTGATAGTTGGCAAATACAGACATCTACAGCCAAGCATTAGGCAGAGCTTGGGGAACTCTGAGGAAGAGGGGGAGGAAGGATTATAGGAGTCAGATGGGTCAAGGACACCAAGAGAATGCAGCCCACAGAATCACTCATAGGTACTCACAGATACTGAAGGGCAATCATGGAGCCTGCGTGGGTCTATGCTAGGTCCTCTATAGATATATTATGGTTGTGAGATTGGTGTTTTTGTGGGACTCTGAACAGTGGGAGTTGGGGGTGTCTCTGACTCTTTCACCTGATCTTGGGACCCTTTTCCTCCTACTGGGTTGTCTCATCCAGCCTTGATATAAGGGCTTGTGCCTGGTCTTATTGTATCTTGTTATACCGTGCTTGATTAATATCCCTGGGATGCTTGCTCTTTTCTGAAGGGGAATGAAGGAGAGGTGGGTTGCGGGAGGGGGAGGTTGTAGGGAAAGGGAACTGGGAAGAGTAGAGAAAGGAGAGGCTGGGATTGGGATGTATGTGTGAGGGAAGAATAAAGAAAAAGAAGAAGAAATAAAGAAATTGATAGCTGAAAAAAATTCACCCACAGTGTTGCATGCCTTTAATCTCATCACTTGTGAGGCAGAGCAAGGTAGATCTCCCTAAGTTCAAGGCCAGCCAGGGCTATTACACACACACACACACACACACACACACACACACACACACACACACACAAAATCACCCAAATACTTTGTGCTTTTCCCATAAATTCTTCATCAGTTGTTGGTATAAATGTGTTCTTTTGTGTCTAGTTTTAGAATTTTACTTCTTTCCTTAACAACCAGCTATTTTGCACAGGTTTCCACAGTCCGTATCAGTCAACCCTGATAGAGGGGAAGATCTTTCTCCTTTATTTCCTGACTAATCTGGATTGCTTTTATCTAATAAGCTTTGTTAGCTCCTTAAAGAATATCATTGTTATCTCTCTTCTAATTTGCATACATTTGCTTTTATGCATCCTATTATCTTTTATTTCTTTTGGAGGGCCCCTTTGTTCTGTTGGTAAATTTCCATATTGTTTACTTTATGTGCTGACTTACCTCTCTTTTGTATTTTTTTGTTTTTATTAATAATTAATGCACCTGAGGCTGTGAATTTTACTTTTAGTTGGTCTCTGAGCTCTTCCCAGAGGTCTTACTAGAGACCCTTCATGTTCACTATTCTCTTGGTAAAATGCTTTTGTGCACTTTATCTTCTGGACATAGTTGTTAATTAGTAGAGTATTTTAACATTTCTGAAAAGTTGGAGATTTTTTATTTGTATTATTGGTTTTGGTTTTGGTTCTTTATTTTGTTTTGATCAAAGAGTATGTGATACATAGCTCCTGCTTTGTTGTATTTACTGAGTTTATTTATTAATAACCCAGTGAATGTTTGCCTTAGTAAGCTTTGTCTCTTACTCCTCTTTGGGTACCGAGGGTATGCTCTTCCCCACACAGTGCACAGCATCACTAGTCCATGTCAGGCCCCGAGGGATATGCTCTTCCAACAGTGCACAGCATCACTGGTTTATGTCAGGCCCCAAGGGGTATACTATTCCCTACACAGTGCACAGCATCACTGGTCCATGTCAGGCCCCTCTGACGGTATTTGCTTTTGATCTCATCCCACTTATGCTATATCATTATTGTGCTTAGCCATGCTAATTTTTTCTTCTATTTTCATTTTATGTGTTCTGATTATTCTATCTTTTTGTTCATTATTTAATTTTATACTTTTTTCTTTCTAATGCCCAGTTGTGTCAATAGAAAAGTTAACTGAGCCGAGTATAGTGGCACAGGCATGTGACCCCAGCACGTGGCAGGCGAGTGGGTAACACAAGAGGTCCAAAGTCAGCCTCAGCTACAAAGCAAATTTGAGGCAAGGCTGGGCTTCTTGGGACCCTGTCTCAAAATAGTAACAATGAAAAGTTATCCAAGTCTCTTTTTTTCCTTTCAGCTATTGCCTTTAACACAAGACACATATTTATGTTAATTTCCCAACATATTGATATCACCCTCTTCCCCTGAACTTTTGCACACCCTCGTGTTCCTTCGCTTTCTAACATCTTTCTTTATATTGATGGATTTCTAGAATTTTATTTCCTAGTCACTGTAATTCCTTTTTCCAGTCTTTGATCTTTGTGTTTCTAAACAGCCATAAACTTTCCTAAAGTTTTGGTTGCCCCTTCTCTCACTTGGGTACTTTCTGCAAGGATGTTTTCCTAACTGTGTTTGCAAGGCAAGCCCATCAAGTTTCTCCATGCCTGGAAATATTTCTTAGTGACACAGGGCTGAATATGAGACTGAGTTCAAAAGCATTTTTCTTGTCTACTATTAAGAACTGGATCCTTACATCCCATTGTCTAGAGAGTCCATGTCGGGTTGACTTTTGTTTCTTGTTATTTGGTCTGCTCTTTCCCTCTGCTTTACAAGTGTTCCTTCCACCTGTCTGTCTGTTTGATGTTCTTCATCTTTCTGTGAATACCGCTGGGTGTAGACTTTTAAAAAATAGTTCCCTTTAACAGATCCTTCCCACGTGAGATCTTGCTTTTGCCTCTTCCTTTAATCCTAAGAAACGGTTGTTGTCACACATTCCATCTCCTCTTATTTTTCATTTCTGAGTCGTTGCCCCAGTTAGCTTTAGCTGTCAATTTGACACTGCCTAGAGTCATCTACCTGATAAAGCAGTCTCAACTTTGCACATAGACACAGACATGTGTCTACTTCTCGACCCTGTAGACATTTGGTGTGTGCTCCCTAAGAAAGACATTCTTGTTTAAAATTACTGTACACTTAATACAGACATTGATAAAATGCTGCTGTCTAATCTAGGTGCTTTGTTTAAGTTACATTAATCATACCTCTACTGGCTTCTTCATGGAAACCACACAATATCATAGAATGCAAGCTGTCTACATGAGTAACATGGACAATTTTAAATGTGCTAGAAGCTGTACTTAAAAAGTAAAGAGAAGCAATAAAATTAGTTTTTCAGATTTATTTTATGTGTATGCGTGTTTTGCCTGCATGTATAGATGTGCCTGGCACACTTGGAGACTAGAAGAGGGTCTCAGATGCCCTGGAAATGGAGTTGCAGATGGTTGTAAGCCACTGTGTAGGTGCTGGAAATTGAACTTGAGTCCTCAGCAAGAACCAGTGCTCTTAACTGCTGAGCTATCTTGCCAGCCCCCAATAAAATTAAATTTAATGTACTATTTTATTGAAGCCAGACCTCAAATCATGCCATGTTAGCATATAATTAGCCTGAAAATTCATTACAGACATATTTTGCATTCTTTGTGCAGTACTAAGATCTGGTACCTATTTTGCATTCAGACTCACCATATTTTAATCACACAGTAGCCATGTGTAAGTATTGGCTACCATACTGCACAGAACAGCTCTGTAGCAAAGAAAAGAAAAATTTCCACCCAGAATCCCATCCAGTATTTTACACTGCAGTTACTTGTCATGCATCTTTCATCAGCCTTCAGATGGAACACTTCCTCAGGCTTTCTTGACTTCCCTGAAGCTTTTTGAAGAGTTCCCAGAAGTTATGGTATTTTGGTTTGGGGTCGTTGATGTTTCCTCTCAATGAGATTGAGGTTAGTCGTCTTCAGAAAGGATTCCATGGCCTTTATGAATGTGTATTTAATTTCTTATTTGCGTTTGATTCTCTTCCTCTACTTGTTTTGTCTCTTAGTTCTTCTATAAAAAGATTTATTTACTTATCTAATTATTAATTATATGTGTGCCTGTGGCCCTCTTGAGTTTATGTGTACCACATGCACGCAGGTGCCCTTAGCAGTCAGAGGGCATCTGATCCCTGGGAACTGGAGTTAGCTGCCTGTTGTGACTGCTGGGGACCAGACCTGTGTCTTCTACAGAGCAGAAGGTATTCCTAACTACTGAGCTGCCTTTCCACCCTCCCCCCACTTGTATCTGCTTTGGGTTTTTAATATCTTCCCTCTGTCTTTGAGGATGGGTACTGTGCTTAGGTTGTATTTTTGACCTATCCACTGTTACAAAGCTGCTTCTTGCCCTGTTTGCACTTACCTGGCACCTAGTAACTCTGAAGGGGGCTTGTGTTTCTCTGCTGATGTAACTGTTAAGCCTTGTTGTGTGTGATAGGGAAGAGGAAAATGTTGGATGGTATCTGTTCTGGAGTGTTTGGGGAGAGAGGAGGAGATGAAACCAGGAAGAGAGGCCCAGGCATTGTGTCACTGCTGTCAAAGCCCCCCTTTGCTGCTGTTCTACAGCATCCAATGCAGGACCACCTGTGGTCCCTCCAGGACCTTGGCGCCTCTATTGGTTCCTTGGATCTTGTGTTTCCCTCTACTTACAATGTTTCCCGGGACAGAGAGTAGAAGACAAGGAGATTATGTTAGTTCCTCATCTCCTTGGGAGACTGTAGTAAAATTCCAGCTTAGACACTCTAATTCTGGACAACATCTACCCTTTTTGCTGTATTACAGTATGTTTGGTTAGGTTTTAAAGATCTATCATTTCCTCGTCATTATGCTATTCTGATAGTGGGGTATTTTGTTCTAAAACTGTATAGGTATTGGTTTCTGTGTTTTAGCATGGTGATTTCTATTTATTGCTGTGTGTTCTATAGGTCCTGCAAATGTAATGTCATTGTGTTCTCATTAACTGTAGCTTTTGTCACTGCCTAACTAACAAATGCTCTTGTTTTAGTAACTGGTGCCTTAAGGTATATCCTGCCTACGGTCTTGCTTGGTTTTTCTTTTCCATGATGTATCTTGATTAGCTTTCTTTTCTTTTCTTTTTTTGTAATTTCAGACTTTCTAAGGTTTTAAAACCTCCTAGGAAATTACTGAGTTCACGCAATTGTAAGCCAAATCCTTGTTTTGTTTGCTCCTACAGTAGCCGGGTCTCCTGCAGTTTCTTCACAGCTCGTCTACTTCCTATCCCCCAATGACTGCTTATTTTAGGCTTTCTTTGGTATTAGAAGGACAGTGCATTTATTTGGCCTGGATTTTATTGGTGAAATTATTAAGGCCACTCCACGTAGTTAAAAAGGGAGGTTTATTTTGTGGGGTAGCTTACAAATGAAGGGATAGGTCGCAGGGTCTGGCAAAGGTATGGCGCAGTCCGGCGGTGTTCTCTGGAGAGCTCTGCTGGGTCTACCTCCAGCGTCCAGGGTCCAGGCACCAAGAGATCCCTCTCATTTGGATCCTGGTCTTCAGCGTCCTCTCTCAGCCCCACCTTGTAGGCCTAACCATTACCAAAGCCTCAGTGGGGGTTGGAACTTCCAGGCCAAGGCTGGAATGGCTACCCACTACAGGATTTTGTGTGTGTTAAATTCTCATTACCACCCATATTTTTCCCTCATCTAATTAGCTATCAATTTATAAGAAATAGGCTGGGGAATGTAGCACAGTGGTAGAACACTTGCCTTGCATGCTTGAGGATTGAGGGTTCAATCCTCAGCTTTGCAAATACTAATAAATTAATTACAAATAAGTAGAGGGCTGGAGAAATGGCTCAGTAATTAAGAGCACTTGTTGCTCTTACAAGATTAGGCTTAGTTCTCAGGCCCGAGTAATAGCTCACAACCATTCATAGCTCAGTTCCAGGGAATCTGATGTCCTCTTCTGGCACAGATACTGTATACACATGGTACATACAGTATGTGGGAAATAAAAGAAATATATAATAGAATAAATAATTCTTAAAAAATAAAAATAAGCAAGGATTTCTTTTCTGGTTTTTCTATATATCCACTGCATTTTTGATTAGTATCTTTGATTGACTTTATTGAAAACTTTTGATAGTTTTCTCAGTTCTTCCCACTTCCATTTTACACTGATTTAATTCAGTACTTGGTTTGTTTCTTTTAATCTGCCTTTATTCTGACAGTTCTTAACTGGAAACTCCTTTCCCAAACAACAATTCTGCTATTAGTTTAATTATTTATCTCTTCAATAAATACTTATTAATTCAGGATTTCTTAGTCTTTTACAGCATTATCTTTATTCTTTTAAGACCTGTTATTTCAAGGAGACTAGGAAGCTAGTGCTCATTTATTAGTGAGTGATTTTACTTCTTACAATTGAACACTTGTAAAAATATTTTCACTTGGAAAATAACTGGATTAAAAACCCAAATCCTTTTTTATTAAAACTTTATTATAAAGAACTTGCAAACAAAAATAGCATCACATACTCAAATTATCCAGACCCAGAGTTTATACATCCCAATGAACTTCTATATAGTTAGAACAGTCATTCTGAAGCTGTAAAGCTTCACATAGAATTTTACATTTTCACTATTAAATATATTTTTATGCTCTTATCTTTCTCCAACAACAAAAATCTGTGACAGAGTTGAAACTAGAAAAATAATTAGCCTTATGTGTTCATTACAGATTTTCACTATTTGCTTTGTACATGGTTTTTCATTTTGGTATAGAAACATGGTCTTCATACACTTATAACCAGATTCATTACTAAGAGTCTGCAGCTTTGCTCCTTGCAAGATACGTGTTTTTCTTTTGCAGTTGAAATATTTTGTGATTTTTTTTTTTAATTTCAGCTATGTTAAATGAATCTGAGGGTTCTATACATACCTCCATCTACTTCATTAACAGTGGCATTGTTCTTCTTGTAAGTCTTTTATTTTTCTTTCTTCTTCTTTTGTTCTTTGCTGTTTGCTCACTCATTCCATGCACTTAGTTTGTGCTTTTTCTTGCTTTAGGAATCCCTGCTTCTCCCAGAATACCCCAACTTCCATTTTTGCCTTTTCCCTTTTCTTCACCCTCTGCATATGGCACTCTGTGGCACAGTTCTAATTTGCTTACTGCCCCTTCCTCCCATGGGCTCTCTTCTGAAATGTGTGCATAATGTCTTTCCTACACATTTACCACACACCTTGTACATTTTCTTAGTTGTCTTTTGATTCCCGTTCCATTTCATGGTTTGTTGATTTCTACCCCCTCCCTATACCTACCCTACTCTGTACCAGGTTCCCAATGCATCTTCCTTCATACGGCCAAGCACTTAATAGTTCCTTGTTCTCTGTTGCTCACTCTTCCTTGAATTTCTCTTGATGATATGCTATCTTTCTATTGCTGTAATAAAACACCATGACCAAGATGACTTATAGAAGGAAGGGTTTACTCGAGCTTACAGTTCCAGAGGATAAAAGTTTATCATAGCTGGGAAGCATGGCAGAAAACATCAGGCATGGCAGATGGAGCAGAATCTAAGTGCTCACATCTTGAACTGTAAGAAGGAAGCAGAGAATATGAACTGAGAATGACACATGGCTTTGAAACTTCAATGCCCACCGCTAGTGATATACTTTCTTTACCAAGGCCACGCCTCCTAAACCTACCCAGTCAGCACCACCAACTGGGGACCATATATACAAACATCTGAGACTATCTAGGGGGTCGTTCTCATTTAAACCACTACATGTGGTGAGTACTTCTGAAACCTCTGCTTCCAACTATGTCATTGACCCTTGAGTGGGTCTTGAAGTTGGACAGCCTAGAGCCTCTTTCTTCCTCCATCCTCCTCCTAGGAGCTCAAATACGGAACTTTTTAGCACACCCTTTCTTAAATAAGATGCAACTATTTAGGACTTGCCACCCAAAATTCTATCTTCTGTAAAGTAATTTTGTTTCTCAAGGATGAATCTCATCTCCCATGCCAGGAGTAAGTTAGCTTACTGTTACTCTCTTGCCATTTATTCCTGCTTCCTGGCAGTTTCCAGAACACATACTACATCATCGTTCACATAGCTTAAATGGTACCTGTTCTGCAATGATTTGAATGTGGGTAGGCAAGGGATGGAATTCATTGGCCAGTCATGGATCCATTATCATATAAATCTAATGCTACCAGTTTCCCAAAAGGAACACACATATGGCATTGACTATGAAGCTTGAACCCAACCCAGCAGTTTTCTTTAACTATTTCTTTCAAGCCTGTTTGCAAATCCCTGAGATGTGATTTCAAGAAATGTAGGTTTTAATAGGAAAGACTTAGCTGGGTGTGCTATTGTATGCCTTTAATCCCGGTACTCAGAAGGCAGAGGCAAGTGGATCCATGAGAGTTCTAGGTCAGCCTGGTCTATATAGTGAGTTCCAGGCCTGTCAGGGTTACATAGGGAAATCCTATGTCAAGAAAGAAAAGAAAGGAAGGAAGGAAGGAAGGAAGGAAGGAAGGAAGGAAGGAAGGAAGGAAGGAAGATTTAATTTTCCTTCTGCATGAAACTATTCTAAACATCAAAAACCCTTATGATATTGAGGATGGGGGGCACTCAAAGCCCATTAGCGATAGCCTTCCATATGGTTACCCAGGAATTTGCACACAAAACTCTGCTGAAGCTAACAGCATTTATGGACTTAAGTTTTCCAAACAATGAGTTGAGAAATACACCCTCAAAAATTGTTTATTCCAAGAAAGACCAGATATTTATAAGCACAAATGGGGTTTTGCAAAGGTTGGTGCCAGGCACTCTGGCCCTGGCAAGCGTCCCTCTCAATTTGCAAGAAGTCTACTACTCTGGGGTTGGCGCACAGCAAAGCAGAAGCACAAAGAAATACTTACAGCTTTTCCCTGGACTCAGTTAAGTTCACAATGGAGGAACATACAAGGAAACAAAATCTCAACACGGGCAGCCCTCCACTAGAGCCATCGTCTGTGACAAGGGAATGGGGTTGTTGTAACCCCTTTACTATACTCCCCAGTTGATTACTATACTACCCAGTTGATTGGTTAAATTGATAGTTATGAGCCAAATGCCCTGAGAGCATTCTGGAACCTTCCTGCGTCTGTACATATTCATATGGTCCTAATGACCCTCGTTGGAGGGGGAAAGCGAGTACTTCCTGCAGGGAAGGCATGAAGAAAGGCTTGGGAGGAAACAAAACTTCTAGAACAGCCAGCAAGAGTTTAATTAAACTCTAGCATTATAAGCTTGCCTCAAAACTGAGCAAAATGTACCACATTTCGCCCCCACATGGAGCTGCTCTGGGTCCTTGCCGCTCGAGTGGAAAGAACAATGGGACACAGAAGGCTTTCTCTTCACATCTGGCTCCTTGAAACGGGGATCAGAGGTTTCTAGAGGGTTTTGTTGGCTGGAACAGTTACTGTTTACAGATGTGAGTGGCTTTCAGTCATTGAATGCAAATCGCCTCTGCTTTGTTGTACACACCCTGGGAAAACCAAGAGGAGAGAATAATGTGCCTTTATCCGCCCACCCACATCGGGATTCAAAACAGTCTTTTTGGGTTTGTTGGGTCCCTAAGCAACCTTTGAAGAGAGCTGTCCATCTGTCTGACTGCCCCTTCACTGGCACACATGGATTCCTTTGACTTTGCTTCTCTGCTCTCTGGTTCCATCTTTGGCCCATTGACTACATTCTTCAGTAACTGTGTCTTACATTCAGGGATCCTAGGTGAGTTCTGTGGGCCTTGTCGTGTTGGTCTGTATTCTGAAAGCAAGCTCACCAAGAGGAATGAAGAGGACAAGGTTAATGCAGAGGTTAAAATCCAGAAAAAGAAGTTAGAGTAAGGAGGTGGAAGGAAGCAGGTTTCTGCTGGAATTCTTAATCTCCACACCAAATGTCAGAGAAACATGGCAACGGAAAGAGAGCATTTCAGAAGTGAGAGGCTGCAATCTATGTTTCTTTTACCAGCAAGAGCCCCAGAGTGGCCAGGGGTCCATCAGTCCTCTGCTGAAAGATGAAATATAACATGCAGTCTGGACTAAGCTGGAAGTAAGAGCCATCTTGCAGTTTTAAACTGGAGACTTACTAGAAGGCTGAATGAAGATCGTCTTACTCATTTTGTGCCTCAGTTTCCTCATTTGTAAAGCAAAGTATGCCCCAAACACCATATGGAGATATCTTAAGAATAACCTAGGTTCAAAGTGAACCCCAGCATCCAGGAAGACACTGCTTATCTTTTAACAGCTGGCACATGGTGTGAGTTTATCCAGAGTTGTTATATACAGTATACTATTTACAGTGTATGGTCTTTTAGCTCAATGCCAGACACATAGCAAGTAACTCCCAAGTCTCATGACTGCTGAGTTTTTCTAATCTTATTACTATTGCACCTTAATTCTCAACCTTCCAATGAATTGGCTCTGTGCTCATGTTGCTCACTTGGATAAGTCCTTCTGGCATCAGAGGAAAACTTTCTAAAGTCTCTACTTCCTCCATGTCTCAAACAGAGAGAGGGCTGAATTTCAGAGAGATTTTTATCATTCCTTTACAAACTTAAATGAAAGGCAGGGTCTGGGTATGTAGCTCAGTTAGTGGGACACTCGCCTGACATATACAAAGCCCTGGGTTCCATCCCAGACAGCATTAACTGAGTGTGGTGGCACACACCTCCAAGGGTAGCACGTGGGGGTGAAGACAAGGAGGATCAGAAATTTAAGGTCATTCTCAACTATATCATGAGTTCAAGACCAACCTGGGATATATGAAATCCTGTTTCAAAGATAAGAAAAATGAAATCGAAAGGCATTGTTTAAAAGGTCCCATAATAAAAACCTAACCCGTAATGTGGAAAGAGTGACCTAGTCTACACCAGAAAGGAATTTAATAACAAACCCACATTGCATAATAATTCAGACAAACACATGGAACCCGTCTGCTAACTGAATTGCAAGCTGGTAGTCACTGACCTGTTTGTTTGGAACCATGGGACATAAACAGAGTTTGGAATTTGTATGTTCCGTGATTTTTGCTGGTCAAGGTCAGCTTTACCCATCTTCCCTGCCTGCGTGAGCAGCAGCTCTTCAGTGGAGATCACACAACAGCCAGTTACAGAGAAAACAAAGCTGGGGTGATAGCAAAAACTCAAGCTAGTGACTAGGAAGGTGGGTCAGTGGATATCTTAGTCAGTGTTCTACAGCTGTGAAGACACCATGACCACAGCAACTCCTAGGAAAGAAAGCATTTAACTGGGGGCTTGCTTATGGTTTCAGAGGCTTAGTCCAGTATCATCAAGGCAACACACACTGCTGGAGCAGTAACTGAGAGCTACATCCTGGTCTATGGAGGGAAGCAGGGGAGAGACGGCCTGGCACCTTGAAACCTTAAAGCCTCCCCCCAGTGACATACTTCCTCTAAGAAGGCCACACCTACTCCAACAAAACCACAGCTTCCTAATGGTCTAATCCTTCTGAAGTAGTGCCACTCCTTGGTGACTAAGCATTTAAATATATGTGCCCATGGGGGCCATTTTTATTCAAACCACCACAGTGGATGGGACGGCTTGTTGCACAAATACAAATCCCTAGTAACCACATACAATGTTAAGTATAGTTTCCTCAGACACCTGTAACCTCAGCCTTGTGGGAGGTAAAGACAGAATTCATAGGACTTGCCAGTTGGCCACCTCACTTTGGATTCAATGATAAAGACCTTGTCTCAAGGAAATAAAGTCGAGAGTAACAGAGGACATCTACCATCCTCTTCTGACCTCTGCATGCACATGGGGACATCTGCCCCTGTACACACATGTGCATACACCACACACACACACACACACACACACACACACACACACACACACACCACAGACACAAAAGAACGACACTTTTGAGCTAAGCCCTGGGACGATTTTTCTTTGTGTGTCTAACTAGCTTTCACTTGCCTTGTTATTTCAGCCCAAACCATCACCTCTTCAAGGAGCCTTCTCTGACACCCCCTGGGGCTATTTCAATTCTCAGAACCTCTTTCTAGCCTTTTGTACCCTTCCCGCCACTTAAGGTTCAGCTCGGCTACTGCTGCTTTCCTGAGGATAGCTGTATAATTTAAAGCTTACAAAATTCAAGATTAATCCTGAAGAGAGATTAAGGCTGCTCCTCAAACCGACTATACTGTAGGGTAACTACAGAGTAAAAGTGACTTTGAAATTGACCCAGCAGCCAGCTTTGAGGGAACGATTCCATGGAAAAAGAGAACTTTGCATTGTTTTATATTTTGTGCAAGGAAGGGCTTTATTAATGCTTGACAAATATTCAAGAAACCTGTGAGTGCCTGGGTATGGTGGCATATACTTGTATTCCTAGCAGTCAGGAGGCAGAGACAGGAGGACCTCAGGTTAGACAGAGACCAGCCTAGGATACATAGCAAGTTCCAGGCAGCCAAGGATACATTCTCCCACTGTACAGGGATTCTTGGGTTTCTTGTTGGAAATCTATTATTCAACCTCTCCTTTAACACAATTTACATGGCTTTTTTTTTCTTCATTAAACTTAGGCGGCACTGTTTGTAGTAACATCTTAACTTGATTTTGAAATGATTACTTTGTTTCAAAATAAAGGTAAACAACAACAAAGAGAGGATTAATGATGTGGAGGCTGATACCCGACCCTCTAAATATCTGAAAAGCACTCAGAGGAGAGTATGCCCTGTCAACTCCAACACTACAGCCTGGATCCCAATTGATCCTGACTGATGCCAGAGATGTTTTGGCATATTTCCTGTATTAGAATTATCTTGGTCATGACCGGGGTCATCCGTACCCAGCCTATGTATAACAGAATAGATGCCTACTGCTATCAGACAAATGTGGGAGATGGGATGAATAGGTTCCTGGCCCACTCTGTCCCTTATCATGATATTGAGAAAATCCTGCAAAAGACAAGATCTAGACCCCCTTGCAAACTCCCTTAGTTAAATGTATTCTGCTCCATTTAATCTATGAAGCTTTGGGGAAGATCCCTTGTATTATCCTCAACCCTGGAACCTGTCATCCAGATATTAGGAACTGCATTGGGCAAACCCTTCTATGTGGAAAACACAATCTTTCCTCCACAGTCTACTTTCTGTGTCCTTGTTTTATTCTGGCCTTCCATAATGACTATTTTTTTAAATAAAGACCTATATATTCCAGACTACAAAAAACAACTTTGAACTTCTGATCCTTCTGCCTCCAGCTGAGATTACAGGTTTGCACCACCATATCTGGTTTATTCAATGCTTGGATTAAACTCAGACCCTTCTACAACAATTTTTTGACAGCCTTATAGCTGGAATTTTCTTTCCAGGTCCCACCAAGCCTGGCAGTCTGATAGCCCACTTATAAAATAAACACACAGATGCTTATATTATTTAAACTGTTTGGCCTAATGGCTCAGGCTACTTGCTAGCTGTTGTTATATCCTAAATTAACCCATTTTTATTAGTCTATAAGTTGCCATGTGGTTTGTGGCTTACCAGTACCTTACATCTTTCTTGTCATGGTGGTGGCTGGCAATCTCTCCACCTCAGCCTTCTACTTCCCCCAATTCTCTTCTCTTTGTCCCACCTATACTTCCTGCCTGGCTACTGGCTAATCAATGTTTTATTTATTACCCAATCAGAGCAACACACATAACCTACAGAATATCCCACAGCACTTCCCCTTTTCTTTTTTTCAAAAAGGAAGGTTTTAACTTTCACAGAGTAAAATTACAGATAACGAAACAATTCTCAAACAAGAATTACAGTTATAATATCTAATCTATTTATAATAACTAGTTTGGCAAAATTAAAGAAGATATCCTATCTATCTTATATTTGTGAATCTGAGGTTTTATATCTAACTTATCTTTTATCATAATTAAAGAAAATTATAACTATCTAGCTTCAACTACATCAAAGACTTCAGAAGGATATAATATTACCTGAGAAATGGTAGAAGGACACAAGCAACTTTTGGGAGTCTTGCAACAGTAGACAGAGACAGCTGGCAATCTGGACAGTCATCCAATGTTCCTTTGTAAAGATGGGGCATCTGTCTTCAGCCCACAGGGCTAGAGTCTCTCAGTCATTTCTCTCTGTGTCCTGTAGAATGTCTGGCAGTTTCCTCTGCAAAGCAGGAACCTGAAGAACCATTTTGCCAAGCAAAGTTCAGTGGTCTCCTTCCTATGGGTGCTGCATGTCCAGTTGATCAAACAGTCCAGGCAAGAACAGTTTCTTGCCCAAATGGCTATATATTTTTGCCAAGGTGAAGATAAACTCCATATAGAGTGTCTTTGATGCCCATCTTCCTCTCTGAAGTAAATTGGTACTGCCAGGAGCAGACATGTCTCACTGTCCAGAAAGTGTAAATTTTTAAAACATTTTAAATGCCATATTCTGTAGGTATTTGAAGTATTTGAAGATTACTTATCTATCTGAAATATATCTATGTAGACCTAGAATACTTAACTAACATGGCTACGAGTATGATTATCATAGATGCTAATCTATTTCTTAATTATCCTTTACAATTTTAAATGAGCTGTACAAACATAATACCTTAAACAAGAGTAGAGATATCTATACAGTATAACAAAATTAAGTTTAAACTTGTATCAATAAACTAAAATCTATACCAGTGTAAAACATTTCAAACAAGTTGTTGCTCTTTAGAAGTAAGTTCCTTAATCTACCCTTTCATCCTATTATATCTGTATCATATCCCCTTTTCTTCTTTAGAAAGAGACTGCATTTATAATCAACCTGTTTTAAATAAAAATATTGGTTTTTCTCTGTCCCACACCAGAGGGCTCTTCTGATTTGGGACACAAGAATCTCTTAACCTTTCTTTTAGCAATATGTCTGGGTTTAGAGAAGGAGTGAGCCAGTTCTATCTCCAAAGCCAGCTTGGTATATTTGGGAAATTGGGCGTAGCTTCTCTTACTACTTCCTGCTGGAGGGAGGCACTGTATTTTATGGGGACACAAAGAAAATTTTAGAATTATGGAGTAGTCGTGAGAGTGTATTGTCTGAGCCAGTTGCCTTGAAACCGTTCTGGATGTTGGATCATCTGGGCCATGGTGTCATTGGAGACCTTTCAGGTGGTCTTGGTTGGTCAAACCTGATGTATCTTAATCTAGAACAAATCCATAGCCTCTGGCTTTCAAAGCAGAGACTCTTTTCCAAAGCAACATATCCTTATATCCAAATTTTGAAGTCAAGGTACCTTTAAAATTTACATATTTGTTTAACTCAACAGCTTTTACGATCAAATGTTTTTCTACAGTTAAAAATCCCAACACAAACCAGATTCTTTGTGTAATATCCATCTTTATGTGGCTTATTTTTTATACTACTTTTATTGTCTCTTTAAAGACTTTATTTTTAAAAACTATGTATAGAGTTTTTTATATAACTGTATATATTCCCTTTTCTCTCTCTTCCAAGCCTACGTATATTCTTACACACATTGTAAACTATTTCATCTGAATTTGTCTTATTATGAACCTATTGCTTTAAACTGCAGCGTTTAAGACTGAAGTGGTGCTGTGGCTGCTGGCTCTGCCCACCTCAGCTTCCCAACATGGCAGTGGTACAGTTTACCACCAGCTCTGGGTCTGGAGCCATGTGTACCATCAACTATCAGAAGCAGTTCTAGCAAAGCAGCATGTAGCCCAGAAACTTTTTTTTTTTTTTTTTTTTTTTGTACTAGCAAAGGCTAAATCCACCACGCAGCATAATGTGCTACTTGCAGACCTCTCATTCCCGCCATACTGCTGGTCAGATGTGCATGCCAGGAACGCGCCAACTTGAGAGAGACAACTAGGAAGCTGCTTTTAGCTCCGTTTTGAATTGCTTATTGAATATTCTCAGGTTTAAGGTGGAAACTTGAGCCGTTAGGCGCCATTTGTAGCTGGAGTTTTCTCTCCAGGTCCCACCAAGCCTGGCAGTCCGACAGCCCACTTATAAAATAAACACACAGATGCTTATATTATTTAAACTGTTTGGCCTAATGGCTCAGGCTACTTGCTAGCTGTTGTTATATCCTAAATTAACCCATTTCTATTAGTCTATAAGTTGCCATGTGGTTTGTGGCTTACCAGTACCTTACATCTTTCTTGTCATGGTGGTGGCTGGCAATCTCTCCACCTCAGCCTTCCACTTCCCCAAATTCTCTTCTCTTTGTCCCACTTATACTTCCTGCCTGGCTACTGGCCAATCAGTGTTTTATTTATTATCCAATCAGAGCAACACACAGAACATACAGAACATACCACAGCATAGACTTCAGGGAGAGACAGAGGTATTGGGACCCTCACTGTACTGTTACTACACCAGAACTGTTACTGCAAAAATGTCTTCATTTTAAAGAAAATATTCTAAGTATTTAAAACAATCATAAGAAAAGATACTGTATATGTTCTAAAAACATGACTAAGATGACTCAGAATTATATACACAAAGCTCTGCTGAAGATTCCAGCATTTATGGGCTTAAATTTTCCAAACAATGAGTAGAAAATACACCCTGAAGGACTATTTCTGCCAACTAAGGCTGACTGTTCACAATTGAAGCTGGCTTGTGAGAGTTGTGCCAGCTACTTTAGTTCTGCCAAATATCTTCCCAATTTGCAAAGATTCTTGGGTTTCATGTTGCCAATGGAGTATTAAACTTCTTCTCAATACAAGTTACATGCCCTTTTTTTTTCATTAGTGCTTAGGCTATGCTGAGGAGAGCAACCTCTTAACTGTTTTGAAACAATTGCTTTACTTGACAAAATGTCATGAGTTTTGAACCAAGGAGCCTAGGAATAAATGAGTGGTTATATTACTTTTCATGTTGTTATAACCAAACACCTAACAGGAAGCAGTTTAAGGAAGGATGAGTTTCTTTTGGCTTTCAGTTCAAAGTGATACAGTCAGTTATTGTGGGGAAAGTATGGTGACTGAAGTATAGGGTAGCTGCTCACTTTGTCTTCAAGTCAGGAAGCAAACAGTGAATGGGAAGTAGGACCAGAACAAGAGGCCTCAAAGGCTGCATCTGGTGAGTGACACATTTCCTGTAGAGCTGCTGTGGCACCCTGGCCAATTTCTACAAGACCACCTTACATGGCATCTCAAAACCTATAGCACCAAACCCCTGGCCTCTGGAAAGAGACAAAGTCTCCAAGTCTTTCTGTCAGAAATTCACTGACTATGTGGTAAAGCACACCTTAGAGTCTACAGAAGACTAGTCTCCCACTGTGACTTTCAGATTTTTTTTCAGACTTTTCAGTATTTTTATAGAAGGAAATTAAGGTGAATTAATTAAACTTGTTTTTTTATTTTTGTTTTGTTTTGTGTATGTTTTTGTTTTGTTTTTTTAATGAGCTGGCTGAAAACCTTTCCAGCTCAGTCCAACCCTGAGTTCTAGAAGTTACCTTGTCTGGAAGAATTTCATAAGATATTAGCATCCCAGTCCTGTCCCTGCTCTAACAAGGATGCAATTGTCAGCAGTTCGTGAAGCCTGGGAATTCTGTTGTTACACTGAATCCTCATCCTACTTAGTGCTCACTCATAAGATATTAGAGTAGCAGTCAACCTCCCTGAGTCTGTGTCCTCATCTAGAAAATTTCTTTTCCCAAGTTCTTGAGACATGCAGCCCAACATAGCAGCTGGTGGCCTATGAGTCCCTGGAGCCCTGGTAAAAGAGAAGAGTCTGAGATATCTGCCCAGGACTATTAAATGGATAAAAGAAAACATTAGTTAGTTAGTTAGTTAGTTAGTTAGTTAGTTAGTTAATTAGATAGATAGATAGATAGTTCAGACAAGACTTTATGCATTAAGTGTCATATATTGTATCCTATAATATAACATTTTATACAATGGCTAGCCACTATTATAACTCACCTTTTTAGATCTGTTTCTTACTTTTGACTACCATTCTTATAATGGAATCTAATTCTTATGCATGCTTTGATTTGTAGCTATTTAATGACTGTTTGCTATGCATTTAGCTTTGTTCTTCTTTGTTGACTTTTATCCCATTGAGGCCCATGTACAAGACCACACAGGGCAAGGTCCTTCTCTTGATTCTTGCAAGCCCTGGGATTCTGCCTTGTGGCTGCCAGCCCTATCTGCTCCAACTTCTTGTCTTTTCTACTTTTCCCTATTCCTCTTTCCATCTAGTCTTTAAGTTCAGCTGCCTGGTCTGCTCTGGACCCTTCTTCCTTCAGCTTTATTTAAGCAATAAATAAATGATTCCATTTTATATTTGCCCCTAAGGAAGAGCCAGGAAATCAGACCTTATCAAGGCAAAGGAATTCATTCTTCCCCTTTACTTTAATAATGCAATCTTGATCTGGGGATGTATCTCAGTCCATGAAATGCTTGCTGAACATACAGGAAATCCTGGGTTTGATTCCCAGAACTGCATAAGGCCATCACTGATGATACATGCACTTAATTCTAGCACTTGGCTGATGGGGGTCCAGTGGAGAGGTGAGGAGTGGAGGCAGGAGGACCAAAAGTTAAAAGTAATCTTTAGCTATATATTGAGTTCCAGGTCAGCCTGAGATACATAAGACCCTGTTGGGAGAAGATGAAAAAAGAGGAGGAAGAGGAGGAAGGGGGAGGAGAAAGAGGAAGAGAATTTAGCCTCTAAGATGAAAAAAAGCCCAAGGAAATAAATGGTCCTGCAACTGTAAACTGCAAACTCTTCCTCTTCCTCTCCATCAAGAGAAAACAGATACAGCTCAACCATCCCATTCCCTTACATTCTCATCCCCTATCCCCTACTCTCCATTGCCCACCCTT
This sequence comes from Onychomys torridus, assembly GCF_903995425.1. Classification (NCBI taxonomy): domain Eukaryota; kingdom Metazoa; phylum Chordata; class Mammalia; order Rodentia; family Cricetidae; genus Onychomys; species Onychomys torridus. The sequence continues at coordinate 91,980,796 of NC_050443.1, forward strand.
CATCACCAGTTTACTCATGGAGATTTCATCTATTTCCCCTTCCCAGGGCAGTCCATGTGTCCTTCTTTGAGTCTTCCCTGTTAGTTAGCTTCTCTGGAGTTGTGGATTGCCTGAATCCCATTTGCTTTATATTTAGTATCCAGTTGTGAGTGGGTACATACCATGTTTGTCCTTCTGAGTCTGGGTTACCTCACTCAGGATGGTATTTTCTAGTTCCATCCATTTGCCTGCAAATTTCATGGTGTCATTGTTTTTCTCTACTGAGTAGTATTCCATTGTGTATATATGTATCACATTTTCTTTATCCATTCCTCAGTTGAGGGGCATCTAGGTTGTTTCCAGGTTCTGCCTATTACAAATAATGCTGCTATGAACATAGTTGAGCATGTATCTTTGTAGTAGGATTGAGCATTCCTTGGGTATATGCCCAAGAGTGGTATAGCTGCGTCTTGAGGTAGATTGATTCCCAATTTTCTGAGAAACTGCCATACTGATTTCCAATGTGGCTATACCAGTTTGCACTCCTACCAACAGTGGAGGAGTGTTCCCCTTATTCCACATCCTCTCCAACATAAGCTGTCTGCAGTAACAGGAAGGGAGGGTAAAAGTAATGAAAGAGATACCATGATATATAGAGAGATCATGGGGATAGAGAGAAACTCAGTGCTAGGGAAGTTGCCAGGAATCCCCAAGGATGACCCCACCCTGGATTACTAGCAATAGTGGAGAGGGTGCCTGAACTGAACTGGCTTGCCCCAGAGATCAGACTGGTGAATACACTGTCATCACAGAGCTTTTCTCCAATGACTGATGGAAGCAGATGCAGAGATCCACAGCCAATCACCAGACAGAGCTCCAGGAGTCCACTCAAAGAGAGAGAAGAGGGATTCTATGATCAAGTGCATCAAGATCATGATGGGGAAACATGCAGGGACAACCAAACCAAACTAGAGGGAACTCATGAAAGATGGATCAATGGCTGTGGAGCCTACATGGGACTGGACTAGGTCCTCTGCACGGCAAGACAGTTGTGTAGCTTGATCTGCTTGGGAGGCCTCTGGTGGTAGGATCAGAATCCATCTCTGGTGCTTGAGTGGGCTTCTTGGAGCCCACTACCTATTATGGGATACCTCGTGCAGTCTTGAAGCAGGGGGAAAGGCTTGGACTTGCCTCTACTGGATGTGCCTCCCCATGGGAGGCCTTGCCTTCTTGTGGGTGAGAGGGGAGGTGGGTTGGGAGGGGGAGGTTGGGAGGTGGGAGGAGGGAAGAGGGAGATATTTGATTGGTATGTAAAATGAATGAAAAATTTGTCTTAATTTGAAAGGGGAGGGAGAGAAAATAGATCTTCCCTGTCCACATCTGCACAGAATGGACTCTTCCATTCACACAGGGACTATCTGCTGTCACCTTCAGCAGGAACTGAGGAAAGGGAATTTTCCATCCATATTATTGCCTTTGCAGAATTCTCAGCTGCCAACACATAGTGTGAGTGTAGGTCTGAGACAACTTTGGCGTTCTTAAGTAAAAAGTTTAACATCCTGAATGCTTTAGCTACATATAGTCCTGGACACTTAGTCATTAAGCCTTTCTATGTGCACCTGCTGTGTGTGGCCTTTGGAATAGAGGTACCTCTTGATGGTGAACCAGGCACAGAGAGACACACCTGCAATCCCAGCCCTTAGGAGGCTGAGGCAAAAAGACCATCAGTTCAAGGCTGCATTATAGGGACTTGTCTTTGAAAGAGGAGGGGGGCATAAGAAAGCAGCTCAATCTATAACGAGTTTGCTGTACAAACAAAATGACCTGAGTTTGAACCTCAGCACTCATGCAAAAAATAAATAAAAAATGTACAAAAGGCCACGTGGAGGCATGTGTTTGTAATCCCAACATGGGGGAGCAGAAACAGGCAGATTCTTAGGATTCACTGGCTATCTTCCAGCATAGCCATGTCAGTGAGCTTCAGGCTAGTGGGAGACTGACTCCAAAACCAAAGTAGACCACTCCTGAGGAATGGTCCTGAGGCTGGCTTCTGGCTTCAGTACAGCTCCCATACAGATGCCCATCCCTAGCCCCACTCACACACATGAGGGTATTGGATGAAAGCTCATTTTCAAGGTGAAACTGGTGAATTCTGATGGAGGCAAAGCAGAAGTGACTGGCCTGGAGCCACGGAGCTAAGAAGCGACAGATCTAGGATTAAGTTGTGTCAGCCTGAGTTAAAACACACAGTCTTTGACTGGTTCACTGGCTCTCAGCCTGCACCAGCCTCATCTGCCCTCTGAAACTTGTACTCTGGCTCCACATCTGTCCTGTTCCCAGATGTCCCCTGCTCCTTCCATTCTGCTCTCCAGGCCTGTGCACACAAAGGCTGTTCCTCACGCTCACAAACCTCTTCCATGGGGCTGATGGCGGCCAGTCTTTTGATCCCAGCTTAAGCCCCATTGCCCCGAAACTTTCCCAATCCCCATCTGCATCAGTGATGGCCCTCTTTTCTGCTCTGTGGCTAGCCTTATCCATCCCTGAGTCAAATGCCCAAATCCCCATCCTTGTGTTTGACCCTCTAATACCCTGGGAACCTTCGAGAATGGAGTCTCTATCTGGTTTTTCTCTGAGTTCTCAGACCGTATGTGTTTCTTAGAATACATGAACAATGAGTACACACAGAGTAAAATTAACAAAACTCCCAGAAGCCACCTTCCTGATGGATCAAACTCCAATAGAAACTCCAGCCTTGCAATTCTTGATCATTCTAGGCAGACATTCCTGAGTCAGCATAGCTGATCTCTGGTCTTGGAAAGTGGATGTAGGAAGAATTGAGAGAGGCAGAAGAATATGCTCAAAATATACTGTACAAAACTCTCAAAGAACTAATTGAAAAGTATTTTTCATGCCTGATGTAACCTTTGACCTCTGACTTCACTTCCTACAAGCTTACAGCCCGCCACTGGCATCTCTGGCATCTCCCTGCCCCCATACCCTGTACAAAAAGGACAAGCTTGCCTTTTCATTCAGTTTAGCCAGAGCAAGGCTTGAGAGACAAGAAAAGCAGCCCAGCTCACCTTTATTTAAAAAAAAAAAAAATGAACTTGGGATGAGATGGCTCAGCAGGAAAAGGAGGCTGACATGAGTTTGATCCCTGAGAACCACAGGGTAGAAGAGAACTAACTCTTACAGCTTGTGTGTTCTGTCTCCCTCCCTCTCTCCTTCTCTCTCCCTCCCTCTCTCCCTCCCTCCCTCTCTCCTTCTCTCTCTCTCTCCCTCCCTCTCTCCCTCCTTCTCTCTCTCCCTCCCTCTCTCCTTCTCTCTCTCTCCTTCTCTCTCCCTCCCTCCCTCCCTCCCTCTCTCCTTCTCTCTCTCCCTCCCCTCCCTCTCCCTCTCTCTCTCCCTCCCTCTCTCCCTTCCTCCCTCTCTCCCTCTCCCTCCCTCCCTCTCTCCCTCCCTCCCTCTCCCTCTCTCTCTCCCTCCCTCTCTCCCTCTCTCCCTCTCTCCCTCTCCCTCCCTCTCTATCTCCTCTCTTCCTCTCTCTCCCTCCCTCCCTCTCTCTCTCCTTCTCTCTTCCTCTCTCTCTCCCTCTCTCCCCCTCTCTCTCCCTCTCTCTCTCTCTCTCTCTCTCTCTCTCTCTCTCTCTCTCTCTCTCTCCATATATAAATATAAACTTTAAACTTTTAAAATAAACTTCTTCTTGATTTTGTTTTGTTTTTGGATTTTGTTTTTGAGATAAGGGTCTCGTGTACCCCAAAGATAGCCTGAAACTCAGTATGTCTCTGAGAATAACCTTGAACTTCTAATGTTCCTGCCTCAGCTCCCAAGTGCTGGGATTGCAGGTGCATGACTTCATACCTCCTAGAAAAGCACTCTACCAACTGAGCCACATTTCCAGACCTCAGATGAACTTTGTATGGGGCATACAAATACAGAGAAGGGCAAGTACAGCTGTCAGCACAGGATCTGCTTCCCATTCACGTGATCAGCATGAACGTCAGAAATGTCCAGGGCTCCATCTTGTCTTTTTCTAGTCTCTGCTCCACCCAAAAAGCAACCATCTTGACTTCCCGCCCAGCTTCATTGTGCTTCTTGGGCAGTTCTTTAGAAATGGGATTTTACAGTGCACCCCTTTCTGTCTCAGGTTTTTCAACTTCATAGCTTGTGAGACGCATTCATGTAGCCCTAATGCTTTGAGTTTTTTCATTGTAATGGCTATGGAAGAGTCCATTGCAGGAACATAGACCATGTTCCATTTGTTGGTTGTTATAGGTGAATATTTGGCTAGTTACTGATTCAAGTCTGTTATGAACAATACACTCACATGTGTGTCCTTTGGTCAATGTGTGTATACATTTCTGTTTTATTGAGATTGTGTTATACATAGAGACAAATTTGTAGAGGTTTGGCATTATATCATAAGTCTTTTTGCACACACATATAACTTTGGAATTTATATATGCACAGTTTCATACACTCTTAGCTCCCATTTACTCTTTACACCTTCTCTTTCTCTTTCTTGCCTTATTGCACTCAATAGAACCACCAGTAGTGTTCAGTAGGACATTTAATGCTGAGCATTCTTATCTTCTTCCAAAGATAACAGAAAAACTCCTTCATTAGTCTCACTTAGTGTGATTTACGCTGTAGAGGTTTTGGATATTTTTGTAGCAGAGAGTGAATATTTCTCTTCTAAGTTTGCTGAGTTTCTTTTATGATGAATGGATAGTAAATGCCATCAAATGCTAATGCCATGAGTGTTTTCTGTTAACATGATTTGAGTGCTTGAGTTTGGAGTGTTAAACCACCTTTGTTTTACCAGAATAAACCTCACATGGTTGTGATGTTGAATAGCTTCCTAAACATCTGGGTGTAGAGTTTGGAATGTCTTATTTGGACTTTCTGTTCCTGCTGTCTTCTGTCTTTACTTTCTAAAAGTCATTATATTTTATTTTTGTATATGCAGTGGGGTTGGGTGCACATGTGTGGGTGCCTGCAGAGACCACAAGAAAGTGTCAGATTACCTGGAGCTGAAGTTAGAGGTGGTTGTAAGCTGCTGAATGAGGGCTGGGAACCAAACCCAGGTCTTCTAGAAGGCCAGTATACACCTAACCACTGGACCATCTCTCCAGCCCCGTGTCTTCATATTTATCTTTAGTTTTGTGGTACATTTTTAAAAAATACAGCTTGACTCTTCTCCTATTACTCATAGGTAGGTAGGTACACACACACACACACACACACACACACACACACACACACACACACTTCCTTCAATAGATTTTGGTTCTTAGCAAACTGCACTGTGCATCTAGCCTTTTTCTTATTAAGACAGAAAGCTTTCCCAAAGATAACGCCGCCTTGAGCCAAATCCTGTTTTAGCCACTCGGTGGCCATGTGTCCCCTGGCAGTTCCCAGATCCTCTCAGCCTGTCTCCTCATCAATGACATGAGACTGTGAAGACAATTCAAGAAAGCCCCTGGTACAAGCAGATGCCCAGCGAGCCGTAGCTCTTACCTCTTCCTTCTGCTGCTGAAAAGATTTTCAAACACAGAAAAACATTGCCTTCCATGTTTACAGGGCTCAGCTGAGAGCTAAGATTCAAATGTGGAAAATGCAGTCAGGGCAGGAGAAGTCTGCAATGTTCTGCAGTGTTTTACAAAACTTAAACACCAGTACCTAGATTTTGAAAATTAGATAAATATTGCCCGAATTATCATCCCCAATGCCACAAATTCCCCCCTGGGGCATTAAACTCAGTAGTAACGGTGTATTGAACACTTGGAAGAGGCAGAAGTGCAGTCCCTCTCCCATATAAAGTAGTGTGCATGTGGAGAAGTCAGAGCAGGAGAATGCTTTCAAATAAAGCATCTCTTTCTACAAATGTAATTCCAGTGTTATCTGCCAGAGCATGTTAAACCATCAGCAGACTGTAGAGCGGCAATGGGGATGAGAGTTCAACTCTGAATTATGGAATTATGGCCTTTGCCTCTGAAATGAGAATCAGGTGGTTGACTGGGCTTTGGCTATATCTAAAGAAACTGGAAGCAGAAGTTCAGAACTGGGCAGAAAAAGCTGGTTCCAAAGAAAACTGAACTGTTTTGTTTTGGTTTAGACCAAGTTTCTCTGTGTAGCCTTGTCTGTGCTGGATCTGGCTCTGGAGACCAGGCTGGCCTTGAACTCCTATCCACCTGCCTCTGTCTCCCAAGTGCTGGGATTAAAGGCATGCACTATCACCACCCAGCAAAAAGCTGAACCTTCTGAATACTAAAAGCCAATGCTCCAGATAGCACCATCATACTTATCCTGTTATTCTTGACTCTCAGTGAGAGCCATATGTGGCATCCAAATGACCTCTGCACAAAATTTAGACTTGGCTCAAACTGTGAGTCCTTTGTGATGCAGAAATGGCATGGCTGAAGTTTGGTAGACAGTTTATCTCAGGCCTGCTACTTGTTAGCAATTAAGTTTCTGCACCTATAATGTAAAGGACCACTGTGGGGATGGGAAGATATTTAGTCACATCCGTGAAGTATATGATGCAAGGAACATGTTCAGTAAATGATAGTAACTGTGGTGCTGATGCTGATGGATGATGATGACGATGAGGACAGCATCCCTCACTTGGGGAGGAAAAATGGAGAGAGATCATCCATATTCTTTTTACAAAAGTGGAAGGAGTATCTTGAGCCAGCTCTTGTCTAATCAACACAATTATTGTATGGAACCTAGGCGTAGACACATGAGCTTAACCAAATGAGCTGTGTTGCAGCTTTGTGTTCCCCCAAAAGCATAACCTGGGGCAAGAACTGCAGGTAATGTTTACAGAGGATAAAGGGACAGGGGAGAGGAGGAACATCAGCCTAAGTGTGTATTACTGAGGTCACTATACCTTTGAGAAGTGTACAGCTCTGTGCTCCTTTCCAAAATGCTCTTCTAGCACCTCAACTTGCCCCGAAAGCCGAGAGGCGGCTTTAGGAGCTGTAACTCCTTGTTCTCCAAGGCACTTGATATCAGAGCTTCAGAGAAAATACACTTGCTGGATGAACTCAAGTTGTCAGAGTCAATTTAATCATCTGTGAAATGGAAATAATAGCAGAAACCAGCTCCTGAGGTTATTGCCGGGCAATAAAAGCGAATCAGTATAGAATCCCTTGGCACAGATCCTGCTGTGTCAAAATTTTCCATAACCAGTTATATTTAATCTTAATAGTTTATTTCTCCAGGGAAGGTAGGACTGTAAGCACACCAAGATACACAGTACCTGTCCAACTGGGAAGGGCAAGATCGTAGAGCATTGCTAAGAGGTGGGGTCAGTGTAGCTGGTCAGGCAGGCCAGCAGCAGGGGTTCAGAAACCCACTGGACAGGTAGAACTGCTGGGGGGGATAGTGGCAACAGAATGAGTGGGGGCTGCAGACAGCCAGCAGGTCCCCTGACATAACAGGGGTGCACAAGGAAGGCTCCTGCTTCTGGAGTTAGGACAGGGAGCTGCCAGAGGTGAACTGGATGGAAGGACCAAAGCAACCCCTCTGTGTGGAGCTCTGTGGAACTATGAACAGACATGAAGACTAAAGTCCACAAAGAAGATCTCAGAGCTACTTTGGATATTAAATTCAATTTAATACTGTGTACATCCACTTATAATCTGAAAAGGATAAAACTGTCGGGGCAGAAACTGGACTAGAGCCTGTCAGGGATGGAGTGGTGAAATGAGATTGTTTACAATAACGGGAATTAAGGGGATCCTAGGACTCCTCTGTGTCTTTACTGTAGGGGTAGCTACCTGACAGCATGCTGTGGCTAAAACTTGCTATCAAAAGGGAAGGCTGTCACTGAATTGAAAGCATGCTTTTATTTTAAGGGGAAATGAAGAAAGCACACAGTAATCTTCCTCCAATTGTCCCCAGCACCTGCCCATCCGAAGGACAGAGAGCAGCCAAAGCCAAAGCCTTGAAGACTGGGGAGAAGAACAGAGGGGGAGCTGGAGGTCAGGCTACAAGGAAAAGCACACAGGGGAGGGCAGAGTGGGAACTGCTTGTCCAGGCTGGAAAGCTGCAAAGACAAAGGATGGACCCGTGCAGGAAGATGGGCTTTGTAGGAAGAGAGCCCTGATGGAATGGTCGCCCAGTGAGGAGGACTTGAAATTCTACTCAGAGGGAAAGACTCTCCAGTGGCAGGGAGCTGAAAGATGCCTCTCACCCACGCATTTACCATTTCCAGAACTTTCCACCGCTTCATGCAGATATGCACTGCCATCTGTTTTCATTTCCCTTCGGCCTGAAGAACTTCCTTTAATATTTCATACGCTACAGATGTGCTAGTCATAAATTTGCTCAGCTTTCATTTATCAAAAAAATATGCTTTGTTTTACACTCATTGCTGAAGAATATTTTTACAAGGTAATAGAATTCTAAGATGATGGGTTTTATTTCTTTTAAAAATTTAAAGGTGTCATTTCATTGTCTCTGGGTCTGCTTTGGTTTTGAGCCAGGGGTTATTCTTCTCTGTTCTAATTTTGATGTGTCTTTTATTGCTTTTTAAGACCTTTATCATTGTCTCTCTCAGATGATGATGACTTATGTGTCATTTTCTTTCCTTTATTTCATTTATTCGGTCTTCACTTTATTTTTAGGTGTAATTTGCTTTGCTTTTTTATCCTTGGTGTGGAGGTGGAGAGCTTCTGGGATTTGGGGTTGGTATTTTTCATAAGATTTCAGGAAATTTCAAGTATTGTTTGTTCAGATATGCCTCTGACTCAGTCACCTCTCAATCCTACCCTGTAGGACTCCATTTAAACCACTTATTTTCGTTCCACTGGGACTCCAGTAGGATTTTTTCCTAGTCTTTAGGCCTTCTCTCCTTCACTTTGAAATTGTGTTTGTAGCGCCCTCTTTCAGCGTACTGGTGTTTATTTTCCTTTGCTGTGTCTGAATATAGTGCTATTGTTTTCAGCTCTAGAATTTCCATTTGAGCTTTTGAAATATTTCTCTGCCAAGATTCCCCATCTGTTCATTCATTGCATTCATCTTTTCTTTAAATTCTTGAAAATTGGTAATAGCTACTTTACAGTCTCTGCATGTCACTCCTGTCTGTCTGTAATCTCAGGAACAACTTCTATTAGCTAATTTTCCTCAGGCCCTTGGCCAGTTTTATTGTTTCTACATATTCCCAATTGTGTGTGTGTGTGTGTGTATGTGTTAGTGCACATGTACACATATTATATGCATGTGGATGCCAGAAGTCAATGTTCAGTGTCTATTTCAGTCTCTCCCCCTTTTTCTGAAGCAGAGTCTCTCAGTGAACCTGGATCCCATTGATTCAGCTAGGCTGGCTGGCCAGTGTCTCCACTTGTCTCTAATCCTCCACCACCATCATTACCCCTGCCCCAGCACTGGGATTACAGATGTGTTCCACCACATTGCATCTGACTTTTGTACAATCACCTCTTTATTGCATGATGGACACAGGGAAGGCTCTATCGCTGAGTGTCTAGACTTCATTTAGAGGACATGGGACTTTGCTTTGGCTAATGGCTAATTTATTGGTGAATCTGCTTGATTCTCTTTCAAGGCCTGTTTTCTGAGCTTGGTTAAAGTAAGTCTAGGGAGCCTCCCCTATTAAGACAAAGTAGTTTTACCACTAACTGTAGAGTGCCTGGAGAGCTCAGCAAAGCCTCTGTGCTATAGATGCTTTAGATCTCATTTAGAAGAATCCCATATCTCTAGATTCTTTAAGACTCTCTGTTGAGCTCTTATTTCTTCTGTGCCTTGTGGAGTCTCTCCCTGCACACATGCCACTTAATTTGGAAAGAATTAAGGAGACATCTACACTTATCTCTGAAGCTCCTCTCTCTGTAGCTTGCTTCTCTCTGGAATTCTAACCCATAAATCCATCTGCTTCAACAGTCCCAATCCCTGTCCATACCTCCTCAGGTCAGCTAATCTGCCTTATCCTCCACCCCATTCTACCTTTCTTCACTACAAACCAAAAAGCATCTTTTGTAGCAGCCCAGGAAAGCATGGGCCCAGCTCTTGTGTTCTCCCTTCTCTCAGGGGTTGGAATCTTTCCTATCTGTTTTGAGCTGCAAACAGGAGCTCTGTATAATGTGTTTTGTTTTATAGTTCCTTCAGAGGCAGAAACCAACTGAGCTTACATGATTAATGGTTTGACTGCAGATAAAATTAACTTATTCTAGCCAGAACTCCTAGATAAGGCCTGATATCTCCACTACTCAAGAGGCTAAGGCAGGAGAATTGTAAGTTCAAGGTTGGAAGACTGGGGGTGTGGGTCAATAGTTGAACTCTTATATATGTGAGACCCCAGGTTTAATCTTAATCACTACTAGAGACAAAGAGAGAGAAAGGGAGGGTGGGTAGATTTATTCATTTTTTTACTTGGCATTGCCTTCCAGGAAAAAATTAAAAACTCATATTAAGACACAATTCCTATCCCCTCCTGATCTGCTTGTAGTCTCAACACAGATCATGCATTCTTTATTAAATTGGGAGAGGGCACATGCAGAGACACTACCCTGATGAATTGTTTACCAGGTAACTGTTGCTTTTACACCTAAGTTTTCTTCTAGAAACAAATATAGTCTTTGCCCAACTCCATATCTGCCTTGCTAACTCCTATCCACTAGACTATCCCATCTACCGCTTCCAGGAAGCCTGTAGCACCATCTAAGCACCTGCTCTGTTAGATCATACTCTGTCATCTTCATCAAAGTCACGTCACTCATACTTTGTTGTCATTATCTAGTTAAGACCAATCCTTCCCACCCTTCACCCCAACTGAACATCTCAAAGACAGTGACCAAGTCTGACTCATCTCAGAGTTGCCGTGGCCTGGCACAGGTCTTGGCAAACAGTTTCTAAAGGGCCAGATGGTGAGTATTTTAGACTTTGTAATCCAAACTACTCAACTTTGCCACTGTAGCATGAATGCAATACATAGATAATGAATAAAATATAAAACATTATTGGAACAAAACCAGGCAGTTCTAGCCTGATGGTCCCTAGCTTAATGCATAGTATGAGCCAAGTAAGTGCTCACTGACGATGTAATAGGATGCAATGGAATGTTGGTGAAGGCATCAGAGGAGACGGAAAAGATGAAGCAAATTAAATCCATTTCCCAAGAATAAGGTTGTTCTAGACTGAAATGGACTTTTCTTGAGCTCTTAGGGAAAAGAAAAAGCGATAGCTGAGTGAAGAAACCAGAAAGACAAAAATGAAGGAAGTTCCAGCCTGTTGGTAGACCCTTCTCATGCAGGTTTTCTATCACATAGGGGCAGGGTCCTGAAAAGCACAGTGGCTTGATCAGAGTGAGTCCCTGGAGTGGCCAAGAGCAGGAAGAGCCAGAGGGCAAACACAAGCTGTGTCCTGGGCAGCACCCAGAGGCATTGACAGAAGCCAAGCTCTATAGCCAAGTCCAAAGCATTGGAAAATAGACAGAGCCCGGACCCGGGCCTAGAGGGACTGTTGCAAAGCCAAGCAGAGTGTGAGATCCAACACAATGGAAGTATATAAAACTGTCAGGTCCCCAACAGTTTTCAGTTAGCTGCTGCCCACATGGTGTATGCGTGAGTCTATAGATGGCTTGACATCTACATCTTGAAGAGATGTAAATGATGAGGTCACCTAGTAAGAGATAAAGTTCAATCCTACTGAGAGAAGACAGAACATAGAGATCAGAAGACCAATTGGTGTGGCTGCCACACAAGGGCCCAGCAAAGACACAAAACAAAGATGTGTGGAGAGGACTGACTATGGATGAGGCTGAGGCTAGGCAATAGGTTGAATCAATCCTGTCACTAAGCACTAGTACATTCTTCTATGAAGCACTATGAATGGATATCAAGAAAATGAATGTGTGGCTTGTACAGGACTAGGTTTGGCAGAGGACCTCAGCAACTGGCCAGGAAATCTGGGCCTTTACTGAACACCTGCTGTCTTAGCATTCTCCAAAGACACAGAAACAGGAGGTTGTGGATGCTTATATACAAGATATTTATTATAAGGAGTTGACTCACTCAAACATGAGACTGTGAAGTCACAAATATACAGCTAGAAACCTGGAGACAGGGGCCAGACAGTGGTGTAGTTCCTATCCTGCTCTGAAGGCTTGAAACACTTCTGAATGTGTAATTCTAGCCTGCATGCCACCAGTTGGCTTAAGACCCAGGAAGACTCAATGTTACAGTTCAAATCCAAAGAAGCAATGAAATGATTGCCAAGCTTGGAGGCAGATAGGCAGCAAGAAATCTGTATTACTACAGAATCAACCTTCGTGTTCTAATCGAGTCTTCAGCTGACTGGGTAGGATCCGCTCCTTCAGAGAAAGCAATCTATTTTAGTCTATCTACCAGTTCAAATGATAGTCTCCTATAGACATTCTCAGAATCACATCCAGAATGTTTGGCCAACTGGATGGCCTTTTCTTAACCCATTCAAGTTGACACATTAAATTAACCATCATAAAGGCCATGTGCAGAGTACCTCAGAAATCTACCCATCATGGAACATGCCTCCCCCAACACCAGACAAAAGGCAGACATGCTTCTCCTATGACCAATGCTGGCCTTTTAGGCATCTTTGAGAACACTGGTAATTTAGTACCAGAGCTGGAAGCAGAGAAGAGACCAAGGAGGCTGTCAGTGTATATAATATTGAATACATATATTTAAGGTATCACCCTGAAGTGGCTTTTTTGACAAATACACCTGGTTAGCCATCAGGATCACAAATTCACCCATGTGATCATTTCTTCCTCACAGTTTCCCATATGCTTGTCCCACAGAAGTTTCATCTAAGCTATTAGAAATACATGTTTAGGCCTGGTTTATATGACTTTCCTTGTTACTTACAGGAATGAGGGTGAGGGGTTACTTTTCTGTTGTGATCAAAACATCATGACTGAAGTTACTTATAGGAGTGTTGACCTGAGCTTACAATTCCATAGGGATAAGAATCCACCATGGCAGGGAATAACAGTGACAAGTGGCAAACAGGGTGGCAGAGTTGAGACAGAGTAGAGAGCTCACATCTCCAACTATCAGCATGAAGTGGAAAGAGCAAACAGAGTAGAACAAGAAGGCTGTACCACCTAAAACTTCCCCAAACAGTGCTACCAACTGGGGACCAAGTATTCAAATGCCTGGACCCATGAAGGCTATTTCTCATTCAAGCAGGTAACTCACAGTTGGTAACTCAAAGGCAGCAGCATTACCAAAGACCCCACCTCAGCATGGGTGACAACCATGGCACTCTCTGCATGCAAGTCTGCAGTTCAGAGTCTCTTCTATCCCCAGCAATTATTACTGCTTATATAACATTGAGGTTGGGCCCTGTAAGTCTTACAGGTTTTAGAAGCTTCCTGAGACTTGTAAGTTTCATTTACTTCCTGGTCCTATGAGCTTCTTTTAATCCCAAGGAAATAGCCACACAGCACCCAGACTGGTGTAGGCTACTTGAACACTACTGGAACTAGTGAGGGACATACCAGACCAAACAACTATGTCCTTCCCTATGAGGAGAAAGGGTTAGTAATAGTCCCTGGCTTTCCTCTGCCTTCTAAGACTGAGGCCTCACTCTCTCACTGGGGATAACAGGGATGACATCCTGATTATTCTTTTAAGGGATCTACAAGCATTAATCTTACCCCTTGTCACCATACCTTCTCATGCCTGGTTCTTCTTTCTCTTCCCTCCCTTATTTCTTAGAGTTTATTCCCTTCCAGCTGACTGGAATCTGTTTGACCACTTCACTCTGCTAGTACTATGCTACTGGGTCCCATCTAGATGATTCCAGATTCAGACTTTTTTATACCCAGCATTTTTGTCTTCTTGGCCTACTAGTTCTCACAGCTACCCAATCGCCCAAACACATTCCTCTTGGCCATCATGTATTTCAGAAACAGTTCTGACTTTGTCATGCCCTGTTCAGATTTAATTTTATTGGCTATTTTTATTTAATGGTCCTCAGCCTCAGAACAGCACTGAAGATTGGTCGCATCACCCTTCTCTTGCTTCTTCTTTGGATTTGAGCTATAACACTGGGTCTTCCTGAGTCTTGAGCCAACTGGTGGCTTGCAGGCTAAAATTGAACATTCAGAAGGGTCTCAGGCCTTCAGAGAAGGATAGGAACTACACCACTGGTCCACATCTCCAGGTTTCTAGCTGTATATTTGTGACTTCACAGTCTTCATGTTTGAGTGAGTCAACTCCTTATAATAAATCTCTTGTATATGCATCTACAAACTCCTGCTTCTGTGTCTTTGGAAAATACTGACTAAGACAGCAGGTGTTCATCTGCAGAGGCTGAGGATGAGTGACTTGTTCCATTTAGGATGTTCCAGAACCAAGACTCTCATCTATATCGATCTGATCCCAAGAACAAGAGTTTAATGACTTTACCAAAAACTACATCCCAGAGTCTGTGTGTGTGTGTGTGTGTGTGTGTGTGTGTGTGTGTGTGTGTGTGTGTTGGGGATTAAACTTAGAGCCTCTCTTATACTAGCCAGATTAATAGTTTCTCATTTAGTGGCATCCCTAGTCCACAATCTTCTGTCTTAATGCCTCATCTCCTAGCCCCTTGTCTCCACTTTCTCTACTACTGCCTCAAATCAAATCCTATAAATTCAGGCAAGAATGTTGAACGCCTCCTGTTTTATTTCCTCACCTTTAGACCCTGTCCTTTCCTGATACTGGGTGTACCCCACCAGCTATAATAAATGAAGAAGAACTGGTCCCTGCACCGGGCAGACCTGGCTCCATACCTTCGCTCAATTCCTTAGACAGTCTACAGAGAACTCCCTCGGTCAGAGTTCCTCATGTAAAAGAATTCTGACAGCATCTTGTATTAGATAATTTTTCTTGTTATTGTAACAAAATGCTGGACAGAAGTGACCTAAGGAAAGGAGGTTGTATTTTGGCACAGTTTCAGAGGGAATACTCCAACATGGTAGAGAAGGTTTGGCAGCTGGTACATATCTGTCCATGGGAGCTTGCTGGTCTGCCAGATATGGGACCAAACGGGAGTCCAAGCTACTCCTTCAAATGTCCAGCCTCAGTGATTACCTCTACTCTCCAGATACTGCCTCTTAGGGTCCATTAACCTCCCAAACAGTGCCATCAGCTGAGGGTTAGATGTTCAAACACATGAACCAACACATCTCCTGACTTACTTTCCCCTTGGATAGGGCCACTGACCACAAAGGCACTCAGACAGCTCTGTAATTAGCCCCAACTTTCTGTCCTGTCTAATCCCTTGCTGTTCTAACTCTCCAGTCCACTCAAGGCTCTCTTTCATTGTTGACCGGTCATGGGATATAGGGGGAAAGCAAGTGTTCTTGAGTCAGGTAGACTTAAATTTGAATCCTAGCTTTCCCCCTCCCTGGGTCTGTAAACTTGGGTGGCCTCCTTAAATCCTATGGGGCTTAGTTGGCTCATGTAGAACACGGAGAGAAGGTTATAGTGGGGATACCATTAGGAAAGCAGCATCCACCAGGCATCTGATCCCCTTGTGTGCATTGCTAATAGAATCCCTGCTCCCACTGCCTCACCCATCTTCCCAACTGGCTGCCTTCTTCCATTTCTCTTCACCTCTGAGAGCCCTCTTTCCAGTGGAAAAAAAATGATGCTTCCTCTTCAACTTTCTTATGGACTTTTCTTTTTTTAAAGACATATTATTTTTGGTGTGTGTGTGTGTGTGTGTGTGTGTGTGTGTGTGTGTGTGTGTGCGCGCGCGCCATGTACATGTAGTGCCATGGAGACCAGAAGAGGGTGTCAGGACCCCTGGAACTGGAGTTACAGGTCAGTGTGAGATGTCATGTGGGTGTTGGAAGCTGAACCTAGGTCCCCTGCAAGAGCACTCAACTTTTAACCACTGAACCATCTCTCCAGCCCCTAGATTCTTGTGCATTCCCATGGGGCACATGCTCACGCTCTCTCTCTCTCTCTCTCTCTCTCTCTCTCTCTCTCTCTCTCTCTCTCTTTCTCTCCCTCCCTCCCTCTCTCTCTCCCTCCCTCCCTCTCTCTCCCTCCCTCCCTCCCTCCCTCCCTCCCTCCCTCCCTCCTCCCTTACCACCATCCCTGGTGATACTAAGAACATTCCCATTGGGCTCTCTATCTGAAGTGATGCTGAAAACATCTTACAGCTTCATAATTCCTTCCAAAGCCAGCCCAATTAATAAACTCGTAACTGTTACCCCTATTTTAAAAGGGAGAAAGACTTAGGATGTAGTTCCATGAATGATAGAGCACCTGCCTAGGATGTGTGAGGTTCTGGGTTTTGTCCTGAGAACCACATGAAGCAAACAAACAAATACAAATAGAAATTGAGACTCTCGGAGGTTGAATGAGTGGTTCATAATCACAAGCCTCTGGCTTCCAGTCACCATGTCTCTTTCCCTGCGTCAATTTGCACCTGAGTGACTGCTGCTCTCCTGCCATGATGTCCATTTTAATGTCAACTGTCTTCCCATGGTGCTTGCCTTGCCTCCTCCCTTTCGAGGATGTGGTCTCACCCCTCCCCCCAGCCAAGTGCCTTACACAGATCATACTGAACTGATGGCACAGTACCGAAATTTGAAGGCAGGTGCTCGGCTGCAAAGTCATTCTAGGAAACTAACAACTGTGGTGCTTAGTAGGTTGAATGCCGAGAGGGAAATTTTATTCAAGAGAGTAAGAGACTCAAAGACAGATCCCCCTCTGGAAATGCCTGCTTCTCTGCATACCAGCTTCTCGACCTTGATTTGCGGAATTTGAAGAATCTGGAGTTGGCTCTTCCATCCCCTGTGTTATTGTATATAACCCTGATGAGCAGGATCATAGCTAATCTGCTCTTTCATCTGTTTCCCCACCCCAGACTGAGTCCCTCAGGGCAAGCGCCAGTGTCCTATTCATGTCAGTCCTAATGGCCGGCCACTGTGCTTGGTACTTAGCTAGTGGAAGTTGAATGGATAAGGTAGAGAGACCCATCTGGGTCCTTCTTCTGGTCCCCTGTGACCGTGCTCATTCCCATTCTCTTTCTAGCACATCCCATAATATATGTTTATTTCTCACAGTGAAATGAGAGTAGGCTTCATGTCTTTCTCATTTTTGAAGCCACTCCAACAGTCATGAAATGGGGGAGCCAAACTTATTGAGTGTCTGTTCTGTGCTGGGGTGATGTCATACATAGCGTCTCATTTTTTAATAATTTCACTTAACTCTCCTAACAGGTCAGTATGGTAAGTGTTCTCACAGTATGAAAGAAGAAGCTGAAGTGTGGGAATATAAAGAAACTTAGTTTGAGAGTTTGTACAGCTAGGACATGGGAATGCTGGGATAGACTTCCTGTCCCTTGGCTCAAGAGCCCAGTGACTTTCTTTCTTCTTATTGCTCTTTGTTTTCCAACAACATTGAGTATAATTGAGTTCTTGGCTTAGCAGGAGTCAGGAGCAGTGCTGAACTAAACTTGAACATAATTGTGTTGAATTAAATTGTGCCCATGTGTCCCCAGTGTTTCAGGTACCTTCCCATTTGATTGTGTAAAATGCTTCTGGAAGCACAAGGTGAAAGTGCACATCAGGAACAGGGATGAAGACAGATTGTCCTCATGGAAATCTGTCCGACTCTAGTAGGACTACAGTAATAGTATATATATGGTCTGGACTATTGGGAACACAGGAGGCAGGTTCGTAAGACAGCTGAAGGTGGTCTTGAGAAGCTTCTGAATGACCACTGTCACAGTTTCCTTTCTGTTGCTGTGACAAACATCATTGGCTTGCACATCATTGGCTTACACATCTGTGTCACAGTCCAGCATTGAGGGAAGTCAGGATGATAAAGCAAGCAGAAATTATAGCAGAAACCATGGAGGAATGCTGCTCACTGGCTCATTCATTCACTTAGCTAGACTTCTTAGTCCAGGACTGCCTGCCTAGTGAATGGTGCCACCAACAGTAGCTAGATCATCCTACATCAATTAGTAATCAAGAAAGTCCCCCCAAGACACGTTCATAATCTGACCTGGGCAACCCCTCAATTGAGGCTTCTCCTCCCTGATGATTCTAAACTTTATCAAGCTGACAATTGAGATAAATCAGGAAAATCATGAAGGAGGAATAAAAGTGATCCAAGCCACTCGAGACAGTACAGAGAGAATAATAATGCTCCTTAGACACAGAATTTCAGCTGGAACAATCCTTAATGTAGGGGGCATTTCAGTGGAACAGCATAGCGGGAAGCAAGAGATGCTGAAGTCAGTCCCCCTGTGCTTATCTTCAAACAAAGAGTCATCATGAATTACCAGGCCATGCCTTCACAATATGCTTGGAGCTTAGATGACAGCTAAGCCTTTCTTACTGCTCAGGAAACAAGTTATAGAAATAGCTGGCCACATCTCCATCTGGCTTTTCTTGGGATGCACATGAAGGCTGCATTTCTCTGATATGTAGGAAATAATGACAATTGGGCTGACCCACAAGGGGATGGCTGCCCTCAGCAGGCTGGGAAGGTGCCACCTGGCTTTATATAATGGATATGCCTCTAGAGTAGAAAGTCTTTTGGGGAGCGATGGAATCCTTTTTGAACATGGTGGGATGGAGTGAAGCATTCTGTCCACTCTAAGACATACAGTGGTTAACCAAAAGTGTCATTTGGGTTTATCTCATTCAAATTTTCCCCTTCACTGTGCCTGTAAATGATCTTTAATTTGAGACTTTGTAAAACCAACCAAAGAATGGCTGAGAATTGAGCCAGTCCTTTGAAGTGTATGTGACTTAGCCAATAGTAAATACAGATATATCTGTAGTATTTGCATCTAAAAAGAAGCCTGCTGTGGTACTGGCATTGAGTAGCAGTTCCCTGTTCCCCACTTCCTTAGGAACTTTGATTTAAAAAACAAACAAACAAACAAAAACCTCAAGCCATGTTCTATTGTGGTCTTGTTCAAATATTGCTGTTTCCTCACATTGTACATGAGATCACTCCTGCACCCCATGACTGCCCACCATCCCTTGTGGTTATCACCAAGTCACTGTGGGATAGCCACCTCCACACACCCAGATTGTCTGCCCCACCCTCTGAATGTGGCTAGCCTGTTCACTCCTTATATGGGAACTGTATATAAAAGTCAGCTGAGGAAAGCCACGTTTGGTCCTGAGAATGAAGGCCACTTCCCACATACACTTCAGCTCCTGGTCTTTGCTCACCTCCCAAGGTCTCCACTCCATTCTGCTTGCTCTGTTGCATTCTTCACCCTGATGCCTGGGGGATTTATCCAAAATTCAAATGCACTCATGCCGCTGCCCTGATCAGAACCCTTCAGTGGCTTCCAGATCCTTCCCAATCACATCCAAACTCCTAAAGCATTTAGAGCAATGCCATCTGTGAGCAGGTTCCTTCTTCTTCCATGGCATCACCTCCTAATTCTCCCGACAGTGATCCTGCAGTGCTGAATTACTGATGGCTTTCCAAGAACACTGTTAATTCATGTTTCTGAGCTTCCAAAAACAGCCCCTCCTCTCTATTTTGCTTTACAAATCTGACCAACATTTCCAATTCTCTCAACTGCCCCTCTCTCAGAGAAACCCCTTAGACAGAAGGTGTGCTGGACTGTCTCCTTGAGGTACCTGCATGATCTCCAGACTTCTGTCTAATCCCTGAGGAGTGTTAGATTAAGACAGGGCAATGCCCAATCAGTAGCACCTGAGCCTTTGAACAGTTTTACACACACACACACACACACACACACACACACACACACACACACACGCCTCCCATCACTGAAGAATCACACTGATATCTGCATCCTGATTGACTTCCAGGTCGGGCCAATCACTGGTCTGCCATCATTGGCGGGTCCCACTCCAAGAACTACGTGCTGTGGGAGTATGGAGGATACGCCAGCGAAGGGGTCAAACAAGTTGCTGAACTGGGCTCACCAGTGAAAATGGAGGAAGAGATTCGACAACAGGTAAGGACAGACTCCCAGATCAACCAACAGCTGGAACTGAGGTCAGAGCATCCCTGGGTTTCATTTCCAGGAGCCTGAAATGGGATGCAGTGGAGTGGGCTTGAGGCAGGCTCTATGGGCTGCATTAGAGAGTCTCAGTTTCTCTCCCTGAACTCATGCATCCTCTAGCTTCTGTATTCTGCTTGTTGAGGTGACAGAACTCTGGTCTCCTGGGAGTGAAAAGGGTGATTTATGGTTTCATACTATGGTTTTTGAGGGTGGAGGATAATGTTCAAGCTGTCTAAGCAAATTGTCACTTCTGAAAATAGACGTTTTATGTGTTGGCATGTGGTGTTTTGCAACAGTGTCTTGAAGTGTCTGATAAACTCGCTGGTCATTAGTAATAATTGTCATGCACTGATATGACTTTTGTGAGCTGGATCATGTGAGCCCAGGGGGCCAGGAGCTGCCCCATTATCTAGGCCCTGGCATCTACTGAGAAAAGCAGGATACCTGACCTATTATTCTTGTCAATGTTTACATGACAATGAGCCATCCCTCATCAAAAGCTGGGGCTAGTTAATAGCAAATAGAGGTTGAGAAGAGGGTCTTAGAAGAACAGCAGTTTTTGTGGTTTGCTGTTGAGAGATATAGCCTAGTCTCAGCTGTCATTCCCCCCAGAAGCCCCTCTGTCATGACAGAGTGACTCAGGCAGCCATGCCTCCCTGGCCCCAGCTATTCTGGGACAAGGAAAAGGCAGGCTGTGCTTGGGGTGTGGCCATGTCACAGTGCAGGTCACTGAGAGGCCACCATCCTCCTTCCTTGGGGGGCTCAGATACATGGTATCCCTGCTGTGTTCTGATGGGTGTGTGCTCAGAGACCTGAACAGACTGAGGAGGTGAGTAGAGCCCAGACCCAGTGCCTCCCTGAAATCTACCATCTTGGACTTCAAGCTATCTGCAATCCTGAACTGAATGTAACTGAAGTCACCCTGCTCCTTCATCATGCCCTGGGGGTCCTTTTGGACTCTAGGCTGGGGGCAGGGAGGCTTCAGAATGAGCTTGTGCTTCTCCTCAGTTTGATTTGAAGCCTCTTCTACTTGTTTGAGACAATAAAAAGTTTGATTAAATATGTTAACATTGCATGGTATTAATTATCAAATCACCATCTTTTGTAACTGAAGATGACCTGGGACTCCTAATCTTCCTTTCTTCACCACCTGAGTTCTAGGTTTGCAGGCATGGGCCACTTTGCTGAGTTACATTCAGTGCTCAGGATCAAACCTAGAATTTCATGTATATTAGGACAACATGCTGTTAACCAAGCTACATCTCCACCCCACAGTGTCAGCCTTCTAACTACCTCTGACATGCTTCACTGTAGCTGGAGTTTTCTCTCCTGGTCCTGCAAAGCCCCAGCAGTCCAACAGCCCACTTATAAAATAAACACACAGACGTTTATATTATTTAAACTGTTTGACCTAATGGCTCAGGATTCTTGCTAGCTGTTTATATATCTTAAATTAACCCATTTCTATAAATCAATACCTTGCCACATGGCTCATGGCTTACCAGTATCTTACATGTTGGCGTCTCCTGACTCAGCCTTCCTGTTCCCAGAATTCTCTTCTCTGCTTATCCCGCCTATACTTCCTGCCTGGCTACTGGCCAATCAGCATTTTATTTATACAGAGTGATATCCACAGCACCTCACAAGTGACGTAACTCTTCAGGCTATAGCCAAGTCATGAGTGCTCCCTCCATATTGGCACTACTGTGTCTGGCTTGCCATTGGGGACCCTTTGTCTGAATCCCAGAGGTCCACTTCCTAGCTCTCGGGCATGAAATTGTGATCATCCAGCTCTGAGGAATGGGATGCTGAAAACCATTTGTTACAAAGAAATGATGAAGCTAGCAAGTGGATTCAAGATCGAGGTGTCGTCCCAACAGGGCCGGGCCGGTCTCGCTTTTGACATTCTTGAGAGGTTCCTGTAATGAGAGACATAGGTAGAAATCATTCAAAACTGAAGTTGTGAGTCAGACAGATGGCTCAGTACGTAAAGGCATCTGCCACACAAGCCTGGAGATTTGAGTTCGACCCCTGGAACACATGTAAAGATGGAGAGAGAGAACCAACTCCTTAAAGCTGTCCTCTGATCGATCTCCATATGTGCCTTGTGGCATGTGCACAAACACACACACACACACACACACACACACACACACACACACACACATTCACGTAATACAGTTTTAAAATTTTAAATTGGATTATATTTTATTGGTGAACATAAAGTCTCATTTTCACAACAGTTAAAAGATTGAAAATTATGGGCAGGACTTCAATACTTACAATACCCCACTTCAAAAAACGTGTGTGTGTGTGGTGTGACCTTAACCAGCTGGCTGCAGGGAGCCTGCCTGACCCGGCTGGTGAGTCTTCCTGCTTGTGTGTCGACATAACACCACTTTTCCAGCCTCCTGTGTATTGGTGATCTCTCATTAACCCTCTTTGCATCCAAATCCGAGAGGCCCATGTTAGTATTCAAGTTCTACAGACGAGGAGAAGGGACAGTCAATCACAGAAAAGCCCAGGACTTCAAGGCCAAGTTTGTCTGGCTCCAAAGCCTATGCACAGAATCTGGTGTATGAATTATAGAGCTTCAAGCAGACATCTGATGAGGATTCCAATGTGGAAAATGCTGTGAACTTCACAGCATGGTCCCCATGACACTGAGCAGCCACTTCCCACCTAGGTACCTGCCCAACCACACCCCACCATCCCACTTCTTGCCAGCTCTGAATGGAGCCTCAGCTGGCAGGGGCACCAGTTTCCTAGCTCCTTGAAAATCCAGCTCAGTACAGTAATTTCAAGGTCCCTTCAGTTCAAAAAGATTCATGGCCTTAAGTACCCTTCCCTGCAAGCACACAACTTATATTTTTCTCTAAGTCAGGGAGGAAACAACATTAAAAGGAGCAAGAAGACAGATTCCCCTAGAATAGAAATATGTCCTCTGTGTAACCAGAGGGCTTGTTTGAAACTTTGACAAACTCTCTGTCCCCAACCCTTTACACTTATATCCTCTATCAAAGAGCCTCATTCCAGGCATGATGCAACTAAACTCTCTTTTCCCAGAAAGAGCATTGTGTGCTTTCATTACTATGGACTTACACCTCACAGCCATGTTCACAAGTGTTAAAAAACACAATGGGCATTATTGGATATAAATTTTATGCTAATGGATTTCAAACACAAATGAACAAAAATACTAATCACATTAGCAGTGAGGAATTATAATAATTCTATTGGGTACAAGCTTTATTGTTACTATAACTGTAAAGTCCCAAGAAAATTGTTGACAAATTACTGCAGAGGCATTGACGGTGATGATGCTACAGGCTAGAGACAGTGGGGGCAGAATATGTACCCCTTCTTCAGGGGAAGAGGGACCAATGCTTCCTAGGGCCCAGTGGGACTTGGGAATTGGAAATAACATGGTTGGTTTTTTGTTTGTTTGTTTGTTTGTTGTTTTTTTTTTTTTTTTTTTGGTTTTTCGAGACAGGGTTTCTCTGTGTAGCTTTGCACCTTTCCTGGAACTCACTTGGTAGCCCAGGCTGGCCTCGAACTCACAGAGATCCACCTGCCTCTGCCTCCCGAGTGCTGGGATTAAAGGCGTGTGCCACCACCACCCAGCTTCATGGTTGTTTTTGTTAGCATGTATATTTCTTCTTTTGAGAATTTTTCCAGTTGATTTGTAGGTGTGTGTGTATGTATTCACAAATACACACAGGAGTATATGCATGTATGTATATACAGGTGGAGACCAGATGTCAATCTTGGGTGTCAGGAGCCATCACCTTGTTTTTTGAGACAGGGTGTCTCACTGAGACATAGGACTCACCAATTAGGCTAGGCTAACTAGCCAGTGAGCTCCCAGTTTCCTCCTGTCTCTGTCTCCCCAGTCCTGGGATCACAAGTGTGTTACCAGCTTTCTTATGTGGGTGCAGGAAATCAGACCCAAGTCCTCATGTTCCTGGAGAGAGCGTTACAGACTGAACCATCATTCCAACCCTATTTTCTCATCTTTAATTTGGATGACTTGATGGATTTGTTGTTCAGAATTTCTGAGTTCCTTAAATAGTTAGTATATTAATCTTTGTCAGATGAACAGGTGGTAAAACTTCCTCCCATTCTGTAGGTGTCTGTCTGCTCCACTGAAAGTTTCCTTGCTGTGATGTCTATCTGCTCCACTGATTGAAAGTTTCCTTTGCTGGGGGATTTGTTCATTTGATGTAATCCCATTTGGTTATCCTGTTGACAGCACCTTGAAGTGCTGTTTCTCCTTGTTTTCTTCTAGTAGTTTCCTAGTTTGGGGTCTTATTTATACATTTTTTATCTGTTTTGAGTTGATTTTGGAGTAGGGTGAGGGGAGTTTGGGTAGAACTGAAGGACATTATGTTAAGGTCAAATAAAATAAGCCAGATACATGTTCCCTCATGAACAGACGCTTATGGAAGTAGAACTAAATGTAGAATAGTGATGAACAGCAGCTGGGAAGGGGAGAGGAGACAAAGGATGACTGGCTTTGATTAGCACACTGTATGCATGTATTCAGATATGACACTGAATGCTATGGATGCGTGCAATGTATGCACACTAATAAAAATATAACAATGTTTACAAAAAGAAATAAGAGGTTCTGGCTAGCCTGGCAGCCACTGATGGATAACCCCAGGCAGGAGGAGGAATGGAAGATCACTCCAGGTGGGAGTGGCATCCAGAGAGCCCATGCAAGCTCATTGCTTAGGGACACTTTACCCTACTGCAAGCACTTGTAGTCAGTAGCTGCAAATTTTGACTGGGTGTCTGGTTTTCTGCTGGATACTGGGGTAAAGATGGTGTCCATTCACCCACTTATCCATGCTAGAGAGCCAGGTGCCATCCTTGATATTCACCACACCCCAGCTTCTGCCTCCTCCTTTAGGTTCATTCTGTTCAGCCCCACAGCACCACACACCTCACATTTGAGTGTCCATCCTTTTTGTGAGTGTATGTAGTCTCCTGGTGGGCCTGCCTTCAAGTCCTCTTCCAATTAATTACCCTTGCTGCCCAGGGTCAGCTTTATAAAAATCTGAGTCATGCCACCCCCCAGTTAGGATCAAAACCACTTTTAAAGAGCCACTTCTCAGCTGAGGTCATCTTCCAGCTCCATGGAAGGAAAGAAAGGAGGAGCGGGAGGGAGAAGAAGGAATTGGAGGGGAGACTGGGAGGAGGAAAAGGGGAAGGGCAAAGATTCCTTCATGAGTCTACATTCTAATAGTGATAAGAAAAGAATGGACAGAGATAGGGCTGGGGGTGGGGCTCAATAGGCGAGAGCTTACCTAGCACATGCAAGGCTGTAGGTTCAATCTCCAGAAAATGAGGGGCTTATAAATAATTAGTAAATAATTACAAACTGTGGTGAAAGAGAAGAAGCAGGTGGTGATGACTTAAAGAGGCCTGAGAGTCAAAAAAGGACTCTGTTATGGGTGTTAAGAAGATCCCCCCGAGTAATTACCATTTAAGTTATGGCCCAAAGGAAAGTATAGAGAGGGAAATCATGTAATGTATAGCTGAAAGTTTGTGCAAAGGCCCTGAGGCCAATATATATGTAATCTTATTGTGCTTTCAAAACTAAAAATAAGGATCGAGTGGCAAAGGGAAGAGGGCATGATGGGTGGGCAATTGCACCAAAGAAGAGTAGATTTGGGGTAAGGGACCATATCATCTCCACTAAGAAGAGAGACAGACTCACACCCACACACATGTCTCCCTACAGGTACTTGTTTCTCTCTGGGAACTCTCTGCCCTCGACTGAAAAGGTACAAGCTGCCCCTGGACTGCAGTGGTTTTGACTGCCATTCTGAGTCACTGGAACCTTGATAGCATGCTGTCCCCTTCTTCCGGTTCCTTTCAGCTCACAGCTCCTGGTCTTAGTTCAGCAGTGTCTTCTCTAGGAAGCATGGGTCTGTTGTTCCTCCTCTGGAGTCCCGGAGCTCCTGGTGCTGTTCCTGACCTGGGCTGACCCACCACTGCTTGGTCCTTTCTCGGTCTCCATAGACTGTGCCCCAACTGGGTGGAACTCCTCTCTGCTGGAGTCCTCTGCTTCCTTCCCTGCCAGCCCGTTCCCATCCAGACTGCCTTACCTCTGTAACATTAGACATGGACAAGGCCTCATTTAGTTTCCGTGGCCACAGGACCACAGGGACAGCTCTTCCTTTCCACTGAACTGCTTTGTTTCCTTTCTGCCTTAGGAGGCTTTATCTACCTCCCACAGGATTTTCTTTTTATCTAGAGAGAAAAAAATTTAAAATTAAAGAGCCCTCATGGGCTTTTTCTGATGAAGAAAACCTTCATAGAGTGACCTTGTTCTTCCTTCTCTTGGTACCACCTGAGTCACGTAATCCCTTTGCTCTGGACTGCACACTGCACAGGTGGAATACACAGGGACTCTTCTGCCCCTAAGCATGTGAGAACCCAAGGGTCCAGGTCACAAGGGTACTCAGAGAATCCCCTTGCCATATCCCCAAAGGCCTGATGGAAAGTTTTCATGTCCCATGTTCACAAATGGAGTAGTTCTTCAAAGCGTCCAGTTCTATGTAGGAGTGCCATCCAGTGCCTCACTTCCCACCAGCATGAGACAAACTTTCTCTTCTTCAGGCATGGACTTTCAAAGCTTGGCTTCTGCTCCTGAGCCTGTGTCCTGGTCCCTGATCTCTACAGCTCCTCAATCTGGCTCCTGTTCTTCTCACCTCTGGCAATCAGGCAACCCGGTTATGTTGTTAGAAATGTGTCTTGTTGTCTTTGTCCAGCAGTTCTGTGTGTCCGTGGCAGGATGGAGAACCTTTTGTATCCATTACTTCTCTGTGATTCTAGCTGTCTCCAGCACCCAACTAGTATCTGTGGTGATTTCCTGCGCTGCCAGTTCTACATATCTCCTTACAGACACCTGTGAGCTTTGACTATCCACCACTCCTGCTAATGCCCTAGAGAGGTGGTTCTCAACCTTCCTAATGCTGGGACTCTTTAAGACAGTTCTTCAGGTTGTGGTGATTCCCAACCATAAAATTATTTTTGTTGCTACTTTGTAACTGTAATTTTGCTATAGTTTAGATTTGTAATATAAACATCTGTTTTTTTTCCGGTGGTCTTAGAGCAACTCCTGTGAAAAGGTCATTCAAACCTCAGAAGGGATCATGGCCCACAGGTTGAGAACCACTGTCCTAGAGAGTCTCTGCATTGTCCATGCTTCCCTGAGCTCTCAGGGTTCTCCTGGCAGGGGAGGTCAGGTCAGGGTGGGCTCTGATACAGGCTTGATTGATTGGCTAGGAGATTATCTCAACCAGCCAATGGGAATCCCACACCATCCATGGCAGGACAATCAATAAGCAAGCAGCATTTCTAATTTGAAGTTTATTTGGTTCTGGGACCTAGATCTCTTTTCTCACCTTCTTTAAGACACTAGAGATGACATATATCTGCCAAACAATAGAGTTCATACAATTTTTGATTTTGAGACTTTTAACCACTGTTCTCTAATTAAAACCATCACATGTTGCAGTACCCAGAAAATGGAAGTCAGAGGGTCATGAGTTCAAGGCCAGCCTGGGTAATTAGTAGGTTTCAAGCCAATCTCAACTAACTAGCAAGATCTTATCTCAAAAACCACACACACACACACACACACACACACACACACACACACGGGGGGGGGGGATAGATTTTATTTGTTATCTATAATAAAGCACCAGTGATCCTCCACACTCATCAAAAAGCAATGATGTACAATGACTAAAAGCAATGGCTCTGATTCAAGGTCAAGGTTTTCTAGGTTCAAATCCTGGCTCTGTAAGTTACTTACTGTGTGATTCTGGGCAAGTTACTTAACCCCTCTATGTATCAGTTTCTTCTTCCATGATGGTGGTCATGTCAACCTTGTAGAGTTGTGAGAACTCTGAGCTCTACCAAATGCTTAGAGCAGAGCCTGCCCTGGAGAAAGTGCTCGGTAATTAATGTCACACCCTTCATTTCTATTTGCATTCTTGGACCTCTGTTTCCTCATCAGGAAAATTAGGCATTAGTCCTAAAGCCCATGAGCCCCTCCAGGATCCTGAAAGTATAATAATTCTAATTATAACAGTTCAACATGTGATATTCAGGTTGAGGACCACAGAGGATGAGGCCACAAATCCTTTGCCTGGTGCTCTGTGTCCCCAGTCTCTACCTCTGTTCAATGGTGTCATCTCCCAGTATGTCTTAAGTTGAAAGAGACACTGTGACCACCCTAAGCAAAGGAGTTGGGGGAGACTCCAGGCTCACTCCCACCTTGCCTCTGGGACCATGCAGTCCCTTCTGTAGAAAAGCCTGATCCAAATGCTCAGAAAAACTAGGATGGTGCTGCTTCCAGAACAGGGCTCAGAGGCAGCTGATAGCATGAATCTTCCCAAATGTGATAAGAAAGCATCCTAGGGTTAGAACTACACACACACACACACACACACACACACACACACACACACACACACACACACACGGAAAGGGAGGTCTAGTGAAGTCTCTTATGGCTGGCACCTACTCAAACTGGCCCAAATACAAAAGAAACTTTGCTTTAGGAGACAGTGGGACCTATGAGGGTACAAGCCTTTACACAGCCAAGAAGAGCCCCTTTCCCAGAAGCTGGAGCCGAAGGCCCCCAGTTATATGGTCATGGTCACTCTCCCTTCCTTTATACCACTCAGAGTCACATGGACTTATCTCTGCTCATTTGTGTCACTTTCTGTCCCCACTGATAAGAGTTTCCACCTCCACTACAAGTACCCATGGCCCCAAATTTTGACCATGCCATCCTCCCACAGCCAGCTAAGCAGCACTGGTGATGCACAGCAGAAACAGGTAAATCTTTGGCACTGATGCCTTGCCTCAGCATCTGCCATCAGTCCAATCTGCAGCCTGGCCCACAGCCGCATACAGGCCCTGCAGGCAGGCAGTTCATGGTGAAAACGGAATTGGAAGTAAAAGTCTTTTGGAGCAGCAGTAGACAAGCAAGGATGAGACTGAATCACAAAGCCTAGATAAAGGGCGGGAACTCAGTCAGCTGTAGACACTGCTGCTGAGGGACAGCTGAAGGAGAAGTGGTACCATCCAGAGAAGCCCACAGTGTGGAGCTTCACCAGCCTGCGACGCAATACCAGGTCTAGAGGTCAGGTTAGCGGTTGAGGCAGCACCAAGGGGCATTAGCAGACTGAAGTACATGAATTATACAAGCAGAGATCAAAATAGGGTGCCAGGCAGAAACACGGTTGAGACTACTCCTGAGCCCTTGAGACTTGGGGCCACACATTTTTAAGGACCCAAGAAACGGAGCAGGGCCAGTGCATAACTTTAATGTGCCTTAAGTCTGTCACCTTGAGCAAATGACCAAACCTCGGTGTCTCCATTCCCAAATGGTGCTATTAGCAGCATGGGGCACAGTTGTTGGTTATGAAATAGCATGTGAGTGATGCTTGACTTGGTATGTAAGCATTATTTTTGTTATGACTGGGACATAAAAATTAATCAAGAGTATTGTAATCCCTCTTCCCCTTCAGAGGGGATGATTTGGTTTTATTGGGTGGGAACACAATCAAAAGAAGTAAATGGTGTGCAATAAAAAGAGTTCTAGAATGAAAATCTAGAGAAGGAAAAGCAGGATCAGGAGACAAGATGGCATTAGAATTCTCGGGAGTGAGACGTGTAGTTGAACAGGTGCTGTTGGATTGAAAAACAGGGAGAGAAAAGGAAACCAAAGAAGACTGAGAGAATGTGTTTCCTAAAAGAGGAGGCATCAGAAGAACGTTTTTAGCTGTGTGCTTTGTAGAACTGCATGATGGGATTTCTCCTTTGCAGCCTTCTTAGGAAACATGTAGTCAAGACCTGTGGCACTTTTGTCTTCCTTTGCTCATTGTTGCTGTGAAACAGAAGGGCACAGACTAGGAAAACTACACACAATTGACACTTGTTCCACAGATGGTGCTGGAGCCTGAACATCCAAGTCATCATCTTGCTTCAGCTGAGGCTGAAGACAAATAGAAATCCCAGTAGCACAGGCTGCCCCGGCCGGAAGGGTGCAAAGACCTCCTTGCAGCAGTGGCTCTCACACCCAAACGTTTACCCAACAACATCACCAACTCCTGGGAATTCTGAGAATCTTCATGAGGGGGAGGGGCGTTTATTTGATCAAAACATACACAGTATTTGATTCATAGAAAAATCTGTTTTTACAGTAACTGACACAAAATAGTCCAACTGGAAGGCAAATTCAAGTGGGAGATAATTGATAAATAGCCTTAAGAAGTGTAGGGCAATGTAGCTTTATTTGTGAAAACTGTAAGCTGGTTTTTTTAATTGTAGCAATAAAAATAAGACATCTGTCTCTAGCATAGCTATTTGTAAGAGAACAATTAGGCTAGAAATATTCATATTGTCAGTATAGTTCTTTGCCTGTATTGTTTATTTGCTAAGACAGGATCTCACTGCATACCCCAGAATGGCCTTGAACTTGGGAGCCTCCTGGCTCAGCCTGATAAGGACTGGATATACAGGCACACACCACCACGCCTGTCAGTTATGAGTATGTTTTTAGTCCTTCTAGATCAGTGGTTCTCAACCTGTGGGTCACGACCCCTTTGTCAAACCTCTACCTCCAAAAAAACCTTGCGCTTGCTAGGTGAGCTCTCTACCACTGAGCTAAATCCCCAACCCATAAAAAAAATTCTTACATTATGACTTGTAAGAGTAGCAAAATTACAGTTATGAAGTAGCAACAAAAATAATTTTATGCTGGGCCGTGATGGCACACACCTTTAATCCCAGCACTCAGGAGGCAGAGCCAGGCAGATCTCTGTGAGTTTGAGGCCAGCCTGGTCTACAGAGTGAGATCCAGGACAAGCACCAAAACTATACAAAGAAACCCTGTCTTGGAAAAAAAACTAATAATAATTATTATTATTAGTTATATAAATATTAATATTATTATTTTAAGGTTGGGGGTCACTGCAGCCACATGAGGAACTGTTTTAAAGGGTCACAGCATCAGGAAGGCTGAGGACTACTGGTCTAGTTGGTAATTCTGTACCTGGAGACTGCTTTTAGGAATGTTCTCACATAAAGGTTATATGAAAAAAAAAAATATTCACTACAGCGTTGTTTAAAAATTGAAAGGTGGAAATAGGGTAAGTTGTTATCAGTAGAGGACATTTTAAGTTCCAGCTACATCATATAGTCAAGTACCATGCAGCCCTTAAAGGGGGTGGGGGCAGATCTGTTTGTACCGGCATGGAATACTCTCCAGTGCATATTTCAAGGTGGGGAAAAATAAAACTGTGTGTGTGGCATAAAGCCATCTGGGGAGAAAGGTGTCTGGGTCAGAGTGAACTGACTATATGCACATACAGATTTTTGCAGGCACAGAATACTTTTTTTTTGGTGGGGAGCAGGGTCTCACTTTGTAGCCTAGGTTGGGCTAGAACTCAAAACATAGCTAGGTTGACCTTGAACTCCTGATCATCCTCCTGTCTCATCCTCCCATATGCTAGGATTATATGTGTGAGTACCCACACTCAGTTGTGCTCAGAATCTCTTGATGAACACACGCCAACAGGGAGGGCGAGGCTCAGACAGAAAGGAAGGTCAGCTCACATTCTCCCATCTGCCCTTTTGTGCTGCTTCAGCTTTACCAGCACCTTCTCCAAGACGGCACTTCAATAAACAAACAAAACATTGGTTTTAAAAACCGAAAACCCCCACAAGTACTCAATTTATAAACATCCTGTGTTCCACCAAGAAATATGGAGTTATTTTTCTCACTATAGAGGCTGATCCTGCAGAAATGGAGAGCTAAGCAGTCAGAAATAGCCACAAACTGTCTGGGGGAAAATCATCGAGAGTGATGAGACCCACGAACGCAAACATTAAAACAGCATAAAAAACTAAAACTACAAAACTAGAACAGATGAGTCAACAGAATCCAATGCAAAGTCCAAAACTGACAAGTTCATAGTTAACTATGTACATGGAAAAGCAGTTTCCTGCCATCCCAGGGAAACAGTGGGTCATTCGATAAACAGCAGCAAAACTACTAGAAACATCTAGAAAAAGAGAAATTTTCTTTAAGTCTCAGTCTTTGAACCAAAATATACATTCTGATTATATTGAAGACTTATATATTTTAAAATAAAGTACATCAACACAGGAGAAAACCTGAAAAATATCAATTTTTAGTGTAGAGCCAAGTCCTTTATACCACAAAACTCAGAGGTCGTTAAAGAAGACATAAGACAAGCAAGAAACATTTTAATAATATAAAATATTAAGAAATTTTTAAGGAATTTTTAAAAGTTATGTTTATGCATGTGTCTATATGTAGGTATGTGTACATAAGTACAGGTACCTGAAGAATTCAGAAGAGGACATTGGGCTGAGTGGTGGTAGCATACACCTTTAATGGGGTCACCCTAGACCATCTGCATATCAAATATTTATATTATGGTTCATAACAGTAGCAAAATTACAGTTATGAAGTAGCAACAAAACAATTATATGGTTGAGGGGTCACCACAACATGAGAAACTGTATTAAGTGGTCATAGTATTAGGAAGGTTGGGAACCACTGATATAGAGTCTCATATAGCTTGTAGCCCTGGCTGGCCTTGAACTCCTGATCTTCCTGCCTTCAACTCCCACAAGTTGGGATTACAGGAATATGCCAGCACACAAAACAGGTCAGTTTTTAAGACCATCAAACCAATGGCAAAATAATACAGACACATGGATAGGTCTCAGAAAGAAACTAGATGGGTTTTAGATGTTTTTTTTAAGTGCTCAATTCATTTACAATTACAGAAATTCAGATTGATTCCATAAACCTATACCTTTTGGTCTGTTAGGTTTTGATAACCATTTGTCGCCAATGGCCCAGAGAAACAGACAGTTCTACATATGCATTATGGCAATGCTAGCTGGTATAACTTTGGAGAAGGCATGTTCTTCTGACTTGTAGCTCATATATACTCATATTTGAGCATGTGCTATTTATTGAACACTGAAACACATACACACACAGACACACACACACACACACACACACACAATGGGTGTGTTAGTTACTTTCTGCTGCCATAATAAGACACCATGACCAGAAGTAACTTACAGGAAAGTGTATTTTTGGCTCCTACTTCCAGAAAGAGAGTCCATAATGGTAGGAAAGGCGAAGCAGCAGACAGCCAGAGAGGGAAGTTGAGATCACATCTCCATCCACACAGGAACAAATGGGAAGAAAGTTAAGGCTATAATCCCTGTAGTGTTCTTCCTCCAACAAAGCTCCACCTCCTCAAGGTCCTATAACCTCCCCTAACTGTGCCACTAACTGGAAATAAGTTTTCAGATACCTGAACCTATGGGGGAAGTTTCTCATTCAAGCCGCAACAGGATCTTAAATATCCCTGAATAGGGAACCATTTAATACGAATCTGCTATTAAATATTTCCAAGTTGGCTTTGTTAGAAGAACATATGCTACAGAGAACCCATTGTGTGTTCCATTGGAGCATCTTTTAAAGGTGCACGATGACATCTCCTGAAAGGTGTACAAGAATGCGGATAGTTGCCTGTTGGGTGAGGACCTAAGCACCCGTGGGCGAGGGAAAGGAGGAGACCTTTGCCAAATTCCATTTCTGCCTTTTGAAAATTGTATCATGTTTTATGTTATTGATTCAAGCAGTGGTTATTTTATAATCTAAATCCTTAAGAAATAACCTACCAACGAACACTGGAGCTGGGGAATCTTTAGAAGACTGCCTAAGAGAGCATGTTGCTCAGCAGTTAAGCACAGTGGCTGCTCTTCCAGAGGACCTGGTTCAAGTCCCAGTACCCATGTGGTGGTTCACAACCTCTGTAACTCCGGTCCTTCTTCTGGCATATGCAGTCAAACGTCCCATATCCAGAAAAATAAATCTTTTTAATTAAAAAAGAAGAAGAAGAAAGTATGTTGTGTGGGCTTCCTGGTTTGTTCTCATCTTGGTGACCAACAGCTGCAGGCCACTAGATTTATTTTTGAATGAAAAACTGAGGCTTACAAAGTATATACTTGACTGTTCAAATAATAATAGTAAGACATATGTGCAACACGGATTTCTTAACTTTTTTCCTCTCTTGCACTAAAAAAGAAATGCAAAAGGCATTCCTGGAAGCATCAACCGAGTATATACACTCACCCAGTATCCTGAAAAATATCTTTTATTTTCACCAGGTTCTATATTTCTTAGGCTCTAAACTCGACTTTCTAATGAATACTTGCCATCTAGTGATTTTTTTTAAAAAATGTGTGTGTGGGGAGGTGTTTCTCCAGTAACCCCCCCCCATTGTTCTCTAACTCTGAAAACATAATAGCTTTTAGAATAGAAATACAAAATGAAGTGTAAAATGAGAGTGTCACCTCACACAGACTGTGATGTTAATTGGCTTTTGCTACAGAGTGGATAGGCAACCTCTAAGATGAAAGGGTTAACTCATGAGCAATTGACTATTGCCTTTGGGTCTGTGGTAAGAAAAACATGGCTGCAAGTAGTCCTCAGAACAAGTTACACACCTCAGGGTGGCTGGGGAGAAAACAGAGGAGTGGGCTAAGGTCTCATATTCCCCCTTGAAAGTACACCCCAAAGGCCTAACTTCCTCCCACTAGGTCCCACCTTCTAATGGCTCCCCAGTAGCACACAGGCTGACAATCAAGCTGTTAGCATGTGGACAGGAAAGACAAGTAGTTACAGACTGGAGAGTGTTACTTCAGAGGACAATGGGCAGTTCCACCTAACTCTGTCTCAAAATGAATGGCTTCAAAACATCACAAACCAGTTTCCAAAGATGAAGAGTTTTCCCTGCTCACAATGAGGAAGAGCAGGGCTAACAGGTGTTATATCTTGTAGCTGCTTCTGAAATGCTGGTGGCTTGTGGTATGTACACTGGGAATCAGCTGTTCAATTGAGGTGTATGCCTTTCCCCTCTGTTTCCCAACAGTTCCCTGGCTGCTTTTGTGAAGTCAGCCATTCTACCTACTTTGTCTCCATAGCTACCATCAGTTCTCCAAACTACAGCTATTTCCCAATAGGTTCCAGTTATAGTACATTTTAATTTGTCTTCTAATTCAAAAACAGAATTACTGCTTCATTAATCAATGGGTAAAGAAAATCAAAAGTCTATTAACTAGAAAGTAATGCTACTCCAAAGGCATTGATCCATATTTGTTATGGGCAGCCTATTCATTAGGAACTGTAGCTCCTGAGAGTAGCTTTCTGGGGTGCCACTGGGGGAACTGAAATGGGGCTATAAATACCTTGAAATGCATCTGACACTTATTAAAAGTTTGTTTAGTGGAGAATAGAAAATATAAGTATATATTAGAGATTATTTTATGCCACAAATATATATATATATATATATGTATATATATATATATATTCATTGTTGAATAATCATCGACAGTTATATACATGTTACATTGAACAGATGGGAGTTGTGCTTTATCCCTGCAGAATGTTTATTTTAAAATCAATGCATGGCCAAAATACAGAGAATCTCTAAGGCTTAGGAGCCATACTAGAAGAGAGAGAGGGCAGACAAATTCTAAGAGCCAGATGTTGGGAAGACCAGAGTGAAGCAGTATCTTCTGGACATTACAGGAAGGCTGCACTCATGAACTCACAGCAGGCATGCCCTATACAATGTCAAGCCAATCAATATTCTAGCATGGAGTGGAAAGGGGCTCACTGCTCCCATCGCCAACCTAGGAGCTATGGACAATAAATGTCTTCTGGGGAAAGGAGAGTCAGTTTTCTTTAAGGATGTGGCCCTTGGTAGGTCAACCACACTCCAGTGAATGGCCCCACACCATGATAATTCAAAATGCACTGTGAATGTTGGTGATTCCACTTTGTGCAAGGACACCATAGTAGACAAAGAAGTGAGACTGTGGGCTAATAATTGTATTATCTAGGTGATTTGTGGGTCTGTTTCTCTTGTCTGTTTTATTCCATGATTTTACTGCTATGTATCTTTTTGTTGAATACCATAAATGAATATGAAGCATTGCAAAGTCTAGCTGACAGTCTCTCAGAAAAGATTCACTTTCACTTTCTCCAGGAAGCAGATCACCCTGAATCAGCCTTGGGCTGGGGTGTTTTCAAGCTGGAAGTCAGTCTTTATGAGGACTCTTGCTTATTTCGGGGAACATCACTTTTCAGGGTTCCCTATTACACATGCCTCTGCCCCTTACCACTTCTCACTTCCTGCTCTAACTTCAGAATCCAAGGCACTGAGAGCCCTGGTTAAACACTCAGCTTCTCATTTCTACTCCCAGTTGCCAGTTGTGTTCTTCATGAAGCTCA
This sequence comes from Onychomys torridus, assembly GCF_903995425.1. NCBI lineage: Eukaryota > Metazoa > Chordata > Mammalia > Rodentia > Cricetidae > Onychomys > Onychomys torridus. Next base: position 92,017,172 of record NC_050443.1, read on the forward strand.
AAGACCTGAAATTGCCCCAGAAGAAAAAGCAGTTTCAAACACCAGACTCACTTCTCTGTCCCCTTCTCTTTGGGATCTGACTTCAGTTTTTTGTTGTTGTTGTTGTTTTCTGCCAGTCCCATGAGACTACCAAAACCTATGCTCAGCTTCTCAACCTCTTAACTTTCTGCAGCTGATGCAAATGCCATGCTGGAGCTGGGGAGGTGGCTCAGTGATTTCAGCACATACTGTACAAGTGTGAGAACTGGAGTCTGGATCCCCAGAACCCACATAAATGCCAGGTGGGCATGGCACCCCACCTATAATTCTTGCCTCAGAAGGCAGAGACAGAGGATCCCCAGAACAATCTGGCTAGCAAAACTAACCATATCAGCAAGCTCTGGGCTTGATTGAAAGACTTTACTTCAAAGAATAAGGTGGAGAGCAATTACAGATTATCCCTAACATCAACCTCTGGCTTACACATACATTCTCACACATGTGCATATGTACCCACACACACATAAACATAAACAATTTTTAAAAAGAAATATAAAAAGCCAATTCCTAAAAGGGAAATGCATTTTGGAGAATGTGGCTTGCTTCTGTGTATAACCCTTGCCAGCTGTGTCTGACATCATTCTGACCTGTGTCAAGCCCCACCTCCACTCACTATTATCTGTTCTGTGTTCTAAATGTGGAAGACTGTGTTTCTGCCTGCATTTGTTCAAAAATTCATCCTTAAAGCATAGTTCTTGCTATTTGTTTACACTGTTAATTTATACTGGAAAACACAATCTTACATCGGCATTACTTCCTTAAATGCAAATGCTTTGGAAGAGTCTATAGTTGAGGAAGAGGCTGATAAGACCTTGACACTTTGGTTGACAGATTTTCCTGAGTTGAAGGCTTCCAGAAAATCTCTTCAGCAGTCAGTGCACTCTTTTTCTGTGTCTAGTTTCACACTGGCATAAGCCCTGTCCACGGGAACTACCTGTGTTGATCCCGAGCCCATCCTAACTGTTGGGAAGTTTTGTTATTTGACTTCTTGATGCTGTTGTAGGTGAACAACAAACTTTCTAAGTATAGAATGACAAGTGCTAAGACAATTCAAAATTTTAGGGCTAAAAAAAAAAACAACTCTGTGGATTCAAACTAATGACTCTAATGACTTAGAGCAATTAGCCATTAGAACCATGGTAGATTCTTAACCTGAGATGCGATGCAATTGATGCCACATTTTTCAATTGTTTAAGCTGTTGGTTGTGAACCAGACATTATCAAAGACATTCTTGATGCCTTTGAAAAGGAATGCTAACAAATCTACAATGAGGTATAGTGGCTATAGATCAAACATTAATTGTGTGTATGTGATCTACTTGGGCAGATGCCCTCCATTCTAACTCAATTGAAAGTAGTAACTGATTGCTGTAGCCTAACAAGGATGTGTTAAAACAAGGAATTATAGGAATTGATATGTGCATATGTCAAATATTTTATTTTAACCTACATAAGTGTATTTTTTTAAAATATATGTATTGTTTGTGATGTGGTGGTGTGCATGTGCCATGGCACATGTTTAGGTTCAGAGAACCCAAATCAGTTATCTCCTTACATCTTATCTTTTTTTTTTTTTAAGCTGAGGATCGAACCCAGGGCCTTGCGCTTGCTAGGCAAGCGCTCTACCACTGAGCTCAATCCCAATCCCCTCTCCTTACATCTTTACAGAGGTTCTAGGGCTCAAACTCATGTCTCTAGGCTTGGGTGGCAAGTACCTTTATCCACTAAGCCATGTCACTGGCCCCACAGATGTACTTTTAATCACAAATATATCACACTGATGATTCATCTTCCTTAGTCTCCAGTTTAAAGTTCTTGAAAATGTATCTGGTACTTAAAGACATGAACAAAGCAGTCTGAGAACAAAATCCCAATCTGTGTCACTTCTCCACATCTGTGTGTGTGTGTGTGTGTGTGTGTGTGTGTGTGTGTGTGTGCATAACAGCCTTGGCTGTACTGGAACTCTCTTCATAGACCAGGCTGGCCTTGAACTCACAGAGATCCACCTGCCTCTGCCTCCTGGGTGCTGGGATTAAAAGTGTATACCACCATACCCAGCTTCTTCTCCACAACCTCTAGTTGTCTTGCTCTCTCTAAATTATAAAGCACATTTCCAACAACTTGCCTTTCCATGAGTCTTTTCAAAGAAGTCATAAACAGCACCTTTCTTCTCATATTGCATGAGTTTCATAAAGCTTCACTAGGTTATGCAAATAGAGTATAATAATATACTGGAGCTTTGAGATCAAATACAGCTCACTCTTTGCAAACAGAGAGCTTTGTGGTGGGAGCGTGTGTACACTATCATACAGAGCTCCAGACCAAGGTGTCAGTATGCTACACAGGCTCTCACAGTGTTCTCCTCAAGCATTGGTTGGTCTTGAATGGAGGCTACGTGTGGCTTCATCAAGGGAGCTTCTAGAGTACACTCATGAATCTAGTTCCTTCACTCAGGCTTGGGCCAAATCTATGTCTGTTTAAAGGAACCTTGCTTGCTATAACATATACACATTGGTTGGCATGATATCATAGTGAGTGAAAACAGCGTCTGTCAGATCAATAATGTGACCTAACTTGAATAATACCAACAGTGAACTCCTGGGGGTGAGGAGTGGGGGGTGGGGGATGGGGGGATCAACACAGGTAGTTCCCGTGGACAGGGCTTATGCCAGTGTGAAACTAGACACAGAAAAAGAGTGCACTGACTGCTGAAGAGATTTTCTGGAAGCCTTCAACTCAGGAAAATCTGTCAACCAAAGTGTCAAGGTCTTATCAGCCTCTTCCTCAACTATAGACTCTTCCAAAGCATTTGCATTTACTAAGAAACATTTTACATGAATGATCCCATCAAATCTTTGTAGCCCTGTAAAATGGGCTGTCATTGTCTTCCTTTACTCTTGAAGGAAACTGAGACCCTGAGGAAGGCAATTTTTTGCCTATATGCTCATAGATAGCAATAATAGAGGAAGAATTCAAATCCAGGCCATAAGAATTCACAACCTGGATTTTGTCACCATACACTGACACGGGACTTGGGAACTGGTGGCAGGTCCTGTCATAGCCCACTGGCTGCTTGCTCCAGTCACCCTCTTTAAACTGGGCCCACTTGGTTTTCAGGAGTTGCTTCATTCATTCTGGATCCCAGATCCCCTTCCACTAGACTCAGACTCCCATATTCCCTGATTTGGTGACCCTGGGGACAGCCTTGTAGGCTCCAATTGACTTAGGGATTTTACTGTCTTCACTCTGGGTAAGAAGGAAAACACATGCAGAAAAAGAGAAAGAGAGATAAAGCCTTCACAAACAACACAACATTCTTGAGTGTTGGTTCCTGTACTATCATTCTTTGAGGCCTGTGCTGTGATGGGAACCAGATGCACTCTTAGACTCCAGTCCGCTACTGTGTATTCCTGAGAAAGAATGTCCTACTTCTTGGTCCCTGTTTGTCAACAACCTAGTTCTCTCCCATCCCTGAAACTCACTTTCTCAGCACAGTTGACCCTGTGTCTGCAGTGTGATCTGAAGCCCTTCTAACTGGAGGCAGCTGTTTCCCTGGAATCCCCACCCTCCCCCAGCACACAATATAGTTTTTCTGAATTTTCTTGACCTTTGCCCCCCTTAGGGGTCTGGACTTCTAGAAGAATGCCCAAAATATCTAGACTTTTACCTGGAAAAATTAACATTGAGTGGATAGGGCTGAAGAGTGCAGCTTCTATAACTGTTAACCATCAACTCTGCAAGTAGCTTTGTTCATCTAAAGAACATTTAGCTAGAAAGGCCTTATTGGGCTGTGTTGAGCAAATAGGGACTCAGAAAAAGTCTATGGATAAGTTTAAGCTTCCACTATAAAATTCAGTGCTCCCACTATGTGCCCAGTGTCTAGTTTCCCATTCATTTTCATATCAGAATGCTAATTGTCAGCAGGATACATAACCACTCAGAGTAAAAGTGACTTTACCCAGCTTTTCTTGAGTTATCCATACCAGGAAACTAAGTTGTGGCCAATGAGACAGAAGAAAAGACAATAAAATTTCCTGAAAAGACACGAGAATAATTTTGCCCCTCTCTGTCACTGAGCCCTCTATCGGCAACACTTTTTACATTTTGTTGTATGTATAGTTGTTTTGCCCGTGTGTGTTTCTATGTGTTCCACTTGCATTCCTGTTGCCCAAGGAGGCCAGAATAGAAAGTCTGACCTGGAACTGGAGGTACAGATGGTCAGGAGCCAACATGTGGGTGTTGAGAATTGAACCTGGGTCCTCTGGAAGAGGAGCCAGTGCTCTTAACTACTGATCCATCTCTTCAGCAGCTACCCAGAAACTTTTTTGTGTAAGATAAAAATAAATGTATTCTTGGTTTAAGCTGCTACTTGATTTCTAAGTCATGTGCAGTCAGACCTAATCCTAATTGACACAGGTTAGAGCCCCAAAAGTACTTGTGAGAGATTTGGTTTGTAATCTCTTTCAAAATACTTGTCACATGAAGGATGATTGACCCTGAAAGATGGTTGATCTGATAAAAGTTGATTCTGGGGTCCCCTAAAACCTGCAGGTGCCCAAGCCATTTATGTCAAATGGCACCATACTCACATGTAACCTGTATACACCATCCTTTAGACATTATCCCTAGATGACTCTAAATGCCAAATGCAAAGTAACTCCTATGAAAAAGCTGTGTTCTGCTGTACTGTTCAAGGAGTATTTTCCAGAGAAGAGCCTGCACATATTCATCTCTGATGTCAATTGTGTGATGTGTCTCTGAATGTTTTCCATCCACAATCCATTGACCCTAGGAGTGTGGAATCCATGCAGAGAGAGCATAGCACTTGAATATTTAAAATCAAGAGTCTCTATTTATTTGTTTTTTCCCTTCCTCCCTGATCTTAAGACACACATGCATAATTTGGTCTCCATTGACCTAGGAAGTAATTTGGTCTCATGGTGTATTGTACTCTATACACAGCTCTTCAATCAGAGGAGAGTCGAAACATCAGACAGTACCCAGACTTCCTCCGTAAATTTGATTTAGGTTTACAGCCAATCCCAATCCCATTCCATGGATGGGAAAACAGTTGAAGTCAGCCTGCCTTTTGTTTTGTGTTACACCCCCTGCAAGGAAATGAGAGGGGTTATTTCTGAGACGGAACATCTCACACCACAAGTCACCAATAATTCAACAAATGCTGAAGTAAATCACAGCTAGAGGTAATAAAGTAATTTTTCACTATCAGGTGGTTGCTATCAAACTCACTGAAATGTCAGTCTTCATGGAGGCCCCAGCCCTGTTTCAAGCAATCTGTTAATTATACTCATTTCGTTTATCCTGCGCTTCTGCTATTGTGGCAAGTGTTTGCTTCATCTTATCCCACCGCTCAATAGATTTTAATTGCTGTTGCTGCAGCAGACACCTTGAAATACATTTCCTAGAGAGGCCATGGCAGGCTGCTAGACTAGCCAATGGTGATTAATTTCATTGACTTGAATCACAGAGGACGAAGACAGCCAGTTCCATTTTAATTACGTCTGCAAGAGTACAGCATTTTCTGAAGCAAAGCTCCTGAGAGGGAATGAACTACAGGGTGTGGTGGCCTCTCTTTTTTTTTTCAGATCCTTGTGCTGTGACTCTGTGGGCCTGGTGGGAAATATTGACAAGCCTGGGGACTTGCAAGAAGGATGGAAACATGAAGCAAGCATTGTTTGCTTCATTTTGGTTTCTCCTGCTTGAGCAACTAATATCCATTGCGCAGATTTAAGATACAAACCAGTATCTTACCCTTGCTGCAGATGTTCTGCATAAAAGGGACAAGAGTCATTAACCCTGACATATGAATGTGTTTGCTTACTGTCCCAGAAGGCAGAGCCAAAGACATTCTTGGGGTTTTCCAGAATACTCATTCATGTCCTTGGATGCTGGCATGCACTTTCCTGTCTCTCACCCTTTCCACTTGAATACTTAACAATTCTCCCCAAAGCCCAGCTCAGCTGCTGCTACTGCTGCTTGCCCTGAAGAGACATGGGGTGAAGGAGTTATACACAACCCTAAGACCTGGATATATTGCTCAATTGGCAGAATGCTTGCTTAGCATGCACCCTGGGTTTGACCTATAGCACTGAATAAACTGAATGTGGAGGCACATCCCAGAAATCCTAATACTCAGCAGGAAGAAGCATGAGGATCAGAAGTGCAAGATCATTCCTGGCTGAATACTAAGTTTGAAGTAAGCATGAGATAGATGAGACACTGTCTAAAATATATGTGTGTGTATCTGTGTGCCTGGGAATGCCAGCTCTGTATGAAGAAAGCTACTTACACTACCTAAATCCAGAAAGCAACTCTTCTCTTTAGCTTTCTTCCTCTCTCTTCACACCTTTCATTTGCTAAAGTGACCACCATACCCCTTGAGGTGTTATATGCATTGCTAGCTAATGGTCCATTCCCCATTTTCTCACCTCCCATGGAGAATTAACATTCCCCTATATCATAGTTGTTGCTAGGATAGAATATAAAACCTTATACAGAGCACCCGGGTAGGTGGCTGGTCAGAGAAGGGCCATGAAAGATGTAAGTGTGCTTTTCTTCCTCTCCCAGAGTACTGTTATTTTCATTCTTGTTTATAATGCTAATATAAACAAGAGGCAAGCCAGGAAACAGAATTTAAATTAGATTGTCCTTTTTCAGCTTTCTTCTAGTGAGAGTTATTAAATGTAGCTGTCTAGGCTTATTTCACATCCATATTCCCTCTTTTTGGTCCTCACTGCTAACTTCCTCATCCACACATAGTTTCTTCATCCATCTTGAATTGGTATCTACCAATAGGCTCTTTATAAATAAGCAAGCCTCTCCACCCATATCTTCCATTGCATCTTCCATAATGCTTCTCTGGTAAGTGGTCCTGTTGTCTCCTATAGATGACACCTACCACTGTTTTCTCAAAGATTTCAAGATAAATGTAAATTAAACCATGCAGTACACAAAAGCTCCTAGGAATCTGCCCTTGCCATCTTCTCCACCTTCATCCTCACCATGCCTGCCCTATTCACTGCACAAATGCATACAGTTGACTTTGGTGATGGTGGCCTCTGTAGACATCCTCCATGGGTATTTCATATTCTTTCTGTGCCTAGATTTACGTCTGCCCTTGAAGTTCCTTCCAATGAGCTAAACCCACTCCCTACTCACTTCCCATGGCTAACTCCTTCAAATGCTCTTTCTGATCATCTGTCTGATATGGCTGTTCTTCTACTGTCCTACTATGCTCTGTTCTGATCTCTGAGATGACTTCTTTACCATTTCACTGGAATTATGACCTGTCTATCCTGGTAGATGGAGTACCCTGCAAATGGAGAATATGCCTTCTTTATCTTGTAGGTCTGAGAGCTGGCAATATAAGTGCTATTGGATGGAATGAACAAATGAACTATACACATTTACCTTCCCATTTCCACTGCCAAATGACCCCTTCAAAGTCAAAAAGGACATGGTCATAATTCAATGTTATGAATGAATGAGTAGGTGAATGTACTACTGCTTGGATATAAGACTGGCAATGACATTTGCATCATGGTGAAATAAACATCCCTTCATTTGTACATACTCCCTGGACTGAGTACCCTGGGTAGGGTGCCAGCTGTCAAAATGAAACACAGCCCCAAGTGTCTTTGGCTGGAGGTCACTGGAATTATGACCTCTCCTACAGACATAAACTTCAGAAGAAAAAGATTTTGTCCAAAGACTGATTTTAGATTGAAGAAAAGTCTCAATTCTATTCCTTACACAACAGAATATAAAGGCCACTAGCACATGGGGGAGAAAGCTGTACCAGATGGTTTCCCACTGTAGAGAGATGAAATATGTGTTGAGCCCACCTCTACAGTGGTTCAGTCCCCCTGAAACTTGGCGTCAAACAGGCGGGAGATTTTCTGACAATGTAGATCTTGCTGCCTGGTGGTAGGAAGTCAGGCAGCAGGCCATGTCCATCCATTGTCTGCAACCACTTTTCCAAGCCAATAATCTGCAACTTTATCCCCTATAAAACTTTTATGGCAAGTTGACTAGGAAGATTAGCAATGAGTAAGACCTCAAGGGAACCAGCAGGATGGAGAAAATGAGAGAAGTTTAGAGAAACAGAGATTACTCCTGAGAATGAGTGTAGAGAAGGGTTCAAGGCTTGGTGGTCACAGAGACTTGGAGTCCAACACCCACTCTTCTGTGGCCAAGCTGGTGTTTCCAGTTCATTGACCAATGATTTGTTCTGCTAATCTGGACAGTGAGAAGAAGTGCAAAACCCAAGTGTCACAAATTATGCTCAGTTAATTGACACTCCTTCCTCTTTCTTGGCTTCTATTATATTTGCTGAAAGGACTCTTTTGCTCAGACTTCCCTCTCATTTGTGGCTTTCTTTATAGTGATAATGCCATAAAGATTACTTTCAATAAAATCAAATTTAAATAGGCACTTTCTGAATACTTTTTTCTTTTTGTTTCTTAATCATAATAGGTTTACCCCCCAGGGCCTATGACCTGTCTAGCCATAGGTTCTTAACCCAGTAATGGTTCCAGGTATGGTTTTTCATCTTGTGGAGCAGGACTTAAATACAATCAGAAGGTGACTGGTTACTCACGTGATGTTCATGCCACTACTACACCAGTGGATATGTCTTGCCAAGACAGTTGTTACTGAAGCTCACAGTATTCGCAGCTGGAAATGATTGTTGATTCTTTTTCTCCTCTGGTAGTATGTGTAACACTTTTCAGCACTATGAAAGCTAGCCAGTAAGAGTGAAACTTCTTGGTGAATACCAGCTTGATTTCTCCATGTTCTATGACTCAAGTAGACAGTGTCCTCAGCAATAGGATTTTACCATCAAGTCCTGAAGAGTAACCATGAGCAATGAATGGCAATCATCTGTCATATTTAGAGGTCTATGGGACCTCACTGGCCAACAATTCCAAAAACAGGTGACCCATTCCTGACACTGGACTTATTTGTTAGCCTGCAGTGTCTAATAGAAGTATTGTCACCCATTATAGAGTAACTCCATTTAAACTCTTTTTTATGTATATATTTTAGGAAGCTTCAACAGTAGTAGGTTTCCATATGACTATTTTGAAATGTCCTGATTATTATTTATCCTTTCTCACATTTCCTCTTCTACTGTGCCTTTCTATCTTCTACCCCAATGTAACCCTTACTATGACATATTCCCTTAACCCTTTACACAACTGCATTCTATCTTGAAAACCCCCAGACAAAAACTATTTGGAACTTGGTGAAATTAGAACTCACAGTTCTCAATTGGGAAATGTAGTGACTCTGTCTGTAAACTGATTGTAAATGAATGAATAAATAAGCAAACAAATAAATGGCTTGTAAGTAGCTATGAGACTCCAAAAAGTTCTAGAAACACTTTGTTCCACTTTAACCCATACTTGCTCTCCCAAATGGAGAGTGATCACTGACACTCTTAAACACCTTTATATACTCCATAATTTCTGTCTATAGACTCTTCAATGAAAGGATGTTCAGCTTTTATTAATGACAACTATCCAGTCATCTTCCAAAGGCCACTCCTCTTTGAAAAATCACATCTGAACTGGGTATGGGGTACACACCTGTGACCTCAGCACTTAGGAGACTGAGGCAGGAAGGTTTCCAAGAGTTCAAAGCCATCTTGAGTTACATTGTGAATACTGGAAGCCTGGGCTATACAAGACCCTGTCTCAGAATGGGGGCAGGAGGGGAAAGAAAGGAACACACACACACACACACACACACACACACACACACACACACACGGTGGTAAGGGAGATGAATACCTATGTAAAATGACACAGTTTCAAGCTAAAATAGTGTCATGGAGGAGCCATGGGAGATACTTAGAGGTGCAGAACAGTTCGGAATCAGGAACCTAAGTTCTAGCCCTGGCCACCTCATTTTTGTACAATATAGATGCTTAGGTCTGTAAGCCATTACGTAAAACTCACAATTGCCATCTCTGTGTCCAGTTTCTCACCCAGTAAGATCCTTTTTATCTCATGTCTTGAAAGCAATCACCCCACCTCTGCAAGAGTGGTGGGACCTCAGTTCTCAAGATGACTAAGTAAGTCTGTGCCAGCTGTATCCTTGACACAGCTACCTAGCTGAAGAGGCAAATGGGAGCTGAAACCCAGTCCCCATTCTTCATGTCAAGCTGGGTGCCCCCCACTGATGTCTTTTCCTAATTTACATGCCCATAAGAGACTTTTTAAAACTTTTACAGTGGTATAATATAGTCTGGTGGTGACCGGTCAGGGCAACGCTCCACGGCTCACTGCAAAACAGAAGAGGGTGGGTGGTGAGAGCCGCTGGGCTTTTGCTCTTGTTAGCAGCAGCCCTGACCTCCAGGGAGTCCAGGTGTCGAGGGAACAGCAGTTAGCATCATGCTAACGTTTCCACAAGAGACAAGGATGACGAACTAAAGAAGGACCCACAGAAGCAAACTGGGCTTGATCATTTATTAAACCGCAAAATCTTTATCCATGGCTAGGAAATAGCTTTATAGTTAGGAAAATACACTCATAATTTTATTAGGCAGCAATTAAACTTAAATTTCTTTTAAACTATATTTGATGTCATCTTTTTTTTTCTGGGCCTATTAGAGTAACATTAGGTGTTTGTGCAGAGAGCTCAGTCATTTCAAATTACTTCCCTGTCTAATGTGGGAGCTTTAATAGCGCACTCTTAGGTTGAATTCAATTTTTGAGACATCAGGCATGCTAATTAGATCGTCTCAGGGTTCTTTGCAGGAGAAGAGCTGTTTCTTCCCCCTCTCCTTAGTGAACACAACTTCCCATGCAATTAAAAGTGTAGACCCTTTATTGCATGAAATTTCATGTGAACCATTAAGTATTGCTGGCAGACACAATGTCTGGTTAATATGCCACCACTGTTGACATTTTCTTAAGATCTAATTAGAGTTGGTGAGTTTCTTCCCTGTTATTCTGAGCATCATAGTATTTGTTCTTTCTCAGCCCTCTACCAGTAGAGCTGGAAGAGAAGGGCAAAGGTGTGAGTACTTGTTAGGCATCTGCCCACTGCCACGTTCTGGGTGAGACATCTAACACGTAACAGCTCTGTGAGTTGTAGGTTATTGTTTCCGTTTACAGATGGGGAACTTTAGTTCAGAGAAGGTTTAAAAAAAAAAAAAGTGCCCAAGGTCACATAGCTGACAAGTCTGGATTAAAATCTAAATCTTACTCCAAAAGCATCTGCTCTTTCCGCTGTCTGTCCTGGTTCAGGGGAGGCAGGACGTCTCACCAGCCCCTGTCTCCTGTGGCAGGATCTTTCCCTATACAGTAGTGCACTGCTTCAGTTCCTGCTTGAATTCCTCCCCTGCCTTCCCTCAGTGATGAACTATGATCTGAAGTGGGAGCTGAAACAAACCCTACCCCACTAAGTGGCTCAAACCCAGCAAAAAATGTGACTTTATTACAAGTAAGTATGGTGTCAGTTGAGTTTCTAGGTGCAACTTCTCTCAAAGCTTCACCAACATATCCAATGCTACTCAAAAGATCTGGGGAGAGGGACTAGGCAGATGGCTCAGATATTAAAGTACTTGCCATACAAACATCGGGACCAGAGTTCAGATCCCCAGAACCACAGAAATGCCAGATTAGCATGGTGCCCAGCCCATAATTCCAGCTGTAGAGGGCAGAGACGGGGATATCCAGAGCAAACTAGCTTGTGAGAGTAGCCATATCAGCAGCTCTGGGTTTGATTGAGAGATCCTGCCTCAAAGAATAAGGGGTAAGAGCAATTGAAGATGATTCCTGACACCGGCCTTAGACCTCCACACACTTGTCCACATACATGATATCACACACATGAAAACAGAAAAAATATATAAATAAATAAAACCTGGAGACCAGAGTACTAATTAAACCTATACTTTGGATTGAGGTAAATTAGATTTAAAAGAGAGCGGTAGGGAAGGACAGTATGGTGATGTCCTGGTTATTTTTGTATTTCTGTGAGAAGCTACCATGACTAAGGCAACTTATAGCAGAAAGTTTATTTGGAGCTTGTGGTTTCAGAGAGTGAGTCCATGGCCATTATGGCAGAGAGTATGGCAGCCAGCAAGCAGGCATGGCACTGGAGTAGCAGCTAAGCGCTCATATCTCAATCCACAAGCAAGAGGCTGAGAAAGCTAACTAGGAATGATCTAGGCTTCTAAAATCTCAAAGTGTACCCCCAGTGACACACCTCCTCCAACAGGGCCACAGCTCCTAATCCTTCCCAAACAGTTCCACCAATGGGGGACCAACTATTGAAACATATGATCCTATAGGGGCCATTCTCATTAAAGTGAGAAAGAATTTTCCAAAGTTCCACAGGTGAATCAGTAGATTTGCAGTGACTGAGGTGCCTCAGTTTACCCATCTGTAAATGGGCTATGCAAGCCATAATGGATTCTATGGCATAATAGTGGATAAAGCATCCAGTCACTAACCACAATGCAAACATGCAGCAAAATAATAGTTGTGTTCCCTCATCACTTCAACCAGTCTTACTCCCTGACCTGTTTCCGCCTGTTTCTGCTCACTTAGTGATTGCTTTCCCCAAGCCTCTCTCCTCACTGACCCATTAGCATAAATTCTATTTCTTTTCTTTTCTTTCTTTCTTTTTTTTTTTTTTTTTTGGTTTTTTGAGACAGGGTTTCTCTGTGTAGCTTTGTGCCTTTCCTGGAACTCACTTGGTAGCCTAGGCTGGCCTCAAACTCACAGAAATCCGCCTGGCTCTGCCTCCCAAGTGCTGGGATTAAAGGCGTGCACCACCACTGCCCGGCAGCATAAATTCTATTCCTTAACAGTCCTTGTACTTTGCATTGATCTCCTAGTGATTCCTATCATGAGTGCCATTACTATCTGGCTACCTCTGAGGCTGTCATCATTTTCTTCAGGTTACCATGGTACAGAGTACTGATAACTCCTGCCTCTAGTCCTCTGTGGAATGGGACAAGGGATTGACCTATTAATTGACAGATTAATGACTCATAACTGTTGAATTCACCATTAATTGCTATTGCTTTCAAAACATAAATGGTTGTTGAGGGGTGAAGTCGGACATAAGGGAAGGTTTCTACCTGTCAGGCCAGATCGGTAATGATGAGAACTGCCACCATCACCAGCCAGATAGAGAAGGTGAAAGCCACCTGGTGAGCATGAGAAGGTTGTCATATCACATAAGCACATGTCACAGCTGTCTCAACACCATTCTTTTATTTTGTCTGGCTTTCACTTGACCTTCCCTAGAATCACTGTGGTTCTTACACTATTACACTCCCAGCCCTGGATGACTGGCCCTCCTTTCTCCATCTCTGGATTCCTAAGAGCCAACTGTGCAAGATGTGCAAATAGTAGGGCTACCAGCCCTTACCATCCCAGTGGCCTCTGCATGGTGCACTGTTTTCCTGTGGCTTTACCACCTGTCCTTGATAATGCACACATCCCCAAGCACTTAAAGCCCTCCAAATGCATGGACAATAAGAGCTTCAAATATTCAAAGCCAAGAAGGCAAGTGAAGGTCAAACCAGAAAGGTCCTGGGCCATTCACCAGCCCCACTTGGCTTCATTACCAGCTTTCCTGAATGAGAACATAACCCTTGTTGAACCCCACAAATGTCTCATGAAGATCTCTTATCCATGAGATATTTCTGTTCAGGTATAAGAGGTAAGCCCATGCAAAGCCTAACTCCTATTCCCATCAAGCAGACATAGCATCAACCATTATTCCTCACATACAGCTTGTCTAAAACACTCCCTACCAATGTACAACAAAATGAACCTAGCAGACATGGTCCTGGAGAATTCTACATCTTTGAATTACAGGCAACAGGAAATGAACTAACACTGGCTGATATCTTGAATATATGAGAGACCTCAAAGCCCACCTCTACAGTGACACAGTTCCTCCAACAAGGCCACACCTCCTAATAGAGCTACTCCCTTTAGGGACAATTTTCTTTCAAACCACCACAATGGCAGAATGAATTATATACAGTTCACCAAACAGGTAAAGTGTATACACAGCTACCCCACACATAAGGCATCACTAAAGCCCAGGTAAACTGAATTCCTGCCACACAGGACTTCAGGCAAGCTCATGGCCTAATCTGAGTGAGTAGACCTTTCTTGGGCCTCCATATCTGTCTCCCCTGTGTTTGAGGTACTTCTGTGGATTTTGCAGATCCACCTCTGAATAGGATAAACAGTTCTTCATTCAGCAGACTGACCACTTCCTTAGACCACCTTTGATGGTCACATGTAACAGAGTCTTGGTGTTTATATTAAGTCCAACAGGTCTGGCTCAAGAGGAACAGTACTGGTAAAGTTCAGTGGCAGATTATAGCTTTGGTCCTACAGTCACTAAAATTGTTAGACTAAATTCTAATGACTGTGCACAGCAGATTATATATGGATAAGACATTGCATGTATATGGATAATGTATATATAATTCGGAAACCACACAAGCCTGGCTATTGTGATTGTCTCTCTTAAATCTCTTCCTCATCAGTGATTCCAACTTGTCTTTTGGACTCTTGTATCAGCAAAGCAAGCCAGACACACGTGACGAGTTGAATAGGCATAGAAGATATTTCTGTCTGTTCAATTCAACAACAGTAAATGCATCATGAGACAGTTCATGATTATTGCCAAGGGAATTGTGAAAAGAATAACTGCCAGAAGAGTACGAATAAGCGAGGGTGTATCTTAACTACTGGGGGAAGGGGAACAAGACTCAGGCTTACAGAAGAATGGAGACTAGCCCTGGGTCGTTTTGGATAAAGAAGGCATGGGTTGGAGGGAGAGGGCATTCCCGGGAAGACTTTCTATCATGCTGGGTGGAAATGCTAGGGATCGTGGTGTTGGAGGTCATTTGGCAGCAGCAAAGGGGAGGGTATGCATTGGTGTGGTGGGAAACAGCAAACAAAGTTGTCCTCACTTTATCCTTTTAAACAAACCCAGTTACCCCTACCATGGCTCTAATCAACCTCTCTAATGTTGGTTCATCCCACCCCTTGCATCATGGCTCAGTTTTAATTCCTAATCTGGACTACCCTTCCCGTTCACAGAGCCCTGCTCAGACTCTGAACATTTTGTTTGTGTGTTTGTTTGTTTTGTTTTGTTTTTCGAGAAAGGGTTTCTCTGTGTAGCTTTGCACCTTTCCTGGAACTCACTTGGTAGCCCAGGCTGGCCTCGAACTCACAGAGATCCTGGCTCTGCCTCCCATGTGCTGGGATTAAAGGCATGTGCCACCACACCACACCGACTCTGAGCATTTGATTCTACTTTTTGGCCTAGAAGGTTAATTTCTCAATTCCTATTCAAGCCTACACAAATTAATCTAACTCTGCCCTCAAAGTTCTGTATGTGATCTTCAAATGTTGGCCCCATTTACTTCTCAGAATAACTGTGTCAAGTGCCATTATTTGCCCATATTTTACAGGGTTGGAAACAATTGGAGATGTTGGTGGTCATACTGCAATTAAGTGGTAGAGTTAGGATTGGAACTCAGGCTCTCTGACTCCATAGCCTAGTTCCCAGGCACAGATTCTTAGTCTCTGAACTCAACCCTTTGGCTCTTCTTCAGTGACCATTGGATGGCATGTTTTATCTAGTCAGTCTTTGAAACCTAGACCTACCCGATACAAACCCTGAGTATCAGGCACATGCCATGGGTGGGGATTTTCAGAGGAACACTTGGTTTTGAGTTCTGCAAAATGTTCAGGACTGATATTTACATATTATTTTAGAGAAAACACAAGCCAGTGAAAGCATTCAGGTATCTGTGAGCTTGAGATGAGAGAGGCTAACTCATAGACTTGGTTCAGGACTATCTAGTTCTTGGTTGTTCCATTTTCAGCTCAGAGGAAGTTACAGGATGACAGTTGACAGCCTGCTTTGTGGTTCCAGGTAATCTGATAAAGGTCTGAACTGAAGTTTGTGATGGTGGACATAGTCAGAATATGAAAAACAATCAACTGATATTACTCTAAAATAAGAGTTATCTCTTCCTCCTTATCTTTATCTTTTTAAGTCAGGGTCTCACTCTATAACCCAAACTATGGCAATCCTCCTGCCTCAGTCTCCCGAGTGTTAGAATTACAGGTGTGAGCACTGTTTGCTGCTAACATATCTTTCTTCTGAACATAATCTGTTGCTGATGATGTCATCTGTAAGGAACCAGGTTATAGCCTTGTAACTCTCAGAATGTGTCTCTGGTGCGTCATTGCTCCTTGGTTTGTGTTCTTGGAACAAATGGAGGCAACATGAAATGGAAGGAAAGATGGGGCTTTAGAGCTAAGTCTGGGTTTCAACCCTGCCATCCCACTGAGCATGTGACCTTGGGAATGTGCTTAATCTCACTGAGCTTGTCTCCTCATCTGTGAAACCAGCAGAACAATGTCTGTCACACCAAATTGTTGTGAGGATTAAATAAAACCAGGGATAGAAAAGCTATGATTAGCACAGAATAAATGTCAGATTTTGTACTATCATTTCTGAGCCAAACATCTCATTAAGGGCCTGCATAATCGCCCATAAAATCTTGTTTGAAATGAAAGTGATTGGGTTCAACCAACCTTTCGGAAAGCAATTTGGCTTTCCAAATGCTCTCCACTATATATTAAGACACATAAAATATGTTCCTCTCCTTTGACCCACTTGTTCTACTTCTCAGAATCTATTCTTAGGAAATCGTCCTCAATACAGAAAGAGTCCAGTACACAAAAAGGTTTGCTGTGTGGATGCTTATAATAGAAATTAGAGGCAGCCTGCACGTCCAGGAGCAGATGACTAGAGAGTCCCCCTGCAATCTGCTGAGGCTCTAAAAATGCTTTAAGACCCAGATTAAACAGAGCTAAAGTGGACGGTGAATCAAGAAGCAAACATTTTTTTTTTACTTCCATCAGTTCTCCAGTCCAGCTCTTCTGCAGGGCTTCCCACATCCTCTTCCCTGCCCGTGATCACAGCCCCTTCCCCCACTCTGAGCCCTACTATCTGGGCAATTCCCGTTGGCTTTGTGCCGGAGCCCATGGCCACAGACCTAACTTTCTACCCTGCCACCTAAGCCCTCTGCAGAGGCTCAGGATCTCTCCACGCTGAGTGTCCTTGGCACCGCTCTCTGCCTCCAGAGGCTTCCTGGCAGACATCTTCTCAGCTCTGGCCCCACTTCCCATCCCTGCTGTCATCTTCCTTCCAGCTTCTTCCCTTGCTACTGCCATCACAACTCATTCCATCCCTCTAAGTCAGAGAAAGCATCTTCTCCGATGTCTAGAATGTGTCTGTTCAAGGAAACATAATGGAAAGAAGCAGTTTGCTGTTTAAGCTGATTTTTGAAGCCCACTTAGACACTGAGTCTTGAGGCCTTAAATGCTTTGTGAAATCTCTCAAGAGAAGACTGAAATGTATGAAACTACATCCTTTCAAAAAATCAACAGGCAAGAAGCTGGAAACATGGGCAGTTAGACAGAGGAAAGAATCCAGGAATGTCACTTGGTGCTATCTTAATCTGTGAGCTGGAGTTCTTCTGATAACACTGTGAAGAAGAACATTTGGTTTTCTTGAGTTTGTATAATTATGTGCGTTTTGCAGTGTCTGGGCCTTGGCACGCACAGGGTAGCATTTGGCTTCAGCACTTTGAACTCTGAGGACAGTTTCACAACTGGGTTTTTTCTGTCAGCTCTAACATCTGGATCACAGTGGCCCAGGTCAGCATGTGCTGAAACCCTGTGTGAACCTCCCCAAAAGAGCACAGAACAATCTGTGAGTCCAGGGGCCTGTGCCCAGGCCTCCTCCAGCAGCTGTGCAAGCTAGGACTTTGCCAAAAGCAGACAAGAGAATCTTTCTTCAGGTTCCTTCACTGACTGGAAAAGAATCAATCACTATTTGACTTAGTATTTACTAAACACCGCCTGTATCCTCACTGTGTGATCGGATACATGAGAGGCTCCTATTGCTACAACATCCCTCTCCCTTCCTTCCTCCCTTCTTTCCCTCATTCTTCCTTCCCTTCCTTCCTTTCTGCCTTCTTTCCTTTCTTAAACATTGTGTAGATAATCTGATGAACAAAACAAAAAGCATGTTCAATCCACCACTATATACATATACATACACACACACACACACACACACACACACACACACACACACACACACATATTGCATTTCTGTGTTTAGACAGGGTCCCACTATGTAGCCCTAGCTGGCCCAGAACTAGCAGACCAGGCTAGCCTAAACTTCAGGGAGATCTAACTGCCTCTGCCTCCTAAATTCTGGGATTAAAGGTGTGTGCTCACCTGTATATGAGAAAGTATTACCTATTTCTCATTATACCTTCTAACACTGGAGGGTGGCACTCTCCTCAGACTGCTTTGTGTCATTTCTAACTTTTTTATCACATATATCTGTGTATTCAGACACTTTCTATGATGATAGAATGGTGTTATACTTATTGGGCACCATACTATTTTATTTTATTTTATTTACTGTAATGGACACCTTTGCAAACATAGCTTTACCTCATTCTTATTGGTATTAATACTCCATGAAAGGGAAGTTTGTACTTTATTCTCCTTTCTCCTACTAATGGACATTTAGGTTGTTTTCAAATTTTGTGTTATTGCTGCTATAAACAGTTTAGTGGTAAACATTCATAATACATATACATGTGTGTTTACCTATTTCTTATTTATTTATAATGGATTTCCAGAAGTTGAATAATTGAGATTATGTGTATGTGTCTTTTTCAACTGTCATAGATATTACCAAACACTTCCCAAATAGGCTATGACCACCCATTCTCCTACAGCAGCATATAAGAGTGTCCATCCATTTCCCTCCCCGTCATCAGTTCAGGAAATCCTCTTCTCTTATTTTTACTAATCTTATAGACAAAGTAACTGTTGCCCTGGTTCATCTGCCCCCAATTTATGATAAAGTAAAATATCTCTTGCATCTGTTCATTAGCACTATTTTTTTTTAATTCAGTCTCTATAGAGTCCATGATCACTGTCATGACTGACTGATGTTTGGAGCTCCTGCTAGACATAAAGTACCATGTTAGGTGCTGGACATGCATCCTTCTCTTCAACCTCGTGTGAAGCAGACATATTACCATTGCCATTTGACAGATGAGAGTGGCACCTGAGCACAAGGCACAAAGCAGATTTCTTGTAAAGCAGAGTGCAGGTTGTTCCCATCCACTAGTCCCAGCCATCTCCCCAACATCTGATCTCCTATTGCTCGTCCAGGCTTCCAAGCCATGGCTTTCTTCTCTAGATGATGTTGTCCATCCTTCTTTCCCGGGGTCCTCTGTTGCCTCTCAGGTATCCTTCTTGCGCTGGGCACCCAATTCTTGCTCCAACTGGCCCCTAAAGGGACAGAACTTGGATGAATAAGAACCAGTCTCTACCTGGGGAGAACTTATATATTACATTTATAAATAAAGAGCTGTGTTGACTGTTGAAATATTCTCCCTAATTTATGAGCTTGGGTCTGAGCTCTCAGCATCCCCCACAGGTCTTCTCATAACCTCTTCCCTCAAGAAGAGCTCCTTAAATGTGGAGGAATTCCCCTGCTCCAACATCATTCCACACTTAAATAAGCCAGGCACATTTTGTTCTTTGTCAACTTTGGGGACTGAGCACACGGTGTTAATTAGCAAGTCGAAATGGAGTGACAGCAAAGGCCTCCTGGCTTTATGACTCTGGAACTTTCTTCCAGACAAAGTTAATATCCAGTTCCCTCTCACACAGTCCTGAACCAAAAGATTCCAAATCAAAGCAAAAATCCATCAAGAGAGTCCTGATTTAAAACGTAAGGAAACCGTCTGCACATATTTTTAGAACAACCCAGAAAAGAATACATCTGTGACTTGAAACAGCTGGAAGTCTACTTTTTATTTTTTTGCCAAAATTATGCCAATTACAAAAGCTATAAAGGTCGGACAAGAGGCATCCAGGATCCAAGCCATCTTGCCTTTTTATGTATTCAGCTTTCAAATAATCTTTGTTTTCATGCATTCAGTGCTGGCCCCTCTGAACTGCCTTCCAAGCAGCAAATGCCAGCCAGTCAAGCAGTTTGCACAGCATCTTTATGTAATTATTGGAGGATTTTATTATATTTTGCTTTCATTGGTTTAATTTTAAAAAATGACAAACAGAAGAACAAAAGCAATCAATTATATGGGTCTCATAAAGTCACAGGACACTTGAGAAAATAAAAGACATTATGAGGCATGCTGACAGTGGAGTAACATTGGACTTGGGTAGTCACTGGATATATGGGGAAACAGAAAATGTTTTAAATGCATGTAAAAATGTTGACATGCTGGTAGCAAGTTACAGAAAACAGATAGGAAGTTGCATTTCAAGAGTCCTTTCCCCTACTGGGGAGCCTACCAGGGCAGATCTCCCTGTCTGTTTTGCCTATAATAGATGACCTGGAAGTACCAAGTGAATAAGCTAGTAGTGTAGCTCAATTGGCAGAGTGCTTGTCTGGCATGCACAAAGCCTTGTGCTCCATCTCCAGTAGGCATGATGGCAGACTCCTATAATAGCAGCACTTTGGAGGTGAAGTTTGAGGTTCAGTTTCTCCTCTTGTAGCATCCTGCAGGCTGTGGGCTGGATGTATCAAGCCTTTAATAAATTGAGGCATGATACTTCTAGGCCTATTGTTCAGGGTTTCGTTTTGTTTTTTACACAGAAAGGTCGAATTGTATCAAATGTTCCTTTGCATTTATTGTGATAACCATATGCTTTTATCATTTATTCTGGTGATGTTATGGGTTATGTGCATTTGTGTGTACTTATGGATCCATCCTTACATTCCTGAGATAAGACCAACTTGATTATGGCAAATGATCTTTTTGATGTGCAGTCAAATTTCATTTTTGATGTGCAACAAAATTTCATTTTGTTGAAAAGTTTTACATCTATGTTCATTGAAGAAATTGATTTATAGTTTTCTTTGTTGTTGTTATCTCCTTCTTTTGGTAGTGGGGCAACATTGGCTTCATAAAATGGGTTTAGAAAGGTTCCTTCCTTTTCAGTTCTATGCAATGCTTTGATAATTGGTATCACCCCTTTAAAAGTTTAGTAAAATTCTACTGGATGGTGGTAGTGTATACCTTTAATCCCAGCACTCTGGAGGCAGAGGCAGTCAGAGCTCTGTGGGTTTGAGGCCAGCCTGGTCTACAAAGTGAGTTCCAGGACAGCCAGGGCTACATGGAGAAAGAAAAAAAAAGGTTTGGTAAAATTCAAGAATAAAACCTCTAGGGAAGGCTCTCTTTGAGAAAGTTTTTTCCCTACTGCTATAGTCTCCTTAGTTATTAGCAGTCCATGCTGACCTGTGAGACCTCATGTTTCCTTAGCTTAAGGGATGAGTCTAGAAATTTGTCTATTTTTTCTGTTTACCAATTTGTTGGCATATAGTTTTTCATAATGAGGTCCAACTGTGGTACCAGTAGTAATATTTCTTTTTCATCTCTAATCTTATTTACTCCTCTCATTTTAGTCTAACTAAAATTTTATCAATCTTTTCAGAGAATACATGTATTATTTCATTGATCTTTACTATTATGTTTTTAGTCCCTATTTTGTCCTTTTTACTAGTTTTGAGTGATTTTTTTCTTGCCTTTTTTAAGTCCTTATAATGCATCATTAGGTTGTTTATTTAAAAATCTATTTATAATATAGGTATTCATTACTATAAAATTCCCTTATAGTAGTGTTTTACTTCCTCCCAAAAGTTTTAGTAAGCTGTATTTTCATTTTCATTTGTTAAAAGAAATTTATTGTGATCAGAAATGATACAAGATATGATTCTAGGTTTTTTAAATTTTTGTTGAATTTTTTATCTAATGTATGGTATGTTTTAGAGAAGGTAATGTGTACATGTATTCTTTGGCTGTTTGATGGAATGTTCTGTAAATGTCTGTTGAATTCATCCAATCTATACTATAGTGTCACTCTAACATTTCTTTGTTAATTCTCTTATCTTACTGACCTGCCCATTGATGAAATGAGGTATTTAAATCTAACTACTCTTATATTGTAACCTATAGCCCTCATTTGGGTCTAATAGTGCTTGTTTTGTGAAACTGAGTATTTCAATGTTAGGTATATCATGGGCTTATAATCATATTTTTGTGTTGAACTGACTCTTTAATCGCTATATAGTAACTTTCTTTGTCTCTCAGTTTTTGTCCTAAAATCTGTTTTGTCAGATTTAATCATAGCTACTCCTGTTTGCTTTATGTTCCCATTTGCTGAGAATCTCATTCTCCATCCTTTCTCTTCCAGTGTGTATGTGTGTGTGTGTGTGTGTGTATTTATTTGTAAAGTGGGTTTATTATAATCAGTACATTGTTATGTCATACTTTATCCATTCAGATACCCTGCATTTTCTAATTTGGAGGATTTAGTCTGCTCAAAGCTACCAGTGCTAGTTAAGGACCTGTTCCAGTCATTTTGGTGCATCTGTTTGGAATATTCTTTGTTCTTTCTGTGCTCTCTGGTTCATCTTTGTGCTTTGATCACTTACTGTGTTGATAATATTCGATCCTTTCATGTATCTACTCTTCTAGTAGGTTTTACACATCCATGTGCTTTCATGATTGTAGCTACTTTTCCTTTGCTTCTGAATGCAGGACTCCCATAAGCCTCTTTTGTGAAGCTAGCCTAGTGGTCACAAATTCCCCCAGGTTTGGCTTGTCCTAAGAGGTCTTTATTTCTAAAGGATAGCCTTGCCAGATATAGAATCTTAGTTGGAAGTTGTTTTGCTTTGGGTATCAAACCATGTCATTCTCTCTTGGGTAAAGTGTCTGCCAATAAATCAAGTGAAAATGCACTAGAACTAGATTAAGTGCTTTTCATTTACAGAGTTTAAATTTCTTTCTTTCCTGTGCTTTTATAGTTTGACTACAATATGCCACAAGTAAAGAACTTTTTTAAATGTCTTTAGACAGTCTGACTAATTAATAGCCCAGACTGGTCTTGAACCACAGTCCTCGCATCTCAGTCTCACAGTTTCTGCTATGACAGGCCCATGCTGCCATACTCAGCTTGAAGTCTTCTCTAACCATATCTGTTTGAGTCCTGGGAGCCTCTTGCACATGAATGTCTGTATCTTTCCCAGGATGAAGGATGCATTCTGCTATGATTTCACTGAATGCATTTGTAGTACTCTAACTTTTTCTTCCCACTTTCAGGTATTATAAAAATATGGATGTTTGTTTTTCTACATATTGGGGTGGGGAAGGGTTTCAAGACAGGGTTTCTCTGTGTAACAGTCTTGGCTGTCTTGGAACTTACTTTGTAGACCACACTGGCCTCAAACTCACAGAGGTCTGCCTGCCTCTGCCTCCTGAATGCTGGGATTAAAGGGATGCACCACCACTGCTGGGCTCCTCCCCAAAGATCTTGAATGTTGTTTTTTTGTTTATTTGTTTGTTTATAATGGGATAATCTGAAAGCCTATCTTTTAGGCTTAGATATTCAGCATTCTGCTTTCTCTAGCATCAAGACTTTCTACTCTAAGTTTTCATTAGACTTTTTTTTGTTTTATTTTATGTTGTGGGTATTTGCCTGTATGTATGTATGTATGTATGTATGTATGTATGTATGTATGTATATGTATGTATGTTCACCACATTCATGCCTGGTGCCTGCAGAGATCAGAAGAGGGCATCAGATCTCCTGGAACTAGTTACGGATGGTTGGGAGCCACCATGTAAGTGCTGGGAAAGGAGCCCTGTCCTCTGCAAGAGCCACTAGTGTTCACACTACTGAGACCCCCCCACCCCTCTTTTCACATCTTAATAAAGCTCATTTTAGATGAGCTCACATTCAACATCACCTTGCATCCAAGAGTTGCAGTATTGGGAGCTTCAAGAGGAGGGTCACCTCAGTTAGTAAAGTGCTTGTTTTATGAGCATGAAAATGTGAGTTTGATCCCCAAAACCCACATAAAAAAACAGATAAAAAATAAATAAAAAGACAGGTATGGTGATGTGCACTTGTAATCCTGACACTAGACAGGCAGAGAGAGACAGAGCCCTGAGTCTGGCTAGCCATCCAGCTTAGCCTACTTGGCAAACTCCAGACTAGTGAGAGACCCTGCAAGGTGGATGGTACCTGAAGAATGACACCAGGAGTGGACCTCAGCCTTCACACACATGTGCGTGTACATGCCAATGCACATATAATCGCCCAAAGAGAGAGGAGGGTCCACTTGGTTGTCCAACTTCCCAAAGCCCTGCCTTTCCCCTGCCTGTTTCCTTCAAACAAGTAGAGCAGAGACACTGTCTCTAAAGCACAGGGGTGACTCAGGAGCCCCTGTGGAGGGCTTTCTAGGAAATCTACTTGGCTAATTCCATGACTTTGCCTCAAAGTGTACTTTTTTCATAAGATTAATGATACATTGTCTTAGAGACGGGAGCCCTAACAGAAAGGGCCTGTGCATATTGGAAAAGGGCTAATTAAAAGGGGGATAGTCCACGGGCTCCGCTTCCCTCAAGTGGGAATCTGCAAACTCAGTTATTATTCATGTTATCTGGCTTAGCTTAGGCCCCAGCTGAGTGTCCCAACACATTTGTGTCCTAATGGAAGACTGCTATTCTCTCTTCCTAATGAGGAGGCACCAAAATATAGCACTAGTCTATACTCTGCCATGACAATGGAGGCCCATGGCAAGGCAACTCAAACTGTACTGCCATGTTCATCACAGTGCCTTTGCAAAGAATTCCCACAATGCAATGGTCATTAGCAGCTGTTGACAGAGCTGGAAAAATGGCTTTGCAGTTAAGAACATGTACTTACTCCTTTAGAGGACCCAAGTTAGATTCTCAGCACCCATGTCAGGTGACTTTTGACCACTTGTAACTCCAGTTCCAGAGAATCTGGTGCCTTTAGCCTCGATGAGCACCTGTGCTCACATATAGGACACACACACAAACACACACACACACACACACACAAAACACACACACACACTTCAACATAAAAATAAATCTTTTAAAAATTGCTATTGAGGCTTTCTGAGTAAGTCTTGGGTGGTTGTTAAGGATCTCAACAATGCCATTAAGAAGCAGAATTCTGCAAAAGGACCCCCTGAGCCTCTATGAAGTGGAATTGATTGTATAGCTTGCCCAAGGAACATAGTTCTTTAGAAATTTTAGAAATTTCCATAGAGACTAAGGAAAAAAAAGGCTGCATCTCTGTCTCTGAAGCCCCTCTTCCTGTGGAGCCCAGGATGATGATTCTAGTCCTTTGGATTAAGGATGAAACTGCATCTTCCCTTAGTTTCTGTCTTCCAACTCACACCTTGCCAGGGAAGAAGCTGCCTATAAAACCTTCCTGATGTCACATGAGATTCAGTTTCTAAGACTTTTGGTAGATACTACATTCTTCTTTGGATGAGTACAAATAAAGTACAGAACTCTGGGTATACACTTGAATAATAGAAGTTTCCATCATACCCTTCAAGGCCCTAAGCAATAAATGCAAACCAAACCTCATTAGTGATTCCGACTTGAATGTCAAATGCCAGCCACTGGGTCGGTTCAAAGCTCAAGGTTAATTTCAACAGTGAAATGCCAACCCTAAACCCCACACACACAATGCAGAAAAGGAATTGGGAAAAACAGTAAGAGGATCCCAGGCTATTTCACACAGAGACAAAGGCATCTGGATTGACTGGTATAATAAATATGTTTACTCACTCATCTCTGTCTTTACAACGAACCAATCACAAAGATATTTATGTTGTTGTCTTCCCTGCTCCAGTAGGCTAATTACAAAATAATTCAATTAGCTACAGAATAAATTAGTTATCAAACTGAAAGTTAGGGCAGTCCTCTAAAAATTATTTAGAATAAAGCACTGAATGGATTTTTTAAATTATTTTTCTAATACATAAATTCTTTAAAGGGAAATTCTAAATGTAAAGGTCAATATGCATTCTACTTTCAATGAATGAGGGGAAGGGACATATTCTAGTTTCCTTTCTGTTGCTGTGATAAAACACTCAGACCAAAGGTAACTTAGGGGAGAAATAGGTTTAATTCAGTTTGTAGACCCATTATTGAGGGAAGTCAAGGCAGGAATTTAAAGCAGAAATCATGGAGGAGCATTTGTTGCTGCCTCAGATTCATGCTTAGCTGGCTGTCTTATGCAGTTCAAGACCAATAGCCCAGGGAATGGTGCCACCCACAGTGTGCTGAGCCTTTCTACATAAATTAACAATCAAACAATACCCCACCCCCCCCACCCACCCCCCCCACACACACACCAAGATATGCCCACAGGCCAATTTGATGGGGGACTCTCTTAATCTAGACTCCCTTCTCAAGTGACTCTAGGCTGCATCAAGTTGATAGTTAAAGCTCAGTAGGGAGCATGCTTGAATCCATTGAGATGCCAGAGGGAACAGTCCATGTGAAATGTGATTGCCTTTATTGGCTAAGATCACTGCAAATGGAACTGTCTTTAGTGTGAAGAAGTAGGGTGGGGTTAGTGGTGCTTGCTCTGTATATACCAGCTGATTTCATAACTTTATCCCATGCAATTACTAAGTAGCCAACATTTATGACTTTTTCAGATGCACATATTCTGCACTCTTTAAAATTATACAAACCTAATACTGTGCAAGTTCTAAATTACATTTCTATTAGATGGCACACAACGTTCAAAAGATATTGTCTATCAACCTGGTTTGCAGAGTCCTTAATGAAATCACTGCTATTTGAACACGGAGAGAAAGGTCTAAAGATGCCTTATAGTGAACATGTCAGGCTTTCAACTCTCTGGCAAGATGAAAGGTTCTTATGAGTTGAAAGTGTGCGATATTCATGATAGATGAAAATAAGGGAAAAGAGCCTCAAGTCAAAGGACAAAAGCTGGAATTATTAAATATAATTGAAATATAATGGGGGGGCTAGAGAGATGGTTCAGCAATTAAGAGATCATATTTCTCTTTCAGAAGGCCTGAGTTTTGTTCCCAGCATCCATATGAGGCAACTCACAACTGCCAGCTTCAGGGAAACAGAAACCTTTTCTGGCCTCCATAGACACCTACACTCAGTGCGTGCGCACACGCACACACACACACACACACACACACACGCACGTGCACACACACGTGCGTGCACACACACACTCTAAAATAATACACACAATAATACGCTCTTCCAGAGGTCCTGAGTTCAATTCCCAGCACCCACATGGTGGCTCACAACCATCTGTAATGAGATCTGGTGCCCTCTTCCGTGTACATAATAAATAAATAAATCTTAAAAAAAATAGATAAAGCAGTCCTGTAGTATACATATAAGTCTACCATTTATTAAAGAAGAAAACAAATTTTTAAAAAATTAATTCTGTATAATGTCCCAACCAAAGGCACTGATGGCACAGACTACTTTGTAGCATGTGTGGGTCCAGTCAGCCCCTGTGATGGCAAAGAGGGAATAGAAATGGCATGCAAAAGGACTGAGGGTGTAGCTCAGCTGCTAGAGTGCTCCCATATCACACACACAGCCCTGGGTTTGATCCCCAGAACACATAAGCAGAACGTGGTAGGTTACACCTGTAATCCCAGCACTGGGGAGATGGAGGCAGGAGGATCAGGAATTTAAGATCGTTCACAGCAGCACAGAGTCCAAGACCTGTCTGGGCCACCTGAGACCCTGTCCTAAAAGAAAGCAAAGCAAGACAAATAAATACCAAGCAGGCTTTAGTGAGCAATGAACACTGTCAGTGACTGTGCCCAACAGATGCAAAAAGGCCATCATGCATAGGGACAGTGTCTGATGCCATCTGGAACAAGGACTCTGGTTGGGAGCCCTGTGCGGGGAGGGGGGGGGGGCTGTGGGGGACATGCAGGTTGCATCCTCTGCTATCACACAGTGTTGGTGACGTTGCTGGGATTCTCTGCGCACACACATCTCTAAAGCATCCTTGAGAGATGTGCGGGGATAATCCTAAAGGTAGGATTCTGGACATGAGGAAATGTACATTGCTGAATGGGGCCCCAGCAAAATGGCACCAACTCTGTTGCTAACAAGAGCAAAAGGTCTCACTTCCCCTGCTATTTGCCATTGGCTTCCTGCTTCTCTAAAGGACTAGATTTCAAAGTCAATTCTTTCAAGTAGAAAGGTACCTGAAATTCTGTCCCTTTCATTTTTAGAAGGGAAAATAAAGGAAGTCCTAGATGGATAGATAATGTGTCTTCCAGGCTAGGAATAGAGCCTCTAGGGACAGGGTGGTGCGGGTGGATGGGAGAGTGCTGGATGAAGTCCTGCCTTAGGAATAACACAAACCAAAACGTGGGAAGGCTATCATAGGCAAATGTATAAAAGCAGGTCAATTTGCAGTGGCTTGGGCTTGTGAAAGGGGGGATGAGAGTAACTGCAGATAAGCATGGGGGTTGGGCTGGAGGGAGACATTGAAAGTCAGTCGTTTCGATGATTACATAAAACTATGACTAATAAAGACCATTCCACTGTACACACCAAATAAGTAAGTTGTATTATGTAAAACATGTCTCAGTGAAACAGCTACACTGTTTCAAGAAAGGTGTTTCAAGGATAGATCAAGGAAGGTGAGCTCAGGAAATGTTTAAGGAGGAGAGGGAAAGAGACCATGTGTGCCTGTGCCATGATTTCTGATGGCTGTCTCCTGCTTTCTCATGTCTACCAAAGGAGAGCAGGTCCAATGATGACTGAGAACCAGCTTTGCATTTCTATGAGGACGTTCTAAGCTGTTTCAGTAACCTGTCTTCAGTACACACTAATCTGCCTCTTCCCAAACTTTTGAGTAAAGAATTGAAAAGAATCTGTGCTTCTTCTGCTATGATCCCCTGAGAATCTAGTTCAAGGCTGGCTACAGGGTAGACACTTGATAGAGGAATGTTCACTGATTTGCTCATGAAATAGAGATAGATATTAACTAAGAAGGCAGTGACAAAGCCTTATTTCCTAATATTGATGCCTAATTTCCCCCAGCTGTCTACTAACACGCTGTAAACTAGTCTGCAGTGGACCTGTTGGGTGTTCGTGTGTTTGGCTTCAACTCCTAACATTTTGTTGCATATAGTGGGCTGTTCTCATCTTACTTTGCCTTTGATGCCTGGAAGGACAGGACCTACTTAGGACTCAGGGACATTAGGACATTAAGAGCGTCACAAGAAAGAACAGATCTGGAATTCATAGACTTCAACTTAGTTGATGCCCAGATATGAATACAGAGAAGATGAGAGACCCCAGAGGGAATGTAAAGAGGGTCTCAGGTCTGGCTTCCCTGGCTTTCCCTAAGTCTGGCTCTGGCAGAGCTCACTTCTCTGCTCCTGTTGAGTGAATTTTATTTCAGTTTTATATTTAAAAGGGCACTGTTAGAAGCAGTTTGGTGTGATAAGCCTCCTTGCCTCTTGGTTCTCTTAAAAATACAGTTTGAGTCATTGTTAACTCCCCAGACCAACTTGCCATTAATTAAAACACAACCCAGCCTCCCATCTTACATGGAGCCAAGCTTCAAAACTGGGGCATATTGCAAAATTTTCACACAGTCATAATTGTCCTTTAAAAATCTCCAGTTGCCTGTTAGGTATGGAGTATGTGGCTTTATGACTGTGACATTCTTGGTATGTTGTGCACCACTGAGCCAAAGGGCAAAAAGGACCATCCAAGTGCAGATGTCTATGCACGACACATTTTGAATCTTCAACCTCAACAGTAGGCACAACTCAAAGAGGTTGTGCTCACCTGAGCTAACTCCATTAACTCCTAGCTGCGCTAATACTGAGCCTTTTTAAGCTTATTAAATGCTGGCCTGTTGTCATGCAATTTTAGAAGATTATCCACCTGTAAGCTGACTGGCCAGGACCCTACACAATAGGTGCTCTGTGGATTTCTGTTCAATTCTATAGTTTTCTTTTTTTTTTTTTCTTTTGTCCTCTTTTTGTGTATGTGTGTGCATGTGTGCATATGTGTGCATATTGTATAGGGGTGCAAGTTCACATGTGTACATGCATATGTGGAGCCAGAGGATGTCACTGGGTGTCCTCTTCAGTCACTCTGTGCCTCCTTTCTGAGACAGTGTCTTTCACTGAACCTGGAGCTCTTTGATTGGGCTAGACTAGCTGGCCAGCAAGCCCCAAGGATCCACCTGCTTCTGCTTCCTCAGTGTGGATTACAGGCTCTTGCTGCCATGACTGGCTTTTTAAGTGTCTGCAGAGAAACTGAACTCAGGTCCTGTATTTGTAAACCAAGCATGTTATCAACTGCGCCATCTCCTCAGCCCCGTCTCCTCTCCTCTCTCCTTACATTTCAGGTTGTAAAGCTCAAGCAATCCTCCCACCTCAGCCTTCACTAGCTGAGATGACAAACCCATGCCACTGTGCCTATTGTATTTTAATCAAGGTTTATTTGACTAGATCTCTGTATAATGACAGTAACTTCCAATCTGGTGGGGGATTGTTTTTTATTTTGGGGGGAAGTTGGGCAATGGGGATTTGATGGGTATTTAAGCACTATTCCATTCAACATGTGGGAAAGTACACATTCTTCTCTGTAGACCATGAAACCCTCTGCTCAAGTGATACATTGTAGGCCACAAGATAAACCACAACTAATACAAAAAAATCAAAATAATTTCTTAAAGTCTTATCAGACAACCATGCAATACAGTTAATGAACATCATGAGAAACCCCAGAAACTACACAAATACTTGGCGACCAAACAAACCCATTTTTGAGTGAACAGTGGGTCACTGGGAAGGTAAGGAAAGGACCATAAAAAACCAAGCTGGTGATTCTCAGTCATGGCTGCAGTACGTGACCTGCATACTCAGTCAGGTTTCCTGGGCTCCACATCCCTTCCAAAGTAAAGCCTATGGCTAATAGATTCCTTTCCCTTTGCTTCGCTTGGGCAAGTCTCCACTTAGAACTGTCTCTTGGGCTGGAGAGATGGCTCAGCAGTTAAGAGCACAGTACGTTCTTGAAGAGGACCCGAGTACAGTTTCTGACAGCCACATCAAGTGGCTCACAGCTGCCTGCCACTCCAACTCCAGGAGGCTCTGATGCCTCTGGCCTCCAAGCACACATGCATTCATGTGCATCCTCAACACACACCACACACACACACACACACACACACACACACACACACACACACATACACACACACTTTAAAGCAAAAATACATCTTTAAAACGTTTTCTCCTTACCGCTACTTGTAGTAAATTTATATAAACAAACATTATTTTGAAATGTAAGTATCTACTTATTAATCTATTGCATTTGCTCTTAATTTTTTAAAATTCAAGCTCAGGAGAGAAAACGTGCTTCTATTCATTTAAATTCTTAATTGACTTAAATAAGATAATGATGCAGATTCCAAATGACAGCCAGAAACTGAAGAAAAGATGGTCTCAGGGCAGAAGCAAATTCTGTCTCTGCTCTCATACTGAACTGAAATCTAGCTGTTGTCATTTATAGCACAATGGGTTGGGGGGAAAAGATGGTCTTTGTGGACAGGTTTGCTCTGACCCTGAGATTCAGCTCCCTGCTGGACACAGGGACGCAGAGAGGAGCCTTGTGCAGCCCTGGCTGGGCGGTCAGAGGTGCCTGAAGATGTTTGCTAGCGAGACACCGTGCCAGCTTTCAATGTACCTTTCAGTGGTGTAGAGTGACTTCATCAGTCCAGGGCCTTCACTGTTCCGCTGCTTTGTACAAAAATTCCTTTCTTCAGTGTTCCATCCAGACCCAGAAGTCTCCCAAGACCGCTCTGCTCTATCAGTTCTGATAACCCTAAAATGTGCCTTGAAGTCATCTCCTCCCTCTCCGCTGCCTCTCTCCCCTGACTCATCACCTCTCCCTGCCTCCTGAGCTTTTCCTTCTGCCCTCTCCCCACTTCCTGCTTCTTCTCGACTCTCCTCACCTAACCATAGTCCGTGTTCCATACACTGCTTGAGGGAGCTTTCTAAATAATGGTATGAGCCCGTCACCCTCCTGCTCAAATTGGTCCATGCTCCCCCATCATATCCTGCAGCAGCCCTCACCTTTATGTCCTGCTCCTCACAGGGATATGCTGGATTTGAAGGTTCGCTGGACTGGGTTGAGTGTGAGTCAGAGCCCAGCTGTAAGCTTGTGAACCCTTCTAAGCAAGATTCCCTGTCTGAGAGCTTCCCCTCCATCAGGAACCTCTGGCTCATAGCGCAAAGCCCGAGCTTCTTGGCCTTGCCTCCAGGTTTCTCTCTGGTCTGCCCTGTCCATATCTGCAGCCCACTGGGGTTTTAGCTCTGTGGTAGAGTGCTTACGTTACATGTGAGACCCAGATTCAATCCCCAGTCCCGCATATATTCAGCCTTCTTCCCCCTAGTCATTCACGTGTGTCTTGTACCACAGTCTGTTTCAAATTGCTTCCTGTCACTCCAAGAGAGGGCATGCCTCATGGCTGTATACATTCTCTTTTCTTTAAGTGTTTCCCTCATCCAACACACAGCTCAAGAAACATCCTTCATCTAGCCTTCCATGCTCCATCCACACCCTTGGAGAGTTCTGGGTTCTTTGTCCATACTCAATTCATTTTTCCCCACATTTTCTTTCATTTATTCATTTAATTAGTTAGTTAGCTAGTTAGTTAGTTATCCTACATTCTGACCACAGTTTCCACTCCCTCCTCTCCTCCCAGCCTTTCCCCCCACCTCCCTCTGTTCCCCTCTGCCAATCCACTCCTCCTCAGTTTCTATCCAGGAAAGGGCACACCTCCCTGGACATCAACAAAACATGGCATATGAAGCTGCAGCCAGACTAAGCACCTCCCATGTATTAAGGCTGGACAAGAGAACCCAGTATGAGGAGTAGGGTCCCAAATGCCAGTAAGAGTCAGAGACAGCCCCTGCTCCCACAAGAAGACCAAGCTACACAGCTGTCACATATATGCAGAGGGCCTTAGTCAATCCCACACAGGCTTCCTGACTGTCAGTTCTCTCTGTGAGCACCTATGCGCCCAGGTTAGTTGATTCTGTGGGATTTCTTGTGGTGTCCTTAACCCCTCAGGCTTCTACAATCTTTTCTCCTTCTCCCATACTCAATTCTGATCAACAGAGCATTCAAGTTCATGTCTTACACACTAAATCACTGCTTCTTAAATGGTGGTCACAACCTCATATGGAGTTTCAGAACTGAATAGAGGAGAGACTTTGTAGTTGAACTTTTCTTTGGGCTGCCAGCTCACAAATAACAACATAGAGACTTGTAATTAATTATGAAAGCTTGGCCTTTAGCTTAGGCTTTTTCCCAACCAGCTCTTATAACTTAAATTTACCTGTCTCTATTAATCTATTTTCTGCTGCCTGGCTCAGTTACCTCTCCTCTGTACTGTATGTCCAACTTCTTCAGAGTCTCCCTGGTATCTCTACATACCTAGATTCCTCTTCCCAGTTTCTCTGCCCAGAAGTCTTGCCTATGCTTTCCTGCCTAGCTATTGACCATTCATCTCTTTATTAAACCAATCACAGTGACACATCTTTACACAGTGTAAACAAATATTTTGCAACAACACTTAAAATTGTTGTTGGGGCAAGATGGGGCTGGAGAGATGGCTCAGGTATTAAGAGGACTAGCTGCTCTTTCAGAGGACTTAAGTTCAATTCCCAGCACCCACATAGGGACTCACAGCTGTCTGTAATTCTAGTTCCAGAGGATCCAATGCCCTTTTTTTTTTTACCTTTGCAGGTACCAGGCACTCATGTGGTGCACATGCATACATTAAGACACTCATACACATAAAATAAAAATAAATCTGTTTTGTTAATTGGCAAGTGGGGATGAAGAGATGACTAAGAATGGCTAAGATGGCTAAGAATGTGTACCACTCTTGCTGAGTACCTGAGTTCGATTCCCAGAACCCACACAGCAGCTCACAACCACTTGTGACTCCAGCTCCAGGGGGCTCAGACGCCACTGGCCTCCACAGACACTTGCACTCACATGCATACACTCAATACACATGATTTTTAAAAATAAAAATAAATTTAAAAATTTTGATTGGCAACAATGAAAGGTTTCTGGGCATGCAGCCACCTTCAAATCAGATGCTAGATGAATCCTACATGCCCTTGAACTGCATGCTGTCGTATCAATACAGCCTTCGTTCTGAACACACAGTGTATGCAGTTTGCACTGAGCATGCCCTCAAGCCACACAGCACCAATGACCATATCCTAAAACACCTAGGCTTCACATTATGGTCTGCAGTGCCTTTACAGTGTGCAGAGTTTTCTGCTCCTATAGAAACATAATAGTTTCATTATAGGAAACAAAGACCTTGAGTGTTTTCCTACCATCGTTCCTTAGCATGTAAACACTAAATCAGTAAATCATATTATATAAGAATGTTTGGGGTTTTTAGAACATTTGATTTTTTAAATTACTATTTGAGTTGCTGGCTTGAGTTTCATTTTAAAAAATCGTTAAATGAATTTGAGCTTGGGATAAAGGCAGAATTTCCAACAACTGCGGACATGGCCCTAAACATACTTTTGCCATTTTGTAGTTTATGCAAAGCAGTGTTCGCATCAGTGACCATCATGAAATCAAAATATCAATCAACTCTGAAAAAAACATTGAAGATATTCAATGACCTGCAGTATTAAAGATTCCACCAAGACAATATTTACATAAAAATAAAGAAACATATCTTATTACTACATAAACTACATTTACTTTCATCTTTATATAAATATAAAATACAATTTCATATATATATTGGGTTGGGGTCCACAAGTGGGCACAGGTGCAGGCATATATGGTATACATAAGGAGGACAGCGGACAGGCATGTATAGCTTTTCACATGGATTCTGGGGATCTGAACTCAGGTCTTCCTGCTTGTGAGGCAAACACTTTACAAGTGGAGCCATCTTCCCAGCCCCCTGTTGTATATACCTATATGTCTAAAGCTTCATTAAAAACAAACAAACAAAAACCCCTCTTAATTGAGAAGGAATCATGAGTGTGAAGTACTTAAGTCCTCCTCTAGAGGGAAGGCTGCTTGGCTCCAGGAATGTTGACTTATTCATGATTAGAACTCAGCATCTTGTGCAGCTTAGCATCACGGGGATTTGCTCATTTTTGTGGAAGGGAAAACAAGAGAGAAGTTGAAAAGTCTACTCTCATCATTTCATTTCTATCAAAGCCACAGAAAGAATATGGTATTCCTCCTCTTCTTCCTCCTCCTCCTCCTCTTCCTATTCTTCCTTCTCCCTTTTCCTTTTCCTCTTTATCCTTTTCTCCTCCTCCTCCTCCTCCTCCTCCTCCTCCTCCTCCTCCTCCTCCTCCTCCACCATCTCCTTTTTTGAGACAGAGTCCCAAATCAACCTTCTCAGCCACTTGTCATACACATGGCTTTGACAAGTTACCCACTATCACTGGGCCTCTGTATTCTCATTTATCAAGGGGAATAATAAACACTGTCAACTATCTACTGGGCGTGGTAGCACACGCCTTTAATCACAGCACTTGTGAGACAGAGGCAGGTGGATGTCTGTGAGTTTGAGGCCTGATCTGTGTAGTAAGTTCCAGGCCATCCAGAGCTACACAATGAGACCCTGTCTCAAAAGAAAAAAAAAAAAAAAAACAAGCTAGCAATTCTATATTACTAGTTTGAAATTTAAATGAGAATATGTGTACAATTGAATAAATATACATAATGTTCAATAAGCAATGATTATCATAAGGACAAGATGTCTGATGTTAAGCTATGGCTTTAATATCAGGTGCCTGTCAAGTAAGAAGAAAACAATTTTCACTTTGAAAAAGAGATGGTGGAGAAGTCATATTTTTGTCTAATCTATTTTGTTCATCTCTTATAATTAAGCTATGATAGTATTCCTTTATCTACAAAGTGGATAAATTCTTGATTATGTTGACTTGCTGAAAAACATACCATTCAAGATGGAATAAATTTCTCCTTAATATCATTCGCAAGCAAGATTAGATTCTAATGTGGATTTAATTAATTCTATATTGAGTGTCTTGATTGAATACTCATGATTGAACAAAATATGAGTCAAAGTTGTTGCCTTTTACAAATTTCACTGAGAAACACCTGTCAGTATATAGAAGGGCCTCCCATAATATCAACAACAACAATAATAATAACGGGCTTGAGCTGGAACTCTGTTAGTAGAAAGCTTACTTGGCCTAACATATATACTGGGTTTGGTCCACAGTACCACATATAACCAAGCATATTGTGCACATCTGTAATCCCAACACTCAGGAAGCAATCAGGAGAACCAGCTCAAGGTTATCCTTGGCTAGGTAGCACCTTAGAGGCTATCCTGGGATACATGAAACCCTGTGTCAAAAAGAAGAAGAAGGTGATGATGGAGAAAGAGGAGGAAAGGAAAAAGGATAAAAGGAAGGAGAGAAGAGGAGGAAGCAGAGGAGGAGACTTGCAATAGGGTATCAGGTACCCAAGTCAGTCTCTCTACCCTCACAGAAGAGTAATACCTATATGTTGCTGGCTTGTCTTTACAAGAGTAAAGTATTTGCTAATGATCAACATACTCTGGTCCACTATCCACAGCAACAGCTATCAGTCTGGGGGTCACGGCCCCTTTGAGGGCCAAACAACCCTTTCACAGGATTCCTCCTAAGACCATTAGAAAACACAAATATTACTGCAATTCATAAAAGTAGTAAAATTATAGTTATGAAGTAGCAACACAAAAATTTTATGGTGGGGGTCACCACAGCATGAGGAACTGTATTAAAGGGTCACAGCATTAGGAAGGTTGAGAACCATTGCTCTCAAGCATCTTTCCTTGAGTCCCTCATCAGCATGTAACCCAGCTGGGGTAGGAGGAGCTCTTCAGGCTCTGAATTCCAGACCAGAGTGCCTGTTGGAGGGCTATTGCCTCACATCCTTTCCTCCAAGAGCTCTCACCTTTCCCCCACTCCCCTCTGCCCTGTCTTCATAGTCCTCATCACTTTATGAATCTGCCCTGTACCTTCCTAGACTTTTTAGCACCAAGTGGCTTCTGAGAACACACAGACCGTTCTGTTCACTGCACACCACTGCATGCCCTGGCCAGTCCATGATGGCAGCAGCACTCAGTAAATATGTGCATGAAACTGTGGAAGGAAGGAGAGCTGGTGGTGGCTGGGATTTGCTTGCTGCAGAGCTGTGGCCCAGACCCGTGCACACTGCATCGAAGTCTGTTTGCATGACTCTGTTTCCCGAGTTTACTCAGCCCTTCTCACTCCGAGAACCGCTCCCCCTCCCCAAGAACCAAGTTTGATTGACTGTGAGTTCCTCTCACTTTCCATCCTGTCAGACCCTGTTCTTGGTGCTTGACCCTCAGGGAAGCATCCTCCTTTTACCATGACTTCTGCAGGTGGCTAATATCATCCATCACATTGCCCATTCAAGTCTCAGGGGTTAGGCTCCTCTTTCACATGACTTGCAAGGCTGTCTCACTGCGATCTTATGTCACTGACTTTGCTGGACAAAGTCAGGCAGGGGTGTTGATGCTACACTTAATGGATCTATCTGGAAGGTATGTGCTGTTGGCCTCTGCTATGTGAATGCTGAAAGCACCTATCAATAATCTCCCTTGACTCGCCCTTCACCATGAAAAAAAAAAAAAAAATGTAAAGGCCAGGCTATAAGAAGCAAACTGGAGGAAGCATCAGGCCCCTGAACTTGCTTCATCATCCCCACCAGGATCCACAAAGCCCAGATTTAGCAAACTGATCTGCTCTCTCCTCGAATACCTCCTTAAATATATTCCAAATGCCAGTCATTACATTTCTCTGCAAAGAAGCAGATAAAAAAAGAAAGAAATGGGGTTTTGTTGGGATTTTGTTGTTGTTTTACTTGACATAGCAATAATAGAAACAAGACCGTGTTTCTATTTTATGAAACCTTGGAGGGTAATTCATTGAGATCCTGACATTTCATATCATATAATCACCTCTGTAGCAAGATATTTGCTTTGGCTCCATCAGCCCCACACATAGACGTGGCTGCTAGTGCTTACTGGGGCCCACTGTTAGGTGGCCTGCTTTCAATACCCAAGGCGGGATTTGGCAAGAAGAAGCGGCACCTGCTTTATTGAAAGACATCTTCATATTTAATCTCCTGAAAGAGAAATGAGAGTGCAAATGTCCTTAAGAGATGATTATCATACATCAAGATGTCCACCCCAAAAGCCATCACACCAGATGCCACATCACACACAAGTCACCCAGAAGGAAGGTAGCAGATGGAGCTTTGGAAAACAAATTTGTGAACTAAGTGTCTGCCTGCTCCCAGTCAATGCCTACACAGGTAATTTGAGTCACACCTACCTGCCTAAAAGGCAAGATTCATGCTTCAGAGAGGGCAGGGGAAGGAGCTGACCTCCAAGTCTCTTGCTGCCCAGGGTCTGTAAATCCACATAAGATACACTGCCTCAGACCAGAGATTTTTATGCACCGATTTAAAGGAACAAAGTGAGCACACAATGTCGCTTGACACATTAATATTGGTTCCCTGGCATCAGGGGAGACATTAACGTAGGGAACTTTTCCTCTCTACTTTTCAAAAATTGGAACAATCATTCCAGCAGTGGGAGCAGGGAAAGTACAAAATCCACAATGTTTAGCAGCTTGGGTACAAAGAAAATGATATCAAAAATCCAGTTTCACTACTACAGGCAAGTCTATATTTGGATAATATCAGTCTTCTAAATTCCCACAGAGTTTAACTCCTACCTATCTGATGAGTTATTTCCAGTCTAAAATCCTTGTGCGGCTGCTCTTCCTAGAGCCATGTGTGTCCGTTGCTCCATGAAGCTCAAGCTTCCATGGGGACCAGTAGTGAAGAGTGTGTGCAGCTCTGGGGCAGACTCCCTCCATCCAATCAGTTCTCCTTTCCTGTGTTCTCAAGCTGGGCTTCCAAGAAAGATTTTCACCAAGGAGGTCTCAGACTAAGAAACAGTTTGGGAAGGACTTGTCTTAGTTTGTTTTATGTTGCTTTTGCAGAACATCATAGACTGGAGAGTTAATAAAAGAAATTCATTTCTCATAGTCCTGGAGGCCAGGAAATCTATTATCATACAGGTTTGGTATCATACAGATTCCAAGTTCACAAGGATCCTTTTGTATACTCTATATCTAAGGAGAGTGAATGGTGGCAAGAGTGTTCAACTAATATATTGAATGAAACTATAATGGAAGGAGAGTGGTGGTGTGTAGTGGCTCAGATTCCTTTGTGATATGCAATGCTGTTCCTGGGGAGACAAGAACAAACATCTACTTACCCAGTTAAGAACCAACAACAGACCAAAGTACTGATCTACTAAAGCCCAACTTGGCAAACCAATTGATTTATTGGAACTACTTACTAGAGTATGGGTAAAGAGGTACTTACAGGAACATGAAGAATTCAAAGGCTTACCCCAGCATGCATGATGATTCACAAAGCTGAACCCTAGAACTCTCTGCATGATTGGCAGGCATCTCAGATTAGAGGGCTTCCTCTCTTCAGCAATCTTTACTGCTAGAGAAGGATAGGCCTTGTAAATCTGATAAATTTCAGGGACTTCCTGAGACTTCTGAGTTGTTTACCTCTGAATCTTAATGAGATTCCTTTAAAACTTCCACAGTCTTAAGCGTCTCTCCAGAATGGAACATTTAACTACAGGGTAAATTGCTATAAATAACTTGTTTTAAAACTGTGCCTTGTTGACTGGTTGACCTTATCATACTGCACTTGTAATGTTAACATTTAGAGAGGTCCTTTATGCTACATCATCTTAACAAAAGTAAGAACTGGGGATAAGAGAGGCCAGGAGAGAGCAAGCGAGTGTCAAAAAACCCACT
The DNA here is from genome assembly GCF_903995425.1 of Onychomys torridus. NCBI lineage: Eukaryota > Metazoa > Chordata > Mammalia > Rodentia > Cricetidae > Onychomys > Onychomys torridus. Next base: position 92,057,120 of record NC_050443.1, read on the forward strand.
ATTATGAAAATGACATCAGTCCTTTCATGATGGAGCCCTCATGACTTCTTTGCCTCCTAATGATATCACCTTGCATTAGGGACTAACTTTTCAATACACAAACTTTGGGGAATAAGTAAAGACTATAGCAACTAGTTATAGTATGACATGCAGGAAAGCTCCTCCATATTCTTTATCCCAACTACCTCTCAGCCATTCTCCTAGCACACTCATATAGCTGAGTCCTGCTTAGGACTTGTTTCCCGTGCTGTTTCAAGCCTGCTTTCTGTTTCCATTACCTAAGACATCTTTCCTCCCCTTGTCTCTGCTAGGTAGATCTATATTCTTGATTTAAGATTCAATTCACAGTTTGCCTTTGGCAAGTGACTCTTCCTGCCTTTGCAGTGATTAGTCACATTCCCGTGGCCTTTGTGAATGTGCTGACACACGTGGTATGACTGACTACACATGCCTGATTCTCGGACCAGTGTGCAAACTTCTGGGAGTTAGAGTGCATTCTCTGCCTTGTTTCTTCCCTCTTCCCTCCTCCTTCAGGGGCTGGCATGCAGTGGGTACTCAAGTATTTGATGGATGCATGTGTATCTGTTTAATTCACCACCAGATAGCAACTTGGCAATTTTCCCTGACAGCTGTAGTCAAGAGGAATTTAAAGACAGAGCCACAGTCTCAAAACCTATGCAAGCACCTCAGTGTTAATAAAACATGACTTCATGATTCCTGTTTGGATCTAAACACTGTGGGGTTTGTTTTTTTTTTTCTTCAAAATTCACCATTATAAAATACTAAATATAGATAGAAGTCACATGCTGATTTGACCTGAAATTTGAGTGGCTTCCCCAACTCAAATCCTTATGAGGTTCTCTGTTACCCATGGCTTCCCCAACTCAAATCCTTATGAGGTTCTCTGTTACCCATGGCTTTCCAACCACTCCATGGGGCCTTAGGGCTTCCCAGGGCATCTCTAAGATTGAGGCCAACATGTAAATCTGACTGGAGGAGACTCCAAGCCTCTTGCTACAATTAGAGAGTTACTTTTGTTTGCTATTTGGCTGCCTTTGAGCCCACAGTTTGCCTGCTACTCTTCCCCCAACCATCCACCTGTCTGATTTCTGATGCGACCTGAGCTTGCAACTCACAGTTCACCCCAACTCCAACCCTCTAACCAGTGGTTCTCAACTTGTGGGTCATGACCCCTTTGGCAAACCTCTGTCTCCAAAGATGTTTACATTATGATTCATAACTTACCAAAATTACAATTATGAAGTAGCAACAAAAATAATTTTATGGCTGGGGGTCACTACAACATGAACTGTATTAAAGGGTCACAGCATTAGGAAGGTTGAGAACCACTTTTTTTTCCACTTCCATGTCCTTTTACAGGTCTGGAGCATGCCTGCACATTTTTACATAGTTCTGAGTATGTCCATAATGTTTAATATTACAATTTCTTCTCCTAACACTATGCTACAAACATTTTTCCAGAATGTGAGACACAGTCTTGCATGGGAACTTTTTTAAAATGTCAAAATTTTAAGTTGGTGGGCTCCAATCTGTCTGGTCTTCAGTATCACTAGACTAAGTTTTACTTTTGGGCTTTTAAAAATAATGCTGTGTAAGGAAGGCACCATGGGGCATGCCTGTAATAACAGCACAGAGAACATAAAGGCAGGCGAATCAGGAGTTCTGCTACACAGGTGTAAGATCATCCTGAGGGGCCTAGAACACTGTCTCAAAATAAAAAGTAAGGAAGAAAATGATTAAGAAAGTAATGCTACATGGAATACTCATTTCCTGGTTTGCTTCTAAAGTATTTTTTAAATATTTGATTATTTTATTTTTGTATATATGTGTGTTTCCCTGAATGTATGTCGATATACCAAGCACATACCTGCAGAGGCCAAAAGGGATTGTTAGATTCCTTGGAACTGGATGGAGTTACATGAGGTTTTGATCTCCCATGTGGGTGCTGGGACTAAAACCTTGATCCTCTGGAAGAACAGCCAGTACTCTTAACCACTGAGCTATCTCTCCAGCCCATAGTTTACTTTCTGTGGCTGTGATAAAAACACTGACCAAAAGCAGCAAGGGGAGGGAAGTGATTTCAGCTTTCACTGTAAGTGAATCACTGAGGGAAATAAACAGGAAGTTGGCCATGAAGGAATGCAACTTACTGGCTTGCTCCCCATGGCTTGCTTAGACTGCCTTCTTATACAGCCTAGGACCAGCTGCCCCGGGATGACACTGCGCAGTAGGCTGTGCCCTCTCACATCAATCATTAATCAAGACAACGCCCCAGACTCGTCTGTAAGCCAATGTGATAGAAGTAATTCTTCAACTGAGGTTCCCTCTTCCCAGATATCTGCTTGTATCAAGTTGACAAAAAAAAAAAAAAAAAAACTACTACAGTCCTCAGAGATATAACTTTTTCCTACTGATAAGCATATTTGTGACTTAACAACTCCTTTATATGTATTGATTATACCATCTAAATGCAAATATTTAATATGCCTCTTTAATCTCTTATATTTATGTGATTAAGGTATGTTAAATGCCACCCAATTGAATCTCTTCCATTGTTAAAGAAATTCTATCATTGTAATAAACTGGCAAAAGTTTTTCACAAGGGAACCAACAGAAGGTTCAGATGAGACAGGCAATGAGGAGATTACTATGATCGAAGCACATTCTATACATGTCTGAAAATGTCATAATAAGGCCAGGGCGATGGTTCAAAGGGAAAGGCACTCACCAAGTGCACCTGGTGACCCAAATTCAATCCTTGGAATCCACACAAAGAGCTGTATCCAATGGTACACATCTGTCATCCAAGCACCCCTGGGTGAACTGGGAGACACAGACAGGAGACCTCCCAGAACTTGTGAGCCAGCTAGCATGGAGTACCAAAGGCAGCAGCAAAAACCAAGCAAGACCCTGCCTCAACCTGGCCAGAGTTGAGAAAGCTGTCCTCCAACTTCTGTTGACATGCTATAGCATGCACATACCCACACTTGCATACTCAGTAAGTACCTACACGCATACATACATACATACATACATACATACATACATACATACATACAATTTTCAATGCCATAATGAGATCCACTACTTTATTATAATTGATATAAGTTCTTCATGGTTCATTACACATACATAAAATAGCTAAGATTTTACACAATTTGGATTCTCCTTTCCTTCAGTTGTTCTGCGAATTTTTAAAATGTGTGTCTAACTCTTTAATTCATCGGGCATGCTTGGTACAGTTTTAGGCAATAAACAATTTTTAAATTGATGGCATCCTCATTTTGCCCATCATTTTCCATACTTCATCGTCTATCAAATTGTCATATGAAAATAGGGTTATCTAAGTGTTCTGATTGCCCTGTATTGCTCTATATTTCTGGTTCTGCACCAATGCCTTATTGCTATTTGAATTATCCATGCTTTGTAATACACACCATTTACAGTCTGAGCATTCCCCTCCCAGAGAATTATCTCAAATAATGTTTTATCCTCTTTTTTTTTTTTTTGAGAATTTAATCTGTGAGTACTGTGTTGATATCAGTTCCACCATTTCCTCTCTCTCTCACAACTCATGCAGTGCCCACCTTCCCCATGCCCTCTCAAATTCATGACCTCTTGTTCTTTAAATTATCACTATATTATATATATATATATATATATATATATATATATATATATATATTTATATACACACACACACACATACATATATATGTATATATAAATACAACCTGCTGAGTTCATTTAATGTTGCTTGCATGTATTTGTGTTTAGGGTTGACCACTTGAGATTGGATAATCTATCAGGGGTTTACTCCTAGAGAAGACTGATCCTCCCTCTCTTGGGAGCCAATAATTGTCTATAGTCTTCATCTAGGGATGGGATCTGGTGAGCTTTCTTCCATCCCCACTGGCACAGCAACTGGTGCCGTCACTCTGCTGGTCCTATTCCATGGTGTTAAGATTTCATGTGTCATACATAGAAGACACTATCTCACAAAAGATATCCTTGTCCTATGGCTCTTAGAATCTTTCCACCCTCTCTTCCACAGTGTTACCCGAGCCTTAGATATTGGGGTTATATTGTAGATGTATATCAACTGGGGATGTGCCCACACACACACACACAGTTAGTTGGTCTCTGAATTTTGACCAGTTGTGGATTGATGTGATGATATCTGTCTGCTGCAAAAAGAAGCCTCTTTGGTGATGGATGGGAACTACATTTATCTGTGGATGTGTGGTAACTATTTAGAGCACAGTGAAGAATTATATTGGTTTGGGAAAGTGGCAGTGATAGGTTCTCTTCTAGCATACATGACCTCACCAGCCATGGGTAGTTGACTAGGCTTACAATACCAAGCATGATACCAATTCCTTCCTGCTAAGTGGGCCTTAAGTCCAATTAGAAGGCTGTTGGTTACTCCCAAGATATAAGCACCACTATGCACCCTTGAGTATATCTGGCCATGGTGGTAATTGCTGTAGTTTGTGAGCTTCACAGCTAGGTAGGCCTATAGATTACTTTTCTTCCTTGGCAGCTCTCACAGCCCTTTCTGGCACTATGAGAGCTAGTCCAGAGGCAGGTTTCCTGGTCAGTTCTGCATTGATTCCTCCAAGTCCTGTGTCCAGAGTGGAAGGTGTCTTCAGCAATAGGGTCTTACCTTCAAGTTCTGGAAAGCATTCAAGGACAATGGTGATGGTCTTTCTTGTTAGTGGAATCTTTAGGACTCTGCTGACCAACAATTCAAAGAGGGGTTTCCCATGCCAGACATCTGAGTTTTTGTTAGATAGTCTGTGGCTCTTGGGATGAGGGTCAACATTCCAAGTTGCATAACTTTATTTAAGTTATTTATATGTGTATACATGCATACTTATATGTGTTGTGTACAAATTTAGAGTAAATCTAATATAATGTTTCCCTATGGCTTTCTAAGTCACCCTAGTGTTCTTTATCCCTCATCTCTACCTCTCTTTTCATATTGCCCTCCCTCTCCCACTCCCAGATAAAACCCCTCTCTCATTTTTCCCACTTCTATTCATATTACCTGTTTTCTACTATTCCCCTGCATTTATAATCATAGGAAATTCCCCACCCAGGGAAGTTTTTCCCAAATATTAATTTTATACTCGACATTTTGCTTGCATAACCAACATTAGAATGGTGTTATTGAGTTCTTTAAAAAGTGATTTTTTTCCAGGCAGTGGTGGCACATGCCTTTAATCCTAGCACTCGGGAGCCAGAGCCAGGTGGATCTCTGTGAGTTCGAGACCAGCCTGGGCTACCAAGTGAGTTCCAGGAAAGGCGCAAAGCTACACAGAAAAACCCATCTCAAAAAAAAAAAAAAAAAGTGATCTTGACTTACAATATTTTATCTTTATAATTCTTAAGTCAATACATGCCTTCTTAGAACTTTATTTTCTTGCATTGCTATGTATTTACTTTGTTGTCTGACTTAGCTTTTCTGCTGGTAAACAACTTAGGGAGCACAGGGCTTATTGGCTACAACTCAGTCCTTTGTGAAGGGAAGCCAGGCAGGAGCTCAAGGCAGGAATCTGGAGGTAGGAACTGGAACAGAGGCCATAGAGGAATGCTGCTTACTGGCTGGCTTACTCTGGCTTACTGGCTTGCTTACTCTGGCTTACTCAGCTGTCTTTCTCATACAGTCCAGGCCCACCTGTCCAGGGATGCTACCACCTGCAGTAGGTTGTAGTATATCAATTAGCAATTAAGAAAATGCCTCATATGCATGACCATGGGCCAGTCTAATCTAAATGATTCTTCAGCTGAAGTTCCCTCTTCCTGGGTGACTCCAGGTTTGTGTCAACTTGACAGTGGAAGCTATGGCATGCATAGCAACAATAATGTTGATAATATATTGCATATACCAATGATGCTAATTTCTTTAATCTTCCTTTCTGATAGTTATTGTCCTTTATGGTTTTTGCAATACAAATTTGTAAAGATATTGATATTCATGGTTCTGCCTACTTTTTAATTTTGTTTGTTTTTTGAGACAGGGTTTCTCTGTGTAGTTTTGGTGCCTGTCCTGGATCTCGCTCTGTAGACCAGGCTAGCCTCGAACTCACAGAGATCTGCCTGGCTCTGCCTCCTAAGTGTTGGAATTAAAGGCATGTGCCACCACCACCAGGCTAAAAGCAAAAATTTTAATTCTATTGTTAGTACATGATTTAAAATAGGTATATCCAAGCTAAGCCATGTATAAATGGATTATTTAACCTGTCGTTAGTGTTAAGATGTTAATCTTTTATTGGTTATTTTGCATTCTTGAAATAATATCTATTAAGGTCAAATTTGTCACATAGAATGAATCAAATGGAATCCAGCTCTGTGTTTTGACACGATAGCAGGTCTTGGCAAGTTTCCATTCTATGGGAGTTTAAAGGACTTCATTAGTTCTATGAGCCTTTCTGTTTCTAAAAAAATTAATTTTTTTAGCAGTTACTGTCTTAACAGATGCCTTACTTCCATTGTTTCAGTCAACATATCTAACATTTTACTGTGGAGTAGTAGCCATGTTACTGAGCATTTTAGTCAACTAGAGAAGGTATATATAGTATTCCATGAAGGCAGTTTAATACCTTCACACATTTAATATATAGAATCAGACATAAATTTTCATACAGGTCCCATCACTAATTTATCTATGTGACTTTGACCATGTGACTTGACACCTGACACCCCCACACACACACACAGGAGGTAGATTATATGACATAAGGTTATTATAAGGATTTCAGTAATGAGTGTACAGTTGTTAGCACAACGTCTATTTTCAGTGAACAGAAGGCAGTACAGCATTCTCGAGTGTTGTTCCTTTGTCTTTATTGTTCTCTATATATTTGCATGAAATGCCTATTTTCACAGTCTTTTGAATATTTTCAGAAGCAACGGATAAACATTGAGGAGAAGGCAATGACTTTTGAGGAAAGAGCTCCCATTCTGGAAGTCCGGAGTGTAGGCTTGATTTGTGAGTCATCACAAGATAGCTCTGGGCTTTGAGAAATGACAGAATTGGCCGGGGACCTACTACACTCTCCTTGCCAAGCAGGATGTGAAGCCATAAGCCTGTATTTATGATCGGTGAACAGCATCCAGAGCTCAGGAGGGCTGCTTTCAGGGGCTCCTGGGGTTGGGAAGTTGACCAATTCAACCCCCAGTTATCAGACTGCATCATCCAAGTCTATGTAGCCTGAAAACAGGAATGCTGACAATCACCATGACCCAGGCTGAACCAAGCTGTAAAGCAGACAAAACCAGCTTTGTTCATCCTTTTGAAATGGGGCCTAATTATGTTTTATTAATAAATGAAACTCTGTGGCCAAATAGAGAAAACACTGCAGGAACATATATGTAGAAACACACACACCAAACTTACCCTGTTGGAGGAGGGGATGGGGGGTAAGGTGGAAGGAGCAGGAAGAGGGGTGAGAGGGGAATCTGTGGTTGGTATGTAAAATGACTAAATAATAATTATAATAATTATAATTATAATAATAATAATAACAAAACAAAAACAGAAACACACACACACACGCATACACATATACAGAAATACTGTGTGTAGACAAAGGCTCCTAAGACTTTCAGAAGAAGATCTGAAAACTGAGCTAAATCAGAGAGGACCATTCAGCATCTCACCTGTTCTCTTGTATCTTGCCATTTCTCCCTAAACATGTTAAACGCTTCTACATAAGGTTTAATTTTTTGCTCCTTGGTGATATATTTCTGTGTAGAATACATCATTTGGAGAAAAAAATGTACCATCAAAAACATCCTTAATCCATTTATTAATGTTAAGAGGGAAAAAAACAAGTCAAAAGATTGACAATGGCTATTAATCAAAATATGTTTATTGAGTACTTTGTATGTACAAAACATTCTGTTATATTCTATGAAAGAATAAGAAGCAGTCTATCCTCAAATGTCTTTTAATCCAGATGGGGAAATAGACAGGTAATTGACTAGCTGTCATATAGGAAATATTGAAATAAATACTATAATTAGTTACTAGGTCACACCCTGGGTCCATGGGGTGAACACTATTTTTCCTGAACAAGATACATTAGGCTGCCTCTTGGCTATATCTAAACACATCTTCCCTCAAATGTTTAGGTGAACCAGCTACACTAACGTTCTATGCCTCAGATGTCAGCTGCTGTTGGCTGTCCACCCTGTGGACACACAAGCACACAGCACACTGTTGCCAGCTCATGTGTGGTTTCTTTCCTATCCCTCATTGTGTCTGTGCCCACATTCTCTTTAGGAAATGCCTCTGACTCTCTTTGGCCTGATGTGTGGCTTCACAGTGTTGATCTTTTCCGTGGGTTCTGGTTGCTGCTGCTGCTGCTGCTTTAATTCCTACCATGATTGGTTTTGTTTGTTTGTTTGTTTGCCCTTGCTTCCATCTTGTTTGGGTAGAAAACTCTCAGGTTCAGTTCTCCACCCATAGGGCACCATCCCTAGGCAGACCAAATCTTGCAATGGGAAAACAGTTGAGAGAATCCCCTTTGTAACCCATGTAAGAGTCATGGAGGTAATGCAGATTCTCCCCTGCTCTTTGACCCTAGAAAAGATAATCCTTCATAACAAAATCTGACCTGCCTGGACAGGTAGCTCACTTCACAACCAGCTCATTGCTAGAGTGGAGGATGGTGCTTCTATTGTAAAGCTCATTGCTAGAGTGGAGGATGGTGTTTCTATTGTGGAGCTCATTGCTAGAGTGGAGGATGGTGCTTCTATTGTGGAGCTCATTGCTAGAGTGGAGGATGGTGCTTCTATTGTGGAGCTCATTGCTAGAGTGGAGGATGGTGCTTCTATTGTGGAGCTCATTGCTAGAGTGGAGGATGGTGCTTCTATTGTGGAGCTCAGAGGCTTCCTGTAGGTGCTTCTGTTTTCAAAGCCATTAAAGGTTAAAAAAAAAAACCTTGTGGGTTCCTAGAGATTCCCCTACACCTGAAACTGCCATTTAATCCTCTTCATCATTCTGAGGACCATGCTGGCCTCCTGCATACTAGAAAGTAAAAGGAAGTCAGATGAGATGTACTAAAGAAACCCCCTGCTCTGTTGACCACCAGGCTGGAGTGCCTGGAGACTGGGTGTCAAATTCTAGGGGAACCTCAGAGGATTGCCTACTAATGACAGCCATGGTGGATGGAGCCTTACACTGTTCTCTGCTGGTAACTTCATCAAAGAAGTCAGAGCACGGCCTTAAACCCACCCATACCTTCTTATCTCTGGAACAAAGACCTCTTGAAAGATGAATGGCATTGGTTGTGTCAGTTGAAATGCCTAAAGGCCACAAATAACAGAGAACTTAACAAAAGTGGCTTAGACAATATGGGCTTTTATTATCTCACCAAGTAGAACATCAAAAGATAAGGTTGGTACAGTGCCTCTCCATGACTGCCTAATTGAGACACAGCATCTTTCCATTCTGCCATTTTTAATATGTCACCAATTGGTTTCTGTTGAGGCCATAGGTCAGAATACTGGTGTAACATGTTGTCTTCCCATGTGAACTGAGTGAATTCTTAGGGAGCTATTGGCCAGGCTTCTTACAATGTTCAGCTGGCAAACAGGCTGACCAAAGGGGTCTAAGACGGCATCATTTGTGGCCATCACCTTGGAGGGGTATTTAGAAGGCTGGGGCTGTCAACTGAAGTGCCCTTACATGGCATCCTTCACATCGTTTCAGAAAGTCACCCTTTGCACAATAGCTTGAGGTGCCTGAAGATACTGTGACAAGAGACAGGAAACAGAATCAGTCTGTGTCATAAGGCATGGGCCTAGAACCAGCCAAGTTCACATTTATGGGGAAAGCATGTTGACTCCTACCTCCTACTGAGAAGAGTACACAGAATTTAATCGTCTTCGACCCACACAGAGGTTGTGTGCATATAACAGTTAAGCTGTTATAATAAAGAGTTCAGACACATAGTAATGTAGAGCTAGGGACAGTTTGGTTGGTAAAGTGCTTGCTCTGCAAGGAAGAGGATCTGAGTTCAGATCTTCAGTGTGTACATAAAAAGAACCAGAAGCAGTACATGTCTGTAATCCCAGCACTGGGGATCCAAGAAGACCCTGGAAGCTCACTGGCCTTCAAACTTAGCCAAGTTAGCTCCAGGTTCAATGACAGACCTTGTCTCAAAAAATAGAAGGCATTTTATATTGACCCCCCTAGCCTCTACATGTACACATGTATACATGCATTCAAACACACATGAGCACACACAAACACATAAACTATGCATGAACCATACTAATATCTATGGTGATTTAAACAAGATAGAAGTTTGTTTCCCTCACTAATAAGAGTCTGAAAATGAACATGAATCTGATGGCCTGGCCCTGCCAGACTTCACTCCCAAATCTGTGTTCCTGGAGAGGTTCTACCAGCAGGAAATTGAGAATGAAGGATGAGCATTTTCCTTGAAAAAGGATGATATATAGGCTGAGGAGATGGCTTAGTAGTTAAGAGCACTTGCTGCTCTTCCAGAAGCCTAAGGTGTGATTCCCAGCACCCACACCAACAAACTCACAATCACCTGTAACTCTCTATCTGTAGATCGGACAGCCTCTTCTGTTCTCTGCTAGCACCAACACTGTAACTCAGGCACATGCATAAAAATAAAAATCACTTAAAAGGCAGGCAACGGTGGCATACACCATTAATCCCAGCACTTGGTACATAGATGCAGCAGAGCTCTGTGAGTTCAAGGCCATCCTGGTCTATATATGAGTTCCAGGCCATCCAAAGCTATACAGAAAGACCCTATCTCAAAATAGTAAATCTTAAAAAAAAAAAAAAAATTTTAAAAAAAGATGATACGCATCCCTGATGACATTGGCTTAGTGTTAGTCATATGGCCAGTTATTACCAAATAGAAGGAGAAGAAGAATGGGTATTGGGAGCAGTTACTTCCCTGACTTCTGCTGATAATACAAAAATAAATAGGTTGTAGTGAATGAATTCAGCTCTAAATAAGGAAGTTGGCATCTGGCATAGTTTATGATCAATCCTGTGTATCAAGGTCCTTCATGTGTGGGGCTGGGAGTGAGCTACAGGCATTCTGAATATGCCTACAATTACTGGGCCATTTGCCCAAACAGAAATAAGTGAAGAACAGACACCCTATAAGGAAGTGGCTGCTAGTTTCAGTCTGAACCTGTATTTGGATAGTGATAGAATTCATTGAGTTCATTTAGTGGAGTCCTTCTCTTTAGAAGTATTTGGGGAGGCCCCTCACTCTGAATTTCATAGACACAGTGCTGGTTAGGTTTTTGTCAACTTTAAGTTGACAAGGAAAAAAATAGTCATCTGGAAGGAGAGAACCTCAACTGAGAAAATGCCTCCATCAGACTGGCCTCTAGGCAAGTCTGTGGGTCATTTTCTTGATTGGTGGTTGATGTACGAGGGCAGTGCCATCTCCAGGCAGATGGTCCTGGGAGGCAGAGAACAGGCTGAAGACGCCCTCATGAGGAGCAACCCAATAAGCAGTGTTTCTGCATGGCCTCTGCCTCGGTTCCTGCCTTAGCTTCCTTCCACAATGGACTGTGAGCTGTAAAGTGAAACAAACCCTTTCCTCCCCAAGCTGGTTTTGATCAGTGTCTTTTCCCAACAGCAGAAGGCAAACTGAGTCAGAGCCTACAAAAGAATTGGTTGCTTCAAGCAATAAGCAAAGTGGTTCTCCAGGTAGCTATAGTTATTACTTTTCTCATCGTTGACAGAATACCTCCCAAGAGGCAGTTTATGGGAGGAAGGACTGATTTGGGCTCAAGGAGGAACATCCCACCGTGGTGGGCGGGGTTGGCAGAGAAGGCGTAACAGAACTCCTAGTGATGGGAGCCTGTGGCCAGGATTCCCTGACATCTCAGCAGACCAGGAAGTGGCGACCACATGGACAGCAGGGCCAGTCTCTAACATTCAAGGCCCAACCCCATGGGCCTACATCACCAGTTGGATTGGGAAGGTTCGAGAAGCACTGCCAGCTGGGAACCATGTGTTCATGGGTACACGTCACGTTGAAACCATAACACTGGCCTTTCAATTAACGCTATGTAGAAGACCTAATCACAGACAGAGGCATTGCAAGGCAGCCATTATAACGAAACAGGCTTCACAACAGCATCAGCCTCACCTCAACAGCCAGCTCCACCTCCCAGGGGTACTGGTGAAGCCCTTCCACAGGAGAAGCTGGCATGGGTCACGGGTGTTTGGCAGAATTCTTTCTGGTTCTGAGAAGCCCATTTGCAGCCTGCACACAGCAGGCCAGATGGTTGTCTTGTGTCTGTCAGTGCTAATGCTTCATTAGGGAACACCCTGGGTGTCTGCCCCCCAAGGCACCAGCTTGTGCTCCCACAGATCTGAAAACGGCCCCAATCCTGCCTGCTTCTGTAGGACAGTTCTGCGCAAACTTTTATTTAACTAAATGTGTTTCATTGCTTTAAAAGAGAATTGATAGCTAATGGTTTAGGAGGCTCCTTGGGCTCAGCACACAGGCAGCTTTTGCTCTCTCATATATTTTTGCAACTATTTCCAAGAAATAAATAGTCTCCACTGGTTCCTGGGGGATAATTTTAATAATATATTTGGTAGAATATTTGAAATGGAATAAGAGCACTATGTCTGTGGGCTTCACTTATTTATTGTTGAATCTCTTCAGCTTCTGTATTAAAAGAAAAAAGAAACACTTGTCTTTTACTGGGCAGATGGGATAGAGGGGCAGAAAACACATGGATTTTTCCATGCAAACAGACTTGGGTTTAAATATCATCTCTGCCACTTACAGTTCTGTGATTTTGGGAAGCACATTGTCACCTGTGGTCTCCTTTTTCTAGAACATAAAATAAAGATAATGAGGTGGATGGAGAGATGGCTCAGCAGTTCAGGGGACCAAGATAGGGTTCCCAACCCAATCCTCTTTCTGCTTCCATGCATTCCTGCATGCTCATAGTGCATGTGCACATGTGCACGTACCACATAAACGCAAAGGATAACAATAAATAAATCTTTTAAAAATAAAATAAAGATAATAATCCCTGCAATCTAGTACTACTGTGAGAATTATGTAAAGCACTAAACATGGGGCCTAATGCTAGTAAGGACTATTTGTTACAGATTACTACTTGGAAATCCCTTCAGGCCTGGATGCAAATCCTCCACCAGCATCACTGGCAACAGCCTCTCCAGTCTTGGGCCCAGCAATCTGCTTTAACAAGGCCTCCTGGAGATTCTATGTACTTTAAGCTCAGAAATGGGGAAGGTGGTTACCCACCTACATGGCATTCCAGCTGATAATGTATGCTGAAGTGGGTGTAGATACACCCTCTTTCATCTCCTTTAATGACGGCCCTAGGGTTTCCACTGACAATGATATCAGTGGCTCTTGGCCATCCCTTACTCAGGAAAGCCAAATATCTTCTCTGCTTCCCTTCCTGGGTATGTTCTTATTCTCCAGGGGGTCTGCATCTCGCCTGTGTCAGCGAGTTCAGGAAATAACAGGTGAGAACTCAGCCCATCACCCTCAGACCAGCATCTCTCTCATTTGTCACTATGTATCCCCATCTGTCGCACTGATAAAATACAGTTCCTTGAGGGTAGGAGCTGTGTCTTCATCATCTCTGTGTCCCCAGCACCTGGGACATATAGTAGATGCCTAATAGAGGTTGGCAAATGAATGAAGTGTCAGCCCCAAATCAGAGGGGCAATTGTTCCTGAAGCAGTCCGATATTAGGCATGCTCTAGTACCCAATATGTTTCTGATCCTGATGACAAGTAGGTAGCAGGAGTGCCTTGAGACCGTTGAAATGTTACTTGAGCCCCTCCCCCCATCAGCTCCGTTCAGTGCCACAGGGAAGGCTGTGGGACAGACTCTCAATAGATCAGAGCCCCTTTAGAAGCCGCCTAGGAAAGCAAGCTGCAAGGGTCCATTTCTTTTCTCTGTCATAATTTGTTTTCCCAGTTGCCAGAGAGGTTGAAATGAGCTCTGCCGGTTGACAATTTGGATAGAATAACTTCTCCGTCTCATGAATTCTGAACAGCTGAGAACCAAACTCCTCTCTGGTTTGTGGAAAATGAACAGAACACTTGGGGGGATGGGTGGAGATGGAGCACAGTCTCAGCTGAGGATGAATTTGGTCCTGCTCAAAGGCTCTCTCTGAAGTTATTCCTGCCTTCCGGGTCTTTCTCTGCTGGCTAAGTAACAGTTATCCTGCTCCACCCTTTCCCCGGCACCCAGGGCCACCTATGTTGGATCCATTCATCTAACCCACTTAGATGAGCCAGGATGAATCCCGACTTCCTCTTCCACACGTTAATTTATGGAACCTATCTATTCTCATGGCAGTATCCCCGCCTGCCACAGTCACATTCTGCTTTATTGAAAAGCAGCAGGAAATTCATCCTTCATGAGAAAACTTTAAGTTAAAATCAGACTATTGGGGAAAAGTTGTCCTGGTTACAATTTTTCTCGAAATCAAAGTGCACAGTAGGGGTTAGATTCAGAGGGGAAGCCCCTGTAATGAGGAGGACAGCAGGTAATCTCTGAGAATGGAAGTGGGGACCAGTGCAGAAGGTGTGGGTTAAACCATGTGATCTGGGATCTGACCTTTGAATGGGTGATGGCCAGACTTTAATCACCATAACTAGGATGTGTCCTTTTAAGTCATGTAACATAATGTGTGTCCTTTTATAGCTTGGCTGAAGGAAAGTATAGACAGAAACAAGTGGGTGTCATGACCTCTAGGAATAGCCAGAGAAAACATCTCCTATGCCATCCCAGAGAGGAGAGAGCAAGACATGACATGAGGCTTTGATCTGCAAGGCAAGGCTAGCCCCGTCATGAAGGAAAAAACATCTGACTTAGCTCCAAGTAGTAGCTATTACGACCATCTAGTTAAACCCTTTTTCTTCTTCTGTACACTTGCTGGGAAATACACTGTTTATATTGAAGCTTCTGGGCAGGTGTGGTCATGACTATAATCCTAGCACTTAGGAGCCCGAGGCAGGATCATGTCTGAGCTACATTGTGAGTTCAAGGACAGCCTGGGCCATGTAACTTTCCTGTTCCTCATTGTCAGGCATGTTTTCTACATCAGAATGTTTGGGAACTCTGAGCCACTTCCTCTGGTAAATACCCTCAGACCTCAAAATATACATGCTCCCAGGAAGGGAGGGGCCACACTCTAAGTGTTATGGGATATTTGTACACGGTGTGAAGATGTGTTGTTGTGACTGATGTAATAAAAAGCTGAATAGCCAATAGCTAGGCAGGAGGTACAAGCAGGATTTCTAGGGAGAGAAAGGAAGAGGAGAAGGAATCTAGGTATGCAGAAGCCAGAAGACACAGGAAGGAAACAGGAAGTGCAAGATGGAAGAGACATAATGCCATGTGATAGAATGTAGACTAATAGAAAATGGGTTAATTTAAGTTATAAGGGCTAGTTAACAACAAGCCTAAGCTATAGGCCATGGTTTCATAATTAATAAGAAGTCTCTGTGTCATTATCTGGAAGCTGACTGGTGAACAGAGAAAGACTTGTTACATCTAAGCCTGGACTAGCAAACACCTTTGGTGAAAAGCTCTCGAATTGAACTTTGCAAAACGGATTTTTCTTCCCATCTTCATGGGGCCAGTGTCAAAGGTAAATAACAATCATAGTACTCTGTTGAGCTGTTTTAAGTAATGCTTTGAAGTGGTTTTCTTCCTCAGATTTCTCATTTTTGGACATTATGTACTTGAATAGGTGTTCACATTGACTGATGCTAGAAAATGCAAACACGACAAGGTATAAACTCTGACCTTAATAACATCCACAATATGATACCACAAACTACAACTAGAGATCTGTTTCAGTACTGCATTACAGATCTATGACTTACAGGTAATTTCTGTCATTTAAATATTCTGGTGAGCTGATGGCCAAATTGGATTCTTAAGGAGAAAACAATTTCTCCTGCATTAAGAGTTATTACTTTAATTGAATAATATCTGGCTCTCATGTGGTGAGGTTAGCATTATTACCCACCTTGGTGATTTTCACCCCACTGTTTCTAGGGGAAGTATAGCTCATTAAATGGACACAGGATTAAAGCAGTAAAAAAAAGCTTTGAGCCTTTCAAGGCTCATTATGCCAAGGTCAGGACAAAAAAATGGTCTTGACCTTGAAATGGGACAGAAGACCTGGCCCAGACTAACTACTAAATTAAAAGAAGTCTAAGAAAAAGCCTTTCATCTGTGGCAGGACACATTGGGTTATCTCAACAATGTGTTGTTCTGAAAATTAATTCATTAATTCATTTGTTCCATTTATTTAATTAGCTGCCCAGTCAGTCAGTCAGCACACTCCATGAACTTGCCTGATACTGTGAATGAAAATACTATGGTTCCTGCAGCTGTGTTCTCGTCGTAAGAGGTTTTGTCCCACAAAACCAGTCGGGAGCCCATTGATGATGGCCCAGTGGCCAAAGCCCTTCTCAGAGAGAGAACCTGAACAAGCTTTGAGTGCAGAGAACAGGTTCAAAGTCTGCCTGTTCTCATATAATATTTCTCTGTCATCTTTATTGTTTTGTCCTGCTATACATCCTCTGTCACAGTCACAAGCCAGGTCTTATCAGGCTGTGACAAGTGATGAGAGGCATGACATGGCAGGAGACCTGTTTAGAAAATCAACATCCTCCTAGTTCACACCTTAATGTCTTCTTCCTAAAGCATCTCGACACCTTGAGACACACCCAAAGCTTTCTGTCTGCCATCCCATCGAGCAGAATCGCTTTGAGGACATTATTTTAAACTGTAGATTTCTGCACCTAGAAATGTCAATGCAGTCTTTCTGAGGGAGGACTTTCATTATTGTTTTATGTGTGACTGGAACAAAATGATTGACAGAAGCAACTGGAAGGAGGAGAGGTTCACTGTGGCTCATAGCACAGGCCATAGTGGCGGGGAGGCATGGTTACAGAACAGGAGAGGGCTGCTCACAGTCGGTGTGGTATCTGCCTCTGTCTTCTGCACTTTACTTTTTGGGCAGAGTCTCTGACAGGACGTAAGCACCAGATTTTGAGCTCAGGTCCTCTTGTCTTCATGGTTAACACTCTTGCCTACTAAACCATCTCCCCAGCCTTTGGCATTAAGAAGCAAAGAGAGATGGGAAAACGAGTTCTCAGCTCATTTTCTCTAGTTTATTCACCCAGAATCCCAGTCTATGGAATGGTACCACCCTCATTTAGTGTGAATCTTCCCACCTAAATAAACCGAATATAGAAACTCCCTCTCACATGTGCTCAGAGAGTCACCTCCTGGGAGAGTCTAGCTCCTGTCAAAGTGATGATCAATACTAGCCATCACTGAACCTGAACACAAGTAGACTTTGAAGTTTAGGGGTGAAGAATTAAATTCGTACTATGTTTCCATTTCTATGATATACATACCCCATTATGATGTCACTGAAGACAGAGTTGGGGAAAGGTACCTGTCATGAGCCACAGAAGTCAATCTCAGCCCATTTCAGCCCCACCCACTTTTCTTTAATTTTTATTTTTTAATAAAATTTATTTATTCTATGTGTTTTTCACATCAAGTATCTTGATTCCATTTATTCCCCATCCCCTTCACATCTGCCCTCTGCCCCTGCATCCCTACTCAGAATAAAGCAAAATTCAAGAGAAAACAATAAAGAAAATAAAATGAGAAACATTTTTAAAAGGGAAGGAATTAAACATCTCGTCGTGGGAACTGCAGTGCAACTCAACAAATCACACCATGTAGCACCTTGTCCAGACATCTCTACTTGCAAGTGTTCATTGCAATGAGCCATTGGTCTGGTTCAAGGCCCTTAGCCTCCACTACCCATTCGATGCTGGGCCCCCACCAGGACTCTTCCTGGACATCCCACTGGTGCTCTGTGTTGTGGAGATCCTGCAGCTTTGGGTCTACCAGTCAGGTCCCTTCACATGGGGTGGATGTTGAGGCAGGCCATGTCATAACCCTAGGTCTGGGCCTGTGCGGGTTAGTCTTCCAGAAGGTAAATGGGGACAGCTCTCCTATGGTCAAAATTTTGTGGCTGGCTCACCTACACCTGTGCTAAGATTGTTGGCTCTATTGTGTTGCTCTGGAGAGGTGCAGGGCCTGCTCTCCCGAGTGTTGCAGCTGGTAGTGGTCTAGGATGGCTCTCCCACTATTATGCAGCCCCACCCACTTTTCCTGATCCCTAATATCTAGCAGATTCCCGTCCCAGAAGCAAAAGTGTCATTTAAACTCTGCAGCATAGCCAGAGGCTATTAGGGTTGCCTCTGGTTTTCTTAAAAGCTCTTGCACATCAGAAAACAGGGACCTCTGCAATAAGGGTAGACAAAGTTGGCAGCACTTTAATACAAAAATTCAATGCAATGAAACTTTACTATTCCCCATAATTTTCAAGCATGATTTAAAAAAAAAAAGTGGATAAAACCACTAGCAATGAAAGTGGGGACCTGTGTTCAAATCCCCACACTTTGAGTTCAATAAGAGAAGCTATCTCAAAAAAATAATGTAGAGGTGGAAAATGATAGAGGACAGCACCAAATGTTTTCCTTTGACCAATACACACACAGGAATATGTGCACCAATAACATCCCTGATACATATACAATCAATCAATCAATCAATTTCTTTTTTAAAAAGGGTCCATGCCTCTGGCTCTAATCTATGTGACAAAGGGACTAAGTTCACAAAATTAAATATAGCGACAACAATAGGAATGCTGGGGAGTCCAGCTCCCTTCTGCATCACTGAGAACCAGAAGTCCTTTACAAATGGCTGACTCTGTCATCTGGCTCCAACCTGGCAAAAGCCCTGGAGAAGTATTCTCTCTGAGCTCTATTTCCCTTATTTCTCTAAGCCACTTCTGGAAAGAGCATCATAAGCAAATCAAGATGAATTCTGTTTGAAGTTGCGGTGAGCCACTGCCGATTTGCGCACCTGTTAAATGTGTGCCCACTCTGTCCTCTGTACCCAGTCCTGTGCTGAGCCATGGGGAAGAGAAATGGAGCTGTGTGGATTCACACCTGCTCCTCTCCTGGAACCACTCATGGTGAAGAGTGACAGGAGGAGACCACACTTTAGTGAGACAGATCCCACCACTCAGGCCAACCATTAAAACCACCTCAGAGGACCCGAGACATGTAGATTACATGTTGGCACACTCATAACTAGCACATGGGCCACAGTAGCTGGTCTAGTTATGAGGATGAAGAGGGTAGGATCCTGAATAAAGAGAGGGTATGAATGTGGAGGCAAAGCATAACGGGCAGCTCCAGAGGTGGGGTGACCTGATCAAATGCACACTGTTAAAGCATGCTCTGATGGGCTGGCACGGGGAGTGAGGAAGGACAAACTGAGGTGGGTGGCCTTTGCACAGCTCGAAGACAGAATGAAGGCCCATGGTAGCCATGGAGTGTCAGGACCCCTCTCGAGTGTCTGTGGAGGCCATCCCCGTGATCTCTCTGACTCTGGGATGTGACAGCTTCACTCACTATCAGCAGGACCCAAGCGCAAGATGGAAGTCAGAACTGAGTGCCTGGATGGTTGTAAATGTCTTACTCAGATAACAGTGTGCCTTCTTTTATTCTTTTTCTTTTTCTTTTTCTTTTTTCTTTTGGCTTAAAATATAAAACCCAACTGTGGCTATCTGTAATGGTGGGGTTATAAATTGTTTTGATAGTACTTATTTTGCCTAGTTCTGTTTCCTGAATATTCTACAATGAGCACACTTTACAATAAGGGTAAAAAATCTATTACAAATTGGTCATACAGTTTCCATTGAAACAGCAATCTTTGACTGACTGCCTAAGAAACAGTCAGCTGAATTACAAATGGGGAAAATTATTGATAGGATCTAACTTTAAACCTCTAAGCCATTTCTTTTGTCCCCTTTGCTTTATGGAGTACCAAGGAAGACAGAGATGTGTGAACAATCTTGAAGAGTTACTTTTATTGTCATAGCTTGGAGCATGGATTATTTCCATGATTTATATTTCAGGAAACTTTAAGTACAGGAAAATTGTCCAATAGTTAGAGATGATGGAATTATCAATATCTTCTTTTCAAAGAAAAGAAAACATTGTATCAGAGAGATGTCTAGTTGATAAAAATATCATCATATGCAGCCTGGGCTGTGGGAGAGCAATCAAAACACAAATGTAAGGGTGAATGAATGAATGAATGAATGAATGAATGAATGAATGAAAGAAAGAAAGAAAGAGAAAGCAGTTGAAGGTGGGTTCTAGTTGAAATGTGTGAAGTTTTAAAAGAACTTCAGATGAGGATGTAATGACAATTTTTACACAACATTTAGCTATCCTTTTTTAATGTATATGAGTTTTGCCATACACACACACACACACACACACACACACACACACACACACACACACACACGTGTGCAGTACTTGCAGAGACTAGAAGAAGGCATTAGAACACCTGGAACTATAGTTGTAGCTGGTAGGAGCTGCCATGTAGGTGCTAGGAACCAAACCTTGGTCCTCTATAAGAGCAGCCAGTGCTCCTAACCACTGAGCCACCTCTCTCTCCAGTCCCTTGGCTGTTTCCTTAAGAGAAGGTATCTTGATTACAGTCTTCTGCTTATAGCAGATGGAGCTCATTACAGAAAACCACAGAGGTCAAAATGCAGAGATCAACAGGCTGTAGGGTGCTTGCCCCAAATGTATACATTTACAACACAACCCCTACACTTAAGACTCAGATAATAGAGCAGAAGAGGGACAGAAGGGTTGTAAGAGCCAGAGGACCAGAACATCTGTCATGAGATGTCTCTTCTAAAAAAAGAAAAAAAAAAACACCAACCAGTCATGGCGATGCACGCCTTTAACCTCAGCACTCAGGAAGCAGAGGCAGGTGGATCTCTAGGAGTTTGAGGCCAGCCAAGGCCATGTAGAGAGACTCTGCCTCAAAACAAACAAAAAAGTTGGAGGGAGGTGAAGAAAACAGATGAGTCTGGGAAGAATTAGGGGGAAGAACTGGGGATAAATTTGATCAAGATATGTTGTATGAAATCTTAGAGTTAAAAATATTAAGAAAATAATGACAATAGTTTGCATAGCTTTATAGTCTATAAAGTGTTCTAACATTTAATCTCACATCTTTAAAATGTTTAGGTTAACTTGAGTTCCATGTTGAGATAAGAGCATGGGACTTAGATAAGCAGAGCTGGGCAGTGGAGGGGCACAGGACTCAAGCCAGCTCCTCAGCTTTGAATGGCCATAATCCCTCAGCCTCTCCCTTCAATGGACTACACTCCTTACTCAAAGCACAAGTGAGGCTCACAGATCTCCTGTTAGTTTCTGTTGCTGGCATCACACATTACTCCAAATTTGGCATAAGCCAATGTGTTCTTGTTCTCTTATAGTTCTGGTGTCAAAAGTCCAAAGTGAAAAGATGTGAGCAGAGCCAGGAGCCTCCTGCAGCTTCTGGCTCCTGGCTGCTGTGTCTAATTCCTTGGCTTGTGGTCAGTCACTCCAGCAGGCTTCCACAAACGCATTGTCTTCTCTTTTTCAGGCAGCGTTCCCTGTATCTCCCTCTTTTAATGACACTGTCATGACTTAAATGTGAAAGACTTGTCTAAGTTTGACTGCTTGGTTCTCAGCCCTTGGTAGCATTGTTTTGAAAACTTTAAAGACCTTTAGGCAGTGTTTTGAAAGTTTCTGGACCTTTAGGAGGAAGACCCTTGCTGGAGGAAGTGGACCTTGAGATCTTATAGAGTACTTCCTCTTCCACTAAGATGTGAGGTGAGGATCCACCCACCTCAGCTGCACATTCCTGCCTCCATGCCTTCCCATTCATGATGGACTGTATTGCCTCAAACTGTGAGACAAAACAACCTTCCTCCCTTAACTGACTGCTTCTCAGTGATTTGTTCACAATCATGTGAAAGTAACTGATGCACTTACATTTGGGGCCCCCTGATAATCTAGGGCATCTTCCCAACTCATGAGCATGAATTCAACCCTACCTTTGGGGCATATAAAACAGAACCCTCAGCATCCAGGGCTTAGGATGTAGCTATCTTTGAGGGGCATTGATTAGCCTACCACAGGAATATTTATTTCATTGTTGAGTACATCTAAACGTAAAATTCCTTAGGGTAAATTTTGGTCTCAACTTCTTGTAGTTTTCCACTTTTAACCTTTCCTTCTGTGTGCCTTGGGGCTTGGGTTTAGCTTGCTTGCTTTTAAGCAAATTACCTGGCTCTTTATTGGAAGTAACTTACCTGTAACCCTGTTCTTCTGCCCTTCATAGGGATGGACGCAGACACCTGGAGTCTCCAGGCCTGGATCAGACTGAGTTTGCAGGGGGAAACACTGTCTGTTGCTGAGCCCCTTGGTCTGCTGCTGTTTATTGAGCGTGTTAGAACTGTGTGAGCTCGGTTCTGTCCTGTAGTGAGCCTGTGAGGTAGAGGTCATTATCATTTATAGCTAGCAAGCTCAAGGCTCAAAGAGTCCAGGAGCATGCCCAAGGTTACGCATTGAAACCACAGAGCCTCAAAACCCAAGCTCCAATGCCATGCTCTCACAAAAATGGGTAATACCTAAGCTTGAATGATGTTAGACTTATTTTACAGGGCAAACCTTGGCTTCCCAAGTACCCAAGTTTAACTTGTAATTGCTTTCATCATAGTATTATTATTTAAATATGTGTAAAAGTAAGTAGATATTAATTCCTTTGGCTTATAGCTCTTGGAAGACTATAAAAGCAAAATAATGATGGCAATAATCACACAGATAAACTCCAAGCCCTCTTAAAATGCTAATTCGGACCACGGCTCTAATATGAAGGACAATGCTATTCTGTGAGAATTCAATGGCTGCTTGCAGTCTATATGCAAAGCTCATCACCCTGACCCAGACCTTTCAGTTCAGCACCCAGACACCAGGGTCCTTTGGACAGACTCATTTCTCCACTATTCTCCCACCACTGACACATTCACATGCTGCTACATGGCTTCTTTGAGCTTGCCCTGGGAACCAAGTCATTGATTGATTGGCTATGTCTCTTCTTGTCCTCCAACTACTCCCATGGGTGCTGGGAGTCCAATTCCTACCAAGTTACAAGGGCATGTCCTTGGGAACCACAGCTGTGGGGCAGATGGAAGGAGCAAGAAGGGGCATAGGGAGACAGTGAGCTGGGTGGTAGTTCCTAGGAAGACCTCTGCTGAGAACATCCCCTTGCTTAGGGATGACCATGGTTCCCCTGGGTACTCACTAGTGGAGACTGCCTCTAGAATGAGTGAGGATGTGACCTCACTCTAAGACACTTTATCCAGCCAACAAACACCCAATAACCAAGAGCCCCATTTTAGCATTGTTCCTGTCACCAGCCCACAGCAGCATTGTAGACGGGCCTGGAGACCGTGAATAGATATGCCCTGGTGTCTGAAGTCACCTGATGATATTCTGTTAGAACACTTTGAGAGGATCTATCATAAGCATACAGTCCCATAGAGAGCTACAAAGATGTTCACAGGGGTCACAGACCTCCAGCATCTCCCAGATCCTGGGAGACAGTGAAACATAGTGAGGCCTCTGATCCTGTTGCCTCCACTGTGAAATCCAGTAGTGTGACACTCTTTCTTCGGGTCACAGTCACACTGTCCAGATCCTCTCAAGATGTCCATGAAGCTTTGGGAATAAAAGATTTCCTTTATTGAACTCTACTCAGTATGCTCAAACAAGCACATTCTAGGAGATGGGTGCTTTGCTAGACATTGAGTGTAAAGATGTGTGAGTAAACAAGGAATGAATTGTGACCAAAGGCCTGGAAGAAGATGGCTTGGGAATTGAGGGCATCTGAAAGGGTTTTCAAAAGGACTGTTGCTGAGGGTACAAGGGATAATTGCAAAAGCATCCTGAACAAACCACTAGCCTGGAGACAGCTGGGCATGACAGACACCAGGTAGCATCCTGGAAGGCAGTGCAATGGAGAGAATTGCTCTTGGGACGATGGGGAGGAGTCTGCACATCTTTCTCCTGTGCACCAGTGTGGCCTTCTCACCTGTTATCTTACTTAATCCTGATGCAGGCTATTGATCCACTAGATGCCAGGTTCCACAAGTCTGGGGATGGTATCTACTGCCCTGCCCCACCCCCAGCCCAGCTCACCCAGGAAGCTCTTCTCAAGTAAATGTGTTTTCCAGACAAAGAACCAAACTCAGAGGGGATAGCCATTTCCTTAAAGAAGCACAGCACTAAAGATGGGACCTCATTTGCCCTGTTCCACCACACTTCTTAACTTCTGCTCTGTGGTGTTATGATAATAAATAAAAGAGAGGAATTCTCTCTCATGGGACCTGCATAATTGCAGATAGACTGGAAGAGAGATGCCCCATATACGTGTGAGCATCCAGACTTCATGGTGGGAACCTGCACTTGGGGCCAGCCAACCACCCAAAGTTTCTCCCATCCTCTCCCAAATCATCTCAAACCCCAGCTGTGAGAGGGTCTCAGGAATGGAAAGGGTTAAGGTTCTACCACTTAGCAGAGCTGTTGTTTTGCATTTAAATAGCCCCATTGAGAAAGCAACATTCCCAGGAATCTGATTTGTGGGCTAATGTGCTGAGCACCTGAAGGTTTCCTTACTTCCCGTCCAGGTCATTTGCAGCTTCATTACTTAATAATTTGAAAGCTTTTTATGGAAATCAATGGATAAAAGGATATGATGAAGCGAAATGTTATTATATTTAAGAACCCAGCAAAACATGCTGCCAAGACGACCATGCCTGAGTCAGAAGCTCTTGCTGGGGAAGGCAAGCTGTTGATGTTCAGATGGTGACTTCTCACGGGCTTTTGCAGCTGCTTTTATTTGAAAGACATTCTTTTCCTAATAAAGACTAGCAGGCTTTGAAATGATCAAGAAAAGAATCTATCAGTGCCACCTTAGGATTTCTACCCCTCACTGGCTCTCCTGTCCGTCTGTCTGCCCACCTTCCTGGCTGCTGCTGTGTGGAGCAGCTGCTACTGCTACGAGATCAGCAAAGCTCACTGCAGCAGTCTCTCGCACAATGCCACTTTCAAAAGTCATCATTACTGTCCCAGCTGAGAAAAGACATGGGTAAGGGCTAGGAGATGGCTTGTTTGGGTAAAACGCATGCTGTGCAAAACACAAGGTCTGGTGTTCAAATCCCCAGAACTGTAAAGTTTGGTGAAAGCAGGGATAGGAGAAGCCATGGAATCTCATAGGCCAGCTAGCCTGGTCTATAAACAATAAAAGAGAGAGCCTGTCTCAAATAAGGTAGAAGGTGAGACCAAAACCCAGGGTTATCTGTCCTCTGTTCTTCACATGTACACTCTAGTATAGGTGTACCCACACTCATACACACACACACACACACACACACACACACACACACACACACACACACAGCCACCAACTCAGTGCTGAAGATATGTAAGTGACTATGTGAAATTAGTGACAGCTGCTGAGTAAGGATGATAGGATTCCAGGTAATTATTTTTGCTTTTTCCTAGCCTTCTCTTTCTCATTCTTCAGATATGCTTGTCTTAGAGTTTCTGTTGCTGTGATGGAACACCATGACCAAATGCAACTTGGGGAGGAAAAGGTTTATTTCAGCTTGCATTTCCACATCACAGTTCATCACTGGGGAAGTCAGAGTGGGAATTCAGAGCAGGGACCTGGAGGCAAGAACTAAAGCAGAGGGCATGGAGAAGTGCTGCTCACTGGCTTGCTCCCATGGCTTGCTCAGCCTGCTTTCTTTTATACCCCAAGGCCACCTGCCCAGGAGTGGCACCAGCCACAGTGGGCTGGACCCTCCCTACATTAATCACTAATTAAGAAAATGCCCCACACAGTTGCCTACAACCTAGTCTTACTGATGCATTTCCTCAATTATGGTTCCTCTTCTCAGATAACTCTATCAATGGTTCTGTTATCTTTTTTAAATTCTGCAGTTCTGAAGACCATGTTTTGGTACATAAGATATATTTGTGATTGGGTACAATGCCTGCCTGACCTTTAGTATATATGTTAGCATCCATATCTTCAACCACCAATCCCTTATAAATCAATTAAGGCTTCCCCTACATACTAAAGGCTGGAACCTCCTGCTTTCTCCCCAGCTGTGACCCTCTTGTCATCATTCTTTGATTTATGCCCCTAAGAGAAGCAAGCTATATTGCATACTATGTGCTTTAGTTGGACCTGGAATGTGCCCCCAGAGACCATTGTGAGGATTAGCCTAGGGGGCCATCAGAAGTGGTAGGACCCTTAGGAGGTGGGACTTAATAGAAGGAAGTTCAGTCATGGGCAGTGTGTGCCTGTGAAGGAGATATTAGGACATTGGCCCTTTCCCATTTCTCTTTTGATCTTGGCCACAATAAAGTAAACAGGCTTTCTCTACCACTTACTCCTACCAGAGGGCACCAGTGCTACCTACCACAGGCCCAAGGCAACAGGGCCTACCAATTATGGGCAGAAACCTCTGTAACATGAGCCAATATAAACCTTTCCTACTTATACATTATTTACCTCAGGTATTTTGTCAGTGACAGAAAGCTACAAAGTCCCTGCTCATTTGTTTCTCCCTTCCCCCACCAGACTCGGAAAGCTCTGTGAGGACAAGGGTCTGCTTTCAGGGCTGTGTCTTCAGCAGCTGCTGAGCCTGCCATAGATTAAGTACTTAGTCAACAACTTCTGACTTAAAGGGTCTTTGCCATCAGCCCCAAGCAATGGCCAGAACCATGGCACCTACAGCTGCCACACTCCACCACAACCTTCCTAAACATGCAAGACTGGAAGACATCTTCTTCCCCACACAAGACAGTCTAGCTCCTACCTTCCCTCCTTGGATCAGAATCCATAACCCCACAAGCCTAGCCTGTCTGTCCTGCGGCCTCAGTTCCCCTTCTGCATTAGATTACACTTTGACTACAGAATTGTCCAGATACCTTTCATTCCTGTCCTGGAAAGTAACCCTACATCCTCCAGTGACCACCACTTTCTTGGTCCCTTTCCCAGGGAGCCCTACAAAGGCAGGTGCTTGGGTTTATTGACTGCACAGCTTCCCCTCTTTTTCTTTCCTGAACCTGCCTCAGGGGCATGTCTGGCAGTGGCAAATGAGGAATGGGCAGTGGTAGCCATGGTGAGCAGGCAGAAGGATAGCAATAAGCAGCGAGACAACATGGGGCATCAGATGAGTCCTCCTCTCTTTGAGCATTTTTCTGAAGGCTCCTGTCTGCCTTCTCTCACTCCCAGTGTCCTGTGTTTCGACCACTCACATGCTTATGGCATGATACATACCTCCTTCCTGGCCTCTTCTTAAACCCCAGCCTCATAGGTCTGGTTGCCCCTGATTGGAGGTCCTGTGACCCTCCCGGGTTCATGGCCATGGCCATCAGCTCTTGTTGAATCTACCTTGGGTGTATATTTGCTACATCTCCCACTTTGCCCGTCCAATTCTCTTCCCTGTCAGCCAGCTAACACTACAATGGCCTCCTGACCAGTGTCACACCACACCATCCCCTTCCATTTTATTTCCCACAGCTGCCAGTGGACCTCTCTAATAATACTCATCTGATTACAGCTTCTTTTTATTCACAAATTCCTCCCTTGGAACAAGACCCTTTAAGCAACCCTTCCCCGCAAGGGCAGCAAAGGCCAAGACTCTCTCTAGCTTGTCATTAATGATTTAATTAACTAATTCATATTCATCCCTTAAATATTCCCTGCATGCCTTCTGTGTGTACAGAGTGGTGCTGAAGTTACAGGTTAAGCAGCTCACAGGCTTCAGAGATGGACCTGTCCCTTGGGATGCAAGGTGGGGCTGGGAAACAGGACAGCAATGTCAAGAGCTGTACCATTGAGATCACACGGGTGCATCCATGCAGCACAAGAGGGGCTGCCCTTCCGGATGGACGTGTCTTCTGCCAGCATGGGTGTGAGGTGTGGCTTGCCCTCTCTGAGCCTGCCCTGGCTTTCCTATAGCTGCTCCTCTTTGAAAACAGAACGTCCCTGCTTTGTACATTCTGTCCCACATGAATTTTCTGTCAGCCCCAAGAAATTAGTGTCAGCTGTCCTGGCCCTCTGCTACCTCTCAGCTGTGGCACTGGCACAAAGGTTTCCCTCTTCACTGGAGATGGGAGGATGGTGAGAGAGGTAGAGCTTCAGAAGAGCAAATAACAAGGGCCTGGCAACACCAGAGTGAGGCTCATGCCCCCCCCCACCCTTCTCTTCAGACTCAGAGGACAAGTGGACTATCATGAACACAATAAGGGCATGATAAAAACCCAGAAAATGAAGTTAGACCCAATCAGAGGGCAAGCTGAGGGAATGCCTATGACCAGCACAGGTGATGGGAGGGCTTGGTGTGGTGCAGGACCTCAGAGCTGCCAGCCCAGCACAGATAGCCCTGACTGGGGCATAGGGATCAGTGAGCTGGGCCAGGGCTGCTGGAAGGACCTGTCCTCTCCTGCTCCATGATTGCCAAGCCACTTCCTCAAAAACATCTCAGGAAAATTGTTATCTGCAAGCATTATGCAATCTTCCCATTGGAATTACAGGCTGTGTTTGAAAAGGAAATAAAGAGAAATTGAATGTGAAGTGCTTCTGCACAGATCTGAGAATGGGCTTCAGATACTTTCTCTAGCTCTGAAATAGCTGATCAGATGGCAGGTTGGGATGGCAGCTGCTTCCCGAGGGGACAAGGCAGCGAGTGAGCACTTGTATGTGGCCATCCAGGTCACCGGGATGCTCCAGAGATGACTGGGAACCTGTGAGCCCAACCACAGACGTTTGTTACTTCTTATTGAAATGACAAAATCTCCAACAAATGTAACTTAGGGAAGGTGGCTTATTTTGGCTCACACTGGGAGGGTACAGTCCACCATGACTGGGAATGCATGATGGCAGGATCTTGATGCAGCTGGTCACAGGGCATCCATAGCCAGAAAGCAGAGACAAATGCTGGTGCACTCTGCTCAGTTTCTTGTATTCAGTCCAGCTCTGGAACAGCACTGTCCACATCTGGGGTGAATCATCCCACTTCAATCAGCCCAATCTAGAAAATCTCTCAGCAGCATGCTGGAGGCTTGTCTCCTAGGGGATTCTAGATCCTCTCAAGTTGACAAGCAACATGAACTATCACACCTGGGTTATCAACCAGCCTCTATGTGTGCCCTTCCCCCTCCTCCAACAGCCTGGCAGCTCTCATGCCATTCTGCCGCTGCTGCTCACAATTGCTCCCACTGATTCCAGCTTGGCTATTGTGGTGTCACGGCCTGGGACCCCAACATAGGCCAGTGCAGTGCAAGTGAATTGGGGATGCAAAGGACCCCAGCCTCTTGTCCATCCCAGCCTCTCACTCATTCAACACTGACAGAGCTTGTGCTGGGACAGTACAGCAGTAAGCAAAACAAAAGCCCTTGCCCTCCCCCTGCCTGTCCAGGAGGGGATGAAACATAAATAAGCAGATACCCAGGAAGCTGCCCCATGGCAAATGTTACAGAGAAAATCTATTCAGATAAAAGAGTGGCAGTGTTGGATGCAGGAGAGGTAGGGATCTCCTGTGGTCATCAGACGTTTCATTGAGAAGGAGACTTTAAGTGAAGAGTTGGAGGAGGAGAAGGAATAGGCATTCTGGGATCTGGGAGGACAGCAGTGAGGGTACAGGGGACAGCAAATTCAAAGTACACCTGGCATTGAGGGGACAGGGGACAGCAAGTTCAAAGTGCACCTGGCATTGAGGGGACAGGGGACAGCAAGTTCAAAGTGCACTTGGCATGTCGGAAGAACAGCAAGGGGTCTGTGATGCTGGGTTAGAAGGAAGAGAAGAGTAATAGATGCAGTCAGAGAGGTAAGGGGAAGAGAGAGCGGATCACAGGAGCCTGGCAAGTTCCCCAACCACTGAGAGCTTCAAGGTCAGAGGATTTCAGAGCGTGATATGGCTGCCACACAGGAAAAGGCTTGTAGAAAGGGTCTGGGTTTGTTTTTACCACATTCATAGAGGTGCCCGAAACAACTTGGCTCTGATGAGAACCTCCCTGTGAAAGTCCCATCACGGAAGGAGGTGATGTGAGGAACCGGCACAAGAGAAAGGAATCACTCTCCAGAGAAAGACTAAGAAGCCCTGCCACACCTCATGAGCATCTCCCCTTGAGAACTAGAGCCAGGATCTAACAAACACACTCCTCCCATTGGACCTCACCTCCCAGAGGTCCACACCATCTCGCAACCCTGCCACCCTGAGGAGAAAGCCTCCAACTCATGGGCCTTCAGGGGACACTCAGGTTATGTGCAAAGCACAGCAAAAGAGACCTGCTAGAAGTCATCTGAAACAATGATGGTGGCATAGGCCAGGGCAGCCAGGAGAGTGGCCGAGATAGTGAGGACATTTTATAAGTGAATCTGACAGCATGTGCTAATGGGCCGGACGAGGGATGTGTGAAACCTCATGCGTGACCACTTGGAATCTTGGCATTACCACAAAATGGCTCAGGAAGGATGTGGAATGGGGAGAGAAGATAGGGTTTGGTTCCAGGTGACATGCTGCCCAGCTGCTAAACAAATCTAGAGCTCAGAGGCAAGGTTGGCATACATTATTGAAACTCATGTACAGGGGAGAGGGATGGGCAGTTGTGAGTGAGTACTGATCTTGAAGATGGGGTTCAGTTCCCAGCATCCCTGTCAGGTAGCTTGGGAGATCTGGGACCCTCTTCTGGTTACCATGAGCACTGCATTCATGCCACACACAGATACACACATATAAAAACTGAATCTTAGATAAAACGTCCTCGTGAATAGTTGAGTGTGTAAGGCTTGGACTAGGTGAAATTACCAAGGAAGAGAGGACAGAACGTGAAGAAAGGGGAGCCAAGGTTGGGTACCTCTGTGTTTACAGGCTAGTGACAGGGGTCCCCAGAGAAGACACAGAATGGCGAGGATATGAAGAGACAGCCTCGGGAGCGTGTGCCAGGCACTGTTGAGGACTCCTGGTGCAGGCTTTGCCTTTGGCCTGCAGAGGTCATTGATGACCTCCACAAGACCAGTTTCAGGGAAGAAATGAGTCCTAGGTACCTCATCTGAGATCTGCAGATCATATAGCTGCCTGCCTCAAGAGCCACAGAGAAGAACCCAGGAGATCCTAGACAAACTATAGAGTGCCACCAGAAAATTACCATACTTATTTATAACCCAATAAACCCAAAGCTTGCCAAAATGATAGGAGTCTACCGCTGGACATAATTGATTTAAAGATATGACAGTCCTGTTATCACCTCATAAAATGGATCATTTCCAGCTGTTCATCACTGGATGCCACCAAGAGATGCAAAGTTATGTGCATAGCTAGAAGCCATGAGAAGTTGATGAGAGTCCATGGGAATTCTGAGGAAGGGCAGAAGCAGATAATGGAGGCAAACAGCATTCAAGGGGTTTCCACCCAGGGTTCTAGGTTGTTCCTCAGAGAGAACCAGTGGCCTGTGTCTCGTGGAAGGGGCTCCTTGAGAAAACTGGGACCAGAGGAGCGCCGGCTAAAATGGGCAAAGTAAAGTGTGTCAAGGAGAGAAGAAAGTGTGTCAGGCAGGTAGAAAGACATGAGTCGTGGGGTCAGGCATCCTGTGCTGGGGCCCGTGTTCCTGGGGGGAGGTAAAGAAGTCACTTGACTAATGGACACACACTGATGTGAGGTGGGGGCAGAGTCACTACAGGTACACTTGGTATTTTAGGGGTTTCCTCTTTTTAGTAGAAGCTTTTCTCCATCTCAGGGAGCCTGTCCCGCCCTCATCCCCCCTCATACAGACCACTACCAAGCACTGTTCCCATCAAAACTGGTACTCCAGACAGCGTTACCTTGGAGGTTGTTGTGAACACTGTCCGCGAAGCCTGTTGGAGCTTGCTGATCAGAACTCAGAACCTCTAGCACATGCCTAAGGGACAGCATGAGGAGATGAGGCCTGCGCTCTCAGGCCACCCCTACCCCTAGCTCCTGTGCACCTGGGATATCTGGAGTCAGCCATGCCTAACTGGAAAACAACTTTGGCCAAATAAAACTGTTTCAGGGGATTTTAAAAAAATACGCACCTGCCTTGCTACTGTAGAAAGTGGATTAAATGGGATACTGTGTACAAGTAATTGGCAAGCTGCCTGATACACAGTTTTCTAAACTTTTCTACTCACAACCCCCCCAGGAGAAATTTTTATACAACTCTGGGTGTGTAGGCAACTAAGATAAGTATACAACCCATTTTCTGACAATAACCCATAACAGGTCTCATTTCAAAACAATTTGTTGAGCACATATAATCTTACCAATCTCACACTGACAAAGTGCCTCTGCTTGTTTGTTTTTACCATAAAGAATTAAACTTTTGCTGGATATTTGCTTATGAGGGATGTAGAGCATCTTCAGTGTTTTCCAGAGCTGGCTGAGATTTTGATATTTTAATCATCAGTGCTGAGAAGACCGCTTCACATAAATATACACTGCAAATAGCCAAAGTATAGTTATAGACATTTCAAAAAATTGCTAGAAATTCTGTTCTTATCCAAAACCAAAATTAGTTTAATAATTTTTTATGAAAATCAAGTCAGCAACTCAAATAGCAACTATAAAAATCAGATACTGTGATACAATACAATGAAAAATATATCAATTTGATGCTTATAGGCTGAGGGATGAGAATAGAAATATATTATCTTTGTTTTCCATAATTAAACCAGTGTGACTTTACAAGAGCATTTTTATACATAACAACACTGCATTTCCTAACACAATGGTTTTGAATCTGAGCCAAGCATTCACTGACCTTGTGTGATGTGACATTCTACTCTATGTTCAGAACCAAGGCTGCAGTGAAGTCACTAGATACAAGGAGGTGAGTGCATCCTTTGGATTTATTAGGCCTTTGTTTTTTAATTCCTTGTGCATTCATTTGGTCATTGTGCATTCTAAAGCCTTTCACCAAATCACACAACCTTCACATTCAGTCACATGATCCCAATGGGTCATGACATCATAATTTTAAAAGCTAGAGCCTGACATATCAAAACCATAAGGCACAGTTGCTTGTTCCAGTTCCTTTCTCCCCATGATCACCAGCTCCATCTCACTTGTCTTTCTGGGAAAAGAAAGCACGTTGGTACCTCAGACATCGTACCCAAGCTGGTGTTGAGATGACACCCTCAGAGCTGCTAAGAGCAGAGGAAGCCTCAGAGAATGGAAACAGCTTTGGTGTCTGACTGGGAGGTGAGGTCAAAAGTAAGGAGTCAAACAGATGCCAAGAGGAAACTAGAAGCCAGGAAGGGAGGAGGTGACAGGCTCAGCCAGTCTCTGGCTGTGGGCATGACCAGCACTGGGTGAAGGTTCTGCCCTGCCCCCAGATTCCCACCTCCCACACTGTTTCTGCCTGTCCTCATTCAGCATGAACCCGCATCCCTCCAATCTGACCGACCCCACAGCCTGTTTAGGGCTGTGCTTTTCCCACATGGCACTAGTAGCTGTTGGTGTGAGTACAGCTGTCACATCCTCCAATGTGTTTACCAAGAGCAAAATGTAAGACAGACACAGGTGACCTGCAGTTTCTGTGGGGGAGTTTATTTTAATTGGCACGTCTTTGGGAAAGTGTTAACAGCATCCAAACCAGGCCTACCCTGTGGCTGCCTTGAAGTACTTCATTTGAAAAGCGACCTATGGGAGGTGTAAAGGGACTCTCGAAGGATCCTTGAAAGATCCTGGCTGCACCTCAGAGGCTTGTTAAAACAAGCTTTTCATTTAAGTCTGACGCATAGATTGCTTACTCTGAATTTAAGCCTGTTGTTCTTCAGGGTATGAAATGCCCAGAGCTCCAAGGAACCCATCCATGCACACTTGGCTATAGAGACCTCCCCTCAGCTGCCACAGAGACTTGGAGCTTGGCTGTACCCAAGGAAGCTCTCCCGAGGTACAACTGTGATCTCACTCTGAACTGAGAGCATCTCCAGTCCAACCCACTCACTGTGAATGCTCCCACAGAGTGAAGCTGGAGGGCTTCCTGTATAAACAGGTCCCATGAACAGCGTCATGTAGTTCCCTTAACAGTCCCATTTCACAGAAGAGCAAACTGAGCAGGGTCCAGAGACTTGCCAAAAGACCCAGAATTAGTCACTCATAGTCAGGATTTGAATCCAAATTTTCTCTCTCGACCACACTACTTTCTAGCCTGCTCGACTGGTAAATAGCAAAATATAGATAGATAGATAGATAGATAGATAGATAGATAGGTAGATAGGTAGATAGGTAGATAGGTAGGTAGGTAGGTAGATAGGTAGATAGGTAGATAGGTAGGTAGGTAGGTAGGTAGGTAGGTAGATAGATAGATAGACAGACAGACAGACAGACAGACAGACAGACAGACAGATAGATAGATAGATAGATAGCAGTTCCTGGGGTGTGCAAAGCTGTGAGGAGCTGGAGCTGGGCATGTATACATTCTTTCAGGAAATATACATTAATTTGGGCATTTTTGAAGGCCCAACCACAGTTTTTAATGTCTTAATGTCTTTGTCTTTGGATCAGTCAATGACACAGGAACACTTGAGTGTGTGAAATTGACACACAAATTCACATTACTCTGTCACTTACAGAAACAATTAAATACTCACTACAAATGGACTGTTATGGGTTTATACATACATATATATAATACACACATGTGCATGTATTTCAGCATGGTAGTACATGCCTGTCATCTTAACCCTCAGGAGTCTGAAACAGGAGAGTCACAAGTTTAAGGCCAGCTCAGTGTACATAGCAAGACTTTGTCTTAAAGAGAGAGGGTACTGGAGAGATGACTCCACAGTTAAGAGCACTGGCTGCTCTTCCAAAGGAGCAAGTTCAGTTCCAAGCACCCAAACAAGATGCAGCCTGCATCTTCAGCTCCAGGGGCTCTGATGCACTCTTCTAACCTCCAAAGGCACCTGTACTCACATTCACACACACACACACACATACGCACACACACTCATAAAAATCAAAATTAAAAGGTAAGGAAAACATCCTTGATATAATATAAATAGACAGATATTTACTTTGAAGCATTTTTTAATTTTTAAAAAATGTTTGTTTATGTATTCTATGTATATGAGTGCTCTATTTGCATGAACACCGGCATGACAGAAAAGGACATAAGATTCCATTAGAGATAGTTGTGAGGTACCCTGTGAATGCTGGGAATCAAACTCAGGAACTCTGAGTTAAAAAATCTTAAGAAAGAAAGGAGAAATAAATAATAGAAGAAAAAGAAACAAAGGAATGTGTCATTTTACTGAGTGCCATGGATATGGCCATGAGTAAGTCAGCCTGTCTGCATGCTATAGGATTTAGTTTATATCAGGAAAAAAATTGATACCCAACAAAAACATGTAGGGGTTTGTCTGTTAGTTTTGCAGGGGTGTTGGTTGGGTGGGTGGGTAGATAGCTGGGTGTGTGGGTAGACAGTAGTACAATCTCCCTATGTAGCCCAGGCTGGCCTCTAACTCAAGATCTTAAGGGTTGGGATTGTATTCTCAGGTATATTTTTTTTTCATACCCAAGAAAAATATTTCACATTTAAAATGAATGTCCCAGAATACTTCTTTCTTATTTCAGTAAATAAAATGAATTATCACAAAAAAAGAATCAACTGTCAGCTATAGATGGGGCCTGCAGTGTAAGCACTAGATGAAACCACTTAACAGCAAGGAGTTGCCCTGCCCACACATCCTTAGAACACCTGTACCTCCATCAAAAATAAAGCAGATAAATAAAACAGTAATGGAGGGTCTGGACTATTGTTGGTGGGTAATATACTGCAGAAGCAAAATCAATATGTCATTAGCTAGGACCCAAAAACCATGATTTAATTGTAAATCAAGGTGCATCTGTAGGGCCAGCTGGCTCTGTGACTGCCTCAACTCCACCCACATTGATTTTATTTCTTTAGTGAGGTATTTCTTAGTAGGCAGCATTTCATTCCTTGGATATAGATCTGGTATCTTGGACTTCATTTTGATGTCCTGAACTGGCTTGCCATGATTTGAAGATTTCCACCACTTGAGATTTTTAATTGTGCACTCCGCTATTTGGTATATAGTCTATGGGGTCCATAGAGTGTTCTGAAAGAGATTTTCTCAGAAAAGTACAAAAGTCAGGGCGCAAGGCAAGACTCTCGGTATAATGAGGATTTTGTGGGGAAAGTATATATAGTCCACACACAAACACAGAGTTGCATATGCATAGTAAGAGGTCTGGAAGGATCTGTACCTAACTGGAATACTCTGGAGAAGGAAGAGGAGAGAGTAGATACTGAAGTGGGATCTACTCAACATTTACATCGCGTGCTCCTGTGATGCTAAAAATTTTCCACAATAAGTGCATATTACTCTGACATTGAAAAAGCAATGAGGAAAGCAGTTCCAGCACTAGATGATGAGGGCCACACAGTCCAAATACAGGGAAGAAGACATCATCATGGAGTCATAGGGAGCCATTGATGGCTTCAGATAAGGAATAGCTTGGCCAGATTTGTGGATATGAGTGCAGAACATCCTGACTGGGGTGAGGGGCAGGAGCTGGAGGGAACTGGTGGTGATCCTCATCAGATCAGGTGTCTGGTGCATGTGACTTGGTTATAGAAGGGGCCTCTAGTGGAGGAGTGGATCCGAAGGCAGAGGGAGGGCCCCATGTGGACATGGATGTTGTGGGAGATGCAGAGCTGGCATTACAGAAACAAGTCCTGTCCAGTGTATGACTTCACGATGGACAGCTTCTATTAGTCCCTCCCCAAGGATGTATCAGAGGGACACATTGCAAACAAACATAGAAATCTTCTGGGAGAAATGGAACCACTCTGGAGGCCAGAGTGTGCTTTTCCTGCAAACCTGTGAGTGTGGGGTTATCTGCACACACCGTGACTCTTTCCTCCAGCCACAGTGAGCAGCCTAAGGAGAAAACACTCAGAAAGAGGCCGTGAACTGTCAGATTGTACCAACTCCTGCTTTCTCCTCATCCAACCCAAGCCACTAGAGCTCCAGACCAAACTGGCTGGATAAGCCCCCTTCCTCTCAGAGGCCTGCACAAGATCCATTTCCTAATCGTGGTCAAGGCTCTCTAGCAGAGAAGGGTTTTATAATATTTGGCTAGGGTACTTCTCTGGTCCCTTACTTCAGCTTTCTCAGTGCTCTAGGAGTTCCAGGGGGAAGTTCACCAGTTCATCCCAAATAAGTTCTGGACACCTCCTGCCAAGCATGCCTCTGAGGATGGGGGATAGCTGGCAGGTAGGCAAACAGGCCTCTGAACTCAGAGGTCTCCACAGCACAGCTCTCCCTGCCCCAGCTGGTGCCATTCTGGATTTTCCTGTGTGTTATGGTTGATAGCGTCTGAGCTGCTGGGTCCAGACTAGGGGAAGACAGCAACTGAGACCAGCTGAGTCCAATCTGAGACGGACCTGGAGGATGAATCTGAGCTCTGCAGAACTGCTCATGACATCCTTCTCCTCTGTGTGTAACTGAAAGTAAAAACCCGACTCGATCTCAATGTCAAGTCCAAGAATCTCCCAAGATTCTGACCGTTGCTGTGTGATGATCACATAACATTTGTCCTCAAAGTACTAATCCTCAAATTCTTTCTCAGAAGTTATTTGAGGTCCCCCATAACTTAATGATGCTCTGTATATTGTCCAATCAAAATAGAGTGATGCCACATGGGGAAGGAGTATGAAGGCTTTGTTTTGGCGTCCTTGTCTGTGGGAGTGGGTCTCCACAGCAGGAGGGTGCCTCAGGGTGACAGTACTCAGGCTGAAATGTTGGCTGCCCTACAGAGCTTGATAACCAGTGTTGGCCTGAATCAGGCCCCTCTCAGTGTCTGGACCCTGAGCTTATGACTCAGCCCCTTCATGCTGAGCAAACAGGGAAGTCTAGCCAACAGAGGTGAAGTCTGGGTTACAGCTGGACCCAGTGGGGGATGGGCTAGACTGGAGAATCCAGGTGTAACTGAGTGGGATTATCCACATCCAGATTACACCAACACACTGGACACTCGGTGCCACCTCCTGGTGTTGCTGGGGGAAATGGCTCCACAGCACATGATGGAATAAAATAAGGATAGATGAGCTCACCCCACCACATTCTCCTGTTGCCACAAGCCCAGATCTCTACATTAAACATGTGTGGTTCTCTTGCAGAGTGATGAGGTCCTCACTGTCATCAAGGCCAAAGCCCAGTGGCCAGCCTGGCAGCCTGTCAATGTGTAAGTATCAGACACTTGTCCTTCCTATCCCACCCTAACCTTGCCCTAGAAGCCACCTAGCTCGTCACTTAATGCAAGTAATGCCATTACAGTTAGTAATACTTCTCAGAAAATCAAGCCAGGGAGGTGTTACCCATGTGGGAAGTCTTGTTTTATTGGGAAGACAGGTTTGGCCTCTGTTTTCCCCAATGGTCCTCCATCCACCACAGAGGACCCAGCTCATACATGTGATTAACTATGGCCATTCCCTGGCCCCTCAGTCCAGCAGACTAAATGCACATATGTTCTATGCCCTGGAAACACAGGTGTGCTCACTCTAAGCAATCCTGATTCATGGGAAACATACCTGCACTGGTCCCAGTTCTCAGTCCCTCTCCTGTCTCTGTCAACTCTGTCCCTTGGAGACTTATCTGCCCTGAGGTCTTTGGTGGCCCAGGGGGGATACTGCCAGTTTCAAATTACCACAATCCCAGATAGGTGAGTAGATGGCCAGTGATAGATACTAGATGATGAATGGATGGATGAATGGGATGGATAGATGAATGGATGGATAGATAGATAAATAGACAGACAGACAGACAGACAGACAGACAGACAGATAGATAGATCAGTTTGGAAAATACCATCTCCATAGATGGCCAACACTGAACTTGAACTCATCATGTCCAAATGGTACTCTTCACCTTCACACAAACCTATTCTTCTCAGCCCGGTGTGGGAGGCAGAAGCAGATGGATCTCTGTGAGTTTGAAGCCAGCTTGGTCTACAGAGTGAGTTCTAATTTAGGAAGGGTTACACAGTGAGACTCTATCTTAAAAACAAATAAACAAATCCCACTCTTCCTCATGTGGGGATTTTGAAAGTGCAGTGCTCACAAAACCTCATTTATTCAATCCTGACTGTCTCACAAGCCCGTCCTTACCTGGCTGTCTTCTACCATCAAGTCAGACTTCCATCAACCTCCCATTCTGACCTGCTTCAGCACATTTTACAATTTCCCAGAACCCAATTCATCAGCTGCACCATCACAAGTGATTTTTTTTAGGAACACAACCCTGCTGTGTCCCCCTCTTCTCGCATCTTTCTGTTCACACACCCCTGAGCGTTCAGGAGTGGGGGTGCCTTTCCCTAGACACACCCACCAAAAGCCCTGTTACCTCAGTCTACCATAATGGTAACCCTTTTACAGATGTTAAAATTTAGGTGTACCCCTTCTGTGACAGGCCCAGCATCACCTTCTGCCTCTGTTGAGGGTGGAAGGAGTGTCAGCCATATCCAGATGTGGCCCTACCCCACCTCCTCTATTTATAACAAGATCCTCAGATTCAGTAATGGCATCTTCGTTTTCTCACTTTTTAATACATTTCTCTCTTCTAGTCAAGCTTCTGATCAGCCTGAAATTAATAACAGAATATCAGTAATAAATTGGCTCTTGTCTCACAATGACAGGAAACAAAATCCGACCTCCACTTCACCCCGAATCCTTCAAGCAATGACAACGGAATACTTCATTGATTCAGTAGATACTCACTAAGGTCTCCACAGAGAGGCTCCACAGAGGGGGAGTCAGGACACTGACGGGGGAGGGACTCTTCCTGGGAGCCTGCAGTTCAGGGGGAAAGATACTTAGCAAATGTGACCTATATGTGAAGGAAAGTCATGGTGAGGTCAGAATGAAGAGGAATGCAGCAATTCCAAGCATTAAAAGGTTTCTAATTTCTGCATAACTAGATGCAGAAATCAAAGGTGAACTTCGTGTGGGGCCAAGCTATGCAACATTAAAAATGGAAGAATGGTAGGGTTGTCTGGAGGTGGGGTAGGAGAGACATGCTCAAAGTGTATTATATACTTGTATAACATTGTCCTTGTGGAAGCCAGTCCTCTGTATAGTAAGTATACCAATAAAAGGGGAACCTTTTTTAATTTTTAAATTAAAACACTTATTGAAAAGTTTCCAGCAGAATATGATCAGAGCAGCATTTGGAAGAGGCAGTGGCAACACTGGGGCTCCAATATGTAAAGTCAGATGAGGTGGGAAGGGCGGGCAGGCGGGCAGGCAGCTGCTGAGAGCCCAGAGGGAGGTACCTGCCACTTCCAATGGGAAGGCTGTGGTGGGAGGGGAATAGAAGAGGTGCGGTGATAAGCTGTAGAAGGTAAAGCTGCCAGCTGTGGTGACTGAAGGAAAAAAAGATGAGGGAGGCAGAGTGGTCAAAATGCCTATCAGGTGTGAGGCTGACCCAACTAGGGAATTGGCAATCCCACCCATGACTAGAACATTAGATGAAGTTTGACGCAAAGCCCATGAGATCAACTCTGACCATGACATGTTAAGATGCCCTCAAAACATGTATATAAAAGTCAAGTCCTCAGTTAGTTATGTAACTGAATTTCAGGCCTAAAATTCTCTGTACATGCAAAGCTGAGTCATGAATGAGAGACTTCCCAAAAGCCAATGAATGAGAGAGAGAGAGAGAGAGAGAGAGAGAGAGAGAGAGAGAGAGAGAGAGGGATTGATTGATTGAGATTGGGAATAAGAGTCAAGGACTTAGGACAGAAATCCAAAGCATCCCTACTCTTCATGGTGAAAAAGACTTGCCCTCAAAGGAAACCAAAAAAGAACAGCAAAAAGGTCCCAAAGACAGCATGGTTCCCCCAAACACAGACAAGAGTGTTTGAAGAATGTGACCAGCTAGGCCCAACCCATCCGAGACTGAAGTTAAGTCAAGGTTATAGAGTGTGCTTTAGATTGACAGATATGAAGGTCGTTGTGACCTTCTACTGTGGGATGGGGAAACCCTGCACACAGCGGGTAAAATTGGGACAGAGTGAGGTTGCAGAGTCACAAATACAAATGACCCAGTTAAGGCTGCTGTAGAAGACCAAGGGCTGGCTGGGCTGTGGCCAGGAAGGGGGGAAAATCAAGCAGAGTTGATTTTTGTGTGTGTTTTGGTGGCTTGGAGGTGGGTTTTGATTTTTTGTTTTTGTTTTCGTTTTGGTGGGGGGTTGTTTCTCTTTTGTCTTTTTCTTTCTCCAAGATGTGAAAGGCTTTCTGAAAATTTGAAATAAGTATTATTTGGGGACTACCTTCCCACACTTCACCTATCCCTCAGACTTCCTGAGACCCAGTGGAAACAAAACAATTAACTGATGGTAAACACTCAACTCCCAAACATCCCTAACCTTTCCACTCCACACTTGTTAAGGGAAAGGAATTT
This sequence comes from Onychomys torridus, assembly GCF_903995425.1. Taxonomy (NCBI): domain Eukaryota; kingdom Metazoa; phylum Chordata; class Mammalia; order Rodentia; family Cricetidae; genus Onychomys; species Onychomys torridus. The sequence goes on from NC_050443.1 coordinate 92,098,645, forward strand.
TCCTTTGATTAGCCCAAACCCTCGACTCCCCTTTCCTCTTCCAAATCTCATTAGGAAGTCAAATTAGGAAGCCCACACCAGCCAAGTTTTGTTGTGCCCTAACAGCCCTCCCGTCCCAGCAAAGCCTGCCTGATGGAGGTTAATGGGATTCCAGCCTCCCCAGCCTGGTGGAGAGCGGGTGACCTACTTTCTAAGTCCTGCCTGTTGAAACTGACTTGTTTTTCGGCAATCTTCATCCCCATTCCCAGCACCCCTTCCCAAAGGACAGTCGTGAATGACTTGTTTAATTCAATAAATCAAGCCGGAGCACTGACAGCCCAGTGTTCAGGTAGAGACAGGAAAAGACAAGTTCTAAGGAAAGCCACATCCTTCACTGGTTCCTCGCAGTCATGAGTGGAAAACAGTTCCTACAAATCATTCTGAATTTGCACTACTCTGTTCCTCCAGGGTGGTCTGAATGCTAAGAATTACCAGAAATTTCAAAGATATTTATCTCCTGGAAAGGACTGGCATTCTCCCTAAATTATTCCCATCCGTTCTGTTTGGTTATCTCTTGCTTAGACAATGGCCTGTGTTTGTGAGGTCTGCGGTACAGAGACTGGGTCAACTTCTCTAGAAATAAAACCAGAAGTATCTTCCTTTTAAATCAGCCCTCTGGTTCCAGAGCCCCTCCTGCCTCCTACCAGAGTCACCTGGGTCCATCCACGCTCTTAGGATAGTGAAGGAACATGGACTAGAGCAGGTGGTAGATCTGCGTGTCCAGATGGACTTGGAGTCCCAGATGCCTTATGGTTAGAAATGAATGTTGCAAGAACCTGACAAACCCTGATCCGCCAACTCAGGGCTTCAGCCAAATGAATGGCTTTGCCGCCCCCTGGTGGCTTAATGGAGTTTCTGCACTTGGGGGGAAAAAGGATCGAGGTATAGATCATTTTTTACTTCCTTTCTCTGTGTTGTGTTTTGGGAAGTTTTGTTGCAAATGAGGCACAGTATTGTCAGGAACCATGATGAGAAATTTCTTCTTTTTCCTTTTTTTTTTCTGTTTTGGTTTTTCGAGACAGTGTTTCTCTGTGTAGTCTTGAGCCTTCCTGGAACTCGCTTTGGAGACCAGACTGGCCTCAAACTCACAAAGATCCACCTGTCTCTGCCTCCCGAGTGCTGGGATTAAAGGCGTGCTCCACCACCACCTGGCTTATGAGCACTTTCTTTACCATAAGTGAGGTTAAAAACACCTGTTCCTGTGCCCTCGTCCCATGCACCACACTCTCTCAAAGCATTTCTCCATGTGGCCACTTATTTTTAATTTTGCTTGTGTGAGTTATCTGTTCATAACTTTACTGACAATTTTCAGTTATGCTGGATTGGAACATTTTTTTTTAAGAGATGCTGTTTTTCTTGGGACCAGAGGTGTTATGATTTGTGTCTTAGATGTACCCTAAAAAGCTAAAGGCTTGGTTTCCAGCTTAAGCACTCAAGGGAAGTGATGGAAACTTCAGGAGTCGGGAAGAAGGTAGGCCTGTGGAGGTCTGTACTTGGAAGGTATATTAGCACCCAGCCACCCACTACCTCCTCCTTATGGCCCCACCACGATGTACTATGAGTCACAGCCCCACAGAAACATGGTCAAGTGACCATGGCCTGGAATCTCTGACACCATGAGCCGAAAGGAGACTTTTTTCCTCTAAGATGTCTTTCTCAGTTTTGTCTTGTCACAGTGATGGAAAACTGGAACAAGACGGGCCACAAGGATTTTCAATTTCAGAATATTTGTGGATAGATATAATGACATATGTTGGGGACAGGCCCCAAGTCTCAACATGCAACATGTTTCACGTACACCTTTTATACTTGGATAAGTTTGCACAGTATCTTAATGTATCTGAAATTTGACTGTAACCCATCACATGGGGTCAAGAGTGGAATTCTCCTTTTGGGTTTCATGACTGCTCAGAAAGTCTCAGGTTTATGGCTTTTAAGATTTGTAATACTAAGCATGTGCCATTCTTTTTATTATACAGAGGTTTTAATTGATGTATAATTCCTTTGCAGTTGCTTTTCTTGTTTCAAATCTAAGTAAGACAGGTAACATTTAACAAAAGTTTTAATCAAATGTTTGATATTTTCTATAATCTAAATGTTATCTGATTCTAGAGCTATTGTTTACTGTATGGTGTTTGGTGTGAATCCAGTATTGTTATTATAGTGGTCTGACACCCTTGGTGACTAGTCTTTCCTCTCAGGCTCCCTTGAGTAGACTACTTCATACAGGGCAGTTTCTAGATTCTCCATTTTGGGTCACTAATTCCTATCCTGTCTTACTTTGATTATCATATTATTTTTAATTTGATTTGTCAAATACTCTGCCATGTAATAAGTCCATATCAATTCTCTCTGCTTTAAAATAAAAAGAGTTCAAATTTAAATCCTAGATAAAAGAAAATTAGGACACCAAATTGGCAAAATGTCATATCTTGGAAGACCTGGAATCTAAAAGAGCATAAATAAGAACTTGATTAAAGTTCGATTAAATTAAAGAGCCCTAGGCCTGGCTAGCATTTCCTGAGAAAAGGCTTATCCACTTCATTATTTTAAATAAGCTTTTTATAAGAGAAATAATAAATACTTTGAAGTGACCTTTAATTAAATTTGAAGGTCAAAGGAAATAGAAAAGCTCTACATTCATTTCCTAGATTAATTCATTTATTTCAACAAACATTTGGAAGGAGCTCACTGCATGCTAAGGTCTCTTACCAGGCAGGGAAATAGAGCTGAAATAACAAATTTAAAAAAAAAAAAAAAAAAGGCCTCTACTCTATTGGTACCGAATGGGGAAGAGAGACATTAAACAAGAAATTCTGAGTGATGCATCAGGTCAGCAAGCAGTTTGGGGGAGCAGAGAAAAGGTCTCTCATGGAAGCACTATACAGCCTGGGGGAAATTTTCTTGTCCTGTATAAGAGAAAGTGGCAAGGTGTGTCTAAAGATGTTTTTAAAAACTTTGCTCCTACACCCTTCTGCATTTGGATGTCTGTCCAGTTTTCCCATCCCTACAGCCCTCACCAGGCCCTGGAAGGTACCGCCCTCGGGCTGTCAGCTCTGTTAGTTGAAAAGGCTTCTGAGTCCTTGTCCTTGAGCAGTGTCTCGGCTATATTTCTTGATGTAACCGAATCCCTGGAAAAAAGCAGCTTAAGAAAGGAAAGGCGTGTTGGCTCCTGGTTTTGGAAGACACAGTTCGTTATAACAGGGAAGGCATGACATCCAGAACATGAGGTGGCTGTCACCATGCATCTGTAGCCAGGAAGCGCAGAGATGCAGCCTGGTGCTCAGCTCGCTTCCCCTTTCTTCCCTTTTGTACTGAGTCAGGGGTGCCAGCCTGTGGATGACGCTCCCCACCTTGAGGGAGATCCTCAATGAGTCTTCTCTAGAAACAGCTTGGAGAACACTCAGATCCTGCTGTCCTAGGTGGTTACCGGCCCAGTTAAGTTGTTAGGAAGATCAACCATCACACAAACTTATGTCTGTGAGGTACACAAGTACCAGTTTGTGCCGGATTGGTGTCAGGGAGGTTCCTAATGCTCTAGATTCCTCGGTAGAGCTGTATTTGTCTCCCTAGGTTGTCACTATGAGTCACATCACTTGTGGGGTTCAGGATATGAATAACTATCTCTGAAATGACACTCTGAGGAAGTTGGGGGGACCATTTATGTGGCAATGGAGGAGGGCTACATCCCAAGGGACTGCTGGACAGGCATTGTAAAACAGGCCAGCCACTTGATATGAGGCTGGACAGGCAGTGCCACAGGTCCCAGACTGGAGGCACTATGGAAGCTGGGAGCATAAGTTCCCTCAGGAGCTTCTTAAAGAAATCTGCTGAGTGCTTGGGGAGATGAGTCAGTCAGTCAAGTGCTTGCCAGGAAAGTACAAGGACCAGAATCCACATTTTTAAAATGTCAGCTGTGGTTACCACATGCTTATAATCCCAACACTAGGGAGGGGGAAATAGGCAGATAATTGGGGCTTCCTAGCCAGTCAGCCTAGCCTACTTAGTGAGTTCTAGGACACTGAGAGATCTTATATGAAAAAAAAAAAAAAAAAGGCCAGGCAGAGGTGGCACACGCCTTTAATCCCAGAACTCAGGAGGCAGAGCCAGGCGGATCTCTGTGAGTTCGAGGTCAGCCTAGTCTACAGAGCAAGATCCAGGACAGGCACCAAAACTACACAGAGAAGCCCTGTCTCCAAAAACAATAACAACAACAAAAAATAGACAGCACGTGAGAAACACACACACACACACACACACACACACACACACACACACACACACACGTACGTTCACCAGCACACATGTAACACAAAGAAGTTGTTAAAACCACTGATGCACAATCCATAGGAATTCATAAGGAGCTTGAGAAAAGGAAACTAAGTCCCCATCTGTGCCAATCATTGAGAAAGGCAGGCATGTCTTCAGGTGCTGTCTTAGGTACTGTTCTAACACCGTGACAAAACACCATGACCAAATCAACCTACAGAAGCATTTCACTGGAGACTTGCTTACAGTTTCAGGGGTTAGTCCCCCATCACCATGGTGGGGAGTGGAATGACAAGCAGGAGTGATGCTAGAGCAATGGCTGAGAGCCCTGGTCCCAAATAAGGAAGCAGAGAGAGGAAAACTGGGCTTGGTTTGGGCTTTTGAAACCTCAGAGCCCACCCCCAGTAACATACCACCTCCAACACTGGCCATATCTCCTAATCCTTGGTAAACAGTTCCACTCTGATGAGCAAACATTCAAATAGATGAGCCTATGGGGGCCATTTGTATTCAAATACACAGGTAATAGGAGCTTTGAGACCCAAAAATGGTGAGCAGGATTTTCCCAGATCTGGAGTCAATAAGGCCAATTCAGTCACCACCAGATACAGATGTTCAGCTGGCCCACTGGGGTCCTCCATAACTGGAGAGCACCAATAAAGCCCACCCCTGAGGAGATCCCCCCCAAAAAAGAAATTGTTAGGAAGCCATTTTAATCATAAGTCTGAGGTGGTGGTGGCACACACCTTTAATCCCAGCACTTGGGAGACAGAGGCAGGTGGATCTCTGAGTTGAGACCAGCCTGGTCTACAAAGTAAATTCCTGGACATCCAGGGATACACAGAGAAACCCTGTCTCAACAAAAAAGAAAAAGACAATTATAGGTCTGACTACAGAGACCTGCAGAACATGTGGGAACAGACAGACTACAGGCCCTGCCTCAGTCAGTGGGTTGGAAAGGCTCCTGGAGATGACACATGAAAGCTTTTGAGCTACAGGAGATCACCTACAGTGCTTGTTAAAACAAATGACTGAGCCCTACCCAACACCCCTAATTCACCAAATCTATGTGGGACCAATTAACCTTCATTTCTGGTAAGTTCCCAGGGATGCCAAGGACCCAGACTTTCCAAAGTGCTGTAGTACAGAAATAAATGCCAGGGCCTTGCTCCCAGGCTGGCCTGGCCAGGCACAGGATGCTTCTGAGAGCGTGGGGCTTGGGGAACAACATCTGGCCCTTGTTGCCTGCAGGTGCTGAAGCCAGGCTTAGACTTTGGCTCCATTCATGTTCTAGACCCTCAACTGGTAACAACCACAGTAGGAAATCTACTCAGAAAAGCCTTTCCCACCCCTTTCCTGATATCACATTGAGCCCACAGTTTTCCTCTCAGCAACAGAGTAAGCTAGTATATCTTACCCAAAATGCCCTGGACCAGAGGATTTTCCAATTTCACATTTTGAAAACTGTATAACATTTACAATTTACAAATACATAATGATGTATCTTGGGGATGGAATCCAGGTCTAAACATGAGCTCATTTGTTTCACATACACCTTATAACACAGCCTGAAGATAACTTAGCACAATGTTTCATTAATTTTTTTAATTAGCATACAAAACTACTGAGTTTCCTTATGGCATTTTCATATTCTTGTACACTTTATTCAAACTCCTCCCATTCCCCCATGGCTCCCTCGCCACCTCTGCCTGGTTCCTCACTAGTCCTGGCCTTCTGTTCTCATGACACATGTAGAATTACTTCCTCCTCCCCTCCTTACCCTCTTCCCTCATGATCCCCTTTCTAACTTCATGACCTACACAGACACAAACCACCACACACACAACTATACACATATAGACACTCCCCACACACAGACCACAGGCACAAGCACACGCATGTATATCATTTTAAATCTAGATTCCACAGATAAGAGGAAACTGCAGAATTTGTGAGTTTGGCTTATTTCGTTTAACATAATGCTTTCTGGTTCTATCCATTTTCCTGCAAATGTCATTACTGAATAAAAGTTTACTGTGTATCAGTTACCCATCCCTCTGTTGCTGGACATCTAGACTGGTGCCATTCCCTGGCTGCTGCACATTTTCTAAGAATTTTGTGCACGCAGCTACTTCATGATACACAATTTTCTGTCCGTGGCATTGTGTCAGCACCCAAGCTGCTTTGGAATTTGGAGTATCCCAGCTTTGGGGTTTTCAGAACAAAGATGTTAAACCTGTGATTGTAATCAAAGCAGAGATGCCGAGCTGAATTAAGCACACTGTGCAGGAGAGCTGGCTAATTACCCACTATAACCCTCTGATACAGACATGTGATCCCCATTTTAAAGATTTGGACGCTGGGGCCAGAGAGATGCTGTACAAGCAAGAGGACTTGAGTTCAGGCCCTCCAGAGCTCATATAAAAGCTGGGCATGGCTGTGTGTGCCTATAAGCCTGTAACTGAGGAAGCAGAAACCAGTGGGTCCTGGAAGCTCACTGGACAGCAAATTTAGCCAAAATGGTGAGCCTGGGTTGAAAGAGAGATGCTATCTTAAACAATCAGATGGATAGTGATAGAGGAAGATACCTAACATGGTAGAGGTACATGCATCCACAGATATGTGCACATACAACACACACAAATAAAATAATATCTGAAAAATGATTTGGACACTCAGATAGGGAGGAGGCTGAGTTTGCTCAAAGGCACACAGCTCTACGGGATGGTGTCAGGACCTTCACCTAAGCTTTCCTCCCCTCTGCTTGTTGATTGGTTCCATATGTCTGCCAAGGGCCAATGATCTAATTCTGTGGGGCCCACTGGGTCCAGAGTCATCACTATCTGGGCTAGGTGAAGGTAGGCAGAAGCACAGATCTCAGCAGAAGCCACGGGATCTTTCAAAACAGCAAAAGCTGACCAACTACCAGATGGAATGAACAGATCAGGCGGTGACTAGCCAAGGATTTTCCCACAGCTAGTGGCCTGAGACTGCAGAGTCATGCCAAGATGCCTTTAAGCCTTAGGCCCCTGCTATGCATGCCTCCAAGCTCATTCACCCCAATGCACTTTCATTGCCTTTCAACAAAACAGGATCATAAGTCTACCCCTACAGGATCTCCATGAAAGGAAAATGGAATCAGGTGGGTCTGTCACCTAGAATGTGCTAAGAGAATGTGACTCTTCCACCCCAATCCCTTCTGTGAGCCACCTCCATCATCTCTTGCAATGTAGCCTCTCCTGAGACCTTGAACCTGAGGAGATGGAGGTTGAAGAGTTGCTCCTGATAGCTGGAGTCTGGAGACATTATTTCCAGGCACTGGAACATTTAGCCAAAGGTTTCTGGCTCTCCATCTCAACTGGTAACCAGGGCAACCAGATGAGTATGCCCTAATGCCAGGCAGGTCCTTGCCTTGGGTGGTTTCTTAAGGTAAACAGAGGCAGAAGGCACTGGAAGACCTTTGGCACTCTGGAGATCTCAACTGAGTGGGCAGGAGGAGAATTTAGGAGTTGATAATGGAAAGAACATTGACCTTGAGCTCATGTTTGTGTGGGTCATTGTCTCCATTCTATTCTGCCCCTTAATGTTGTGACTCTGGACAAGTTCCATGACTCTCTTGAAGAAGACAGAATCAATAATCCTTACCTTAGTTCTGTTGTAAAGATGAAATGAAGATATGTCTTGGGACTTTGGAGAGCAGTTACTGTTTGCAAAGCTCATCTCACATCCTAAATAGCTGGGGACACACACATACACACACACACACACACACACACACACACACACACACACACACACACACATTTCCCAGAGCTTTACAGTGCAGTGAGAGATGCATCAGTCCATAACTGAGCAAATAAATCATACTTGGAAATGCTACAGTGGTGTTTAAAAATGGACAGTGTGAGACATCCATCTTTGTCCAACAGGTAGGCTCAGAAGAGAAATGAGCATAAACCAAGGATGCTTGAGGAGTCTGCCCCCTCTCTGACACTCTGAGTTTCTAACCACAGCCAGGCACACAGCCCCCAAGTATGTGTGCAGCCCATCCTGAATGTGATAGCCTCTCTATTTGGTTTCTAGGAGAGCAGCACCCTCAGCTGAATTCTCAGTGGACAGGACACGCCACTTAATGTCCTTCTTGACCATGATGGGCCCCAGTCCTGACTGGAATGTGGGCCTATCTGCAGAGGATCTGTGCACCAAGGAGTGTGGCTGGGTCCAGAAAGTGGTGCAGGACCTGATCCCCTGGGATGCTGGCACTGACAGCGGGGTGACCTATGAGGTAGGTGTGTGCCCACAGTGGAAGGCAGACCTCCTTAGCAAGCCCTTCTGGTCTGCCCTATTCTAGGTGTCCTGGGAAAGGAAGTGGGTGTGACTCAGCTATGTACTAGAAGTCCTTTGTGGCCAGCATTGTTCTATGTACCAGCTGCATTAAAGTCTGGAGCCATCACAAGGCCTGAAAGGTGGCTAAGTGGTTAAGACCACTTGTTGTTATTGTAAAGGATTAGTTCAGTTCCCAGCCTCTGCAAGGCAGCTAACAAATATCTGTAACTCCATTTCCAGAGGATCTAACCCCCTCTTCATCTAACATCCATGGGTACCAGGCACACAGGTGGCGTACGTATATGCATTCAGGCAAAAAAAGGAAAACTTAAACATATAAACTACATAAATCTTTTTAAAAGATATTTTTAAAGTCTGGAGGTATCCAGAAAACCAGTAGGAGAGGGATAGGGAGACAGCTAAGTCAGTGAAGTTCTTGTTGGGCAAACAAGAGGAGCTGAGTCAGTTCCCCAAAACGAAGGTAAAAAAAAGTTAGGCATGCAGCACATGCTTTGTAATCCTAGTGTGGGGAGGGAAAAACAGGGGGATCCCCAGAGCTTGCTGGCCAGCTGGACTAGCCCACTCTGCAAGTCCCTAACCACTGAGACACCCTGGTTCAAAAAGCAAGGTGGAGAGTATCTGAAGAATGATACCCAAAGTGGACCTCTGGCCTCCACACAGGTGTACACATGCTCCTGTACTCACAGGTGTTCACATTCACACACACACACACACACACACACACACACACACACACACACGGAAATGCATGAGAGAGCAATCACTCAGAACACTGTGATTTTTCCAGGCAGATCTAGCCAATGCCCTAATTTGTAAATGTTTTTGCTTTAATGCTATGTTGTTGTTGTTCGGTTTGGAGGTTTGTGTAGAACCCAGGGCCTTGCCTATACTGAGCGAGTGTTCTACAACTAAGCTGCATTCCCAGCCCTTGCTTTGTTTTTTTGTTTTAGACATGTTCTCACTATGTAGCCCAGGCTAGCATCAGACTCACCATCCCCCACTATCCAAGCCTGCCACACTCATCCATTCTGTCTAGAGTATGTCTGGGGCTGCCTTCTCACAGCAATGGCTGAGCTGAGTAGTCATCAGACACAGTGTGACTCACATCTGACCAGACACAAGAACAGTTAGCTGCCTGGTCCAGCAGAAAAAGCCTTGGATCCAGGTCAAGCTGGCTCAGCCACTTCTAAGCTTGAATGACCTCTTTGGAACTTGGCTCCTCCAGTCAGGCACAAACTTTCAGTGCATGTGCAAGCTTTTAAGCATAGGTTTATGGATTTCCAAGCACAGGATCTACAAAAGTGGAATTCCACAAATATAATTACACTTTTTAAAAGATTTATTTATTTTATGTATATAAGTGCTCTATGTGCATGTGCACCTTTATGCCAGAAGAGGGCATCAGATCCCACTGTAGATGGCTGTGAGCCACTATGTGGTTGCTCAAAATTGAACTCTGGACCTCTGGAAGATCAGCCAGTGCTCTTAACTGCTGAGCCTTCTCTCCAGCCCTAGTTACACTTCTTAAATTCCAACCAGAGCAATGTTCTGTATTTGATTTCCAGGATCAATCAATCAATCTCTCTCTCTCTCTCTCTCTCTCTCTCTCTCTCTCACACACACACACACACACACACACACACAATCAGAGTTTTTGTTCTAATCCACAATAAACAAATTGGTCTGAGGCTTTTCCTATTGTATTTTTGATGTCCTCTGTTTTATTCCCACAGTCACCAAACAAGCCCACAATTCCTCAGGAAAAAATCCGACCTCTGACCAGTCTGGACCATCCTCAGAGTCCTTTCTATGACCCAGAAGGTGGGTCCATCACACAAGTGGCCAGAGTTGTCATCGAGAGAATCGCCCGGAAGGTACCATGAAGAAGGCCAGTGTGCCTATCCACCTTTCTAGGGTCGCTAGGGTTTCTAGCAGGAAGCACCTCTGGATATGGGATTTCTGGGCCTTCTGAAGTTTCCAGTATGAAAATTATCTTTTTAGATGTAAATTAGTAAATGCAACCCAGAGTGAAGCCAGGTTCAAATGAATGATTTGATTCAAGCAGATTAGTTTATCATAAGTTCTATAGTCTATGGTGATATTTTATTTTACTGAAATGTGATTTTTATTTGTATGTTAATAAATAAAGTTGCCTGGGGGTCAGAGGTAATAGCAAGCCATAGCAGAAGCTGGGCGGTAGTGGTGCATGCCTTTAATCCCAGCCCTTGGGAGGCAGAGCTAGGCGGGTCTCTGTGTGTTCAAGGATATAGCCAGCATGGAGACACACGCCTTTAATCTCAATACCAACCTTAGAAGACCTGGAGGTCTGTACAGACAGGCAGTGATGAGGAGGTCATGTGGCTGGGTTTACAACCAATGAGAAGGCAGAACAGAAAGTAAATAAAAGGACAGACACACAGGAAGTAGGCCTCTTGTGGAGGGGAAGGACAACAGCAGCAGTAAGGGTAAGAAAAGGTTATCAGCTCTTAGCTATTGCTCTGATCTCTTGAGCTTTTAACTCTGCAGTTGGCTCTGTGGTTCTTATTTAATAAGACTGTTCATCTACAATAGTCAGTTGTTAGTGTCTGCCATGGTCAGGCTATCTGTGTAGTCAATGCTTTTTTCTTGCATTTCTTTTCATTTAAGCTGTACATGTTGGACCAGAACTCTGCCATCACATGGGTTTGGTGCCAAGGAAACATCAGATTTAGGTATTCCATCTCTCCCTTGAACATTCTCTTTTCTCAAATGTACACTCTCCATTTCTTTTGCAGGGAGAACAATGCAACATTGTACCTGACAATGTGGATGACATTGTGGCTGACCTGGCTCCAGAAGAGAAAGACGAAGGTATGCTGTTCTCCATTGTTGACAACATAAATTGACATGACCAGGTGTCTCTGACTCGGTGTTCCCATCTCTGAAATAACCAGGATGCCTGGGGCAGGGGGTGGAGCTCAGTGTATAAGAAAATTGCTGGAGAACTGACATTAGAACTTAACATTAGTTCTCTATTACGGCCATGAACATGGACTTGGGAGGTTTCGCAGTATCCAGGTCACTGTCAGCTCTGATGCTTGTTCTGCCTTCTCAGGTGGACACAAGTCCATCCACCCATCATCAAGGACAGAAGCCCAGGCCCAAAAGGCAGAGCCTTGGTTTTTATGTTTCCTCACAGAACCTAGACTTCCTGAGTCTGTAACCTTGACAGGAAGCTAACCTTCCCATCTCTCTCCCCTCAACTATGAAATGGGCATAATAACAGACTCTGCCTCCAAGAAAATGAGAATCAACAGGCTCAATTAAGTAAGGTTCCTAAGGATGCCAGCACAGGGTGGCTTTGGGAGCTAACACCCATGGGTGGAGCCAATGGGAAGGAGAAGCTGCAAAGGAGCTTTGAGCTTCTCAAAACTGCCCATGAAATGCCCACATTCTTGGAAACAATGTCTGCCAAGGGCAGGGCGGAGATGAGAAGATACACACATGGAAAAGGATCTTACAGGAAGAGAACAGTTACCATTCATTACATAGTTACCAACAGGATGTTGGAACATCATTTTCTTTTCTTTTTTTTAAAATATTTCATGTTCAATGGTGTTTTGCCTATATGTATATCCACGTGAGGGTGCCAGATCCCCTGAAACTGGACTTACTGGCAGTTGTTAGCTGCCATGGAGGTGCTGAGAATTGAACCCAGGTCTTTTGGAAGGGTAGTCAGTGTTCTTAACTGCTGAGCCACCTCTCCAGCCCCTGGAACATCATGTCTCAAGGGAAGAAAATGTCTTCTGTCCCTGGAACACACAGACAAACCTTCATGCAGATAGCCAGTCATGGCTTCCACAGGCTCCCAGGGACAACATGTCAAACACTCTTTGCAGACGACACCCCTGAAACCTGCATCTATTCCAACTGGTCTCCGTGGTCGGCCTGCAGCTCCTCCACCTGTGAAAAGGGCAAGCGGATGCGGCAGCGCATGCTGAAGGCCCAGCTGGACCTCAGTGTCCCCTGCCCTGACACCCAGGACTTTCAGCCCTGCATGGGCCCTGGCTGCAGCGATGAAGGTAAGGCAAGGTTTAGGCCAGCTGGAGAAGATGGGAAGAGAGACCCTTCACCCCGGGCCCTTTCACCGAGCCAGGCAGCATTCCCAGAGTGGTCTCATGGTCAACAAAAGCCCAAGCGGAGCAAAAGCCTCCTACAGTATCTTGAGGCCTCTGCACACACACAACCCATCACGTGATAACCAATTCCCAAGGCTCACCACCTTCTCCCTCCATGTGTCACTTGTGTGTCACCTAGACCAAGGTACCTGTCAGAACATTAGGGGAAGGCTCACTGGGACTCAAAGGAGTTAGTCAGGGGTGGCTTGACTCATGTACTTCATGGGCCCCTAGGTGGAGAGTGATCTACTTTCTCTTGCTAGGCCCCACTTCCTAAAGTCTCCCCAACACCCCCAACCACCACAAAATACTGTTAGAAGTAAGTTTGGGGTCACAAAAAAGAGCGCCATTCTGACTTAGGCGTCTCGACAATGCAGACTTTACTCTTGCTCCAGGGTGTGCCCAGGAAGCGTGAACAGACAGGAAGCACAATTCATTTTTATTCTAACTCAGGTGATGGCTGTGCCTTTTCCCCATTGACTGGGGTCCAACCTCACAATCTTACTCAGTCGGCTAGTCTGAAAAGAATCGATGCATAGGAGCTAGAGGAAGGAGAGAGGGGTCCCTTCTCCAGACCATCAAATTCCTAGGATAGAGCAGGGGGCCTTTGAGTAAACAAAGGTTTTACTGGGTCCATAGGATTAACATATTTGTATAAAAGTCTTAAAGGTAGGGGAAATAAAGGTTATAATTCCTTATTCTGAACACAAATTGTATAGTATAGAACTATAGAAAAGACTCATATTTGATATTTCTTACAATACCACCAGCAGCTGGGACCAAATGGTCACTACATGAGCTGTGGGGGACAGTTCACATTCAGTCACAGCACGCACACACACCAGCCATGGGATATAACATACACATCTGCAGAAGCAGCAGACAGATGTTTTGTGACAAACTACTACTGACAAGTAGCCCAATTCTGACCCTTAACTCGGCTGCATTTTCCTTCTTTCCTCCCTCTCATTTTCTTCCTCCCTGCCCTCCCCCCTTTTTGGGGGGTTTGGGAATTTGAGAAAGTTCCTCACCATATAGCCCAGGCCAGCCTAGAGCTCACTCTATAGCTCCATGCTGGTCACGATCCCCCTGCCTCAGCCACTTGAGTGCTGAGATCACAGCTAGCTGGGCTTGCAAATGCTCTTAAGTAGTTGTCATTCCCGGGACCTCTTCCAAATCTCACCTAAGCCTACCACAACAGACTGCTTGCTTCACGTAGGGACCTTGAGGCTTATTGCTTATATTCTCCAGCTCTGTCAGAAACTGTCAAAGGTCAGGCTTGATCTCTGCAAGTTTGCAAAACCTATGTCACTACACATAGCTTTCAAGATTGCAGGGCGATGATTGCTGGGCAAAGGGCAGCAGCCTGCTTCTGCATGACTCTTCTCTGCCTCTATGGGTCTATGCTGCTTTCCATTCATATTCTGAGGAGAAGGGTGGCCGTGGCACGGCTATTCAGGCTGGATGGTGCCTGGAACAAAGACAAGCAATTCCAAGCAGAGGCTAGCTAAAACAGCACACTCCTGCCTGACACTTACTGGCTTTTCCTGGTAGCAGGCTGGCCTGCCTCTCAGGGCTTTACCCCCACATGGTTCATTGCTAGCCATCTGGGTCTCAAATAGGGCACCATGGAGAAGAACAAATCCTGTTATAGACAAACCTACAAGGAGACAGGGAAAAGGAACTGTCAACACTGAGGCTCCTTTTGAGGACAAGAGCTAGGGAACTAATGCCAGTAGTGGAGCTGAAGTCTCTAAGGATAGACTAAGACTCCACCACAGGAAAGTGGCCACTATTATATCCAGGAAGACACCCCCAGGAGGTATGACAGTTCTAAATCGCTGGGCCTATTCCTTGGACCTGGTGCACATGCTCCACTTCTTAAATGCCTCTCTTCCCAGAGTCAGAGTGCTCTGTACCAACCCCAGGTTCTTTTCTGCTCCTCCTGAGCATGCTCAGTGTGTTGCAGATGGCTCCACCTGTACCATGTCGGAGTGGATCACCTGGTCACCTTGTAGCATCTCATGTGGCATGGGCATGAGGTCCCGGGAGAGGTACGTGAAGCAGTTCCCAGAGGACGGCTCGGTGTGCACGCTGCCCACAGAGGAGACTGAGAAGTGCACAGTCAACGAGGAGTGTTGTGAGTGGGAGTGCCCTGCAGGTGGGTGGGGCGAGCAGGTGCACCCCAGCACAAGCTGTACAACTCCAGCTGTATGGACCCCCTAGCTCCCAGCAGCTGCCTGGTGACGGAATGGGGTGAGTGGGATGACTGCAGCGCCACCTGTGGGATGGGCATGAAGAAGCGGCACCGTATGGTCAAGATGAGCCCTGCCGATGGCTCCATGTGCAAGGCTGAGACATCGCAGGCGGAGAAATGCATGATGCCTGAGTGCCGTGAGTGGGTATGGGGAGGGCTTTGGGCAGGGAACCTCAAACGGACAACAGACACCCAAGTGTGCCCCTACTAGGTGGATGAATAGGGGCCAAGAGAAAGCGGGCTCTAGTCTTGTAGGACACTGTCAGGAGCCAGAGGAACCACAGGTGTGACGGATATCCTATCAACTAGACCCAGACAGACAAGCTCCTTGGGGGTGTTCTAAGCACACTGGTGGCTTCTGGATAGAATTCACCTGCAGCTGTGTTCCCTAGAAGCATTTCCCTTGGGGCAATAGAAAGGAATAGTATATTTAGGTAAGACGTGCTTTGGCCGAGTCCAATCCATTCCTGGTTTGTTTGTTTGTGGGGTTGAGACAGGGTTTCATTGTGAAGCCCTGACTGGCCTGGAACTGGCTATGTAGACCAGGCTTGCCCTGAACTCATAGAAAGCCCCCCTGCTCTGCCTCCCAAGTGCTGAGATTAAAAGTGTGCACCACGATGCCCAGCACATTCTTGTTTTATGATGGCCATGTTAGGCGTCGTAAGGTACAACTGTGCCCACTCTATATGCAAATGCTTATGAGTGCACATGTGCACACAAACACACACACACACACACACACACACACACACACACACACACACAGTCTAAGGATTTCAGTTCAGACAAGCAATACTGCAGCACTGAGCCAATTCCTGTCTGGGGCATCAAGTGAGGAGTGTTCTTAGTGAGGCCTTATTAAATCTGTACTAACTATAGATTTAATTAAATTTAGTGACTCCATTAACTCAGTGATTTCTCTGTTGAGAACTTGTGCTCTACTTCACCTGGTATAAGGTCATGACCACCAGCTGGGCCGCAGGAGATACAGGAAGAGTAATAAGCACCATAGGCTGAGAGCCACTTCCTGTCCAGGCTGTTCACTCTGAACCTAGAGTCCAGTTCCATTCTATTCCAGTGGCCAGTGCCGGTGGGGGTTTTATAGTGTCAAGATCAAAGACAACACAGGTGCCTGTTCTCAGTGCCAAACTTGGCTTTTGACCTAGATACCATCCCATGCTTGCTGTCTCCCTGGTCTGAGTGGAGTGACTGTAGCGTAACCTGTGGGAAGGGCATGCGGACCCGCCAGCGGATGCTCAAGTCTCTGGCAGAGCTGGGTGACTGTAACGAGGAACTGGAGCAGGTGGAGAAGTGCATGCTGCCAGAATGCCGTAAGTCCCGGGTCCTGGAAGCCCATCCCTTACCTCCTCCAAAGTTCCTTGGTCCAGTGAGCCCCCAACCAGCTTTGTGCTAATAGTGCCAGTCAGGCTTAGTCGATACATCACTTTGAGGACCGGGATTTGGGTCCCAGAACCCACATAAAAGCCCAGCCAGAAAAGCTGGAATCAGTGCTCTGTAGGTCCAGCAAGAGACCCTCTCTCAGTAAATACAACAGAAAACAATGGAGGAAACACCAGAAACCATCTTTAGGCTTAGACATGCCTGTGCAGACAGATACATATTCCAAAGGACATAGACTGTAAAGATCCTCTAGTGTGACGAGTTTGTCCGGGAGGAAGAGTGGTGTTTGGATCTGTGTTGGCAGAAACTCTTCAATCTCACTGTTGTCTACAAAGCACACAAACACTACGTGACTTGAAAACTAACTGGGAGACTGATACTAAATAGTAGCACAAGTTCATCACCCTCAGTCCTTTCCCTGCCCACCCCACTTACAGGCTTGTCTGACCCATGAACTTTCTGAACCTTCCGATTCTATCCCTGCACCATGTGGTCATTTTATTTACTCCTAACTAGAGGCTGGCATTCAGTCAATTACTCCAGAAGGCTGGTAAGAAGAAGGAAGAAGAAAAAGTCAGGTTCTCAAAAACATCTGCCCACATCTCCCTCTGAAATCTGTAGTCAACAGCCGATATGGCTTATCCTTATCCCTCAATTTCCCAGTCCATATAGCAACAAAACACTTTCTAAGCTCCTCTGACGATTAAAGCCGGCTACTGGCACCAAGTGTGAGCAGGTGCAGACCTGCATCAGAACTCAGCAGCCTCGGGCTTTACTGCCCATACTTAGCACACAGCTACCTCAACGACTGGGCTCTAGAGCCTTCACCGCATGGTGACAGTCACCAATTCAAACAAGTCTTTCTGTTCTCAGGGGCCATTAAAGGGGACCAGGAAATGAACATCTGCAGGGCGCTGTCAGGAGCAAATAGCTCATTTAATCCTCATAGCCTAATTTAAAAGAACTACAATTATCCCCATTTGGCAGACAAGCTCCCTCAGGGAAAGAGGCCGGAAAACACTTTCTGAAAGAGTGTGTTATCATTTGCCACCTCGGACACATCCTGAAAAATCAGACCAAAATGCTGTTTCCCCTCACACTGAGAAGTGCTTGTTTAGTAAGAAGGCGAGCTCTTTTATTATGATAAGCCATAAAACACCTCTTGCTCTTGATCCTTTGTAAGATTTCTTCTCCTGGGCTCCTGTGTTTTACACAGACCACCATATGCAAGTGCAGATGAGGTGTAGAATAAGAAAAGCCACATGGGCCTGAGAAAGGCCTAAGTATGTATGGCTCCACGCAGGCAAGCTTCCTGCAACCGTGTTCTCTCAAAGGCTTTGAAGAGAAACCATTCACTGAAGACCACTATGGTTTCTCTGAGGAAATCGAGGTTCCTTGAGACTGTGGGGGCTGGTCAGTTCCACTAGTATAGTATGACTATTCCAGGAAGTCGCAGGGCAAAGCATGAGTCTATGAAAACACCTTCACCCTAAGTCATGGCCTAGCACCGACCTTGCCCCTACTACTTATTGACTATATGCTCTAGATAATGCCACTGCTGCTAGAAACCAGTTTCTCCTGGTTGGCAGCACAGTTGAGACAGTCAAAGGGGTATACTTGACTATTTTGTTTCACACCTGTCTGTGTCTCGCCAGCCATTGACTGTGAACTCAGTGAGTGGTCCCAGTGGTCTGAATGTAACAAGTCATGCGGGAAAGGCCATATGATTCGAACCCGAACAATCCAAATGGAACCTCAGTTTGGAGGTGTACCCTGCCCAGAGACTGTGCAACGCAAGAAGTGCCGTGCCCGGAAATGCCTTCGCAACCCGTCGGTCCAGAAGCTGCGCTGGAGGGAGGCCCGAGAGAGCAGGCGCAGTGAGCAGCTGAGAGAGGAGTCGGAGGGAGAGCAGTTCCCAGGTACAGTTAGTTCCCCGAGGACCAGGATGGGTGGGGCTGCTCTGGGCTCCAAGAAAGAGGGGCACTTCTCGGATTATCCAGACCAAATTTTGATTCCAAATACTAAGAAAGCAAAATTTAAACAGGAGAGATTGGGTGAATATTTGTAGCAAATTTATATATATATTATATATATAATTATATATATATAATTAGCTGTCAAAATAGATTTTCAAGCAAAGAGCCTCTAGCAAGTGTACACAGTTCTTTCTTCACACTTGTAAAACACCGTGTTCACAATCAGCTTGACTAACAACCCCCATTTGCTCCTGTAAAAAGGGCAAATGACAGCACAGATGTATGAGAGCCTGGTTGTTTTTGGACACCTTGACTCCTCAATCAAACCATCCCTCCTTTTAGTGCAGGGCAAGACTGCCCTGGCCTGTGGCGTCCCAGTTTAATGTTAACCACAAAGCTTAGCATTTGGATTTCTTTCTTCACATTAACATGGACCCAGGCTGCCACATAAACGGTCAATACTCCAACAGAACACTGAACCGAGTACAGAGGGAGCCAGAGAAATGAGCACAGCACAAACTGAAGTTCCAGGAAATGGCAGAGCAGAGAAAGCTAGACCAAGTCTTAAGGAGCTTTCAGGAGCTTGCCATATAAGAAGCATTCATGCAGATAAAAAAAATAATAAATGGGAAATATAAACCCATTCTTTAAAATCATCATCACCCCTGTTCTAGAGAGATGCCTTCTCTTCCAGAGGACCCAGGAACAATTCCTAGCACCCACATGATGGCTCACAACATTCTGTAACTCCAGTCCCAGGGGATCAGATGCTCTCTGGCCTCCACAGGCATTTGTGTGCATATGGTGTATAGACAGGCAAAACATAAACACACACACACACACACACACAATAAAGAAAAATGAAAAAAATAGTAATAACCCCTATATGCAATGGAACTGCTGAATGAGCTGGTCCAAACCAAGAAAGCCAAATGACTGACAGACCAACAGAATGAGTTAAGACAACCCATGGCTAAGTCCTGGGCACAGACCATTAAGTGCTCTTTGAAAATTCCCTGGAGGCAAAGAAGGCAGCCATATAAAAACATCAGAGCCCAGTGACTCTTTCTTAACACTGCCCATCTTACTGTGGCACTTGCCCACACTTGGGAAACAGAGGCCAGCCTGGTCTACAGAGCTAGTTCTAGCACAGTAAAGGCTACACAAAGAAATTGTCTCCACAAACAAACAAACAAACAAAAGGCGGGGCAGCTCATCCTCCAGTGTAGAGATGGGCTAAATTGACGGGTCCTTTCCTTAAGGAATGTTCCTATACCGAGCTGTCTGTGGCAGGCCATCAGTCCCTACCAGTTAAAGGCAGCTGTATGCTCAGCAGCTTCTCCAGGAAACCTGGCTGTGGTATGGTAAACAGGTACCGAATACATACATAGTCATGAGCATGCTGTGTTCAAAGGAGAGATATATGGAGTGCTACTGATGTGTGCGAACAAGAGACCTCATCTCTGGAGGTCAAGGAAGGCATGTTCATGTTCCATAGGAAGAAGAAAAGAACAGTTGGTTTTACTCGGTATTGGTTAGGCTGCAGGAGGCTCGGGCAGGAGGCTCATGAGCAGTTCAGTGCTCCTGGCTGGTCCCCACTTACACGGCAGTGCTTTAAGCAAATCTTTTTGTTTTTGTTTTGTTTTTTGTTTTGTTTTTTTTTTTTCAAGACAGGGTTTCTCTGTGAAACAGTCCCGGCTGTCCTGGAACTCAACTCTGTAGACCAGGCTAGCCTCAAATTTACAGAGACCCGCTTGCCTCTGCCTTCCAATTGCTAAGATTAAAGTTGTGTGCCACCACCGCCAGCTGAGCAAACCTTTTAACATGATCCTGCAGCTCAGACACAAGCCGCCTTAGCTTCACTCTTCTGGGATTTAGCTCTGTTGGACCCATTCTCATTTGTGTAGCCACAATCAAGTGAGGCCCCAGCCTCCCCTGCTTTTCTGGGGCCTCTTTCCACAGGGTCCCTCGAGTGAGGTCAGCCAGATATGCTCATACCTATATTTTTTTCAGGCACGGTTTTTGCTCACATCCTATTACCCAAAGCAAATCAAGCGTAGGTTCACGGGATGAGGAAACAGACTCTGCCCTTCAACAGGAAGAAATCCAGTGCACTGATGGTCATAAGTTTTGCAACCCACCACATATGAGCAAGCAATCCCTAATACAAGCAGTAGGCATTAATTAATTCAATCACTCATTCCATAGAGAAGCACCGAGGGGTAGACAACTCATTAGACAGTCTTGCTAGAAGTCACCTGCTGGCCTAACCAGGCATTCTCATACTTTCAGGCTGTCGGATGCGCCCGTGGACAGCCTGGTCAGAATGCACCAAACTGTGCGGAGGTGGAATTCAGGAGCGCTACATGACTGTGAAGAAGAGGTTCAAAAGCTCCCAGTTTACCAGCTGCAAAGACAAGAAGGAGATCAGAGCGTGTAACGTGCACCCTTGTTAGCAGGGGTACAACCCCCCCGGGGCTGCATTCCAGAGTTCAGTCACCAATAAGGTTGGGTGGTTTGTTTGCTTGTTTACGATGATTTAAATTGTGTCCACTAGTTTTCATTTTTATGGTGTGGTTTGCCCAGTAGTCTTATGGATGCCAAGGGACATCCTGTCTGAATACTTCTTGGTGGGTGTAGGCCAAGTGGGGCACCCTTGTCCTCTTCCTATGCTGCTGTGAGTAGTATTGGTTCACCTTGTACTAAACTTAAGTGTGTCCCTCTGGAGCATCCCCCTGGTCAAGCAGGACAGAGACCCTGGCTACATCCACAGGAGAAGCAATCATGTGCTCAGGGTGCCAGGATGCAGCATGCAAGGAGACACACATCAGATGCAAAGGACGGGTTCCCCTTTCTCACCTTTGGCCTGCTCACTCTTGCAGAAAGCTCTTCACCTTTTCACTTAGCACAACTCCAGGTATCTTGGTAAGTCTCCTCGGTCATGAGCTCTTCAGGCCCTTGAGGAGAAGCACTAAGGTAGGGTGGCTTTTATTCTACAAACCTGATACTGGTTTGTGATGCCACAAGAGCAGCAAGTGACAATGGCTGCTTTATTTAACTGTAAGCGGTGATACAGGAAATTAAGCATAAACTACACTTCCCTTGGGTTTTGACTGCTGGTGCCGTAACTGTCCTAGGGTGACAGGGCACGACTCTTCAAGAATCAAGAGGTTCTTCTTTGAACCAGTGAAGACCGCAAAATGGGTACTAGTCCCAAATGTGACTTAAAATCTTCATACAGATCCAGACCTTTTAGGTTTCCCAAACTTTCTTAGAGTTAAGCATTTTAGCTCTGAGAACTACCTGCTATGTCAGCCAGAAAGCCTCATGTCAACTCCTCAACAAAAATACTATCTTCCCTACTTAAGAGTTTTTAAAGTCGTGATAGTTTATAGTTAGAGAAGAGAGACAACCTATTCCCATGACTAGGAAACAAACCTAGGAGGGTTATTCAATCATGCCTGTGCCTGACTTCTGGACCGGGGCCCTGGTCCCCGTGGACAGTCCAAAGGAAGGCCAGGGGTTTCCACTGACTTCCAAGTCATCAGCAGCACACTGAATCCATGGAGTCTAACGACCAACAGAGTAAAGGGACGTTTGTCTCTGTTGTGAGCTCATCAGCAGGTTTTGCTCGTGCATCTGTTCAAACTATCATCACATTCTTTTGCAAGTCTGTGTTTATTACCGCTTCATCCAAATACACTGTGGGCAAGATGCACACGGTGCTTTGATTATACTACTTTAAGAATCTGCATTAAACACAGGATTATTTCCGGCCACATCTACGTACAACCCCTGAATATGTATTTTCCTTAACACAAGAGAGCCTGTTCAATAAAAAACAGAACAAACCTTACTGGGTCTGTCTTTGCTTTTAGACACTAAGAGGTGGGAGGGTTGAGTGTTTTTCAGTTGTTACCCGGTTCATTTTCAGGGAAAGACGGGGCATCTGTCCCCTCCAGACGGGCCACCGACATCACACCCCACAGCCATCTGAAGCTTGGATTATTTCCAACATTATTTTTAGATTTTTTAATGGATTGCTTTCTCCTTCAAAAGAGTAGAATACAAAGAAATGAGAGGCTTAAATTTCCGCTTGAGACCCCCAAATTGCCCCTCCAAAACAAAAATGTCCTGATAAAGAATCTGCCCTGCCGGGGGTGGGGATTTAGCTCAGTGGTAGAGCACTTGCCTAGCAGGTGCAAGGCCCTGGGTTCGGTCCTCAGCTCTGGGGGAAAAAAAAAAATCTGCCCTGCCTACTTCTGCAACATCCTCCAAGTGATCTGAATGTAAACTTAATCTCAACCCATGAAAATCAAAGTTCCTTCAGATGGTGGCAGGCTTCGCTAGCATCTCCTGTTCATATCTGATCCCAGTTGGGGATAAGTTTAATCCTGATTTGGAAGACTTTTTAAAAACCAGAAAACAGGCTAATGGCCATGAAAAGAATGAGAAACATGCTATTGTCATTCGCTCTATTGCTTTGTTGTCATGGGGAATTTGTGGTGTCAAATCTCTTTCTTACCAAGGTTTTGTGTTAGGGAGCTGTCCTTTTCTCTGGCTAACCAATCATTTTGGAAGTAAGATTTTTTTTTTTTTTTTAACTACAGATGC
Organism: Onychomys torridus; assembly: GCF_903995425.1. Lineage (NCBI taxonomy): Eukaryota > Metazoa > Chordata > Mammalia > Rodentia > Cricetidae > Onychomys > Onychomys torridus. Next base: position 92,121,705 of record NC_050443.1, read on the forward strand.
AATCTGTTTGGAATTCTGTTTGGGCTAATAAAAGAGAACCCACACTGTAAGAAGTTCAGAGCTCTATTTTCCAATCAGACACTGGGTCAATCTCCTATCACTGTGCCAATGTGTTTTGCTGTTGTTGTTTGTTTTTTGTTGTTTCTGTTGGTTTTTTTTTGAGTGTGTGTGTGTGTGTGTGTGTGTGTGTGTGTGTGCGCGCGCGAGGTTCCACCTGCCGCTGCCTCCCTAACAACATGCGCCTGCGCCGCCGCCGCCACCACCTGGCTTGCCAATGGGTCTTACCTGAGGGAAATCTGCGGCAGCAAATGAGACTAAATAAACCCTGGGCTCCTTCAGCCCAGAAGTGAAAACCGTACAAAGAACCCACGCAGTGGGTGCTTTCATTTGAGCTGTCTCCTGCACATGCGTTCAGCACACTCAAGGCTGCCAGCAGCAGGAAAGAGCACACATCCCTGCAGGCCTTCCACACTCTGGAACCCATCACAACCGATCCACAGCCACTGCATGGCTGATGCGTCCAGACCTAAACATTCTCTCTGTCAAATTACCTCTGTGTCCTGCTTTCATTAAGCCTCCATGTTTCAAACAACAGAAAGTGAAAACAAAATCTTGGGTCCCATAGGGTGGAAGCTGTATTCCCAATACTAGAGAGGCCGTTCCAAGGCAGCAAAGCCTACCTCAAAGTATCTTGTTAAATTCAGAAAACTCAGAGTCACATGGGCCTCAGCAGACCATTTCATGACAGTCTGACCTGGAGTTTTCAAAGCCCAGCTTTAGAAATTCTTGTTACATAGAGTTAAACTACAAAGACGTATAATATTTACACCCTTGAGAAACGCATACTATTATCCAAACAAGACTAAACCATAAATGTTTAATTTCTACTTAAAACTCAGAACCAAGGAAGACAGCCAATTCTACGCGTTGCTATTTGGAACTGATGATTTCAACACCCCTATTCTTCTTGTTCTTCATACTGCCCAAAGTAGACAGAAGAAAAATAAATCCCCTTTGAAAATGATTGAAATTCAGTAACAAATTATAAATAGCAACTACATGTTAATTAGCACAGGGTTAATTCTTCCATTTAAATCCCGTGAAACTGAAAGCAGATCTATAGTAAAATGTCACATTTAAATGATGGCGCCTGCTTTCAAACAGTGTATGTATCCTAGGACAGAAGGGCAAAGGCTGTAAAGGTGAAGCCCAGGGAATCTGGGTTCGAGCCACAGCCACCTCTGAGCATCTGTGACCGTCATTTCTGCTGTTCTGGTCTCAGGACCCGCCTGCTCTTCCCACACTAAAGAGGTCTTCGTTCTCATCTTCGTAGTTAAACTAATTCTCACCCAGAGAACAGGTCTCAGAATAACCATACTCCACCTGCTCCTCACTGCTTCGTAAACCACTAAGTGCCCACCTTTTTGCTGAATCTGACGAGAGCTGCATTTTGGTCACCTATAATCAAAAATGTCACGACAAATAAAATTTACATGCATAATTTCTAACAGTTATCATCAGAGTGCTATGCAATTTCAGGCCGTTTCACTTAACATTCATGGTGTCTTCACATAAGATGGCATTCATTAACATCTCACAGTGCTCAAAATAGCCCTCTCTCTAGCATACTGATTAGTAACAGGCTCATACTTTAAGCCATTACATACTCAGACAAGTTTCCTTTACCTCAAGTAATTTTTAAGTATTAAAAGAAAGAAGAGTGGGGGCTCAGTGGGTAAGGGCACACACTACCAAAACTGATGACCTGATAATCCTCAGAACCTACATGGTAGAAGAGACCCAGCCCACACAAGCAAGTTGTCCTCTGACCTACACATCCTGCTGAATGAGCCTAACCTGGAATAATCAGCCTAGCTAGGACGTCAGAAGGGTCACTTGGAAACACCATCTCCAGCTGCCCGTGCACTCTTCGGTGTGGCTTAAAGCAGGACCTGCACTTTATAATCACATTCACAAAGGAGATGCAAAACCGGAAACCGTGTGCTCAGAAACCTTTACAGTGACTGGACACTGCCCAGATAGCCAAGAGGATGGTTATTTTCCTAGTTCATTGCATTGCACTTAGCAAAAATGTCAGTCCACAACACTGGGGGCGGCTAAGATGTTTTAAACTGGGCTTAAACAGCCCGAGAAGCACTGAACTGCGATTCTCAGCCACAGAGGTCACCCCTCGTCCCCCTGTCCTTTTCCCTTTCCACCACACTCACTCTCCAGGGCCTTCCAAGGTAAATCACTGTGGCCTTGAACTTGGATCTCATGATTCTCCTGCCCCAGCCTCCGAGTGCTTGAATAACCAGCCTGCTCCAGCCTATATGGCCAAACTGTAGACTTCTAACTCTCTCAGATACTAAGTATGCAGACTTTAACATCTATTTGGGGGTTTGCATTCCTACTTTTCTCAACTGACTACTTTGCACTGACTGGCTCTTAGCACTCAGCTTGTTGGTTTGTTTTTACAGACAGGGTTTCTCTATGTAGCCCAGGCGGTCCTGGAACCAGCTCTGTAGACCAGGCTGGCCTCAAACTCAGAGATCTGCCTGCCTCTGCCTCCTGAGTACTGGGATTCAAGGTATGAGCCACCATCACCTAGCCTTATGGCTTACTCACTAACAAAACATCTGCCCAAGATCCAGCTTTGTCAAAGAACTTCCCCAACTGTAGATGAATTTCTAAACAGTCTTATTAAATAAAAAAGATGGAGCCAGATATAGGGGTTAAAACCTGAGAGAGATCAAAGGAATAGGAACAGCCACAGCTAACCTCACCTCACTAACTCTGCAGCTTCCAAAGAGCGAGCTACTTCCTGTCCACCCACGCCTATATGCCTCGCTGTTCTGCCATCTGATTTGCTCTGTCCAGCTACATCACTTCCTCTTCCTGCCCAGCTCTGCCACTTCCTATCTGTCTGTACAGACCTCCAGAACTTCATGGTTAGCCAGTGTTGGAATTTAAGGTGTGTGGCACCATGCCTGGCTGTTTCCAGTGTGGCCTTGAACTCACAGAGATCCAGACAGATCCCAGCCTGCCAAGTGATACGATTAAAGGTGTGTGTTACCATTGCCTGACTTCTTTGTTTACTTGTAATGGCTGTTTCTCTTAGTTGTTTGCTGGCTCTTAATTTTTCTCCCAGTTGTACGTTTTCCCCTCAAATTGTACCCCTCACTCAACAGTAAATATTAGCCAGTTTGCCTACCTCTTCCATCACTAATTTAATTAGTCTCAGCCCCTCTTTCAGCTCCAATCCTTACCCCAACTTCCTGACTACCTTATATGAGTGCTATACATTTCCATCACTACAGCCCCTGTGCTCCTTAATTATGGCACCATCACTGTTCTGTACAACAAAGTTCAAGGTTTAAGAGTCTCACACATTTCCCAGAGACACCTCTAATGTCCAGTCCCCCTTCACCCATGTTACTTCATCACCACCTCTGGAAACATTCATTTATCAAATGACTTTTCCATGCACAGCAGGCAACATAGGTGACCCATGTTCTATCCTCACAGTGCCTATGATACTAGGATGGGATAATCATTTATCACCCCCCTCCGCCATTTATATGACACTGGATTAGATCCCAGTGTCTTCAGTTCAGAATCCCTGGCAGGCTCTATTTACAGAAGGACCATCCATTTAAATGGCCCTGAAAACCCAACCTAGTCTAACTGCCGTATCTGTCCCGATGCACTTATTCTCTCCAGCCAGGGCTGCACCACTCTCTCCCCAGTAGACCTACCTCCTCCCTTTTCTCCTCTGTTCCCCATCTCAAATCCTACCGATCTTCCTAGCTCCAACAAACTACTATCCATTCAGATTTTCTTGGACATTTCTTGGACAAACACACACTCTCCCTTCACTGGGCCTGACAGTGTCTTTGAAGGCTTCTCATACTTTGCTTTAAGAGACAGAGCCCCAGTATTTGTTTGGGTCACTCTCAATCTTCCTCCATAGGACTCCAACTAACCCGGGGAAGGACCATGTCCACACCCATGCATCTTCCAGGAATACCTCCTAACCTCTACTAGAGTCCTGCACTTTGAAAACAATCTATTTGGCCATCATCTCCTTCTACATACTTGCCTGTTACCTGTTCAGTGAAGAAGAAGTGAATCCAGATAAGTCAAGTGTTGTCAAGTTGCAGGAGAAGCAGGCTAGTCCTCAGTTGCCACAACCCTGAGACATCATCACACTTTCACAAAGGCAACGGATAAAGTGATCAACTGGCACTATGAAACTCTGAAGCTGCAAATGTAGCAAGGTGTCAAAGTGACAGGCACCAAGGACAGTGCAATGTCCGCCTCTGAAATATGTAGACATCAGAGCTGGCAATATAGGAAGAAAACCCCTAGGTCACAATTTCTTTACAGTCCTCTCAGAAAATTCTGTTTGAAATCCTAAATAAAAAAAGAGGCACAAGAGAGTGTGAAGTTGGAGAAGAAACCTCAAATGTTACAGGGAAGGGCTTGGCAAACCACAACCCTCAAGTAAACTCCACCCCATCATCTGTTGTCATGGGGAATAGTCTCTGCACATCTGAAGGGAAACAAATGCAGAGTGAGATTAGTATCCCGTATGACAAGGGCATGAAGCACCAGGCACATTCAGTTACCTTCTTACATGCTATTTGTATCTGATTCTGTGGAAGATCTATATAGTCTAGGTAGCTGGGGCAAAGACCATATGGCCTGCAGAGTCTAAGATGATGTTTAGTATACGGCCCTATATTAAGAAAGTTGCCAGGGCTGGAGAGATGGCTCAGTGGTTAAGAGCACTGACCATTCTTCCAGAAGACCTGGGTTCAAGTTCCAGCAACCACATGGCAGCTTACAACTGTCTGTAACTCAAGATCTGACATCCTCAGATAGTCATACATGCAGCAAAACACCAATGCAAATAAAATAAAATAAAAAGAAAGTTGCCAACTCCCAGCTAGAGAAACTAAAATGGCCAAGAGACACAGACTATTCATGTCTTAAGACAGACAGCTCTTTGTAATGAACCAGCGTTAATCCGAAACTGAACCGTAGGGTGTGTGTGTGTGTGTGTGTGTGTGTGTGTGTGTGTGTGTGTGTGTGTTATGCATAAGCCTAAAGTCCCAGCTACTCATGAGGCAGAAGCAGGGGGTAACTTGAACCCAGAACAAAGCCAGCCTAGGCAAGACAGCCAGGCCCTGTCTCCAAACACAAAGGTGTAGGAGAGACTAAATACATACAATAGTAGCTCGTGGACACTGAACATAGAGTGAGTCTTTGGCTCCCTGGCTTCTAGCCTAAAGACCATCTCTGATTACAGAAGGCCCAGGGAATCCCAGGCAGAACACAAACGTTTCCTTGAACTGGGACAACAGACACTGGAGCCCAAGGAAACTTTGAAGCAGCTTGAAGTTGCTGTAGAATGTTCTAGAGTGTTTTTAAAAAGACTATATGGGGGGGGGACCCCAAACTATGCACAGGGTGAAAGAGTCCTTGCAAAAATATTAAGTGTATATATGGGTCACTGGACCTCAGTCAAGGAGGGAACTGAGAGCTGTGGAAAGCCTACTTCCATGTAGTTCATGAAGGGCTAGGAATTGCCTAAGTTCCCACACGCCAAGCTAGAGAGTGCTTACACTCAGGGCATTCAGTAGTGGACTACTCTACCCCTAGGAAAAAGCTACTTCAGACTGCAGTAAGTTTTACAAGAAGACCCAGAAGGTTCAAACTGAAGAGCAATATACACAAACTGGTTACCAGAACAAAGCTAAATACCTTCAAATGAAGAAGCTGTGACCAGACCAACACCCAACAACATAAAATATGCAACGTCCATCATCCAAGCCAAAGTTGAATGTGTGAAAAGTCAGGATCATAACTAAATAAAAATCACACACCAGAAACAAATAAAACTGCATACAGAGATGTGGGATCAACAGAATATCAGAGTGCTACCCTAACCATATTCAAATACTCAAATCAAGCTTTCCCAAGCAGAGTTCTGCAAGAGAAGTCAGCCCTGTGGAGCTCTCTGAGGGATTATTTCCCAATACACCTTGCCATTCTAGATGCACAGTGAGAAGTTAAGTTGTAACACAACAGGCACCAGGACTCAGCTCTCAGAGAAAGGGTAAGAAGGGCTGAGGAAAGTATGGACACAATGAGTAGTGAAACTGGATATATAGAGACATTTTAAAATGCTGGGCATGGTGGGGTGGCATACACCTGTACTTCCAGCACACGGGAGACAAAAACACCTCCCATGATTGCTACAAATTCAAGGCCAAGCTGATCTACATAGTGAATTAGAGGCCGGCCAGAGCTACACAGAGAGATAACTCCAGAGAAGAAGGGGATGGAAGGAAACAGGAGAGGGAAGGGGGAGAAGAGGAGGGGAGAAGAGGAAGGGAGGGAAGGAAGGGAAGGAAGGGAAGTGGGGGAAGGGAAACAGGGAGGATCAAAAAGAGCCAGGAGTGGAATGCACACCTTACAACCCCAATGCTCACACTCAAGCAGGAAATCCTGGGCTCAAGGTCAGCTTGACCTACATAGTTTCAGATCAACCTGGTCTGAAGTAAGACCTTATAAAAATTCTAGAAAGCAAAACACAGCCTGCGAGAAAATGCATTCAGCAGGATTACCAGGAGAGCAAACGCATGCAGAAATAAGCTTGGAGAAGCTGAAGATGCAGCCATGAAAATACACAACATGGAGTAGAGAGTGAGGAACTCCCCCAAGAAACCCGGATATTACAGGCTAGCTCTTAGTATCTAGTCACCTATCACAACCAGGAAACGTCCCCACCAAGGATATGCACGGTTCTAGTGAGGCATCAGAGACAAAGACAAACTCACTAGCTTCCCGGGCAGTAGTTTTACCAGAAAATTGAACAATAAGTCTACATATGTAATCACAAAACAATAAATTAGGTGATTTTGTTTGTGTTTAAATATAAACATCTGGTCCTCTTTGTCAAAGTTATTTTAGAAGTCATCCTTGGGGGGGGTCTATGTGAATTAGTCACCTTCCTCTCCCCTACAGCTGGGGATTCTCTGTTAAGAATACCTCAGAGAAAAAGGTACAAACCACTGACCTCAAGAAAACACCAGAACAGTAAGCTCACCTGAGAACTCCCCTAAGATGCCATGTACACAGGGCAGGGCTACTCAAGTCAGTCCTGTATTCCTCACAGAAGCCCTGGCATGGAAAAAGGAGCCGTCAAGCACTGTCTGGTGATAACAGATCAACTTTAATTCTAGCACCTGAAGCTATACAAGGGTCCACTTTATAAACTTCATGGGACTGTTGTACACATTCAATAAAGTGACCACTGTGCAATACCACTGAGAGTCGCAATACCGGGCACACACTTTGAATTGCTTAAACACAATCCACAGAGTTAAAAACAAAATCAGAAGCCATCCACAGTTACACTAATTGTCAAGTAGAGGTTGTACACGAATACTTGATATAACAAGTCAATTATCTAGCAGGGACATTGAACTCGACCTCACAGTCTCATCCTGTTGTGTTCTGTCGGGAAGTTTTTCTGATTGTTGGCCACCTGTGGATTTAACAAGGACCAAGAGTTTCCACTTTTTCTTTGTCAGTTAACAGTGAACAGTGAGAATTAAATACTCATCTTTACATATACACAAGGTATGCTGTGAAAGCATATTCGCTTACAAACATATAAAAATACTTGTTAACTAGTTTGATAAGAAAATAACGTATAAAAGTATATAGCAAAAAACATTAATCATCTCTGACTCTGGAAAGATCAATTCCATATTTTATATTACATCAAACAAAAACGGTTTTAGTTTGTTTGGGTTTTTGTTTTTGTTTTTGTTTTTAAATCCCATAACCAGGAATATTTAAAAAGGAAGACAGACAGGAACCACCACTCTTACCCTTACCACGGCTAGGAAAAGAAATCAAGTTCATTGAAACACCTAAGTGCAGAACAAGGCCAAACATTTGGCCACAGAGAATATTGTCATCTTGAAGGAGGCATAATAACAAAGGCTTGATCAGCAGTTTTTAATCCATAAATACAACAGGCATTTTGGTATTCTGGCCACTGGAAAACAAAAGCCGTAGCATCAGAAAAGGTCTGAGATGTCTCACTTTTGTAGATTCCATTCAGTGTATTTAAGGTTAATGAAAGTTGACATCAAAAGTTTTAAAGATAGGCAAAAATTCACATTAAAAAAAAAAAACCCTCCCTATGTTTCTATTTAGAGTAACAGTAGGCAACATGATTCCAGAAGTTAAAAATTACTTCACAACCTATGACTTCAGCTTAGCAAACAGCTTAGGTTCCAAACTTGGTTCATCCCTATTAAAATGTAAGCCCTTAAAGAATGCATCTGTGTGTGTAGCCGTGTGTTTTAAAGGAATCAGATCATATCTGAAGTAGCCTTAGTGTTTCCTTTACAGTGGTCTGGGAAAGACCGTTCCATTAGCTTCGCAGAAAGGGTTAGCCAGCTTCTTGGTGTAAGGCTAACACGGTGATCATCAGTCTAAGGCTACATAGGTACCAGCATGATGTAAACGGTAACAGAGATGAGGGCTTCCCTGGCAGTTGTCAGCTAAAACTCATGGAACTCTTAGGAAATGATACAATGGCAGCCTTTCTTGTCTTTTTCCTTCCGGGTTGGTTCTGGTGAGGGAGGGCATTCTTGCTCTTGAAATTTCCTGTAGGACAGAGAGATGTGAATAGTATCGCCATTAGTAATCTCCCAGCACAAACGCAGGTTATTTCTGGGCCTGCTGCACTGAAATGCACACACTTCCACTAGGGGTGAGAGCAAACCCTTGAAAGGAAACTAGGGTACATGTGCTCAGAGGAGGGGGTCAAACTTGAGGGTGGAGCCGTTTGCCAAGCAGGGGGAGGTCCTCACATGAGAATAAACAGAGGTGTCCAAGCTACTTCCCTGGGTGAATCCTGAATCAGAGGCCTGTGTGTGTGTTCTCTTCCTAAGCTGAAGTTCCTGGACTCAAAGGTACGCTGAAGCAATAGTCATGCACCACAGAGGACGATGGAAAAGTACCTTCCAGTGCTAGACACACTGGCTGGCTTCCCAGACTCTTTGGTTTTTAGATGGGAATAATAAAAACCTACCTCTTCACAACTGTTATGAGGACTTAAGACTACAAAAAATCCTCATGCCTGGGTGATTGACAGGTGAGATTCTAGGATTCTTGAGAGTCAAAAGGAAAGACGGGTATTTGACTAAGGTAGTAATTATTTTAAAGAAGGAACTGCTTTATCAGGTAACACTAAAATGAAGTGGGATGAGGAGGGCTGGGTAGCAAAACCCTCCAGGTTAACACTGCTAAGCTACAGTACAGTGGCACCCAGTCCATTCACACTGCCGAGTGACTGTAACTGCTGTCTACTTCTGCAAAGCTGAAACTCAGAAACTAAGCCTGCAGCCTCTTTCTTCCCTTCCACACAAGGAAACCACACCTCGGGGGTCAGTTTGCTGAGACTCACAGTGAACAGGGCCCCCTCCATATGCCTGTCAAAGCTATCTAATTAGCAAAGATGGCCAGGAGACAGGAAAGAGAAGATGAGACCGAGCCACAAGGACTCAAAAGCAACTAATCACAAGCAGCTTATTCTGCATGCACAACAGTCCACATCCACCACCTCAAGCAGCTTACAATCCAAGAATACTTCCGAAACCAGAAGCCTCCAAAGCCTCCTACCAAATGCCTCTTCACAGACTGGAATGTTACACATTTATGTCTTACTGGGGGCCAACACCTGAGAGAGGATGGAACCTCGGCTGCCTGCGTTGCTCTTGGCCTAGCAGGGGTTTGGCAGGAACTAGGAATCTGAAATTTGGATTCAATTCCCAGAGCTTAAGAGACAGTGAGAGTAACAGAAACCATTCAGCTCTCTGGGTTGTAGTAAGGATTAAATGTAGTAACGTTGAAAGAATCTCTGTCACTCAGTGTCTGACAGACTTGATTAGAGGCTGTCATCACTACCATCAAAGCATTTACCATTTTCAAAATCCTTACATGTACTTCTACTTCAACTTAAGATAATTAAATGAGATTTTTATGGGTTGCAAGTGCCTAGAATATGCTATATATTTATTTGAAATTTACCCCACAGTGTGCACCAGCCCACTAGGAAGCAATCAATCACTCCTACTTACAATTCTCTCCTCACTACAAACGCTGCATGGTCATCTATTAAAACACACACTTAGCACACAGTTTGCTTACCTTATAACCCGGACAAGTTCATGGAAAGCTTGGTCTACATTCATCCTGATCTTAGCTGACGCCTCCATGTACGTGACCTTGAGCTGCCTCGCTAACTGCTGCCCTTCTTCCTGTGTTACCTGAAATGGATACAGTAGTTGTGTTTAAGGCACAGTATTAGCAACTCTACTGGGCCTGAGCCTGGCTACATGCATATGGTGCTACTACACCTCCTGGAGTCCAGGCTGACTCATCATAAGGAATGGACAGAAACCACAGTGCCACACAATCTGAAGCCCCGCTTTGCACAACTCAGAAGAATGCACCTGTACTAGAAACACACTTGCTCCGCAATATCCATGGGTTCAACCAACTGCAAATCAAAAAACACTTTAGCTGAGCTGGATGTGGTGGCATACTCTTAGAATCCCAGCACTCTTAGAGGTAGAGGAAGGAGCATCAGGAATTCAGGGCCATCCTTGGCTACATAGCAAGTTTGAGACTACCTGACTCATCTCTAGAACAAAATAAAACCAAGCCCTAGGTTGAACAGTAACTGGTGAGCATGTGCATCTTTAATCTGGCCATTAATCCTAAATAATACAGAACAAGGGTTTACACAGCATTTATGCCATATTAGGCATTATAAGCAATACAGAGATGTTTTCAAATATACAAGAAAGTATGCACAGGTTATATGCAAATTCTCTGCTTCTATATAAAAGACTTTCATGCATCTAAAGATTCTGGTGTCTCTGGGGGTACTGGAACCAACCCCTATTGCTACCAAAGGACATCTGCACTAACTCTCAAGGTTTAGTTTATAAATGATACCAGAAGCATTAGATATAACTTTACAGGAAGAAAAAATAAAAAGTATTGTAAAGGTGCCGCCTAACCCTATAAAGGGGCTCAGGAAGAGCCTGCCTGAGGAAGTGGTCTAGGTATTAAATAGAGTCTTTAGCTAAGGGGCGGCAGAATAAAAAAAATAGCCAAGGCAAAAGAAAGAGACGGGGGAGAGGGAGGGGAAGGAGGGGGAGGGAGGGAGCAAGCAGAGGGAGACCTCTGCTGATCATGGGGTCAAGGCACTCCGCCTATGCTGTAAGTTGTAGAATTTTACTAAAAATGTCTTTTATCCAATTAACAAAAGTTCCAACCATTCTGTTTATAAAAGGAATTATCAAGAATGAACGTCAGATATTATCAATTCTTTTTCTACTGAGATGGTGTGATTTTTCCTTTTTGGTTTGTTGACATGATGAATTATGATAGCTCATTTCCACTCCTAAAATAAACTCCGCTGGGCACACTGCCTACTGTTAAATTCCATTTACTAAAATTTTCTTAAGAATTTTCACATGGGGGCTGAAAAGATGGCTCAGAGGTTAAGAGCATTGGCTGCTCTTCCAGAGGACCTGGGTTCAATGCCCAGCAACCACCTGGTGGCTCACAACCATCTTTAATGAGATATGGCGCCCTCTTCTGGTCTGCAGGCATACATGCAGGCAGAACACTATATATATATATATAATAAATAAATCTTTAAAAAAAAAAAAAAGAAAAGAAAAGAAAGAAAAGAATTCTTACATGTATGCTCAGCAGAGAGAATGGACCATAATTTTTCTATCTGTCTGATTTGGGTTTCATTGTAATCCTGGCTTCATATAACAAACTGGAAAGAGTTCTTGCTTCTTCAATGTTCAAGAATAGTTTGATATAACAAGGAATATTCCTTCCTTAAAAGCCAGGCGGTGGTGGCACACACCTTTAATCCCAGCACTCGGGAGGCAGAGGCAATCGGATCTCTGTGAGTTTGAGGAGAGTCTCTGGTCTACGAAGCGAGTTCCAGGACTGCAAGGGCTGTTACACAGAGAAACCGTGTCTCAAAAAAAAAAAAAAAAAAAAAAAAAAAAATATATATATATATATATATATATATATATATATATATATATATATAGTTTAGTGTAATTCACCAGTGACTCCATCTGGGCTCAATGTTTTCTTTGAAAACAAGTGTGACAAATGTATTTGACAGACAGGGAACTATCCAGCCAATCTACTTGGATTCTGAGTAGCTTTGGTGGTTTCTGGGAAGGCAACCATTGTATCTACTTTACTGGATTTATTGATGTCAAGTTCTTTATAGCATTTCTTTATGCTTTACATATTTGTAAGATGTAAAGTGATTGGATGTCTTTCATTCTATATACTGATTTGTGGTCCCCTCCTCTTTCATTGGGGCTCAAATCTAGAGGTTCATATGCATTAAATAAATTCATGGTGGGTGGGTGGGTGGGTGGAAGGATGGATGGATGGATGGATGGATGGATGGATGGATGGATGGATGGATAGATAGATAGATAGATAGACAGACAGTCAGACAGGTAGGTAGGTAGGTAGGTATGTAGGTAGGAAGGAAGGACAGACGGACACGGACAGACAATAGACAAAGACAGACAGACAGATCTGATCTTTCTGGCTGGAGGCTTGACAGTCTGGTCTACCTTACAAAAGCCACTTTCTTCTGTAGTGTCCCATTCCTTTTTTCTTTGTGGCAATGGGCCTTGCACACACCAAGCACACCTTCTTCCACTGAGCCATACTTTCTCAGCTTGACTTCACTCCACACTCTGGTTTTAATTTGCTGTTTTTCTTTTCTAATATACTATTTAGTGGCACAAGCAACTCCTAGAACAGCCCATAAATCCTGACATGCTGTATTTGTGTTTAAGTTGCATCTCATTCAGAATTCTTTGTAGTCTTTTAAATTTTTTCCCTTTAAGTGTTAGAAATATCCTAGTTTCTTGGGAATTTGGACATTTCCTCTGTTATTACTGCCCATATCAATGCCACTGCCACCAGAATGTACGTGTTATCTGACAAGCCTTCCTTCAAATTTGAGGCTTGTTTTACAACCTTATCTTTACAATCTTATCTCAAAATAACGCAAACTCTAAGCCATTGGGTCAAATGTACACTAGGAGTCAGTTAGGACAAGGGGGCTGATGGTCCTGTTTTCTTTCCATTTCTCTCCATGTTAAGTGCAGCTCTGTCTATTTCTCTCTGCAATTCTTTTAACTCTTACTTCAGGAATTCTGAAGCTGTTAAGAGGTGTGTGAATGCCTAGGATCATTAAATCCTCTTGGTGAATTCGTTTCTATCACTGTGAAACAACCCTCTTTATCCCTGGTAATACACTGCCTCTAAAATCTATTTAATTGCTCTCTTTACAGCCACTGTAACGTTGCCTGCACAGCATATCACACCCCATTTTCTATTCTAAGTAGGTTGTGTGTCTGTAAGCTGAAAATGGATGTCTTGCAGGGCCTGGCTTTTTCATCCAGTCTGACCCTTTTGTCTTTCCACTGCGATCCTGAGACCTCCTCTCTTTACCCTTGGTTCTGTGCGTACCTGTTCAGCCTTTTGGGCTAAGAACTCTTTCTATATCGCCCACTCTGCCACTGGCTAATTGACTTCATGACTGTTAGACTACCACAGTGGCTGCTCCAGACTTCAGGCTCTGTGGTGATGTTTTATCTGTATGTTAATAAATAAAGTTCGCCTGGAGATCAGAGGACATAGCCAGCCATAAACAGAAGTCAGGCAGTGGTAGCACATGCCCTTAACCCGGTCACATGTCAGGCAGAGTCTCTGTGTGTTCAAGGACACACTAGGGAACAGAACCAAGCATGGAGACACATGCCTTTAATCCCAGTACCAACCATAGAGACCTGGAGGTCTGTACAGACAGGTGAGGTAGCTGGGCTAAGATAGCCAATGAGAGGGCAGAACAGCAAGGCAATAAAGGTGCAGGTATGGCGCACGCCTTTAATCCCAGTACTTAGAAGGCAGAGCCAGGCAGATCTTTCTGAGTTCGAGGCCAGCCAGGGCTACAGAGTGAGTTCCAGGAAAAGCGCAAAGCTACACAGAGAAACCCTGTCTCGAAAAACAAACAAACAAACAAAAGGTGCAGGTAGACAGGAAGTAGCTCCTGTCTCAAAAACCAAACAAACAAACAAAAGGTACAGATAGACAGGAAGTAGCTCTCGATTGGGAAGCTTCGTGAGCTAAGGTTAGCTGGTGGCTCTCACTATTTCTCTGATCTCTATGGCTTTCACCTCTGTATTTGGCTCTGTGTTTCTTATTTAATAAGACTGTTTAGAAATTCATCTACAAGTCTACGTTTTAATTTGTCATATTGATGTGGTCAAACCAGTTCACACACAGCATGAGACCTGTACAGTGCTGCTCTGCCTTCTTGCTCTTTCTGGGGTTACCAGCTTTTGCCTCACATTATTTTTTGCTTCAAACATTTAATTATGCTTGAAAGAGGTTTAAATAACAACGTCATTTTTATCTACCCACATAATTGCCAGGCCCAGTGATCCTCTGAGTCTCTTGACTCAGACTCCCACTTGTAGTGGATATCTGTTCTATGACCCAAAGCGCAGCTCTAGAGACATAGCAGGTAACTGTTCTACCTACCTGTGACCTTGAAGTACATGTCCCTGGGGCATAGCCTCTCAACCCTCAAGACCTGAGACGTAAGCAGTTCTCTCCCTGGTGGGTTTGGATTCAGGACAGACTGAGACAGCCGGACCTCGTGGGACTGTCCGTCCCAGCATTTCATAACCTGTGACAATTCTGTTCTGTACAGTGAGTTCTTCTCCCCAAGTTAATTCCTTTGCCCTTGAAGCAGATTCCGTGGATTTCTTGAATTAACCCCTTTGGAGTCACTATCTCTCAGCCTGAGATGTCTTCATATTTCTGGTAATTTGGGTCTGGTGGTGCTGAACTCTTACATTTCATATGTTTGGGAGAAATCTTTAAATCAATCTCTTTTTTTTTTTTAAGCTGAAGATTGAACCCAGGGCCTTGTGCTTGCTAGGTGAGCGCTCTACCACTGAGCTAAATCCCCAACCCCAATTTTTTAAAGCATGTATTTGCGCATTATTGACTGCACACTCTAGTGTGAAGGACACCTGAGAAAAGGAACTGATTTGACTCCTAGCTTCAAGGTACAGCAGGGGGGGGGGGGGGGGGTCCACATGACCTCCACAATCAGGAAGCAGAGAGTGATGAATGCTCATTTTCTCATTTTTATGCAGTCCAGGACCCCAGCCCATGGAATGACGCCACCCACATTCACCTTTCAGTTAACTAATGTAGATAATCCCTCACAGGCACACCCCGGGGTTAACCTAGTGTAGATAATTCCTCACAGGGCACTAATTTACAAAGAAAGGAAGGTCTATTTTGAGAAACCAGTCATGGCAAATCCCTTCCTTAAAAAAAAAAAAAAAAAAGGTTCCATGTAGTCACAAATTCTCTTTCTTCCTACAATATTATTCTTTTCTCTCAGGGGGATGAGGGTGGGTGTACGTGTACACAGACACACGCATTTGTTCGTGTGCATGTAGGGGTCAAAGGTCTGTGTTGAGTATCCTCTATGGATGGCATATGGTCCCACACTAAACCAGATCCAGCCTCTTGCTTTGCTCCCTCAGACATACAGCTGAGCTTTCCAACACATACATAACTAACTCAGAAAAGCTACTACTCCAAGCTAACAACTCACATCTTTAGGGTGACAGAGATGTGACTCATCTCCTAAGTTGTTTCTCCTGCTCCTGTTTTTACTTCACTGAAGCTCTATTACATTTCTATGTACATGAACATTTATAATCCCTCAACGCATAAACAGGCAGTGTTACAATACGCTGAATACCTGCAGACAGATGGAAACTATATGCTGCATGCTGGCACTCTTTAGTACAGAGATAACTTTAAAAAACTCACACAGGGCCAGCAAAGTGGCTAAGCAGGTGAAGGCACTTGCTGTGCAAGCCTTGGGATCTGAGTTCAATCCCCAGATCCCAGATAGGATGGAAGGAGAGAACCAACTTCCAAAAAGTTGTCTTCTGATCTCCACAAGGATGCTATATCATGTGAGCCAACATACATTACACAGACACAGACACACACACAGACACAGACACACACACGCACACAATAATAATAATAAATAATAATTTTAAAATACATTTAGGACATGGGTGGGGGCTAATAATGAGATCTGTTGCTTCCAGGGGTCTGCCCTCCTGCTGTTCCTCAACTGCCTCTACCTGCTCTGGAGACATCTACACATTCCACGCTTCCCTTCCATCCTTTCGCTGGAGTTACTGGCACAAAACCATTTGAGGAAAACGTTATTCCTACCATGGCGGCAGTTAGCAGTGGGTTAGGGGTGGGCAGAAGTGAGTGTGAGCCTGGAGCAGAGCCCTTCTCTGTGTGCTTTGTCAACCCTTCTCCACCCCCAGAGCCGAGTGCTGCGACCCACACAGAGAGGTAGATAACAAACGTAATTAAGTTCATGTGCAAGGACATGGAGAAAACACACACCCAATTGTACACTTAGCACATTTTCTCACTGTAACTTTGTAACAATGCACATCAGACAGAGGCCTAGCAGGAACAGTCTCCACTAGAATCATCAAGGCACTTTTCTGAGTCTCAGTGTGAGACCAGGCGTATCAGGCCTGCAGTCTACATACCCCATACCTCCCAGAGCCGCCACCAATGCGGCCTGGTACATCTGTAGATGACAACACAGTGAGGCCCACAGGCTGCATCATCACCTTACATTCATGTCTGAAATTCAGTATGCTTCCAAAATATTTCACAGGGGCTGAAGAGATGGCTCAGTGGTTAACAACACTTGCTGTTCTTGCAGGATCAGAGTTCAGCTCCCAGTACCCACATCAGGTGGCTCACATCTATCTGTTACTCCAGCTCCAGGGATCCAATGCCTCTGGCTTCCTTGGGTACCTGCACTCCTGTACAACATTCCCACATGCCTTTACAAACACACACATTTAAAAATAATAAAAAAATTTTAAAAAGTTGAACAAATACAGTACCAATCAAAGGTTGTGTGTTTTTCTTTTTCTTTCTTTCTTTTTCTGATTTTTTGAGACAAGGTTTCTCTGTGTATCCCTGGCTGTCCTGGAACTCACAAGAGATCTGACTGTCTCTACCTCCCCAGTGCTGGGATCAAAGGCATATGCCACAACCGCCCAGCTTAAAGGTTGTGTTTTAAACAGGTACAAAAAGAAACCTGCTCCCTTGCCTCATGTCCATCCACGTAGCTGATGTCTGTACTTTGCCAACAAAATCTTAAGAATCTATTAATAGGGGCTGGTGACTTGGCTCAGCAGGTAAACGCACTTACCACACAAGTCTGGCAACCTGAACTGAAGATCCCAGGTGAAAGTGAAAGGAGGGAACAGATGCCAAAGTTGTTCTCTGACTTATACACACACAGTGGCTAAAACACACACTATATGCACACAGAATAATACTATCAAAACAAGTAAGTAAAAAGTATCTTTTAACACGAGGTTACATGAAAACGAGGAAATATTAGCAAAAGAGACTAATATTTCAATGCTAGGTTCTAGATGTATCACGGAGGCTAAAAGGAATCCACAAAGGGAACTCCACAGCAGAGGTAGCTGATCCCGTTCCAAAAAGACAGGGTACACAATACACAACAAAGGGTTCCAAAGAAACTAACACCGATGAAGGTCACTAGCATCAGAGCTGGCCAATGTGACATTAGGAGAAAATTCAGTTATTTATTAATTACACAGAAGAAAAATCCAAAGCCAGGTGTCATGGCACATTCCCACAATCCCAGAAGGCAAAAGGATTTGATCAACCTGGACTACAAACTCCAGGCCAGCCTAGGCTCCCCAGCAAGACTAGTTGGGGGCATCTACATACTGTGATTGACATCACAGCCACCCCTTAACTAGAGGCGACTGTGAATAAACAGTCAGGCATGGAGGGGGTCTGTGAGCCAAGCATGGCAGCACAAGCCTGTGATGTCAGCACTTGGGAGCCTTCGACGAAGAGTCACATGTTAAAAACTAGCCTGGGCCACACAGTAAGACCCTACCTAAGAACAGCAGAATGGAGGGGAGGGGAAGACATGGTTACAAGAAGTTCTTCACAGGAGTTTGACAAACTGAATAATGGATATTTTAAAAAAAAAAAAAAAATGGCTTTTTCTTTCTTTCTTTTTTGCTTAAAGAAGAAAGGTGATTAAATTTTCTTTAAAAGGGAGGGGAGGGGAAGGAAACAAAAAAAAGATCCTAACTTATAGTTTCTAGATGTTATCCAAGAAACCCCATGAGCCTGGCACTAAAGCAGACATATGCAGGCTCATATAGAGAGCTTTCTGGGATTCTGTGTAAAAATAATTTAAATATAATGCCCCAAAGTTCCTTCACACTTTGCACATGGCAGTCTGTGAGACACAGTGTGCCAGACTCAGCATCAAGTTGGTGACTTGCCGCCCGGGCTTTCTGAGCACGGGTACTCTACAGTTTCATTAAGTAAACAGCTTCGCTTTTTACACAGTATCCCCAGCACGGAATCCCTCCTCCTCACCTGTCTCTGATGATCCAGGTCGGCTTTATTGCCAATTAAAATCATGGGAAACTCATCACGGTCCTTTACTCTGAGAATCTGTCTTTGAAACTTATAGATTTCTTCAAAACTAAAAAACAAATAAATACATTATGCTAAGAATCTAAATTCAGAGAAATTTGTGTTTCATTGACTACTGTATTGCCAATTTTCGACTGTAAAGAAACAGAAATCTTTTTTTTTTTTTTTTTTTTGAGCTGAGGATTGAACCCAGGGCCTTGAGCTTGCTAGGCAAGCGCTCTACCACTGAGCTAAATCCCCAACCCAAGAAACGGAAATCTTAATTCCATAAAATAGCAATCTGGATAGAACCTACTGATTTAAGCTTTCATTAGCAATATTATATTAATTAGACATAGTAGTGGGTTTCTACATGACATTTTCACACATGTACACAATGTTTTTTGATCACATCTGCCCCCACACTTTAACTGGCACCAACCTGCCTCTATCGGTGACTGAGAAGACCAACAGGAAGCCCTCGCCTGTCCTCATGTACTGCTCTCTCATGGCACCAAACTCCTCTTGTCCAGCTGTATCCAAAACTAAAGAAACACAACAAAGAAAACAGTGCTTTGTTTTTCGCTTTATAACTCACCTCCCGACATGGATGTAAGAGGCAATGGCATCCCTGTCTTAATATTTCATTTCTAACACCAAAGGCAGACATAATCTAATGGCAGACAGTTTCAGAGTTTATCTTCATGGCACAGATTGATTCTGTGGCTAGAATATATTAGCATACCAATTACAAGGTTAAAAATATCAAGCACATCCAGGCAGATGGAACCAAATCAACTCTAAAAATCATTTGGTATTTATCATCTCCGTTGAAAGATCTTAGAAACGATGGCTGTCAGTTCAATCAAGAAACTGAGGTTGGGGCTGGAAAACGGCTCAGTGATGAAGAGCGCCGGCTGCTCTTCCAGAGGATCCAGGTTCTGTCCCCAGCACCTACACGGCAGCTCATAACTGCTTATGATTCCAGTTCTGGGGAATCTGAGACCCTCTTCTGGCCTCCTTGGCATGTGATACACATACATCCACGCAGACAAAACATTCATGCACATAAAAATAAATCTTTAAAAAAACTATGGTTGATTCATTCTGTCTCCCTCTCTGTCTCTGTGTCTGTCTGTGTCTCTTTCTCCCTCTCCCCCTGTTCCTCTCTCCTTCTCTTCCCCCTCCCTCCCTCCCTCTCTCCCCCCTCTCTCCCTCTCTCCCTCCTCTTTTCCCCCCTCTCCCCTCTCTCCCTCTCTCCCTCTCTCCTTCTCTCCTCCCTCTCTCCCTCCTCTCTTCCTCCCCCTCTCTCCTTAGTCTGGCCACTAGTGTACTTCTGACCGTCCTACTAGTTAAAACAAGAGGGTTTTCTTCAGTGGGGAGGGGCTGTTAGTGTTAAAGCCTCTAAGCTACAAATTCCCAGTTAACAAACCCCAAATCTCTCTATGGCCTCTTCCCATCTTAACATCTGCCAAAAGACATGAAGCGCTGAGACCTGAGACCTGATGTTTCTTCCAACAACTCCTAATAAACACTTCAACAAGTTACAAACAAGATCAGCTTCTCCAGAAAAAAAATAAAATAATAATAATAATAATCCCATTACTGTTTTCCTTTCCATCTGCTGAGGAGTATTTAAATTGATCAGCATGCAGATTCATCTATCAGAACCAATGACAGTGAAAACATGGCCAGGATTAGCTCAGAGGTGGAGCCCTTGCCCAGCATGTGCAAGGCCCACTGTTTATGCCTCAGCAAAGTGGGGAGGGGAACCAGCTAATGAAAGGCTTATATTCAAGATTAGCTAATATTCCAGCTATACTCCCGAACCTGAGAAACATCAAATATAACACTTGAAAGCCAGGGTACTTTAGAAGTAAGATGTACGCTCTCAGGGTTTACTTACTGTCCAGCCGGGCTGCTCGGTCATCAATCACGCACTGCTTTGTGTATGAGTCTTCAATGGTTGGATCATAGTCCGTGACAAAATAAGACTGGTAAAACAATCAGGAGGAAAAAAAAAAAAAAAAAAGCCTTATTTTAAAATTCATTTTACTTCCTACCTAACAGTATCAGTTTTGTTGAATTCTGCTTTTTAGTAAACAACACATTTTAATTGTACTAGGTTATCTTAAAGATTTTATTTTTAATTATGTGAACATGTATCTGTGTATATAACCTATACATATTGAGTGTAAATATTCAGAGATCAGAAGAGGGCATCAGATCTCCTGGAGCTGGAGTTACAGGCCATTCCAAGTTCCAAGTCACCCCCTGTGGGTGCTGGAGCAGAACTCATCCTGTGCAGGAGCAGCACACACTTCTGACCTCTCGGCCATTTCTCCAGCCCCTGGTTTAGTTTTTCATTCTGTCTACTCCACAACGGTCTCCTCAGCACACTACTCCAGCGAAGAAAAGGCACTAAGAAGTCTAAATGTTCCCTTCTAGAGTATTCGGAAAGATTGCAAAAGATCTATTACATTTTTTTTCCTATTAGTTTGAGGCTAAATATCTAGGAAAATAAGAAACCGTAATCCAGACCTATTCAGCGTCGCTAAGTACCAGCTGTAAAAACCAAAACAGGTAAAGATGCAGACAGCAAGAAGAGGGAAGTGTGTGTGTGTGAGTGTGTGTGTGTGTGTGTGTGTGTGTGTGTGTGTGTGTATGTGTGTATGTGTATGTGTGTGTATGTGTGTATGTATGTATGTGTGTATGTATGTATTTGTATGTGTGTATGTATGTGTGTATGTGTGTGTATGTGTGTATGTATGTATGTGTGTATGTATGTATGTGTGTATGTTTGTGTATGTGTATGTGTGTATATGTGTGTATGTGTATGTATGTGTGTATGTGTGTGTATGTGTGTATGTGTGTATGTATGTGTGTATGTGTGTGTATATGTGTGTGTATATATGTGTGTGTGTGTGTGTGTGTGTGTGTGTGTGTGCGCGCGCGCTGCCCTGAAGAAACTACCTTACAGGTTATGCCAGGGATCGCACGATTTCACTGTGATCTTTTGGCTACATGCTTCCTTCAATTATATTCCTCTGTGGAATACATTATGCTAATAATCTAAATTCAGAGAAATTTGTGTCATTGACTACTGTATTGCCTTCCAACGCCTTCCAACTGGCACCTTCTGAGGCTGGACAATTAAGAAATCAGTTTTCTCTTAAGATTAAAAAAGAAGCCGGGCAAAGTGTCTTAGATCTTTAATTCCAGCACTCAGGAGGAAGAAGCAGGTGGATCCCTACGAGATCAAGGCGAGCCTGGAGCAGAACTAGAGAGACAAGAAAACAGTCATCATGGATGGGGTGCTGACATCACTCTGTTCTCAAGATCCCAGCTTGGCCACAGCTGACCTCCCATTGGCTTTGAAGGGGATGACTTGACTCCACGGCTCCACACTAAGAGCCACTGGCAAGGGCATTATCCAGCAGGTGTGTTGGGGGGGGGGGTCATCCTAGGGACACAGAATCCTTAAGTGACACCCCTCAGCTTGGTCCCCTGTGTTCAGAAAGCAACTCAAACAAGACTAAAGAAAGAGAGGGCAATGGAAGACATTAGCCTGCCTGCTACTGCAGCTTTACATACTTTTACTTTTGGAAGAAAATGCTTCACATTTCATTTCTATTTTAGGAATAGCCTTCAATGTGTAATCATTACCCACAATTTTATTTCTTTCCTGACATTTTCATTTATAAATGCCTGGGTTATTAAACAAAGCCAGTAATGAGCCACATGCCAACAGCATCGGCTTTCAGTAGGAAGGGCCCTCCATCACCGCCCCACCCACCCACATTTAAAGTCAACAGGTGTGAGAACAATCCTGAGCAGACTTCTGGCATCACACCTCTGAGAGTAACCACAGCAGCGGCAGGCAGACCCTGCTCCACTGTTCTACATGACATAAACCCAGTCGGTCATGAGAGTAAATGGATAAAGCCACGTGTACTTTCGGAGTTAGGGGAACGTTTTATTTAATGAGGGTGGGGGGTTCCAAGGTCTCATGTAGCCCAGGCTAACCATGAACTCATTCTGCAGCCCAGGTGACCTTTAACTCCTAATCCTCCTGCCTATACCTCAAGTGCTAGATTACCGGTGTGCACCTATACTGGCTCATGATGAATTTCTTGCGTTTCTTTACAGCAATCTGATGCTTCCTGCAATGATTTTATCCTGGAAAACCTGAATTTTATTATGCCTTCCCTGTGCAGTACTAAGGAATGAAACTGAGGGCTGCCGGGTGGTGATGGCACACCCCTGTAATCCCAGCACTCAGGAGGCAGAGGCAGGCGGATCTCTGTGAGTTCAAAGCCAGCCTGGGCTACCAAGTGAGTTCCAGGAAAGGCGCAAAGCTACACAGAGAAACCTTGTCTCAAAAAACCAAAGAAAAAGAAAAAAGAAACTGAGGGCCTTGTAAATGTTTGCCAAGGGCCAGTCCCCACTCCTCCAGCTAAAAACAAGAAGAATGAATGAGCAAGTATTCGACTCATTTTTATAAAAGTCTAATAGCTGTAACTCTTCAAACAGGACAGTGTTCTGTACTATGAGACTAAATGAAGACAGTGGCATATGCTGTTGGTTTACAGAACCTTAAGTACACGGCAACTGTTTGATTTTCCTTTTAGTGTCTGCAGAAGTTTGCTTTTGAAGGTAATTTTTGGAACACAATCTTATTAAGATTGCCACTTTCCTAACACTGGCACACATTTGCCCACTTAAATTTTTTCATTTTGTTAGTGTGTGTGAGTACACAAACATGCACATGTATGTGGTGTATGTGCACATGGCCTCCTCTATTATTCTCTACCTACTCCTGCTGAGACAGTGTCTCCCTGAACCTTTGGAACTCCCAGGGCATGGCTAGAACAGAAGCCAGCAAGCCCCAATAAGTCTCAAGTCCCTACACCAGTGCTGGGGTACACAGGACACACAGCTTGTCACACAGATGCTGTCATGCCAACTCCAGACGACAACTTTGAGAAGTAAGCACTCTTAGCTGCTGAGCCACCACTCTGGTCCCCCCACTTACACAAAGCCTGGTGTGGTGGTGCACTGGGGAGACAGGAGGAGGAGGGGGATCGGAACTTCAAGGTCAGGCTCAGCTCCGTAGCCAGTTCTAGGCCAGTCTGCCATACAGGAGACCCTGTCTTCAAAGAACAATAGCACCACCACCTGAACTTAGAAACAGAATGAGGAAATGGGTCACCAATAAAAAGCAGTCTCCACGGACTGGAGAGTCAGCTCAGGAGCACTGGCTGCTCCTCCAGAGGACCTGGGTTCAGTTCCCAGAACCCACATGTCGGCTCACAACCATCTGTAAGTCCAGCTCCAGTGTATCCCATGCTCTCTTCTGGCCTCCATAGGCACTGCACACACAGGATAAAGAGACATGCCTGCAAGCAAAACGCCTATCCAGATAAAACAAAAATAAACCTTTATTTTAAAAAAGAAGAAATAGTCCCTGGCAATGTTGGGTTTAATTCTAACTGCTACTTCCAAGCTGTGGGGTCTGAGGTAAATCACCACATCACGAACCCTCGGCAGCATGACAGAGAGCCAACACCACAGCAGGAGCAGGTAGACTGGAGCAGCTCTAGAAGTGCAATGGCCGGCAGCTGCGATCACTTCCGCTCCGAGCAACATCACTGCCTTCCCCCAAGTCTAAAGCCGTGTTCCTTGTGGCGAAGGGCAGGGGGGAGGGCAGCTGTAATAATCCAGCCCCAGTTACCCCAGAGCCATCTGGAACTTGGTGTCTAAATGTTGTGAACCCAGATAAGCTCCCATCTGGTCTTCGGAAAATATTCTCAGGATGTAAGTGGCAATTACACAGATAAACAATAGGCATAAATCTATCTTGCTCATTTAACATTTATATACTTTGTGTGTGTGTGAAAAGATTACAACCATAAAATGTACTAACTGCCAATAGTTCCCTATTTCTTCTTAGAATCAGTGGTTTTTGTTGCTTGCTTGCTTGCTTGCTTGCTTGTTTGGGGTGTCGTTTTCTCCCTTGGCATTGGGGGTGAAGAGAAGATTGGGGCATATCAGACAAGAGCGCCAACCCTGAACCACATCCCCAGCCCTCCTCTTGATTTTGAGACTCGATTTTACTAAGTTGCCTGGGCAGGTCTTGAACTTACGATCCTCACACTTCAGTCTCTTGAGGTGCTAAGACAAGTTTGTGCCTCCAGGAGTGACCAGAGGTTAACAGTTTCTTTCCGTAGTACACAAAAGCTTTTCAGTTTGATGTGCGTCTCGCCAGCCACTTGAAACCTCTCAGTCCATTCTCCTACACTCCTGGTTCAAAGCTCTAACTATAACATGGGTGAGCACCCACTTCGCACTCCTCAACGATGGAGCCCACCGACGCCTTTGATAGGACACTCAATCACCCCTCTCCTGCTGGGAACAAGAGTCACCAGAGATATGGACCGGGCTGTGGCTTGGCAGCAGAGCGCTTGCTGGGCATGCTCAGGTCAATTCCCAACAGCAACAAAGTAACAAGGACACAGACAGGCTAAGCCAAACAACAGAAACATCATGAAGTGCCAACATGATGCTTGCTCAAAAGACAATAAAGTAAGAGGCTATGGCTGCAACTATGCGTGGGAGCCGTGTATATGTCCACAGAGCCCCAGAAAATGACCAGAAAAAAAACCCCAGCTACAGATAACACTGGAGGGAGGGGTGCTGAGCTAGACGGTGGGGCTTCAGGAAATCACAGCAGACCAGAAGCTCATGGCAGACCAACAGCTTCAGTAGGGAAGGTGGTTCATGGCACACCAAAGGCTTCATTCGGTAGGGAAGGTGGTTCACGGCACATCAAAGGCTTCAGGAGGGAAGGTGGTCCACGGCACACCAAAGGCTTCCGTAGGGAAGGTGGTTCATGGCAGACCAAAGGCTTCAGGAGGGAAGGTGGTTCATGGCACACCAAAGGCTTCAGTAGGGAAGGTGGTTCATGGCACATCAAAGGCTTCAGGAGGGAAGGTGGTTCATGGCACACCAAAGGCTTCAGTAGGGAAGGTGGTTCACTGGGTTTCCTGACCACACATTAAAGGATACGTGGAAGAGAGTTCCAGCCAGAAGAATGGTGCTGTCCACTGGAAGGCCAGGAGACCTCCCACTGGAGAAGTTATTCCACTTGGAATATCTACTACCGCCCCTGATAAGATCTGATCTGGCAGCCAGTGGTGGTAGTGCATGATTCTGATCCCAACACTCTGGAGGCAGAGGCAGACGGATGTCCGTGAGTTTTGAGGCCAGCCTGGTCGAGTTCTAGGATGGCCAGAACTACACAAAGAAACCCTGTCTCAAAAACCAAAAATCAGAAAAAAGATGTGGTCTAGGTAAAGCCGCCCTTAACAGCTCAAGAATGTCATTCTGTGATGAGCAGGCAAGCTTCTGTATCCTCCACTCGGCAGGCTCTCTGCTTGGCCTCCTAAGAGAAGGACTAACTCAACTGGCTGCAGGATCAGTGAAACAGGAAAATGGGGAAGAAGTGACAAGAATGAGCTGCCCTTCCGCATTCCAAAGGACAATGGCAACAACCACTTTCTCCTGAGGCAAACCTGGTGAGAAAGTGCAGTTCCCAAATACTGCCACAGGGTGGAGTCGGAGCCACACCGGGGACTAGATCAGCAGTTCAGTTAACTCCCACCCTTTTGCATAAAGAGGTAAGGAAGTACCCCACATTCCGGGGGACCTGTGAGCCCATGCCACTCTCAGAAGTTCTAGGGGTTTTCTGAACAACACAATGTGGAAGGAGGGGTATAAAAAACTTCAGAGTCAAAAAAATCTTTAAAGTATCAGATCCTGAAAAGGCATCTATGGGTGCATGTTACATTGTCAACAGAACAATTAAGTGTATCTGGCAGATTTCACCCTAATTAAAAAAAAAAAAAATTGCCGGGCAGTGGTGGCACACGCCTGTAATCCCAGCACTGGAGGAAGAGGCAGGTGGATCTCTGAGTTCGAGGCCAGCCTGGTCTACAGAGCTAGTCCAGGACAGGCTCCAAAGCTCCAGAGAAACCCTGGGTGGGGGGGGGGGGGGGGGGACTGTAAACTGTAAGAGCTACAGAGTCAGAGCTGGGAAGATGAGGGGGGGTCTGCAGATGCAGGAGGGGGACAAGATCGGCTAATGGAAATGAATACAACCCAAACATATGTATGGAAATCACATAATCATTACTGTATAATTAGTACATGCTAATAAAATCAATTTTAAGAGAACTACAGAGTCAAATCAAGAGGCTAAGGGTTCATGCCCTGGTCCTGAGCTTACACATGACCTCTTCCTTTCAGGCCGTTCTTCCTCCTCTCTCTCCCTCCTTCCTGCTTGCCCTCTCCCTCTCTCAACTACACGTGTATCTTCTGGTTGCTTTTTCTAAAACTATATAGTGTCCACTTCTTCCCCCAACCCAGCCTGAGTGTAAGCAGGGTAAGACAGAAACACTGCCCAGAAGGAAAGACAGGACTTCACAGGTCCCTTCGGCACTAACAGGGGCTCCTGTCAGTCAGGGCTCCGTCCAGCCTGACTACTGAGCCCCTGAGCTGGGCACACTGGCCCTCGGTCCTGCTCCCATCACACAAGAGCAGGGAGTGGAGCTGGGCACTTGCCTTGTTTACTACTTAACAGATTTTCTCACTTAATTCTCACAGTGACCCTTCCAACAGACTTCTTCTCCCTTTCACAAACACTTTTACATGAGAGAATTACATCACTTTTTCAAGGCTGCCCAACTAGCAAGCTGGAGGGCTGCAATTTAAATTCAGACCTGATGCTAAGTCCACAATATCCTAACAATTGTTATTTAATAAAAGTCATTGAATATCAAATGTCCACTGGCCTATGAAATAAGGAAAACCACCGCTGAGACAGAGAGAGAGAAAGAGAGAAAGAGAGAGAGAGAGAGATTAACAAACCCACACCTGTCTTCTTCTTGGGCTCCTGCCCAGCTCTCCTAGGAGGGATCTTGAAACACTCTAGATGCAGAATCCTTAGGAGTCTCCTCCAACTCCACTGTAAGTCAGCAGCCCTACTGACACCTCCATCCACAAAACAAGTTTTACTTCTCTCTATGATATAACAAAGCAAAGCCTGAGATTTCAGGATTGTTTGGTTCCCTTGATCAGAAGCATTTATCATGCCTTTTTTGATGTCTTTTGTAAGTGTCTTTATTGCAGGCAACACAATGAGAAAGACTCTTTCTGGAGTCTGGGGACTGAAATTCAAATCCAGAAGCCACACTTGACAGATGTTTGAGTCCTTAGGTGATTAAAAATCTCAGCGGGGTGGGAGAGGTGGCTAAACTGTTACTGTTGCAGAGGACCCAGGTTCAGTTCTCAGCACCCACATGGTGGTGGCTCACAACCATCTGTAACTCTGGGATCAGAAGTCCTCTTCTGACCTCCTCGGGTACCAGAGTACACACATACACATAAGGCAAAGCATTCAGGCACATAAGATAAATAAATAATCTTCCTTTTTAAAAGCACCAAGATGGATAACCCAATGCCCACTTTCAATGTGGCAAGAAGGAAGATAACCCCCTAGAGAAGAGGTATCAGATGTCTACACAGTTACCTCTGGATTCAGGCCGCCCATTTCTAGTGACCACTGTGTCCTCCCTTCTCCTCTCCTAACATGGCCACACTGGCTGACTCTCCTCACCTCTATCCTGCTGTGTCTCCATTGTGAGCCACCAACAGAGGCAGCAGAGAAAAGCAGAAAGACTGAGGTGAGGTGGCAAGTTAGATGTCCAGGGTGTGGCTCTACGCTTGTCCTCACGTAGGCAACCACAGAGCTTATGTACACCGGAACCTCAGCCTCCTCGTGTGTGCGACAGAAATAAAACACACAACACATGACTCACAGTAGGCCTATTATAGTGCACACACCCCAACTCGCATCCTTCTTCCCCTAAAACACCCTGAACACTCTCAGAACAGTATCTCCACGTGTTCCCATCCTAGCCTCTTCCCCTGAGCTTTGAGGAGGCAGCTCTGTGGTTCAGAGCTCGCCTGGAATACACAAGGCCCAAGGTTCTAGCCACAGAGAGCACAGAGAGCGGTTCCCCTTCGAACACACACACACACACACACACACACACACACACACACACACACGTAAATAAAGAAGGACTAGATGCAAAAAGAAATAGGATCAATGGAACAATAAGAGAGAACAGTGAGGCACATCTGATAAGAATACATTTTACATATACATGTGTGTATGTTTACGTACACACACACATACCATACTGGAGCCTACTACTACTATGTATAGTTAGCGTATGCTAATAAAAACCAACAATTGACGTCTACTTGTTTTCAAAGGTGTGAGATGGACTGTATCAAACCCAGTGTGGTGTTTCTCATGCCACTTCACTTCCCCTTTAGTCTGTCTTGTCACGATGTGCACATCCAAAATGTGTGAGCAAGCTCACTGGGGTTTCTATGGGAAACTCTCAAGGCCCCTCTACAGATGTTCCTTGCTCCTAACAGAATCCAAGAAAGTCTCACAATCGTTTTTACTCTTTAACTATAATCTTCAAGCTGTTTGCAGGAATGCATATGTTTTCAGACATATTCACTGTCTCAGCCGTGTTTATTAGCCAGCACTCACCTAAGGCAAAGCTCCCCACTCCAGTCAGGGGCACAAAGGGTGAGCATGGCAGCACCACCCACCTTGCCTTCTCCTTTACTGAGCATCTCTCCTGCCCCACACCATTATCTCGGGCTCCTTCGGGGTAGGAACTGAAGGAGTGGGTAGACATAGAGTCAAAGACCACCCAATGAACTTTGATGTTTTCTCATGAATGCCTGTGGGTTTCCTGGGAGAGTCCCCAAGATGGAGTTCGTGACATAAAATTCTCAGGCCTTGAGTGAAACCTATTTACAACTCCCAACCCTGAATCTAAGAGGCTTTCATGGGTCTCCTGACTCAATCACCTTTCAAGTAGCCAACAATGCATGGTATGTCTGTCTAGGTGGCTTTATGCTGGCTCCACCCAGCAGTCAGGAAATACTACCATCTTCCCAAATACAGGCAACTCACCATTCAGCCTCCTCCTCTCCCTCTGCTCCAGCCACTTGGGGGTACGGATCTAGAGACTGCCACCCTGATCAGTCCGGGCACCCAAACTGCCAAGCTCTCAGAAAGTCTGTTAGAGACCCCCTCCCCACCATTTGGCCTTCATAAAGAAGACTTCAAAACAACCCCCATGGGTGAGAGAGAGGTGACTCAGCAGTTAAGTTCACTCGTTTCTGAGGATCTGAGTTTGATTTCCAGCACTCACACCTGGTGGCTCACAACCACCTCTAACTCCAGCCCCTAGGGAATTCTCACCCTCTTCTTGGCCTCAAGAGGGAACCGGGACTCATATGCACACAGAGACACATATACACACACACACATATATATAAGTAAAAATTCATCTAAAAACAAAGAAGCAAGTCTCTCATTTACTCCCCAGGTGTGGAAAGGAGGCATGCAGAGCACATCCCAGCTCTCCACAAACATCCCTGTTAGAACTCTGAACTTCCAACACTTCCCTGGAAATAGGTGTGGCCTAAATGTGCAAAATCCTCTGGTGGTCCTTGGAATATGAGAAGTGGGTGCCACCTGCTTTATTCTGGATTTTGGGGGCTTCAACAGAACTAAACAGTTTCATTCCAGTTAAAATTCCACCATGGACTCCCCAGGTCAACTAGGCCTTGGCCTGACACCCCACCAGAGTTCACACTTCTCAGGACTTGCCCAGAGTCAGTGCCTTGCCATCCTGAACACAGCCACAATCTCAAAACATGGGCTAAGGGGAAAGTCAATCAGTGATGGGGAGTGAGGGCCCTTGGCCATGAGCAGGCTCTGTTCTCTAAACCAACATGGGGATTCCTCTGCTAAGCAGCACTGCAGCGTCAGGCAGCTGCAGCCGGAGCAGCCTCTTCCTTGTGTAGTTCTGCAGCAGCTGTCCAGACACAGAGAACCTTTGTTCTCGCCACCACCCTCTCTAACCTGCATGTCAAATGTTCCTGTGACTGGTATTCCTCAAGTGGCTCTTTTTTTCCTAAATGAATTTATTTCAAGGAACACAATTAATTACAGCCATGATCATAATGTATGCCCTGGGACTCAAATGCAGATTAATAAAAGCTACACTAACTACAGTGAGCCCTTTTGTTTACTTTATTAGCAAAACTGAGGCCTTCGGTAAACACTAATTGTCCCAGGCTGTCTAAAACCAGCTAGGGTGCCTAGGGACCCGAAGTCACTTCTACACACCTTCAGCTTGGGGCTGCAGATGGATGGACCAGTTACACCACCACAGAAGCACAGCACAGTCCATTACAAACCTGCTCTGCTGGAGAGTTGTTTTGAAGTCAGTTATGAGGGTCTCATTTTCCCCCGGGAGTTTTTTCTTCCTAAACTGTGGTTGTACTCACAGGAAAGAACATAGAAATACAATCCTGAGCCAGTATCAACCCCCAGTTCTAAGCTCTAAGGCATCATCAACTGGCCCAAGAGGAAATGGAAAGTGGATTTCTTTGGCTGTTCTAGGGTGCAGAGCCAGCCAGATAAAGACTCATCGAGAGGCAAACCGTCTTTGGGAACCTCTTGTTCTCCCAGCCTCTTCCACCTGCCTCCACTTCCCACTCTTGCTCTCTCCCCGGGTTTCCGCTTCCTTCTAAAATACATCCTTTGCACAACATCACCTAACACCTCCCTCTCTTCCCACTGTTCCCTCCATTCCCAAATTAAAAGTAACAATTCCCTCTGGAACCATCAACTCACCCAGAGGCAGGAGGTGGAATATTCCAGGGTAAATTTGAGCATACTGCAGTAGACAATTCACCACAACCTATGAACCAATGTCTCCCCTTAGAAATGGCAAAATCCAGGCTGGGGTGTAGCTCAGTGGCCAAGCACTGAGGAAAGGAAGCACACACAAAGCCTTGGGGTCAATCCTCAGTGCTGCATCCCCGGCCCCCAAATATTCTGAATTAAGGGGAATTGTTAGTAACATTCAGGTTAAAATGAAAAAGAAGAGCTCCGTTCTCCGTGGAGGGAAAATTACTAGAGGGAAAATCTCCATTTTGTGGTGTCAGCTCCCTAACAGCCTTGGCTTACTAAGCACCTTTTATTCTCCCAAACACACAGGTTCAAAGGAGAAATAAAAGGTCTCTTCCTGTTCTCTCCCAGTCCCTCCACAATCCTAACCTGCTGAACAGGTTATTCACACCTGATCGGACAAGAAGACACAAACACTCTGTGTGTAGTTTAAAAATGGAGAGAGGGGGCTACTATGGCCACAAGCACTGTGCATACATATAAACCATTTGGGGATGAGAAAAGCTTAACTGTGTTACCTACCCCCTTACCACCTACACAGCTACCTACTTATCTTCTGGAGCTGACATAACAGTTAGCAGGCAATAGGCAATGATAGGTCAATGGCCTATTTCATGTGGGCATGATAAAACCTTATTTATTGCCAGAGCCAGAGATGGCTCAGTAGGAAAAGGCACTTGCCACCAAAGCTAAAGACCTGAGTTCATTCAACCCCAGTGCCCAGAGGCTAGAAGGAGAGAACCAACTCCCATGAGTTGTCCATAGCAACACACACACACACACACACACACACACACACACACACACACACACACACCATAACCAAATTTTAAGTTTTACATTCATAGCAATTATTGTATTTTTATTTCAATAGATAATACATAAAACACTAAATAAATATTTAAGAGTAAGAATTAGTTATGTTTTGCTGTGCATGCCTATAATGCCAGCAGCAATTAGTAGTGCTGAGGCAGGAGAAACATGAGTTTGAAGCCAGTTTTTGCTACACAGTGAAACACTGAATTCAAAATATAAGAAATAAAAAGATATGCAGCACAGACAGAAGTCACACAACAGGACGGCCAGGCTGCATATGACCCCATCCCTGAGAAGGAGCTGAGTAAAGCCCTTGACCGTGTCTCTTTCCGGTGCCTTTCGTTCTTGCTTGGCAGAAGCTCACTCCTAGGGCATTCGCACATCTCCTTGTCCTTCGCACTCCAGTGGCTGCTGCCTAACTTGGCTTTCCTTGCCTCCATCTCATGGAGACCACAGCTGCCTGAACGGCACTCCTTAGCTGGACCTCTGGGGTACACAACTGTCGGGGCTCCATCTGGACCCTGCTTCTCCATACCGGGATCCTCCTCCCTGCCCCCTGGTCCTTGCTGCAGAGCATCAGGCCTCAAGCCAGCACAGAGAGTTTCAGAATCATTAGCCTTGGTACTCACCTGACCTTGACATAAAGCAAAGGTGACCGTTGCTTCTATCTGACCCTAATCCTAACATCACCGCTGACTTTCCCAACCACCAGGCATCTTAGCTCTGCTATGACTTAGAGGTTTGTCATCTTCTCTGAAATCTTTTCTTACAATGATAATCTCTTCAAAAATCCAGGTTCTTCCCAGAATCCAATCATACTTTCTTGTGTTTAGGGGTTTTTTTTTTCCTTATTTGTGTGTCTGTGCATACATATGAGCACATGTACACGCATACCACAATGTGTATGTAAAGACCAGAGGGCAACTTGCAGAAATCAGTTCTGCTTCCATCATGTAAGTTCAGAGATCTAACTCAGGTCATCAGGCTTGGTGGAGAGCCTGCACCTTTACTCACGGAGCGACCTCTCAGGCCCCTTTTGGTACTTTTAAAGCGTTACTGGCGTGTAATTCACACACCGGAAAACTCCCTGGTGCAAGTCCATCACTCTGGGCTTTTCCGTCTTTGCAGATTGTGCAACGCCACTGTCCCTCTAACCCCAGAACATGTTTAAGACCCTAGAAAGAGCCGCTTAGCCACTAGCAGCCAGTCTTACCTCCCAGCCCCGAAGCCACCAACCCAGCCAGCTGCCGCCTCTCTAGACATCCCCTGCATGTTTGTCATAGTGCATGGTCTGTGTCGAGCTTCCTGTCACATTTTCAAGATCATCCCTTTCACAGCCTGTATTAGCACTTCTTTCCCCATTCCTGGTTTTACGACAGCATCTGTGTAAACACACTTACATTCATTCACTATCTGCAAGACAACTTGGCTGCTTCCAAACTTGGGCTGATATATAAACACTAGGTTTTGTATGTACATGTGAAAATACACATGCATGTCTACTTCTCTTAAGTATATTTTTAATGGTGGGTTGCTGGATCATATGGTAACTTTACTTTTCGGGTTAGTTTTTGGTTTGAGTTTGGTTTCTGTTTAGTAGCCCTGGCTAACCATCTAGGCTAGGCTGGCCTCAAACTCAGAGATCTGCCTGCCTCTAGCCTCCAGAATGTTGGAAGTAAAGATGTGCACTACTTTTAACTTTCTGAGGAATTACCAGTTTTCTAAAACTGTGGCATGCCTGTCCATTTTTATGCATCTTAAGCCCTTATATCCCACAGATCTCACCTATACTAATTAACGTCTTTCTGCCTATCACCATTACAGTATACACTGAAATGTTTTCTCACCAAAGTTTTGGTCTGCATTGCCCTAATGGGATATTGAGTGTCTTTTTATATACTTATTAGCCATATGTACAGCTTCTTGGTAGAAATGTCTATTCAAACCACTGCGCACTTTTAAACAGAATAAGAAACTACTTTACAGCCAGCCATGGTGGCACAC
This sequence comes from Onychomys torridus, assembly GCF_903995425.1. Classification (NCBI taxonomy): domain Eukaryota; kingdom Metazoa; phylum Chordata; class Mammalia; order Rodentia; family Cricetidae; genus Onychomys; species Onychomys torridus. Next base: position 92,156,092 of record NC_050443.1, read on the forward strand.
GCCTTTAATCCCAGCATTAGTGAGGCAGAGGCAGGAAGATCTCTGTGAGTTCAAGGCCCACTTGTTCTACCTAGTGAGTTTCAAACCAGTCAGAGCTACACAGAGACCTTGTCTCAAAAAAGTTCTTTCTATACTCTGGATATAAACCCCTTGCCAAATAATGGTTGGTGTTTATTTTCCCTCATAGCCTCATTCTTATAAAATCTCCCTGTCACAAATCCAGACGCCATTTCTAAATCTCAACCTGGGGCCCAAAGCCCTGTTATTACCCGTAAGTCTCAGTAAGTTCAACATATACCTGGATCCTGTGCAATAACTGTTCCCATACCTCACAAACCACATATACTGTCTCCCATGAATATTTGTCCAGGATAAGACTCCTGCTGCTGTAGTCACAATGACATCCCAGCCTCCTTGAGCCCTGAGCTGCCGCCTCCTCACGCTTGTCTCCACCAAGCCCTGGGCGGCGGGTTCACCTGATCCAGTACATGAACGCAATCAGATCTGAGGTCCCATCGACAACATGTCTTGTGCCAAGGAGAGGGGAAACATCGCCGAAGTGTCTAAGATGACTATTTCTAAGTTTCAGAAACACTCAAATGTTGCAGGTGATACATCTTTAAACGGATGAGAAGCATCAGTTTTAGACAACTCTGCATGACTGATGTTATTATCCTTATTTCACAGATCAAATCTTTGAGGCTCAATGGTTAGATAATCTGTCAAAGGTCACAAAGACAGTAAGTTGGTAGAATTAGGATCCAAATCAAGTCTGACTAAATGATCAGATAGGGAGAGGGAGGGACAGACAGACAGACATGTAAAAATCCAAGCCGTTCCTCCTGTGCTGCGTTCATTAATCTGCCATGCTCACATCGAAGTTTCCAGCCTGTACTTTGTTTGTTTGTTTGTTTGAATCCTGTTGCCCCTGTGACACAGTCGGTCATGAATTTAGTTACAGATGGTGTGATGGCTCATCTTCACTGCACTCTAGATTTGGAATCACCTAGGAGGCAGGACTCTGCGAGGGTATTTCCCGACAAGTTTAGCTAAGAAGGGAAGCCCCACCCTGAATGTAGTGCCACCTTCCCCTGGGCTGGGGTTCTGACTGAATAAGAGGAGAAATAAAAAGAGAAACTGAGTCAGGCACCAGCACCCACTCCTCTCTGCTTCCTGATGTCACGTGACCAGCTGCCTAACGCGTCTGTAGTCTTCCCACCACAAAGGCCCCTGTGTCTTCTCTTAAACCATGAGCTATTAGATCACTCTCTTAAGCTGCTTCTATCAAGTTTTTCAGTCACAAGAAAGGTAAGGACACAGCTACAGACAAACAGAAGAGGTAGCAAAAGCACATTCAACGTCAAAATGCTGTTTCTGCATTCGTAGTAACTGCCCAAGAGGATCAGTGTTTAAGAAGACCACAAGGACGGGAACATAGGTCAGCAGCTGAGCACTCGCAAATAAGCTTTGCCCCAACAAGGTCACTTGGAGAAATCTGTACTAACTAGAAATACATGTTTATCTGTGAAAACCCGACATGTCCAAGGCCACTAATCACTGAATTATCTTTCAATTCTATCAATATCAATGCAGCAGAAAGAAGGGCAGGGATTAAGGGGTTGGGAAGGTAATGGAAGGGTGGAGAGTTTGCCTAGCACGCATGCACAAGGCCCTGGATAAAGCAAACAAGTCGGAATGACTCTCTGTACTAATGCACAGTCATTTTGAGATACGCAGTTGAGTAAATATGTTCACTTTACAGATTTGCTCTATACATAAAATACTTCTAGAAAGATATACGAGAAAGTGACCAACTTCCATTACATATGGAAAGAAGAACTGGGTTGCTAGGGTCTTGGGTGAGAGGGAATTTTTCTTAAAGTTTTTGAAGCATGTGAATGAGGAAAGAAAAGGGTTTGGAAAGACCTGGGTCAATTAAACACACACTCCTTGGTAATGAAAGCTAGATCCAGTCCCTTTCTTTGTTTTTAGGTCTAAGTAAAGAACTCGCTCTTTCTGATCAAGTTTTTTCCCAGCACTGTAATGTTATTGTGACATATTTAGCTTATACAGTGTGTCAAAAACAATCAGTGGATACTGAAGAATGCCTGGGTTTGTGATACACAGGAATGTCAGATTTTAAGAGAAGTTTTGTCACAATGGAATCTCAGCTACTTTGTAGCTGTAGGGTTTACAATCATCCCCTGTCCCCATAGTTGACACCAAGGTTAATTGCTTGCAAAGTTAAAATGATAAATACTTGTCAAAGTTTGTAATAATGACTGAAATGCAACATGGGGAAATTCTCTAAACTGGGAACACCATGTGAAATGTGAATTACGGAACTGACAGCCTCTCCAGGTTTTACACAGTTAAGTGCTGGAAAGAACATGACCTCCACTGAGTCATCAGACCAAGATATCCCACTTAAACACTACATGACTCGAGAAGGTTTCTTAATCTCTTGAAACTCGATTTCCTTACCAATAAAATGGGTATTACTATTCATATTCGAAACGTCCGTTGTGAAGATTACGTGATATTGTAATATGCTTGCTATATGGCTTGGCTCAAAATATAAATTCAAAACTTGGCTCTCTTCCCTTCCTAACGCAGAAAGGTGGGTGCCCGACTCGCTCCTAGCTGTAAGTGCTACCACAGGCTCCAGCTTTTCTTTCTTTTTCTTTTCTTCCCTTTCACTTCCTTCCCTTAGCCACTGCTACCTAACCAATGTCCTAAACTCCAATTTCATTTCCTAACTTTTCCAAACAGAGAAAAGCCTGTCCACATAAAACCAGAAGCCCAGAAAACCGGGCTGTGGTGCTGCACACTTTTAATCCTAGCACTCAGGAGGTAGAGGCAGATGAATCTCTGAGTTCGAGGCCAACCTGGACTACAGAATGAGTTCCGGAATAGTCAAGGCTACACAGAAAAACCGTATCTCAAAGAATCAAAACTACAAATAAAAATAAAGCCAGAAGCCCACATTCTATTAAGCTGTAAAAACTCTACATGAATCTCCCTCACTCAGATTCACTGACCAGCCCTCAGCAATGTACACATACCAAGAAGCTACAACATGCCAGCCACTGTCCATGAGCTGGGAACCAAAGCCTGGCTCCTCAGACACTGCAAGTTCTCAGAGGGCCCTCTATCAACAAATAAACACTGACAAATCAACATGGGCTCTGGAGAAAGAAGACAGACAGCATGATATGAGTGGAGAAAACAATGGCCAGAGCCGCCTTGGCTAATCCCGACCCACAGAGAGAACCTGACAGAGTGAAGGAGTGAGCCCTGCTGCTCCTAAAGGGAAGATCAGAGTGGAACCCTGTGAAACCCTGTGAAGCACTTGAGGAACAGCAGGGAGTGGAGCACAGGGAAAGCAAACTAGCCCCTGGAGGCAGGCTCGTCCTTGTGGGTTTCAGTGAAAACGCTGGATTTTACTCAAAGTGAGTAAAGCCACTGGCATGTAACAGCGGCCACTGTAGGAAGTCTGACTGTGGAGGGTGATAAAAGCAGTGACTAGAGCCTACTTGAGAAACTGTGAGGATAAATCATGGGGAGCAAATGGCTTCCCCTCGAGGGGGTCAGGTGGCTGCAGCAGTCTGCGTGAGGCCCCATAGTTGACAACCTGAATGTGGATTTAGGGTCTGTCAGAAAGGGCTGGGCTGACACTAAGACTTCTGCCTGACTAACTGGAAAAACGGTGGCCACCATCCGCCAAGCTTCAGCAGGCAGCGGGAAGGAGGGGGACAAAGAGAACTGAGAACTGACAGGGCCTCTGTGTTCTGCCGTCACACCTACTACACATCTGGTTCACGGACACTGTGAGGACAACACAGGGAACAGGATCCTAAGATCAGAATGGGGCAGGGCTGAGGTCCACAGGGAGGGGGCAGGACAAAGCCCATCCAGGCGGGAACCATGAAGAGATGCAAACTAAAAAGCTGTCGGGGGGGAAAAAAAAAACAAAACAAAACAAACAAAAAATAGTAGCCAGGGGCCACGAGAGGGCTTAGCTAGTAAAGGGGCCCACCACTAAACCTGAAGAGCCACGCTCGACTCCCTAGATCGACACGGCGGAAGGGGAGAGCTGACTTGACTCCAACAGCTTGTCTCTAACCTCCCAAGTGTGTCATGGTGGGCGTGGGCACATGCACGCACAGCTGAATAGGTACGTGTGATGAAAAGAAGTTTTTAAGGAGAAAAGCAGTCAGGAGGCCCAAAAGGAGAAAGTGTTTTTACAAAGCTGGGGAAGATTAACAGGTGTCACAGGTGGTCAAGTCCTTGTGAACAGACAGAAAGCATGCCCATGGCCTCCAGTGTGGGCCAGGATTCACTACCCACAACATGCAGATAAAGGAACAGGAAGGGAGAGATCAGCAGGATGACTGTGCAACCACTTATAAAGCAGGACAGAAAGGAGAGTCCCAAGCTCCCAGAACTCTCGTCAGCCGTGGGTTAACCACCTGTTTTAGACATGGAAGTTCTTTACTCCTTAGCCTGTGTGTCCCTCTCTTCTCTCACCCTGGCTGTGCTTTGCTTCAGGTCTGGTCAGGCAATGGCCTGAAGAGTTCTAATACTTCCTGTCTAAGGACATGAGTCAAGAACCTTCCAGACACAATCAGGACAATCTGTATCTTCACGTCCCTCCTGGTACTTCTCTCAAGAGTCTGTGATTGGGGGGGGGGGGGGGGGGGTGCAGTTGGGTTCATTTGTTTACAAACATTTTAAGTAGGCCAGTCATGCTGGCACACACCTCACCTTTAATCTCAGCACTCAGGAGGCAGGAACAAGGGACCTCTGTGAGGTAAGGCCAGCCTGACCTACACAGTGAGCTTCAAAAATGAGCCAGGCGGTGGTGGCGCACACACCTTTAATCCCGGCACTCAGGAGGCAGAGCCAGGCCAGGCGGATCTCTGTGAGTTCGAGGCCAGCCTGGGCTACAGAGCGAGATCCAAGACAGGCATCAAAAGTACACAGAGAAACTCTGTCTCCAAAAACCAAAAACAAAAGAAAAAAATAATAATAGTGAAAAAGCTAGGCGGTAGTAGAGCATGCCTTTAATCCCAACACTTGGGAGGCAGAGGCAGGTGGATCTCTGTGAGTTCCAAGAAAGCCAAGGCTACCCAGAGGGACTCTGTCTCGAAAAACCAAGATGATGATGATGATGATGATGATGATGATGATGATGATGATATAAAAATAATGTATTTAGGAAAAATCAAGTCAGTTTTATCTGAAAGTCATTTTGGTAACATTTTAAATGTGCTATTTCACAGAACATAGCCAAGAATGACGGAAACCCACGGCACATTACAAAAGGTATATTAGCATAACTCGTCCTAGCAGCTGCTACTATGAAACAGGTAATAGTCTGCATGTCCCTGAAATGGCCGGGTAAATGAAACACGGCACATACACCACAGGACAGTCATCAGCCATTAAAAGGAATAAGCCAAGGCCTGAAAAGACAGCATGGTGGGTTGCTGCTGCGCCAGTAAGATTCCCGGCCAAGTGGATCCCAGGGCCTTGCTGGTCGGTTAGTCTAGTCAGAAAGGTAAGCTCACCGAAAGGCTCAAACTGTAATGCGGAAAGAAATTGAACAAAACACCTGACATGGACCTCTGGCCTCCATAGGTTCACACAAACTGGTAAGCATGTGCGCGCACACACACACACACACACACACACACGCACACACACGCACACGCACACACACACACACACACGAGTAAGCTTCCATGAGAGGACTAAGACCCTGGAGCCCTGACCATCTGGGAGCAACCTTCTGCCAGGTGGGAAGCCTGTGCTGGGCCTAGAGCCTCATTGAGTTGGGTGGTTGTCTCCCTTGGTGAAATACTTCCACATACTAAGTTCATTCATTCAGCAGATACTTGTGAGACACTTTGTGCCTAGGAGCTGGCGGTACAATTTCTGAACTTTACATTTCAGCAGAAAGAAACACATGAGCAAGAACAGAGATGACCATTTCTTGAAATGCATGTAACAAAATACCACAACAGACTAATATGGGTAGCGGGTGGAGAAGGGAAACAGATTGTTGTTTTTACAAACTGTAATGTTGAATAGTATAGCGATAAGCTAATATCAATAAACTTTGCCAACAGCTTTATGAAGTCTACACCACTATTTCATTCCCACAAAAAGAATTAAATTCTCAGCCCTGTCCTCTCAGAATGGGAGAGAAGAGAGAATGTCCTCACCAGTTTCCCTCCAAACCACATACCTGGAGGCCGGGCTGGTATTTCTCAGAAAATGGCTGGGCCAGCCTCTCACTCCTGATTCTTTCATCTCATACAACCAGTGGCAAGTTGAAGTTGTTTTTGTGAAAATTCCCTTCTGATGGCACACAGATTTAATTCAGACTACATCACTGGGCAGACTATGAATCTTTTAAGCGGAGACAAACATGACTTACATTAAAATGAACCACAAAAACATTCGTTTTACAGAAATAACCAAGAATGTAGGGTTTTTTTTTAATTCAAGACAAAATGGCACAGTCACAGAATTTAAGACCCTGCTCACACCATTTAAAGTCTTAAATTACAGTTTGTGTGTGAGTTCTGCCCCATTTCACAGCACAAGACTGCCACATCAAGAGTAACCACACAACTGAATTCCAAATTACATTTAGAGTGTGACGTAGTGGCTAATCCATCACTATTATTACATCTGGTAAAAAGGACCTTCACCTGCTTATTAGCCAATCTGTGGTGAAGCTAATTCACTGCAGTGGGTTGAAACGGGCACCAAGAACACATACATACCCAATCCCTAACCCCTGGTGCCTGTGACTAGGACCTTATTTGGAAATAGGGACTTTGGTGACTATAATTAAGAAGCTCAAGGTGAAATCATTCTGGAACTAAAGCCAGTGACTGTTATGCTTATGAGAAAAAGGAGACAGTGATCTGAGGCACAGACAAGACTCACAGAAGGCCATGGGAAGGCAGGCTCAGGCAGCATGGGGTAAGCTGCCAAGGACATCCAGGCAGGTGGGCAAGCGGTTCTCCCTTTGAGAGTTCAGAATCGACCAACCCAACCAACAACTTGGACTTTGGGCCTCCAGAAATAAGAATATAAATTTGGCTTGCTTCAGCCACCAAGTTTATGACCCTGTCTGTCACAGCAGCCCCAGGAAGCTAACACTCACCTATCAAATTTGACCCTCCTGTTTGTGTGTCTGTGCATTTAAAAACCAAGAAGAATTCATAACAGAAGTACTTTCTCCTCTTCAAGCTACTGGAACAAAAAGGCAAACTGTCCACACACGGTCATCTTACTGCTGGTGTGTTTTCTTTCACTAGAGAACCAGTTTCCAAAAGCACGCGTGCGCGCACCCACATGGCAGCTCACAACTGTTTGCATCTCCAGTTCCAGGGAATCTGGCACCCTCACAAAAACATACATGCAGGCAAGACACCAATGCACATGAAATAAAAACAAATCACTAAAAAAAATTGCAAGTTAATTTTTCTACTTAATTTGAGTTTGGTTCCTACTTTAAAATAATAAATCTTCCAAGCAGAAAAACTGGAAAAATCTTGACCCACCCTCCCCGAAAAAATTGTAGGCCTCACCTTTAGAATCCAAACCCTTCTTACATTTTCTCATCTTAAAATGTGGAACTAAATACCTATTTTTCTACTTTGCAAGTCCATTAGCTTTCTGAAATTGTTCAAGTGAAGTTCACCCTGGGAGGCTTTTGTTTACCATAGGGTTCACATGACAGTTACATATAACTAGGAAGCTGAGTTTAAGATGGAAATTCTGATCTAATTATAACAGAAGCCTTGTAATTGAGAGAGACAAATGGGAACTCCAAGGGGTCCACTGTAATGGGGGTTTCCAACAAGGTGCTTTCCCTTGAACATTTTGGGACCTGGGCTGTTCTGGTCTATAAGCTTAATTTACATATTAACTAAGTCCTCAATTTAGAAGTAATAAGTGAAGACGTGCAGGAAAGCAGTAAAGATCAAAATACTAGAAAACTTTATAAAAGAATCTTTGACCAGTGATATTCCACATTCCCTTTCATTGTGCTTTTAAAAAGATACGTATATATCTAACAAGTAGACACAGAGAGGCCAGAGAGCTGGCTCACTTGTTCTCACAGAGTACCTGGCTTTGAATCCCAGCACCCATGCAGCAGCTCACAACCATCTGTAACTACAGTTCCGGGGGATCAGAAGTCCTCTTCTGGCCTCTTTAGACACCCATCTCACACATGATATACATACATTCATACACACACACACACACACACACACACACACACACACACATACACACACCTGCAGGCAAAATAGTCATATACAGAAAATGAGATATATAAACCTAAAGAAAAAATAGCCAGGCACGATGGTGTGTAACTTTAATCCCAGCACTCTAGAGACAGAGGCAGGCAGGCAGGTATCTGTATGATGTCAGTATGAGGACAACCTGATTTACATACGGAGTTCCAGGCCAGCCAGGGCTATCCTGGGACACACAATCTCAAAAGAAAAAGAGGAGGTGACGAGTGACTCTTATACAATGCCAAAAACTAAAGTTACAACAATAAGGAAAAGCCTGATGTTTGCTTATTAATTAAATGAATGCATTTAAATTTTTTAAAGATATTTAGTTTATTTTATCTATATATGAGTTGTATCTGCATGTCTGTATGTGCATCAGGTGTCAGATCCCCTAGATGCCTGGTTGTGAACCTTCATGTGGGTGCCGGGAACCATACTTGGCTCACTGGAAGAACAAATGCTCTCAACCGCTAAGCCAGCATTTTTAAATGTTTTAAATCACCATGTTTTTAATAAAGACATAAATTTCACTATCCAGAGATTACATGCTTACACTACAGCTCTATTTAAGTATGTTTATTCAAAATCACAAGGCCAGGCATGGTGACTTGCACCTTAAATCCCAGCACTGGCTAAGGCAGGAGGATGGCTATGAGTTTGAAGACTGCCTAGGCTACGCAGTGAGACTCTGTCTCAAAAGCAAAAAATCTGTAACACCCCATATATTAAACACAAGCCATGAATAATGACTTCCTCCTAAAGAAAACAGTAGACAGCCAGGGTCCTTAGAAGCTTTTCACAAACATGGCCTCGCCAGGGGGTCTCAGTCCACTTCAGCAGTCATAAAAGCACACGCCAGTTTACGGCCTGGAGATGATGTAATGAACAGCACTTTCCCTCTGGGTCTCACTTCCATGGGCTTACCATGAGAAAAACCAGACACACTGCACCAGAAGAGTATTACAAGACACTCAGAACAGTCAGGGACATCAAAAGCAAGGAGAGCTACCCAGAAGGAGCCCAGGACGACATGGAGTTGCAATGTGTTACCTTGGTGGGACCCTGGAACAGAAAAGACATTTGATAAAAACCACAGAAATATGAAGAAAAATCCCTGGAAATTCTCTATACTACCTTTTCAGGTTTTCTGTACGTCTAAAGTTCTTAATAACAACAACAACATTCCTCAGTACTGAGGAAACTGAGGCAGGGTGACAGTGAGTTTGAAATCAGCCAGAACTCCACAACATGGTCCTGTTTCAAAACCCAAGGTCTGAGGATATATCTCAATGATAGAGCCTGTGGAAAGCACAATTTATTTATTTGTAATTGCACATAGTCATTCCTAGACAACTACTAATTAAGGTCTAGATAATACTGCTCTAATCACTCACATTGTCAAAGTTAATTTAAGAAAAGCACCATGTCATTTTTTTTTCAGTGCTAAGATTAAAGCTAAATTTTGGAGTACATAGGGTCAAATTAAAAGGAGACTAGACAAACCCCACCTATTCAAGTAAACACCTGCTTTGCTGTGATCCGGGTGTGGAAACCAAAACCCTCACGATGGCACTGCTATTTATAATAAGAGGTTCCGTTCAAACTGCATAAACAGCATCGTTCTGAAGATGCTTCTGAGACAGAAAAGTAATCCGCACAACTATATGAGACACTGAATGAGGAAGTTTGGCCCTTTTCCCACAACCAAGGACTAAATTTTATGCCCCAAACATGGTTCCTTCTGATTTCCTCATTTACATACTAGAAAGTGATATTGGCTCCGTGCAATAGACAAAAGATGATCAAAATTTCATGGCATATCATATGTAAGAAAACATAGGGGATAAGATGTTTTGGGGAAAAACAGAAAAGCAGCCAGTGCCCTTTACTGACTGAAATTCACCAAGTGTTCTGAAGAAACTGTCACTCCAGTCTGGAAACTGCCATGCTGTTCAACAAAAACAGAATTCTAGATGCTAATCAGTCACCAGAGACAACAAAATAAACATCAACTCCCTTGCTCTCAAGGAGTCTACCGGAAGGAGGCAAGAAAGGAAAAGGCTACTGTGCCATCTCTGAAGGTATGTCTTAGAATGGCAGGCATTCTGAGTGCTGTTACAGTGGGTTAAACATAAAGTCTGCAGAAACATCTACATTTAGGAATATGTGACATGGGAAAAAGGATCCCACAGTCTTCATCATCTACGTAAACAAACAAACAACTCAAAATGTATACCTGTAAGCCACTCCTCTAATCTGGCTGCTCAGAAGCAGGAAGATCAGGAGTGCAAGGGACTGGAGCACTGACTCCAAGGTTAACTAAGAACACTGCTCTTCCAGAGAATAGAGTTTGGTTCCCAGCACCCACTTAAAACAGTGCTAACAGCCACCTATAACTCTAGCTCCAGGGCATCTGACACTCTCTTCTAATCTGGGCAAGCATGGATAAATAAGTTAAGGACCCAGTCCAAAACCAGGAAGCTAACTGCTGCTAGAACTGACTGGTTCCAAGTCCTCCAGCAGCTACCTTCAGAAACAAAAGCAGTAGGTAAGGAGTGCACACCTATAGTCCAGCGCTCAGGAGCAGAGGCAGAAGATGGTCCAAGGTCATCTTGGTCTACACAGTAAGTTCTAGGCTAGCCAGGGCTCAAAATAAGGCCCAGCCTCAACAGGAGGGAGAGAGGGAGAGAAGGAAGGAGGGGTGGGGAACAAAATGCTTGCTTCTATTTTCTCCAGATTCATGTAGTAAAATGTCCAGATTTTTTCAAATCCTTCTCCCACACACTCAGTCAACCCTGGCATTTGGCAATGACGCCAAGCTGGCAAGCAGGCAAAGAGGTTTTCCTAGGTATGTGAGCACAGCCTCCCTGTCTCTCCTCCAACTGCAGATAACTGTGCCTTAGCCATACATAATGAAGGCTTTCCCCTCCTTGCCCTCAAAGGAGATTTTCAACATATCTATCTCATTCCTAATGTTCAAGTGATCAAAGGCTGGCAGCCTCCTTAAGGAGCTTTGTAGTGGAGGGACATTTTTTTTTCAGGGTTTTAAAAAAAAAAAAAAAAGCTGTGTGATCAAAACAGCCAAAAACTTCTAAGATAAACTAGTCAAAAGAATCCCATGGGACATGATGAAAAAGATTAATTCCATCAACCACAATGTGAGGACCTAAAAATCCAGACCTTCCCAACAAGGAGCTATCACCTCAAAGGGAAAAGGAGCGCGCTGAATACATGATCACAAGTAAGATTAGACAGCTACTAAAGAATGTGACTGCAGTCACAGGTCTACCGTGAGCTAACCACTGTGAAAACGTTTAAAGAATAAAGAAGGATACTAGGGAAAAAAGTCAGTGTGAAGAGTGCAAAGATTAATGGTTTTCTTCCCTCATAATTCAATTTGTTTACCTAGTTGTAGACTGCCCACCCACCACACCCCACAAAAAAAGCCCGGTTCACTGGAGGGCTTTACCTCCTGCTATTTCCTCTGCAGGGAGGCTGCCGGGTGGTGACGCATGCGGGGATCTGTTCATTGAGCAGAAAGCAGCCGGGCGAAACACAAGCACCCTGTGAAACCACAAGAGAGCAGATTCTAGCTTTCCCATGTTCTAACAGATCTTTTCAAAGCTGTTTTTCTTCAAGGGCGAAACACTTGTCTACAGTCACGTGTTTGGTACCATAAGCCAAAGGTCAACTGACACTGGAGGCCATAAATTAATCAAAACAAAGATTTTTTAAAGGGACCTCTCTGTGTAAGCCTCATGTACCTACACTTTTCTTTAGCCAATTTCAATCTATAAACAAAATAAAGACAGCAGACACGTTTTCCTACAGAAACACTGGCGGTCTCTGGAGCTAAACCAGACAGGCAAATAGATTGCTCTAACAACTTTTTGGTGCTTTTAGGAAAGGTTTCACAGAATTAGCTAACAGAGACATGAAATAAAAGGCCAGTAAAGAAACTTTCCCAAAACATCATCAAGTTAGTTTAAGAGCATGGCCAGGAAAAAGAAAATAGAAAATAAATGTATTTCAAAATCTTTCTTCACAACCTTAACAACTACAGGAAAGAGTCATGAAAAGTAATAAGATATGGGCTGGAGAGATGGGCTCACAACCTGCTACCTCCAATTCTAAAGGATTTGGTGCCTTCCTCTGGCCTTTGAGGACACCTGTGTACATACATACATGCAAGCAAAACGTTCATACCTATACAGCACAAATAAATACATCTAAACATAGTAAGTAAATTTAAAGGAAAACAGGACCTAAAAGGTAGAGGAAGCAAGAAAGCGCGAGTTGACTCTCGTAAGAATATATATGAACAACACAAGGATAGACAGTAGACCCGAAAAAGAGCAAGCTCACTACTTCTGAACCCTGGGGAGTGAGTGTGTCACCTGGACAATTCCTGCCATTGACACGACCCAGAGCAAAGTTGAGGACAGAGTTGGGGACTCCACAAGGGTGGCACTAAAGCCCTTTCTTCCTTAGACTCACACTTTAAAGAATGACCAAGGGGCTGGGGACAGATACAGCCAGGCCCTTTGCTGGGTCTCTGGTACTACATGAGACATGGAGGTTTGTGGTAATGCACCCCAGCACTGAAGAAATAGAGGTAGGAGAATTAGAAGTTCAAAGTCATGCTCAGCAGGCTGTGGAGGCCAGCCTGGACGACATCAGATTCTGTCTCCATAAAAACAATCAAAAAGTCAGAAGGTCCACAGGCCCTGCACTACACTGGAGGAGGCCACTGCTACTTCCGCCATGCATCCGGTTTTGTGAGTGCCCATTTGATCACCCAGCAGCCCAGTTAATAAGGAAGAGATAAAGCCTCTAGCTGCAAAGATCCCTGTAAACCATCACAGCCGTCTTTACCTGGTTGTAAGGGATCCTTCTTCAGGTTGCAAGTTCAGGACCGGGCTCCCCTTCCCACTAATCAGCTGTTCATTTAGTCTCTCGCTGAAGCTTTGACCCTTTCCTGAATGGCTTTGCTGGCTTTGCTGTATTCTTACACGCAGCCCTATGTGACTCACCCTTGCTTAGGGGAAGAGGGGTAAAGATCACATCTGGAAAGACCCTGTCTTAGGAGTCCTTTTGAACCCCACAATGCATAACAAGGTATATGTGATCCAAGCACAGCTCTTAGCAAGTCCTGATATCAGATCTGAGATGAAAACACACACTTACAAAACAGTTCACTAGCTAACGTGCGACTGCACTTCAATACCTGTATGTATCTAGCCGTAATGTGGTTATCACCTACATATTATCTTTTTCTCAAGTGACCAAAAAAGGAAAAATATAATTGTGTAATACTATAAAATGTTCTATGTTCATAGATTGTCAAAATGTTAATTTCATTTCATGATCCCACATAAAGTGTGTAAAACACTACTGGACTTTCCCACAGAACTTGACAAAGCTGATTCAAGAAACTCTTATGTGTGTAAGCTCTGAAACAATGTCTTTGACTTAGTCCTTTTTCCTAGCACCTAAAATGTTCATGGCACACCACAGTTGTCGGACATGCATGAGCTGAATTTGATTTTTATTAAAGAATATAGCCGAGGGCTGAAGAGATGGCTCAGCAGTTAAGAGCACTGGCTACTCTTCCAGAGGACCTAGGTTCAACTCCCAGCACCCACATGGCAGTTCACAACTACCTGCAACTCCAATTCCAGTGAATCTGGCACCTTCACATTGACATACATGCAGGCAAAATACCAATGTACATAAAAATAAAATAAAAAGGATATAGCATACCGGGCGGTGGTGGCGCACGCCTTTAATCCCAGCACTCGGGAGGCAGAGCCTGGCTGGTGGATCTCTGAGTTCGAGGCCAGCCTGGTCTATGAAGCGAGATCTAGGACAGGCACCAAAATCACACAGAGCAACCCTGTCTTGAAAAAAGGATATAGCAGAGACTTCCATTTCTAAAATTTAGACTAGAATGTACATGGAAAAAAAAGACTAATGAAGTAAAACAGAAGGCCCAGAAACACATGTTCATACACGAAACTTAACACAGAAATAGAGTGGATCACAGAAAGACTCAAGATAGGATGCTGAGCCAGGTACAGGGGCCACACCTTTAGTCCTAGCACTCTAGAGGCAGAGGCAGGTGGATCCTCTGGGTTTCTGAGTTCGAGGCCAGCCTGTGGACAGAGCCAGTTCCAGGACAGTCAGGGAGGAAGAAGGAGGAGTGGGGAAGAGGAGAGAGGAGGAGAAGGGATGCTAAAACAACGGCTTCTGGCTACAGAATAAAGCAGAATGTAGAGGATGGAGTGCTAACAAGTCTGTAAATCCACAGAGTCAGTCTGCACTCTGGATCCTCCCTAAACATCATTGTCAAGTTTTTATATTATAGACATGTTTGAATGAGACTTTAAATAGTATTTACACAGAACACTGATGCTTAATAATGTAAAGTCTTTGCTACATGTGATGATCGTGTGCTCATTTTACTTCAACCTGACAGAATGGAGAATCGCCTGGGGTACCAGCCTCTGGGCGCATGTGTGGGGGATTCTCTTGACTACTTGAACTGATGTGAGAAGACCCACCTTAAACATGAGTGGGACCACTGCCCAGGTAGGGGATCCTGGACTGTGTAAAGTAGAGAAACAGCTGAGCACTAGTAGTACAAATGCACGTATTGCTGTTTCCTTATGACGATGCAATACAACCAGTTGCTTCAAGCTCCTGGTGCCTTGGACTTCCTGCCATGATGGACTGGACCTTGGACTGTGAGCTACAGTAAACCTCTTCCCCCTCAAGTTGCTTTTATCACAGTAACAGAAAACAAACTAAGACACTAAGAATCCACTGTTTTGTATGTGTCCTTAAACCCACCTTGTTCTGCCCCTTCCTCACACTGTAACTTTTTTTACTTTATTATTTATTTTTATGTTTATCAGTGTTTCGCCTACAAGTATGTCTGTGCATCACATGTGTGCAATGCCTTCAGAGGCCAGATGAGGAACTGGAGTTACAGACAGTTGTGAACCAATACGTGGGTGTTGGAAATCAAACCCAGGTCCTCTGGAAGAGCAGCAACAAGTGCTCTTAACCACTGAACCACCCCCACCCCGACCCCCAGCAAAGGTTCTTGAGCTTTGCCACGTTTGTCTATTTAATTCCCACATGATGGAGATTGACATCAGGAAGACTTGCTAAGGGGGGGGTGTGGGGTGTGGTGGTGGTGGTGGTGGTGGTGGTGGTGGTTTCATTTTGCTTTGTTTACATGTTCCCAAGGAGGCCAGAAAAGGGCATCCAATTCCAGGAAGTAGCATTACAGACAGATGTGGGGCACCATGAGGGTGCTGAGAACTGAACTCAGGCCCTCCGCTAGAGCAGGGCAGCAAGTGCTCTAACCCTCTAAACCATCTCTCCAGCCCCAATGGTCTTTTCTAGATCCTTAGCATGTTTTTATTTCAAGATGGCATTAAGTCTATTGACGAACTTTTTAAGCTGACAAAGTTTTGAACTTGTAACATCAGAACCAATAAAGAATATTTTGTTTACTTAAACACTTCTGTGTTAGCCTTGATGGAAGTTTTCTATCTCCTAGCACAGTGTTATACAGCGTCTGAGCTTTCACAAGTACGGCTTTTTGTGTTCTGCAGTCATTTGATTTGGTCTGAGACAGGGTCTCACTTATCACAGGCTGGCTTCGGACTCCCTCTGTAACCAAAGATGACCTTGAACTTCTGATCCTCCTGCCTGCACCTCCCTAGAATTACAGACATGGGCTGATGAGCTACATGCCCATCCCCAGTACTGGTCTTTGTTTGCTGTTATACAAACACATCCTCTTCATTTTACCTTCTAGTCTGTAAAAATGTATAATTCTGTATAAAAGACTGGACTACTTTACCTAACACGCCGCCCAGTCATGGGATGTGAGAAGGGACAACAATTAGTTCTATTAGTTCTATTTGGAGCAAGACTTTTCTCATTAACTTCCTCAAATTGAAAATTTTAAATTCCTGAATCCACTCAAATATCCAAATCCTTCAAGTGAAATAGGCTTTCTTTCCTTGAGCAGTAATAAAAGTGACCTCATTATCCCACAGTATGGTAGTAACCGCTAACGGTAGTATAGCCACAAATCCGACAAATCAGGAAATCTCACAAGGCATATCTAGTGCTGTATTTGCATAAAATTGGAAAGTGGCAGGTTAACATAGCAAGCAACTGGACTACTGTCCAGCGTCGAAACTGCAGCTGTTACAAAAAGCAGGTCGAGATGGCTCAGCAGGTAAAGGTGCTTGCAGCCGAGCCTGACAACCTCAAGGCCATCCCAGGACCTCACAAGGCAAAACTAAGGACCCAGCTCCCACAGACTGTCCTCTGACCTCCACAGAGGCACACACACACACACACACACACACACACACACACACACACACACACACTGTCCTCTGACCTCCATGGGTGCACTCTCTACACACACACACACACACACACACTCAGAGAGAGAGAGAGAGAGAGAGAGAGAGAGAGAGAGAGAGAGAGAGACTGTCCTCTGACCTCCACGGGAGTACTCTCTGGACACGGACACACACACACACACACACACACACACACACACACACACAGTCTGTCCTCTGACCTCCATGGGAGCACTCTCTATACACACACACACACACACACACACACACACACACACACACACCCATACCCACATAAATCAATGTAACTTTAAATTTTTTTCAATGCTGCTGTTAACATGATTTTAGCCCTCTATATATTGTAGGTATGGGTTGGCTGTGGGAATGTGGGGAGTTGGGAGGGGAGGCTGCCAGTTAGGGAACTCAAGACCCCACACCTTAGATAAAACTACCTCTAAGCTACCCTATACCCAGCATTTTGCCTCAATTTCTCTTTCAGGAAGTTTTATTACTGTCCTGACATCTGTTTAAAAAAAAAAAAATAAGCACACATCAGATTAAACTCTACATAAATTTACCACAATAAAACATCTCAATGAGCATGTTCCCTTTGATGCTGATGTTTGAGGACAAACTATCCAGTATAAACTTTCAACTTTGACCAGTTCTACAGTTGGCTTGGTAAACCCTTTGTAACATCAAATTTGTTACATGTAATTTGAAGGGATAAAAAAGTCTATACCTTTATTCCAGTACCCAAACGTCCCTTCCCACTGAGGACACAGTTCCTTCCACTGAGAACAAAATGTAGAAGAGCCTGTGCCATCAACAATTGGAACTCATATGTCAGCCTGTCTGTCCATCATTCACGGTGCTACAAAAGCTAAATATTGCAAACCCATTACGATTCTGATATTCAAGGTGTATAAAACTAAACACTCACTCATTAAAAATAATTCACAGACTGGGTAGTGCCTCTGTGGGTAAAGTGATTGCTGCACACACAAGGACCTGAGTGTGGACCCCCAGCACCCATGTACAGAGAGGCCCCAGAGCTGCCAGAGAAAAGAGCACAGGGGCTCACTGACCAGTCCTAGGAAAAGAGAAGATCTAGAGTCAGCAAGAAGCCCTCTCTCAAAAAATTGAGGTGGAGAAGCAACTGAACAATATCTATCACAACCTCTGCCTCACAAGCACCTGACACACACACGTTCACACACAGGCATACATCATACACTCACAGAGATAGACAGGCAAGACAGAGACAGAGATGAAATTGTATAAACCAAATTAAATCCAAACAACAATGAAGTTTTAAGATGTGTGGGTGCCAGACGGTGTTGGTGTACGCCCTTTAATCCCAGCACTCGGGAGACAGAGGCAGGCGGCAGATCTCTGTGAGTTCGAGGCCAGCCTGGTCTACAAAGCGAGTTCCAGGAAAGGCGCAAAGCTACACAGAGAAACCCTGTCTCGAAAAACCAAAACCAAAAAAAAAAAAAAAAAAAAAAGTGGGGGCATGCATGAACTTCATTACAGAAGACACAATTACTAGTGTACTCAAAGTAGTGTGGAAGAGCAAAAACAGCCCAGCAGTGGTCAGGTCTCCAAACAAGGGCTATAAGTACCACCCCAAAATGCAAAATAAAATAGGTGTCCACACAGTCAAAGGGGAAAACCAGTGTAACTACTCACTCTACTGCACTGGGGGAAAGAGGAAAACAATCCAAGTGTCTTCCTGAGTGCTTAATACATTCAACTGACTAAGAAACCACACAGGTGTACCCACCTGCCTCCCACCCCCACCCCTGCCATAGGAGGTGGGGCTGGTGAGCTGGTTCTCACCAATCCTGACAACCTGAGTTCAATCCTGTAACCCCAAACAGGAGAAGAAAAGAACCGTCTCCCAAACTGTCCTCACCTTCCATGTGCTCTCGGTAGAGCACACACACAACCACATAACACACACACACACACACACACACACACACACACACACATTAAATAAATACATCTTTAAAATTTTAATTTAAAAAGGCTTACCCGAGGGCTGGAGAGATAGCTCAGGGGTTAAGAGGAGCACTGGCTGCTCTTCCAGAGGTCCTGAGTTCAGTTCCCAGGACCCACATGATGGCTCACAACCATCTGTAATGAGATCTGGCGCCTTCTTCTGGTGTACAGGCATACTATATACGTGGTAAATAAATAAATCTTTAAAAAAAAAAAGGCTTACCCGAGAATAAGCAGCTAGCATGTAAACTCTGATTCCATTTGAAAGTCAAACCGCTTGTAAGACGGCTACCAGAATCACGACACGCGTCCCTGAAAGGCAACGCGAATGCCTAGTGTCCTCTACAGCCGAGCTCTGAACACTCTATGGGAGAAGTCTGCAGTACAGAACTCTGGTCACTCTGGTCAGTTCCCACCATGTCCTCAGGGAGCCATCCTATTGCTTACAACTACTTACCAGAGACTCATGTCAGGGATGAAGAGGGTTTATTTACCCACTCCTGCGCCCTGGGTACTGAAGAGAGAGAGAGAGAGTGCTTCTGCCAGTTACTGGAAAACAAGGCCTGAAAAACCCTGGGTCGGCATGGGATGCACCAAGGAGGGAAACACAGAGGCTGCCTGCACCCCAAAGGTGACTGAGACGGAGCCAAACAGCTTCCCGGGCAGAGGCCAAGACCACAGCTAACATAATGGGGTAAAGACTACCAGAGTGAGATAACACAAGAAAACAAGCATAAACGTGGGGCATGGAGACAGGAGCCAGATCAGGAGTCAGAGGTGGGAGGGTCAGGGGTCAAAGTTCCCTCAGCACAGAATCAGAGTGAAGATCACGAGTGAGTCAGAAAAGACTGTCTCATTCATAACTAAATAAACACAAGTATTCAATGTTAAATGAATGAATGAATATTAAAGAACTATGCTCCAAAAGACCATCTAACAAATGTTACATACATTAACAAGATATTCACAGAACTCAACCAAAAAAGGAATTTGAAAATATTATGTATGATGGCAAGGGGGGGAAATCGGTAACAAAATAAGATCTACTATTTCAGTTTTGATCTATTTTAAAGGCTCCAGGAGTAGCTCAGAGGTTGCCCCTGCCCCTGCCCCTGCCCCTGGCGCTGGCCCTGGCCCTGGCCCAGGGTTGCTCGTCAGCAATAGAAGGGTGTGGAGGACAGGACAGTCAAAGCGATACAGGACACTAGTGAATAAATGAAGAGCCCAGAGCCTGGAATCCCAGCACTTGGAAGGTAGAGACAAGAGGATGAAGAGTCCAAGGTTATCCTCAGCTACGTGGCTGCTTTCACAGCCAGCTTAAGCTACGTAGAAGACCGTCTTTAAAAAGAAAAATTTATAGACTTAATTTACACAGGGAATCCAATTTGCAAACCACAAAAGATCTGAAGAGACACCAAAGAAGCTACACATTAGCCAGTGTGCAGCTGCAGACAAGCTCACCGCTAGTCATTAGGGAAAAGCAAATCAAAACCACGGCAAGCTACCTATATACTTAGAAGACCGGGCTAAACACGGAGTGGATTCAGAGCCCCTGGAATTGTCCCACACGTTGCTGGTAGGCTGTAAAATGGTACCGACCTTTATAGGAAATTGCCAAGCTGCCTTCCAAATTGATGAACTTAGTATCTGACCCAACTGTGTGTCAACTTCCAAAGCAACTTTATTCAGAGTTCCTAAACACTAGAAACAACCTCACCGTTCCATCAACAAGCAGACAAGGAACAGATTACTACCAAATAAGGAACAAACTAAACTACCCAAAGAGGCAACATCATAGATGAATCACAAAGCAAACATACCGCCCACAAAAGGGAACACACTGCAGTTATCACGTCAAGACTGAGAACAAGCCAAGGCTGGGAGATGGCTCGGTGGGAAAAGTGCCTGCTGCCCAAGCATGAAGACCTAAGTCTGGGTGCCCATGCCGTCTATAATCTATACACATCTCCCAGTACTGGAGACTCAGAGACAAGAGGATCCCTGAGCTCCAGATTCGGTGAAAGGTATGGTTTCAAAACTAAGACCAGCGAGATGGCTTGTGGGTAAAGGCACTTGCCATGCCTGAGACCAATCCCCAGAATCCACACAAATATGGAGGAAGAAGATTAACTTCAAAGAGTTGTCTTTTGACCGCCACTCACAACACACCGTACATACAATATACACATAGAATCAAATCACTAATAATAAACAAGGTGGGGCAATACAAGAAGAAAATACCCAAGGCAACCCCTGGCTCCCACACATACACGCAAACACAATTACTAAATTAACTAATTAAATAAAAATATAAAGCATGCCAAACTAAAAGTTGATCAAAGTCAGGGTGGTGGTTACCTGTAGCTTTGGTGCCTGTCCTGGAACTCACTTTGTAGCCCAGGCTGGCCTCAAACTCACAGAGATCCACCTGCCTCTGCCTCCCAAGTGCTGGGATTACAGGCGTGCTCTGCCACCGCCCGGCGCAACCCATTTCTAATGGGTGTGCTGTGGCTTGTGGGTCACTATTACACGATAAGCATGTAATCATCGAGAGGAGACCGGGAAGAGCGCTGGCCTCTCGTGGCACTCTTCTGAATTGCTTCTGCCGTGCTATACGCTAAGGTAAGCACTCTGTATTTTCAGTCATTTTCAAAAGTATTAGCTCAGTTTTCTCAGACAATTAAAAAGACAATTACAGGGGCTGAAGAAATGGCTCAGTGGGTAAGCATATTTTTTGTTCTTACAGAGGATCTGAGTTGGATTCCCAGCACTCACAACCATCTGTAACTCCAGTTCCAGGGGATCTGATGCCCTCTTCTGGCCTCTGAGGGCATTACATGCACATGGTACACACATACACATGTTGACAAAATGCTCATATACATAAAATAAAAACAAATACTTTTGCTTTAATATTTTATTAGCTATTTAATCTTTAAATAAATATTTATTATAAATATTTTTAAATGAGAAGGGAGGATCCTAAATTTCTCTCAAATTGATAAAGTAGCAATGCTGGCAGACTGCAGTCCTGTGTATATAATATGTAGTAACGTGCACAAAGGAGTAAAGTGGGGGCCCATCACAAACTCATGCCCTCAAGCACCATGACATTATACAGTATGCAGCTTCAGAAACTAAGGCTCATCAGAGCTGTAATGATACAGATTCCAGTAAACAGGGAAATAAGACTCAAAGCTAAAGTCACATGGCTATAAATCTTGATTATTTTTCCCCTAGCACATTAAAATCAGGTTTGGGGGGGGCTGGAGAGATGACTCAGAGGTTAAGAGCACTGGCTGTTCTTCCAGAGGTCCTGAGTTCAATTCCCCAGCAGCCACATGATGGTTTACAACCATCTGTAATGAAATCTGGTGCCCTCTTCCGGCCTACAGGGATGCAGGCAGAACACTGTATGCATAATAAATAAATAAAATTTAAAAAAATAATAATAAAAAAATCAGGTTTTTGAATTCTTGGGATTTGAAACTTGGGGGGGGGGGTTTCACTAATGTCTCTGTTTACTAGAATTCACAGGCGGCCAATGGTTTAGACTAAGTTTCTACACTAAGCCTTGCAGACAAAATCAACATGTCACTCACTCTGAAAATTACACCCCAAGCTGAAATTGAGTTATTTGTCTGACTTCCCAACAAGTCAAGAGAGAAAGGTAACAATACCCGGAACAGACCAACTAGGACAAGTATGAGGACAATGCTCCCTCCTCCACCTTAACCCCCCAAGAAAGCTAACAGAAACGACCAATCAGTGTTGGATGTTACTGCTTCAAATTCTGTGCGGGAACCTGCAGCGGACCACAGAGCCCAAGTATAGAATAAATATTATTAAAAAAAAAATAAAGAGATCAAAGCCAATTTACCCTTTAAAGCTAATGTGATTGGGTTCAGCAATTCTTGCAATAAGTGTGACAGACAAACCTATGACCACTAAGAGAAATCATATCTGGGGCAGGGCAGGGGACACCTGCAATCCCAACTCTCTGAGGCAGGTGGGATTCCAAGTTTGAGGCCAGCCTGGTCTATACAGCAAGACTTCGTCTCAAAAAGAAAAACTGTTTTTAGTATGTTGATATCTGTACTTAGATGTATTTGCTACCCTTTATAATTAGATAATATAACCATTAAGGTAGTATTCTGGGGGTTGGGGATTTAGTTCAGTGGGAGAGTGCTTGCCTAACAAGCGCAAGGCCCTGGGTTCAGTCCTCAGCGCGCACGCACACACACAAACACACAAGATAGTATTCTGAGATGAAAGTGTAGTTCAGTGGTAGAATGCTTATCTACATGAACAAGACCCTCAGTCCATCTTCAGCACATTTTTTTTAAATGTTGAGGAGTAACAACTAGGCTTTAACAGACTGACAAAAAAAAATCCTTTACACACATATACAAAAAAAAAAAAAAAAAAAAGAGAGGTAGGTCTGCCAGCCACTGACAACAGCCCATTTTCTAAACTTGTTCCATTTCAAGATGGTTTTTAGAATATCTATCATCTTTATCATTATCGTATGTGTGTGTGTGTGTGTGTGTGTGTGTGTGTGTGTGTGAGTGAGAGAGAGAGAGAGAGAGAGAGAGAGATCATCACCGTCACCGTTACTGTGCACGTGTGCATGTGCACGCACACACACACACATCTTTGAATATGAGGGTGTCAGAAGACAACTTGGTGGAGTTCGTTCTTTCTCCTCTTCGATGAGAACCAGAGATGAAACTCAGGTCGTCAACAAACAGAACCTGTGCGGCTGGGCCATCACACCAATTCATCTCAGAACCAGGACAGAACGAGCAGCTCCACTTTGGAGGTGACACCAGAATGCTATCTATGAAATCCAACTATGCCAGAAGCAAAGCACCACTGCTTTCAAGATCTTTTTTTTTTTTTTAAGTTTTATTTATTTTTTATGTAAACAGTGTTCTTCCTGCAAGTTTGCCATATGCCAGAAGAGGGCATCCAATCTCATTACAGATGGTTGTGAGCCACCATGTGGTTGCTGGGAATTGAACTCAGGACCTCTGGCTGAGCAGACAGTGCTCTTAACCTCTGAGCCATCTCTCCAAGCCCTGTTTTCAAGATCTTAAAAGTGAACAGGAGGCAGTAGCCATGGTGGGAGGAGGAGGCAAGAGGACCATGAGTTCAACTCGGGCTACACAGCAAGACCCTTCTTCAAAACAAAATTAAAGCATCAGTATGAGAATCCAGACCTTAGGTCACACTGATTTCAAGAGATTTAACTGCTCAGTAACCCCCAAAAAGAGACAATTACAATTTAAACCCTACACTCAGCGAGCATTTAGCCCTCCTTCCCTGGCCTTTACCCACCAGACTCCCCTATCCCCCACCCACTCCAACCACTCCCTTTTAAATGCATGCTAAAGTGGTTTTATTTGTTTCAGTGCTGAGGACTATATCCCAGCTCTGATTACTGTCTTGGGGGGGGGGGGGGGGATTTGTTGTATACGTTCAAGCATGCATGCAGAGATGAATGCATGAGTGCATGTGTACTATGAGACAGGAGTCTTGCTGTTTTGCCCAGGCTAGCCTCTAATTCTCTGTGTAACTCAGGATGGCTTGAACTCCTGGTCCTTCTTTCTCAGCCTCCTAAGTACTGGGATTGCAGGAGTTAGCTGTCAGTTTTCTCATGAATTTTTTTTTACATGCTGTCAATCACACAACCCAGGAGCTCCACACGTGCCAAGCAACACTTGTAGCCACCAGCCTACATTCCCAGCCTCTTCAGTAATGTTCACCTATTCAGAACCTGGTGCATGTGGTGACCTGGAATTTGGTCCCCAGCAACACATGTAAGTAAATAGTCACAAGGATGCTCTTAATGTATAGAAATCTAAAAGTCCAAAGTCTTTGAAATCCAAAACTGTTGTCATGGAACATTCAGACAGGACTGGAATTAGAAGCATTTTGGATTTTTTTTAATAGGAATGCTCATCTATGCCAATGGCCCCATACCTGAGGCAGTGAAATCTGAACCCTTCTGCTCTGGGAATTTGGGACAAAGAACTTACATATACCCCACCTTCATATTCCTGTTGAAAAAACAGAATTCCTTTTCTCCTTCTTACCCTATCTTTCTAAATAGCAGAATTTTCCAAATAAGGGAAAATTCTGAGAATAAACAATTGCTAAGTACATTTTTTCCTAATCTCATGATCACCTAGCCTGGTGCAATGGAACACACCTTGGATCCTAGCACTCAAAAGGCAGAGGCAGGGGGATCTCTGTGAGTTCATGAACTTGGAAAAGGATTTCAGGAATTCACAAGGCCACCCAAGGGCAGCAGAGAATTTTTCAACTCCTGAAAAAAATGTTCTCCATTCAAGTTGGTCCCACCTCCCCAGGCCCATCTCCATCCTCCACCCCTGCCACCCTCTTTCTGACACAGGGACTTGTATTACAAGAATACTTGGATTACAGGTGTTGCCGGGCGTTTTCTCACCAACCCCACAGTTCCCCCAGAGTTCTCTTGAGTTCAAGCAGCAGGAAATATTAGATAGAAGGATTTAGATTGTGGAGATGAACAGATAGAAAATACAGGGATAGAAAATACTCGAGAGGGCCTGGAACCTATTCCAACAGACCCTGACTGTCTCTGCCCCAGAGTATTTATAGAGATGCCAAGGGGTAGAGCAAAAGACCTCCTCCCAGCACAGCCAAGTACAGACCATCTCAGACACCTGCACTCAGGCCCGTGGTCCTAATCACCCTCTATGCAGACCTGCTGGGTAAAGCCACGAGGAACCTGAAAACCAGCTCCTACAAGGTGTGTGCCAAAATGCTTGGCCCAAGTTGTCCATTTTATAAATGAATGAATTGCATGGCCAAGAGAGTGAACAGCTTAGCTCAGAACACAGGCTTAATACATGATAGTCCCTATTTTCTTTTCAGCTTTAGTCACACCTGCTTAAAGCCATATTCTCTGAGCATGTATCGTGCATACATAAAATAGTGCTGTGTAAAGTTAAAGGTATCATTTCTTCATACAGAAAACTTGAGGCAAAGGTAATTATAGGTTCTAGTAACTACCAAGATCAAATCAGACACAGCTTTAGAGTAATCTTTAGAAACCATACAAAGTACCGGGGGTGGTGGTGCATGCCTTTAATCCCAGCACTCAGGAGGCAGAGCCAGGAGAATCTCTGTGAGTTTGAGGCCAGCCTGGTCTAAAGAGTGAGATCCAAGACAGGTACCAAAACTACACAGAGAAACCCTGTCTCAAAAAACCAAAGAAAGAAAGAAAAGAAAGAAACCATATAAAGCCATTAAATTTTAAAAAACAAACTGCAACACACACATCTGTGTGTGTATGTGCATATGTGCGCGCACATGTGTATGTGTGTGTGTGTGTGTGTGTGTGTGTGTACCAATTTTACCCACAAACAGGAACTTTTTACTGTAAAATCTTAACTAATCTTTATTTATCATTTGAGTAGACATGGAGGGAAAATTATTCCCACCCTGAAGGAAACCCCCAAAAGAACACATTTCTGTCCTGTTAACAAATCATGAGACCTTTGGCATCAAATCAAGAGCTGGGTTTTCATTTGACCGCACAGTTAAGTCAGTGGACATTCCTTGTTCTTAGTTAGCTATAACTATCTGTAAATCAGAAGATGGTATGAAGAAAAAGTAAGCTGAATGTGCACACCTACCCCCAAACTATTAACAGCTGAAGACTCTGGTGTTCCCCTCTATAGTCATCTTCCCCACCCAGCCAAGACGTGACCGATATCCAGAACCTGGTATGTGGTTCTCGTGCATTCACACAGCACTGGAGTTCCCAGGATGAAGGGCTCAGTCGTCTTAGGTACATTTCAGAACAGATCTGGCCCTCCAGCAGCTTTCCTGGTAGCCATCATCAACAGAGCTCTAACGCCCATATGTGCCTCCTTCCCAGCAACCATCAGTGAGCCTCTAGGTTCACCAGAAAGCAGGGGCCTGGAGCTGCAGAGGCTTAAGAGGTCATGCTTGCTGCTGACAGAAGACCTGGGTTCACATTGGGCAGCTCACAACTGTCTAACTCCAGCTCCCAGGGGGCTCTGACCCCTCTAACCTCCACAGACAACAGCACTCACATGCACAGACCCACACACATTCACATAATTAAAAACAATGAAAGAAATGTTTTTTTCAATGTAACTACTCTTTTAGACCTGAAAATTTTGAAGACATGTCACAAAATGCCAAGTAGAAGCAGCAGGGCTATGAGAAGCTGGTGGGTAACAGAAAGGGAAAGAGATACAACCCAAAGACTAAAATCAAGTCAGATATTAAACTGGTCTCCACATCCCTAACCACACAGTGGCTGACTACTCCTCACAAAGACAACAACAACGGTGTCTCGGTGTTTAGCTAAGCACTGAGGTCTCCTGCCACCAACAATGGAACAAACAGACAATACACACCTCTTTACTACAATGTGCTAGAGAAAGGTACAACACTGTGTGACATCACTGCCCAAAACACACCATTTAATTCTGGTCAGTACACATCACACGAACCCAAAATGTGAGCTCTCTTGCAAACAACTGGAAGACTAAAAACACATGACAAAGTCAAAGCAACATCCAGGCCTGGCTGAATCCTGGACTAGAAGAATTTTCTTTTTCCTACAAAAGACATCAGAACAAGGTAAATTAAATTAAATATGACTATGATTTCCTGGTTTTTATGACAACAGTATGGTGTGTGAGCAACTCCTTTAGATGACACACACTGACTGGAGTAGGGGGTTCTGCAACTTAACTCCCCAGATGCTCAGAAAGGTTGGGGTATGGCCCAGTGACCACACAGGTGTGTGTTGTAGACTATTATTTTAGGAGGTGTTACTTTTGTTTAGGTTGCGTTTGTTTAACTCCGTGAAGCTGTGTTACTGTGTCTGTCTAAAATACCTGATGGTCTAATAAAGAGCTGAAAAGCCAATAGTGAGGCAGGAGAGAGAAACAGGAGGGGCTGGCAGGAAAAGTAGAAGGAGAAATCTGGGAGGAAAGGAAGTAGCCAGAGAAGGAGGAGGACTCCAGGGGCTGCCACCCAGCTATACAGCAAGCCATGGAGTAAGAGTAAGATTTACAGGAGAGAATGGGAAAAGCCCAGAGGCAAAAAATAGACGGGGATAATTTAAGGAAAGCTGGCAAGAAACAAGCCAAGCTAAGGCTGGGCATTTATAATTAAGACTAACTATGTGTGATTTATTTGGCAGCTAGGAGGAGGGTCCCCAAAGAGCAAAGAGTAAAAACAAACAACAACAGGTGCTTGCTATGCAGGCAAAGTTCTGGCTTGTTTCTTAGCACAACAAAAACGGGGGGAAAGTCTAAAAACAAACAAAAGGTCACTGAAATACTATGGAAGCAGCTGGAAGGGGCAAGGCCTGATCTGAATGTTCCCTCAAGAAAGGCTTGTTGAGAATAAAACCTGAGTCAGAAAGATGACTAAGAATTAACTAGGAAGTAACACAGAAAATGAAGACATTGGTAAAGAATCTGCTTTCACAAGAGTCTTGTATATGACTGTGCTGGGTGAGACTTTCTCCAAATGAAAGTTTAAGGCCAGGCATCATGGTACATGCCTTTAATCCCAGCATGAGGCAGAGGCAGGTGAATGCATGTGAGTTTGAATCCAGACTGGTCTACATAGCAAGTTCCGGGACAGCTAGAGCTTCATAACAGAGATCCTGTCTCAAACAATAATAAATAAAAATAAAAAAATAACAGCCGGGTGGTGGGGGGGCATGCCTTTAATCCCAGCACTCAGGAGGCAGAGCCAGGCCGATCTCTGTGAGTTTGAGGCCAGCCTGGTCTACAGAGGGAGATCCAGAACAAGCACCAAAACTACACAGAGAAACCCTGTCTCAAGGGGAAAACACACACACACAGAGAGAGAGAGAGAGAGAGAGAGAGAGAGAGAGAGAGAGAGAGAGAGAGAGAGAATGAGAGTTTAAACACACTAGAAGGGATGAAGGAAAGGAAGGAGAGAAATACAGGCAGGTAATGAATACACTGTGGGAGCAGGCATTCACCTAGATATGAGACAGGGCTTGAGACAGGCTAGCTTTGATGATTACATACTGGGGTTGCCCAGTTGGGAAAGGGCAGTAGCCTGAGAAGCATCTGTAGAAACAACAGACACTGATCACAGATCAAGAAGCAAGAGGACACAGAGACAGGGAGAGATGTTGAAAACAGCACTGTGCTTCCCATCCAACCCCAGCTCTGCATTCAATGAGCCTACCCATTCTGTAAAAAAGAAAAAAGGATAAGCACATGCCGTCACATGGAAATGTCAGTATTAGCCACGTCCACACTGGCTTATAATCAGAAAATGTGAATTCAAATCAAATCTGTCACCACTTCAGGTTTTTCAGCAATGTACTGAACAACTTAAGTCTGAGTTTCCACATCTGTGAAACAGAAACACTAAGATGATTAGAGATTAAGTAAGATAACTCTTGTAACTTTGTATGGTGCCTGACACAGAGAATCATACATGCAACCAGGCTTGGTGACACACACCTTAAATCCTAGCACTCAGGAGGCAGAGGCAGGCACAGGTACAAGAGTTCCAAGCCAGCCTGGTCAGCCTACATAGCAAGTTGCTGGTCAACCAAGGCTACATAGTGAGAGACCTATTCGCCATATAACAGTATTACATAGCTTTTAATTCTACAATTCTATTGAAACCTACTAATACAAATACAAGGTTAAAATAAAAAAAATCAGTAGACGCAGGTTCATTACCCAGATACCAGCTACTTGTTTGGGATATCATCAAAGTTTGGTGCCCTTTATGACGCCAATCACTTAGTTGTTTTATATCAATATTTCACAACTGTAACATTAACTCACAACCCAAAATTACCAAGACTGCAGGGTTTAAATCTGTTACACAATCCACACTGGCATCGTTCTCAGCAAATAGTGATTAGTGGTGGAAAAGTCATCCAGAGCAATGATCACGAGGACCCACTTAAGTAATCGTCTGGAGTATGACAAGAGGTTAAAAAAAGGAATGTGGGGCATTCTGTGACAGGCAAGCAGGACAGCTGGAGCAAAGCTGTTGGAGCAGCAGCTGTGCCCCACACACTCTTCCTCCAAAACCACAAACTCAAGTAACCCGTGTCAGACAACTTCATCTGACTAATGCCTGCTTCCTGAAACCCGGGCTGCCACAGAGAAGCCTCAACTAGGTACATGGAGTACAGTAAGGCTTGGAAGGGAAAAATAAAACAGTCAGTATCTGCACAGATTAAAACTGGAAACGGAGACTCCCAGCCCAATCACAGATAACAGAGGTCTCTGGAATGTTTTCACACCTGCTCAAACAATGTGTGCTGCTGTGCCTATAGCCCCAGCTGCTCAGGAGGCTGAGGCAGGACAGCTTGAGGCTAGGGTCCAAAAAGCAGCCTAGGGAGACCCAATCTCATGAATAAAGAAACTGTTTTGATTAATGAATTAAGGCCATAGAATCTCCCAGACTTCACAGTGATAAGGAACCCCCAAGACTCGACATGTGATGAACTCTGAAGAAATCCAACACAACCACCACCATTCCCACCTTGTTCTTAACATCAGAGTGAATGAAAAGGGCTTCTCCACAGAGCACAGAAGTAGTTCAAGAAAAAATGTTTTCACATTAAATGATTTGCTAATTTAAAAAACAGCTCATCACATCAAATTGTTGGCATGAACATGTCAGCATATTTCCTGAAATAATTAATACAGGGTTGGGATACATTATAAATCTATCTAAACATTGAAACTCATTAGGCAATTATAGACTTAAATTCTATTTCCTTTTCTTTATTCCAAAACCCCACAAACTTTCTCTAAGTTACAGAGTCTCAAACTCATGGTGATCCTTGTGCGTCAGCTGGGGTCATAGAGAAGTGCCACCATGACAGGAACCCTCTCTAAGTTTAAACCCACTCGAATTGAGTTGAAGACAGGCCTGTGTGTACATGTACAGAAATGCACACACAAAGCTTAAGGCAAACCCCTACCTTAGCTAGCTGACTCGTCTTAATTTCAGAAGTGAAAGACTGACATCACGAATTTCACAGCCATGTCTTTCCAACAGAACATCTGAACTGCCAACATTCTTCCCTATCACAAATCTTCCTTGCAGTCAGACTTGACTGCCTGCTTACCATCCTTTCCTTCCAGCTAAGAAACCGCAGACTGTTCTAATCTCAACCACATGCCATGGTGTAACCAAAGACAAGACATTAGGAGAAATACTCACCAGGATATAAGACACAAGTAGCGACATTGTG
Organism: Onychomys torridus; assembly: GCF_903995425.1. Lineage (NCBI taxonomy): Eukaryota > Metazoa > Chordata > Mammalia > Rodentia > Cricetidae > Onychomys > Onychomys torridus. The sequence continues at coordinate 92,187,120 of NC_050443.1, forward strand.
TGTGTGTGTGTGTGTGTGTGTGTGTGTGTGTGTGTGTACACATGTATAGAGCTTGCCTGGAGGTCAGAGGGCAACTTGTGTTCCTCTCTGTCTATCATATGGGTCCCGGATTGAACTCAGATCTCAGCAGGCTGGGCAGAGCCATTTTGTTGATACATTTTTGAGAAGGTATCTCTCATTGAACCTGGCTTGCCCTTTTGGCTACACGGCTGGCCAGCAAGCCGCTGGGATCTGCTCACCAACAAGGAGGTTAAAGGTACACACTATTGTGTCTGGCTTTTATGTGGGTTCTGGGAATCCAAACTTCATACATGTATGGCAAACACTTCATTCATTATGCCATCTCCCCAGTTCTGCTGAAACTAAAACTCAAGAGTCAAACCTGCATGCATCATATTATGATCTTGTCATGACACTGAAACTCTGAAATCCAGAATGAAAGCTGGCTCATGGCCCTCTTCAGTACCAGCTGCTATGCGGACATAAATAGACACAACTCATTTCTTCTTCCTAAGACCTTGTTTTGAAACAGACTTCCATACAGGCTGGACTCAAAACACACCATATGGCCAAGAGTGACCTTGAACTCTTGATCCTCCAGCCTCCATTGCCCCAGTACTAAAGTACAAGTGTGAGTCATCATGTCTTTGGTTCCCAATTAAGTTTTATTTAAGACCAAATGCTAGGGGCTAGAGAGATGGCTCAGCAGTTAAGAGCGCTTAACTGCTCTTCTAGAGGTTCTGAGTTCAATTCCCAGCAACCACATGATGCCTTACAACCACCTGTAATGGGATCTGATTTCCCTCTTCTGGTGTGCATGGAAACAGAGCACTCATATATATATATAGTACAAGAATAAATAAATCTCTTTTTAAAAAGATCAAATGCTAACAATTAATAAATATCAACCGATATTTGGCAATGTGCTTAGCTGTGTACAACAAAGGTATTCCTGGTCTGTGATTCTCAAAATCAAATTATGAAAAATGAAATGCACAAACAAATACAAGTATGATGCCAAACAAAGCATTCAACTAACACGCTTGTTTCTATGCCAGCACACAGAGGGTCTAAAACAGTGTCAGAGTGAATGGTGCTCAAATTGATGTCTAGTCTGAAGTCCAGGTGGAGACCTGTCCGCAGCCATCCAGGTGAGCTCTGCTGAACCAGCACCTAAATGTCACTCACAAGCAGCTCGTCCCAGATGAACTGGATAGTTTGTCGGGTCTAGAAAACAATCCTGAGGCCCTGGTATTTGAGACCACGAGACCACTCAGGAGAACAACAAAAGCCTCGAGAAGAAGCAGCCTCTACCTCTAAAATCACCTCTACATTGATATCCTCAATGCCAGAGAAATAAAACAACAAAGCAGGAAGACCGGGTTTCAGCTGGGCTACAGAGTCTGACTCCATCTCAAAACAGGAGAAAATAATAAAATTCTTAATGCTGCTAAGAACAGCAGCACAAGCCTGCACTCTTGGCGACTGGAGGGTTAGGTCGGGTGTATCACACGCCAGAGGTCAGACTGGTTGACAATAGCAAGACCTGAGCTCACATAACAAAAACCTATCATTAATGTGAGCTCTCGGGATGTAGCAAAGCCCCGAACTTAATCCCAGCATGTTCTAAGACACAAAAAATTGATAGGTCCTTTTCTTTGACCTTTAATCTACAATCAAAGGGGCATACTCAACTTTCTCCAATATAAATTCTCTAAAACTTAAGGTGATGGGGACTAGAGAAATGGCTCAGCAATTAAGAACATGTATTGTTCTTATAGAGGACTCAAGTTCAATTCCCAGTACCCACTTGAGGCAGCACACAACTGTCAATAGCTCCAGCTCTAGAGGATCCAACACCCTCAGCCAGCCTCCACAGGTACCTGCACTCACCTGTGCACAGGCCCATACACAGACACACACAGTTACACATAATTTTAAAAAAATAAACAGTAGGGGTTAGGGGTTTAGCTCAGTGGTAGAGAGCTTGCCTAGCAAGGCCCTGGGTTCAGTCCTCAGCTCCAGAAAAAAAAAAAAAAAAAAAGCTGGTCTTTAAAAAAAATAAAATAAAATAAACAATAAAAATAAGTCCAAAAGAGTTAGAGGATGCCCAAACTAAAATTGCAATGTTCCAAGAATTAAGTACTAAACACAATCTAAGAAAAAATATAGTTAGCTAAAAACACTACAGTGAGAAGCAGGTGAACATTTACCTATTGTAAAATAATAAAAACAAACAAAAGTTTATATATGAAATCATGAAAAAAGATGACAATATTCAATATTCAATGTCATGGTACACGCACGCACGCACGCACAGAAAACCTCTTTCTACCTGCTCCAGTATTGAAAGATGAACAGTAAAGGATTTAAAAACTTGAAAGCTGGGCGGGCATTGTTGTTGGTGGCAGAGCATTTGCCTAGCATGGGCAAGTCCCTGGCTTCAATTCCAGCACTGCCAAAAAGAAACCTGAAAACCCTATAACCTCTCTCTAAAAATCATTGCCAAAAGTTCAGGCTAAGTAACTACACTGAGCTTCTCATGTCAAAATCTTACTGATAGTCTAAAAAAGTAAAGAATTTAAAAAGAAAAAAAAATCTGAAGGTCAACTTGTCCTGGAAGGTTCAGAACCCTGTAGGAGCAGTCTGAGCATGGGCCAGTTCTTGACTTACAACCTCAAAAATGGTTCTTCAGGGCTGGAAAGATGGCTCAGTGGTTAAGAACACTGGCTGTTCTTCCAGAGGTCCTGAGTTCAATTCCTAGCACCTGCATGGTGACTCACAACCATATGTAATGAGATCTGGCGCCCTCTTCTGTATACATAACAAATAAATAAATCTTTAAAAACAACTGGTTCTTTTTTTTGAGCTGAGGATCGAACCCAGGACCTAGCAAGCGCACTGAGCTAAATCCCCAACCCAAAAAGATGGTTCTTCATAAATAAATATGTATTCTTCTACACAAAGGTAAAAGTAATTAATTACCCTAGAAGAAATGGTTTCATTAAATAATATCAAGATTTTAAAATTACCAACTTTGTGGCTTTAAGAAGAAAACATTGCCAACATTGAATTATCAGACTGAGATCAACGACCCTAACCTGCTTCAGACAATTACACTAGGCGTCCGGAAAGGCACATTTGATGGGACTTCCTCAAATGGCGTAACTTAGAACAGTATGGAAGGTACACAGCCAATGCAGGAATAGCTTGGCATTTCAGAAGTTAACAGAGAACGATAAATACAAAAACGGAGAAGAAAATCCTCCCAGCCCTAAGAATGTTTCATCTCTTCCCCAGGCAAGCTAGGAACAAAGAAAAACTTTCAGTGACATCCTGAGAAATGTTTCCACTCCAACGAGAAGTGGGTCAGGCACACGGGAAAAGTTACTTGTGCAGGAGAGAAATCTAAGGGGACCACATAAAAGCAAACAAAACAGGATTTCCACCATTTTCATACATCTGCCCTCCGCCAATTACCATCATCATGCAAAAGTAAATGCAACCTTACAGATGCTCATTTTTATTTAAGGCATGATTCCCAAAAATAAGAATAAAGAGTGGTAGTCAGGCAGTGGTGGCACATATGCCTTTAATCCCAGCACTCGGGAAACAGAGGCAGGCGGATCTCTGTGAGTTCGAGGCCAGTGTAGTCTACAAAGCAAGTTCCTGGACAGCCAGAACTGTTACACCCTCAGCTATGGGAGTGGAAGGAAAAGGAAGAACAAGCAGTAAAAACTAACAACAGGATGACCATACTTAATAATATATACTATATAGTCTATACTATTACTGAGTATGAGTGAGTGCCTATTCTTCTCTATGTGCACCACAACGTGCATGTCCACAGAGGCCAGAAGAGGACATTGGATCCCCTGGAGTTGGAGTTCCCGGTGGCTGTGAGCCTCCCCAGGTGAGTTCTGGGAACGGAACCAGGGTCCTCAGCAAGAGCAGCAAGTGCTCCTGACCACTGAGTCATCTCTCTCCAGCACTCAACACACTATTCTTGAAAAAACGTTGAATGGACCTGTGGTGGTTTGAATAAAAACGGCCCCCACAGGCTCACATATTTGAATGTCTGGTCCCAAGTTGCTGTAAAGTTTGATTAGTTGATTAGTATTAGAAGGAATGGCCTTGGGGCTGGAGAGACGGCTCAGTGGTTTTAAGAGCATTGACTGCTCTTCCCGAGGTCCTGAGTTCAATTCCCAGCAACCACATGGTGGCTCACAACCATCTGTAATGAGATCTGGCGCCCTCTTCTGGCATGTAAGGACACATGCAGGCAGAATACTGTGTACATAATGCATAAATAAATCTTTTTTAAAAAAGAAGGAATGGCCTTGTTGGAGGAAGTGTATCACTGAGGGCAGGCTTGGGTGTTCGTTTTCTCTCTCTCTCTCTCTCTCTCTCTCTCTCTCTCTCTCTCTCTCTCTCTCTCTCTCTCTCTTCCCTCCTCTCCCTTCCTCCCTCTCTTCCTCCCCCAGTATATAACTCCCAGCTACTTCTCCAGCACCTTCCCAGCCTGCCACCATGCTCTCTGCCATGATAATGAACTAACTCTCTGGAACTGTAGGCAAGCCCCCAATTACATTCTTTCTTTTATAAGAGTTGCCTTGGAGTGGTGGCACACCTTTGATCGCAGCACTTGGGAGGCAGAGGCAGGCCAGCAAAGGCTACACAGAGAAACCCTGTCTGGGGGCGGAAAAAAACTGTCTTGGCAATAGAACAGTGCCTGAGACAGGAGGTTGCTGAGACATTCTACACACACACACACACACACACACACACACACACACACGCACACACGCACACACGCACACACGCGCACACACACACCTCCAAACACTGTGGTACACATATACAATTTTATGTCAGTGTTGTTGTTTTATTACTCTTTTACTCTTTTTGGGGGGGCACCACCCAGCTCCCAAATAAATCACACACGGAGGCTTATTATTTATGAATGCCCAGCCTGAGCTTGGCTTGTTTCTAGCCAGCTTTCCTTAAGTTAAATTATCCCATCTACCTTTTGCCTCTGGGCTTTTCCCATTCTCTTACTTCTGTAAATCTTACTCTTACTCTGTGGTTTGCTGGTTGTGTAGCTGGGTGGCTGGCTCCTGGAGTCCTTCTCCTTCTCTGGCTGCTAGATCTTTTCACTCCTCCATCTCTTTTTTTTTTCTCTCCAGATTCCTCCTTCTATATATTCTCTCTGCCTGATAGCCCCGCCTACCTTTTGTCCTGCTTTGCTATTGGCCAGTTCTCTATTAGACCATTGGGTGTTTTACACAGGCACGGTAACACAGCTTCACAGAGTTAAACAAATACAACATAAACAAAAGTATCACACCTTAAAATAATATTCTACTACAAGTCAATTTTAAAATAAAAACTTATTAGGATGACTGTCCTGGTTAGGTTTATTATTAACCAAAGCAACTTGGGGGAAAGGGTTTACTTGGCCTACATTTTCACATCACCATTCAACATCGAAGGAAATCAAGATATGAACTCAATCAAACATGGCAGGAACCTGGAGGCAGGACCTGATACAGAGGACATGGAGGGGTGCTGCTCACTGGCCTGCTCATTATGGCCTGCTCAGCTTGCTTTCTTTTAGAACCCAGGACCACCAGCTCAGGGACAGTACCTTCCACAATGAACTAGGCCCTGCCCCATCAATCACTACTGAACAAAATACCATATGGGGTTGAAGAGATGGCTCAGCAGTTAAGAGCACTGATGCTCTTCCAGAGGAAGAGCAATTCCCAGCACCCACATGGCAGCTCATACCTGTCTGTAACTCCAGTTCCAGGGCTTCTGACACCCTCACACAGACATACATGCAGGCAAAACACCAATGAACATAAAATAAAAATAAATTAAAAAGAAAATGCCCTATAGGCTTGCCTACAGCCAAATTTGTTTTGTTTTGTTTTTGTTTTTCGAGATGGGGTTTCTCTGTAACTTTGTGCCTTTCCTGGAACTCACTCTGTAGCCCAGCTGGCCTCGAACTCACAGAGATCCACCTGCCTCTGCCTCCCGAGTACTGGGGTTAAAGGCGTGCACCACCACCACCCAGCTTGCCTACAGCCAAATCTTATGGAGGCATTTTCTCAATTGAGGTTCCCTTCTCTCCAATAACTCTAGCTTGTATAAAGTTGACATAAGTAGCCAGCACAACTAACCCCTGGTCAATTTGACACAAAAACACATCACTGTTAAAGACACAATCTTTCATTTCTTCTTCATCCCCAAAATCACAATACAAAACATTTTACAAACTTAAAAAAGTCCCTCAGCCTTTAAAAATTCAGTGTCTTTTAAAATCTAATGTCTCTCAACTATAAGCTTCTATAAGGTCAAATAAGTTAAATACTTCCTTATTTCAACCAGGGCACAGTCACACTCAAATGCAAGCAAAACAAACGCCAACTGTGTAAATAACTCAATGTCCAATATTTGGAATTCATTCATGATCTTCTGGGCTCCTCCAAGAGGGTTGGATCACTTCTCTGGCTCGGCCCTCTCAGCACATGCAGCTTGTCTTCCAAGCTTGAGCAGGCTCCACTCCACTACCGCTACTGTTCTTGGTGGTTACCCCATGGTACTGGCATCTCCAAAACTGGGGTCCCTCTGCAGCAATGGGGCTGCACTTTCACCAATAGCCTCTAATAGGCAGGCTCTCTTCATGGTGCCAAACCTCAACTTCTCTGCAGGACCCCTTCACTCCTGGCCCTTCACCTGCCACTGAGGCTGCACCCTAACCAATGGCCTCTCCTGGCCTCTCACAGTGCCAAGCCTCAGCTGCTTTCCATGACCCTTTCATGCCTTCAAAACTAGTAACACCTGGGCAACACTTACACTAGCAAGTTCAGCTGCCAAAGTGAGGTACAACCTTGGCCACAGGTACAACCCTGGAACACAGATTCTGTGTGCTGACTCTGTGGAAACACTTCCCAGGAGATTTCACCTCAATGATGCTGGTCTCTTCTTAATCACCACTAATTCTTCAGCTCCAACTAACCAGCATCAACAGTCCTAGTAACGCAAAGGTTTCATTTGAATGGTGCTGGTCTCTCTTGATTCTTTAGCCCCAGTTAACCAGAACTACAGAATCTTATCATTCAAAATAGCACATATGCAATGGCTCTGATCATCTTTAATCGACTCTCAAACTTCCCTCTGGACCTTCACAAGCCAGGCCTCCATGGTCTGTGTTTCTTTCAGCACTGGTTTCTTCCAAGCTCCTGAAGAATAGCTTTGAACACTCAATGGTTTTGCCTCACCCAAAGTTCCAAAGTCCATCCACAATCCTCCCGAAAACAACGAAGTCAAGAAGTCACAGCAATACCCCACTCCTGGTACCAATTTCCATCATAGTTAGGGTTACTATTGTTGTGATAAAACACTGTGACCAAAGCAACTTGGAGAAGAAAGCGTTTATTAGATTTACACTTCCAAATCACTGTTCATCATTGAAGGCAGTCAGAACATATAGGAACTCAAACAGAGAAGGAACCTGGAGGCAGCAGCTAATGCACAGGCAACAGAGGGTGCTGCTTACTAGTTTCCTCCCATAACTTATTCAGCCTGCTTTCTTACGAAACCCAGGACCACCTGCCCACAAGTGGCTTCACCCACAAGGGGCTGTTCCCTCCCTCATCAATCACTAATTTAAAAAATTGTGCGGGGGTTGGGGATTTAGCTCCGTGGGAGAGCACTTGCCTAGCAAGCGCAAGGCCTTGGGTTTGGTCCTCAGCTCCGGAAATAAAAAAGAAAATGTCCTACAGGCTTGCCTGCAGACAGATCTTGTGGAGGCATTTTCTCAGTTGAGGCTCCCTCCTCTCCAAAGACTCTAGTTTTTACCAAGTTGACATAAAACTAGCCAGCACAGTGGCTCACACCTGTAATCCCAGTACTCAGGAGGCTGAGTCGAGAGGACTACCTTGAGTTCAAGGCTAGCCTATGCTACATAGTGTAAGTTACTGGTCAGCCTAGGCTACAAAGTGAGATCCTATCTCAAAAAAAAAAAAAAAAAAAAAAATTTGAAAGAAAGGAAGGAGGGAAGAAAGGAAGAAAGAAAGAAAGAAAGAAGGGAGGGAGGGAGGGAGGAAGGGAGGGAGGAGGGAGGGAAAGGAAAGGAAAGGAAAGAAAAGAAAGAAAGGAGGGAGGGAGGGAGGGAGGGAAGGAGGGAGGGAAAGGAAAGGAAAGAAAGAAGGAAGGAAGAAAGAGAAAGAAATAAAGGGAAAGAAAGGAAGAAAGAAGTAAAGGGAAAGAAAGAAAGGGAGGGAGGAAGGAAGGAAGGAAGAAAGGGAAAGAAGAAAAGGAAAGGGGGAGACAGAGAGAGAGAGAGAGAGAGAGAGAGAGAGAGAGAGAGAAAGGCAGGCTTGTTGTTCATGAGGCTTGCTTATAAGAAATAAGCTGAAATCAGAATGGAAGGAAAAACAAATACAATAATCCTGAATGACAGAGTACTTCTTTGAAGGTTAATTATTCTTACAACAGTACACAAACGACAAAGAAGTATGCTTAAAATACTGCCATTTCACTCATTAGGCTGTTTTAGGTAGGGGAGTACATTTAAAGGAATGGGTGGGAGACAGGGAAGAAGAAAAGATAAACCTGCTAAGGGCCAGTGAGACAGCTCAATGGGTAAGGGGCTTGCCACCAAGTGTGATGACAAGAATTCAACCCCAGAGCACACCTAGTGGAGATAAGAACTGACTCCCACAAATGACCTCTGACCTCCAAATGCATACCATGACACACCTGTACAAACACACACACACACACACACACACACACACACACACACACACAAACACACGTGTTAAAAAAAAATTTAAACCTGCTAAATACTTCCATTTTTCCATAACTAATCCAATAGTATTTCTAATACTATTATTCCTATTTCTAGATAAGCATGTCTAAGAAAGTAAATAATTTTAAGTTAAGTCCCAGTAGAAAAAAAAGAATACACAAACTCATCTACACATCAAAAGACATACTTGATACAAAGAGAGGAAGCTGTTAGAATAAACATTAGCATTCGTGGCCAAAATGTGGCCTAACCTAAGCTTACCAATCTTTCTCCCCCAAGACAGCAACTACAAACTGAGAAAAGATGTCTTGAAATAGAAAAGGCTGGCCCCTTTGTAGCTTGGTCTGGTTGTATCAGGCATAATTTTGTTTATTGCCCAGCTATTCTTTAATTAGACTTTGTGGGCATAACCAAACAGTATTGAGCATCTTAAGTCCCAGTGAGGTGACAGTGCCCAGTGATATATTAGCTATCTGAGTGCCAGCTTAGTGCAACTCTGGCAGGGCACCTCCCTAGGATGCCCTGGGGGCTGACTGTGGGAATGTAACTCTGTGGCAGGGCACCTCCCCAGGATGCCCTGGGGGCTGACTGTGGGAGTGTAACTCTGTGGCAGGGCACCTCCCCAGGATGCCCTAGAGTGCCAGCAAACTCTGATATCAAAGTGAGGTCAGCCAGGTCCCTCCTCTGTTAGAAAATACAAAATACAAAACCCAGCTCCTTTCCCTACATATCCCATTCGAGCCAGAACTCAGGATCCTCCAACTGCAGCCTCCCAAGAGCTGGGATCACCAGCACGCCCCATCAAACCCACCATCCCACTGACTAGTTTTTAATATCTATTTATGATTCTTGCTTAATCATTATGATTGCCAAACAGTTATTTTCTCTGACTCTGCTATTTCCTGTGTGTTCATTCATTAGTCAGAATTCGGCTCAGTCATTTTTCATGTACTCACAGATGGAGTTTGTGCTTTGTTTTGAGACAAGATCTTGCCATGTAGCCCATGCTGACCTCAAGCTCATGCTTCCTCCTGCTGCAATCTCCCCAGTGCTGGGATTAACTTCATAGACTCTTTAAGGGCAATAAGCAATTGTCTGTTTTAATGATAAAAGCATCCCCAACTCAGCACAGAGGAATTCTCCCAGGCTGGCTCCTGACTTTCTTTGATGAGTTCCCACCCTTGTGTTTGGTATGGTTTGTTTTGTTTTTTTCCTCAGTACTTCCTTAGACTGAAAGATACTCCAAGCTCATCTTGTATTTCCTACCCCAGCCCCGAAATCAGATGTTTCTCCACAGTTCCTTCACCATTTCTGCAGCTCTCAATGGAGCTGGAAAGGGGCTCAGGGGGCCTCGAGGGATTCCCACGCATAGGCATTTCTGCATCTATAAACTTTTTACATTGTGAGTTCAGACCAATATTCTCAAAGTCAATCAAATACCCAAGCTCATTCTGACCTTTGCCCTTGCCAACTGTGAAGCCTCCTTCTCCCCAGCAGTGAGACCATGGCCCCTATTTTCCAAATACATTTGTGTACTTGCTAATATTATACACAAAAGTGCCACAAACTGTAAACCTATGCCTGTATGAGAAAGAAAGGCGGGAGGGAGGGAGGGTGGGTGAGATAGAGACCGGGGGGGGGGGGGGGGGGGGGGGGGGCAGAGCCTATCAGCCAGAGCTCAGTGTTTGTTTCAGGTTCTTGCCTATCCTGAGGACACAGTCCAAAACTGGGTTCAAAAGTCACCTGATGTCTTTATTTCTCGGCTCCTTTCTTTCAACGTGATTGCTGTTCACCTGACCACCTAGTTCCCTTGTCTGTCTGCATCCCACCTTCTGTTCTTTGTTTCTTGGGACAAGATCTCACGTGTCCCCTACGGGTCTTAAACAGCCGACCCTCCTAACTCTACTTCCAAGTTCGGGATCACAGGTGTGCACCCCCCACGCCTGGCAGTAACCCACCTTTAGAAGTCCCTTTTCCTTCACTGCTCGATCGTATCAGTGTTTGCTACTTACATGCCGCGTGCTTGAAACATGAACGTGATTCCAAAAGTCAGAAGCTGGTCCTCAGAAGGGCCCTGTCCCATTCCCACCACAAGTCAGAAGCTGGTCCTCAGAAGGGCCCTGTCCCATTCCCACCAAAAGTCAGAAGCTGGTCCTCAGAAGGGCCCTGTCCCATTCCCACCAAAAGTCAGAAGCTGGTCCTCAGAAGGCCCCTGTCCCATTCCCACCACAAGTCATCTGGTCCTCAGAAGGGCCCTGTCCCATTCCCACCAAAAGTCAGAAGCTGGTCCTCAGAAGGACCCTGTCCCATTCCCACCAAAAGTCAGAAGCTGGTCCTCAGAAGGGCCCTGTCCCATTCCCACCAAAAGTCAGAAGCTGGTCCTCAGAAGGGCCCTGTCCCATTCCCACCAAAAGTCAGAAGCTGGTCCTCAGAAGGGCCCTGTCCCATTCCCACCAAAAGTCAGAAGCTGGTCCTCAGAAGGCCCCTGTCCCATTCCCACCAAAAGTCAGAAGCTGGTCCTCAGAAGGACCCTGTCCCATTCCCACCAAAAGTCAGAAGCTGGTCCTCAGAAGGACCCTGTCCCATTCCCACCATTGCTTCGTTTCTGCTCCCTCTCTGGTAGCTAACCAATCTCTCCAGCATCCTTGTGTTCGGTTGAGATTTTGTCTCCATGAGCAAATACACTTTTCTGAGCTCTCCCTTCCTTTATACACTGTAACAGAAGGTTTTTAAAATGTGTTGTGTATATAGTATACGTATGTGCATGGGGTGCACAGGAATGTGGAAGTGTGTGTAACATATGTGTGTGGAACCCAGAGGCTGAAGCTGGGTTTCTTCCTTAATCACTCTCCATCTTATACTTTGAGGCAGGATCTCTCCCTCGAACCCAGAGCCTAGGGATTCAGCTAGTCTAGCTGGGCAGCTTGCTCCTGAGTGCTGGACTCCAGAACCCACACTTGCACGGCCCATGCTTTACCTTCTGAGCCATCTCCTCAGCCCCCAGGAATTGCTTTTGAACTTAATTTTTATTTTTTTATATGTATAAGTGTTTTCCTGTATATATGTCTGCACACCATTTGTGTGCCTAGTGTCCACAAAGACCAGTCCAATGCCCTGGAACTGGAGTTACAGACAGGTGTGAGCCATCATGTGGGTGCCAGGGTTCAAAGCCAGGTCTAGGAAAGAACGCCCTGTGCGCTTAACCCCTGAGCCAGGACCATCTCCAACCCCTCATGGGGTTGTGGGAGGTGGCGGTGGGGGGGACAGGGAGACATTGTGGTGGTCTGACAGAAAATGGCCCCCATTAGAAGGTGTGGCCTTGCTGGAGGAAGAGTGTCACTGCGGGGGTGGGCTCTTTTGTTCAAGCTTCCCTCTGTGACTGTCAGTCAACTTCCTGCTGCCTGCCTATCAAGATAAAGACTCTCAGCTCCAGCACCATTTCTGCCTGCATGGCTCCACGATCCCCACCATGATGATAGTGGACTAGGCTTCTGAAACTATAAGTGAGCCCCCATAATTAAATGTTTCCTTTATAAGAGTGGTCATGGTGCCTCTTCATCGAAATATTAATAAAACCCTAAGACAGACATGGTCTCCCTATGTAACCTTCGATAGCCTAGAAGTCACTATATAGACCAGACTAACCTGCAAATCACAGATCTACCTGCCTCTGCCTCGTTAGGATTAAGGATGTGCTGCCCCTTAACTTTCTTCATTAACTAATGTATCTTGAGGAGACACTCAGCAGTTCAATGGGACCTTTCTCAGTCATTCTTCAAAGTGTATGTTTCACTGGGGAGCACATCATTTTACTCCACTATTCCACTTTGTAGGTGGCTTCTAATTTGTGTAATTAACAATACGCGCACAGCCTTGTACATGTGCATTCATTCCCATGATGTTCAACATGTATCTTTAATTTTCTAGATATAGGATTGTTGAGTCAAAAGGTAAGTGTATTAAAAAAAAATCAAATACCCATCAACTGTCCCCTAATCACCTAATACAATGCACTAAGAACACACTGTCCTGGTGGTGCACACATGATGGGGAAGCCGGAGGCCAACGTCATCCTCAGACACACAGCAAGCTCAGGCCAGCCTGGGGTATGAGAGCATATCACAAAATCATTAACTAGATAAAATGTAAAAGCTTAAAAGTTGTCTGGATGTAGTAGTGGTGAGCACCTTTAATCCCAGCACAAGGAAGGCAGAGACAGGCAGATCTCTGTGAGCCAGTGCGGACTACAGAGTGAGTTCCAGGACAGAGACTGTCTCAAAAAAGCCCTAAAAACTCAGGTTAGCACACACAGATACACAGATGAGAGCACAACTTTCAAGGTTTGGTTCTCTCCTTCCATAGTGTGGTTTCCAGAGACCAAATCCTGGGGGCAGCACTTTGCCCACTGAGCCATCTCGCCTGCTCTTGGGCAGCTAACATCTAACGACAGCATGCGTCTCCAAGATGCAGCAATGGAACAGCACTGATGTGAAAGGCATAACCTTGGCAGGTAGATCAAGGGACTACCAACACAAATAAAGGACTCCAGGAAGAGATGGAGGAGATGTGCCCTAGGAAAAGATACAAAAAAGGCATTCCCCAACAGGTAATGTCAAGGAAGAAACAATGCTGGAGTCAGCTTCCAGACCAACAGTGTCTCAAGACTAACAGTGGAGAGTGAGAAACAGAAGCTGAGCGTATCACACTCATAATCAAAACACTCATAAGGCTGAGGCAGGAGGACTCCAAGGTCCAAGCTAGCCTGAGCTATAACCTGAGGCCACCTAACCCCTATACAGCTCAAAAATCTGACAAACAGGTAAGTACAAAGTTAGGATGCTAAAAGAACAGCAACGGGGTAATTTGTGTTTTTAGATCCGCGAAAACATGCACAACCTCTTCTCAGGGTTACCAGAGAAACCATTAGCCCCAAACTTAATGCTTACTAATGCTTACTTTTTGTTGTTGTTGTTCATTTCTTTGTTTTCTGTAATGGGGCCCGAACCCAGGGCCTTGCAAATGCTGAACACAGGTGTTGTAACTGTCCTGACAGAAGAGCAGAGAGAGCAACTTGTGCCATCCAAACTCACTGAAACTACGGCCCACAAAGAATTAAAACTTCAGCTGGGGAAAGAGAAAACCTGACATCCTGGTGTCAGCCAAAAGAGGAGTGTGTGGCCCAGGATGAGAGGTCACATGATTCTGACAGCTTGTCAGGCCCTCTGCCTCTTCCCTTCTATTTAAACCCAAACCTCCTGGCAGTACCCCAAAGACGGACCTGGGGATCACTAGTCCCCTTTATTTGTTCCTCTTTCCAATGCCATAGTCAATAAATCGACTTTCTGCTTTTCACCACTACTTGTCTCTTTAGTGGGTGTGTTCCTTGTGACCTAGAAGGCAATGGGCAAAGCCTAGCTTGTTTGTGCTGTCGGAGGCCAGCTTTGACCCTAACAACTCCACTGACAGTCCTACCACTAAGCTATACCTCAGTCCCATCATTCTTAAAAAGCTACTCCAAAGTAATCAAGTTTTCCCAACTCTCATGAAATCAAGACCCCCTCGGCTAAGTACCTCATGATGAAGGAGGAGGGGGAGTGGAGGTGGGAAGGGAGAAGACGGAGATAATGGACTACATTATGGATTGAGGAAAACCTACAAATTTTGTTTTGGAAGAACATCAAGATACTGAAAAGCCACAAATAAGGTGATCACTGACTTACTCAGTCACGGCTGTGCCCAGTGGTCTGATTTGCTGGCATTTTTATTTACTCCAAAACCCCTAAGCATTCTGTTATGCTCCCTTTTCAAATGGGAAATTGAGACCTAGAAAACCTAAGAAACTAGACCAAAGACATCAGCCAGTCAGAACACAGAAGAACCATAGAATTACAAAGAGGAAGAGATCTGTTCAACCAAACTCAGTGCTTTATAAAGATGCATTCAAAGCCCTAAAAAAAAAAAGACAGGAGCTGAAGAGACACCCCAGTTACCTGAGCTGGAAGCAGCTCAGACACCCAACTCTCTGCCTTCTACTCCATGTCAAAATTATGTCCTAACCAGTGGTTACTCGCCACTCAGTGTTCTATTCACCAATGTACAATGTTTTTCAAAAAAGTATGAGCAGTCAGGCTGAGTACAGACCTATAATCCTAGTTACCTGAGATGCTGCTGAAGCATCAGTAGTTCAAGGCTAGCCTGGGCTACAGAGCTCAAGACTATCCTATGAACCTTAGCGAGATTAAATCTTAAAAAAAAAAAAAAAAAAGTTTTAAAGGGATGTAACCAATGATACAACACTACCAAGATCCTGGGTTTGATCCCTAGCACCTGGTGAGGTGGTGGGGAACAGTTGGGGGAGGGGAGAGAACATACAAATGCACACCCCTTTTAAGGGAAGGGGGATTGTGAGTGTGATATGTGTATGTTTACCAGTTGCTATGGGTGTATTTATGTGTGTGTAGATATAGATGATAAATTGTGACTTTAGTTCCATAATCCAAGGTTAACAGAGTAATGGATGTAGTCTTTCTATGAACTACACGTTGTCCAAAGCCCTGGATGTTAATTCATTTGACTTTCACGGCTGTATAACTTTATTACCCCAGCTTACAGATGACTTAAAGCCAAGCACAGGTTAAGTAACTTACATCATTCTCGGAGGAGTGGCAGTCTCCACAGGTGCTGTGCCTCCTTCCTCCTCACCAAGTCAACCTCAGAGCCTATGTTCCTGTTTCATGAGCACCAAAAGCCCCAAGTCACACGTGCCTCTTCCACTCCCAGCTCCCCACACATCTGCCTCCTCTTTCCAATCTGGCCTGTGACTCCACACACTCATTGCACTTCCATTCACAACACCCAGTAAGATGACACTTTTAGGTACTAGGGATCAAACACAGGACTTCCCACACACGAGACAAACCACTCTATACCAAGCTACATCCCCAGCCCCACAGTGCATTTTTAAAAAAGATTTGTTTATTTAATGTACACTGGGGTTTTGCCTGTATGTATGTCTGTGTGAGAAGGGTGTTAGATCCCCTAGAACTGGAGTTACAGACAGTTGGGAACTGCCACACGGGTGCTGGGAATTGAACCTGGGTCCTTTGGAAGAGCAGTCAGTGCTCAAAACTGCTGAGCCATCTCTCCCCCGACAATGCATTTTTTAAAGGCTTCCCACATTGACTTTTTCAAATCTGAATCACCTCTGCATCTAAACTTACAGAAATGGCTAGTATGAACAGAGTACACACCGCATGCTCAATACAGCACTAAGATCTTTCTTATAAAAGTTATAAAGGATGTGTACTGAAACCTATTTGACTAACAAGAAAATTGAAACTCAGAAAGACTAAACAGTTTGGGTGTTGTTTTCATGACCAATAAAGAAAAGGCACACCTCCAAGTCCGTTGGATTCAAAGCTCACTCCTGGTCCTTAGACCATTGTCGTGCATGTCTTTACTTACTTGGTCTCACTTCAGAGCCCCTAGGTATCAGACTACTCAAGAGCATTCAACAAATGGATTCTAGGTCACAAGGAACACAGTAACTACCTGGAGGGTAAGGGTTTCTAACACTATCTCTCAAATACCTTAACGTATGGAAGCAATCACGTTCAGATACTCCCTCCCTCAAAAATGTAAATGCTTTTGATTTAAATCTTCAAAGGAATATTACCCATCAGTTTGGGCACCCAGGATTGTCCTCTGGCTTCTGGACTCCCCAACACCAGCCATCAGAGAGAGTTAGCTGGGCCTTGTTTAGCTTGGTCAGTCACGTAGAGGGCTCTCTTGGTCCCAGGCAAATAGCAAACCAAAAAGCCTGACTGAAGTGGGTAAACTTAATCCAATCTCACTTCTCAATCGACCTGACCACCACCCAGCATACTGTCAACGCTCATGACGTAAACATCCTCTGAATACAAAGGTCTGAGCAGCATTTTTTAATTCCATGGACTATCACAGGAGCGATTATTGTTCATTTATGAAAGCTGACAATCACACTTAGATTTTAGAACTGTGCGTCTTAATGGCACTATAAACATCACAGTTTATAATGAAACAAAATAAGCTATTCGACTCTACGAAGTCAACAAATGGGTGAAACAGGAAAAAAAAATTTTTTTTTTCCACCCGTACTCTTTGACACGGTAAAAATACCTTTGTTACTTAGCAGGGTACCTGTGCTTTCCCAACATATGCCACGCCTTTCAGGATGACAAAAGCAAAGAGATCTGCAGTTGCTTTTTTAAAGAATCAAAGAGAAAAAGAAAAATCACTCGGACCTCTTAACCAAGAATAAAGTCTAAGGATGAATTTCACCTCCCTTTTCTTTGACACAACCCGATTTTCCTCCCCCAGTAACCAGAAAAAGCGGGGAGGGGGCCGCAACACAGAACTCACACTCGCCCTCTCCTAACTGGGCTCATCCCAAACTTCACCTAAGCGCGAAGCAGGCAGGCACCGGGAATTCCAAGGAAATGGTCTCGCCCCTATCAAAGCACATTTTTAACTTCCTCGAAACCATTATTTCCCTAGGGCACGATCAAACACTCCCACCCGGACGTGCCACCTAAGAGACTACTTGTAAGAGAAGCTCAAACACACACAAAGAGAGAACACTGTTGGGAGCCCGCGGCGCGGAGCCGCAGCCAAGTAGCCCGGGCCATCGCGGCCATCGAGGCATGCGCTGGGTCCCCGCTCCGGCCCTCGGGGCAGGAAGCCGGGCTCAGCCGCGCGGCTGCTCCCCGCCGGCTCCCGCCCCGACCACAGCGATAAGGTGGAACTGCGCTTTCCACCCGGGCAGCTCCGCCCTCCGGGCCACATTCCTGAGAAGCCCGAGTCCCCGGACGCCGCGCCGGGCGCCTGGCGGGCAGCAGCGCGGCGCCGTGGCCGCAGGGCAGGAGAGCAGCGCCGACTCCTCACTGTTCCTGCCTGCCCTTTCAGCCGCGCGCTCCGGTCTCCGCTCTAACCGCACCCGCGCGCACCGCACGCGCCGGAGCCCCGCACCCGCGCGCCCCGGGCGGGGTCGCCACGGCCACAGGTAGCGCCACCCCGCCGCCGCCACCCCGCAGGCCCTCTCCAGGCACCTGGATGAACTGGATGGTGAGCGCCGATTTGCCCACGCCGCCGCCGCCGACCACCACGAGCCGGTACTTCTCCTGGCCGGAGCCGTCGCGCCAGCCGGCCGCGGCCATCGGGACGCCCGGAGCCCAGCCCGGCCGCCGCGCGCCCTAGGCCCGGCTCCGGGGACGAGTACGGCCGGCTGGGCTACAAGCGGTAGGGCACACGGGGCCCGTGAGTGGCCTAGGGGCGGCGGAGCGCTATCCCCCGCGGAACGGCTGGGAGTTGCCCGAGACGCGGAGGAGCCGGGGAGGCGCCGGGGCAGGGGACGCAGCGGCCAGGGAGCGCGCTCCTCTCCGGGTCTCTGCAGCGCAGCCGAACGCAGCCTCCAGCACCGCTACAAATGGCCGTCTGGGGGCCGGGCCGCCCGGCTGGGGTGCTACATATGCATGAGGGGGCGGGGCCAGGCCGCGCCCGCCCTGGCTGGAGCTCTGGCGCGCACTAAGCTGTGGACCCCGCGGACCTGCCCCGGGAGCACCCGGAGGCGAAGAGGAAAGAAACCGGGAAAACTGACAGGCGATAACAGTAATTGCATAAGTCAGGGATCGTGTTCATGAAAGAAACAGCCTGTGACGGCGTGGATGGAAAATAGAACTGTTATCATATTCACTCAACTCTGTACCCTGTTTTCGGAATGCAGATGGTCTGTATTTGTTTTTTAAAAAGTGTAAGGTAGTGATGGCAGATGAGAACTGTCGCAGTAACTAAATATATGATGGATGGATTAGTGGCAGTGAGAGTGGGTGGGTAGTGACTGAGCTTGTATGGGGGCCACAGTACATGTCTACAGATTTGGGGTGCAGATCTCCGTTCCTGTTTATGTATGAAAACTGTGTGGTAACTGCATATGAGGGTCGTGAGAAATTTGCAGGCAGTGACATGCTGGGACAGTGTTCTTTTCGAACGCAGCTTCTACGAACGTGATCACGGCCTTGCTCTCAGAGTCCAGTGGGGGAGGCATCCAGGACAATAGGCACCTTGTGAGACGTAATGATAAGGACAACTGCATAGCGCTATGAAGTCCAAGGTGCACTCACCCCCGAGCTGGCCAGTCAGAAGTTTTCTGAAAGACCTGAATGATCTTGTGAACAGATGAGTGATTGGAAGAAAGCATTCCAGGGAAAGAAAACCATGTTAGGCTGCACATGGCGGCCCTTGCCTTTAGTCCCAGTATTCTGAAGCAGGAGCAGGCAGACCTCTGTAAGCTCAAAGAATTCCAGGCTAGTGAGTCCCAGGCTAGAACTATACAGAGAAACCTGGTCTAAAAAGAAAGAAAACCAGATGTGCAGGTACACAGAAGTCAGAGCTGACAAGGAACACATTCTGTTGTGTGGTTTTAAATGTGCTGAGGGGAGCTTACAAGCTAGTAATTATAAATAGAAACTCATTGTATCTGTGTCAGCTTAGTTGAATATGGTAGGAATATATCTCTGTAGAGGCATTATAAGGTTAAGGCTGTGGTTCTCAACCTGTAGGTCGTGACCTTTTTCACAGGGCTTGCCCGAGACCATCTGTATATCTATTGGATACTTACAGTATGATTCATAACAGTAGCAAAATGACAGTTATGAAGTAACAGTGAAAATAATTTTATGGTTAGGGGTCACCCCCAACATAAGGAATTATAATAAATGGTCACAGCATTAAGGAGGTTGAGAACGACTGGGTTAAGGCCATAGTCTCAGGGGGTAGACTGGATCAAATCCCTCCTCTTCTCCTAATGGCATAGTGATGGGAACTTAACCTCTATGCCTCAGCGTCCTCTTCTCTCAAATAAGGGCACTGAGCCAGTGGATGGCTCAGAGAATAACAACGCAAACCTGGCTTCTGGAACCCACAATGGAAGGAGAGAATCAACACCCAAAAGTTGTTCTCTGCCCTCCACATACGTGCCGTGGCAGGTACACACCTTCACTCACATACATACAACACACACACACACACACACACACACACAAAGGAATGCAGCAATGAAACACTGCTGGTATGGGATAAGCATAGTGGTTTTACAATATGGCTTGAAGTTCTCGAACACACTAGTGTCTTGCATGAAGCCAGTCAAATATAATGGAGGAGATACAGACGGCTTCTGAGGCCACTACAGAAAGGACCACAGAGTTTTAACCTCTCTCTTGGGATCATTACTTTGAAAAAACCAAGTGAAAATTGATTACCATAAGATGGCCATGTATCTATACCAGCCAAAAGTGTTCCTGAATCCAGAAGAAGGGAGCCAGCCCGAGGGAAGGAGGAAAGGGTATGAGGAGGACAGTGTATGAGAGGGGCAAAATGAAGTGTCATAGCACATGTATATGGAAATGCCATGGTGAAACTTACCTATTACTTTGTAGCCATCTGTAAATTTAATTTAAAAACACAGAAAAATGTGGAGCATGATGATGCATAACTTTAATCCCAGCATTGGGGAGGCAGAAGGAGGTGAGAATCTGTGAATTTAAGGGCCACCTGTTCTACATACTGAGATCCAGGCCAGCCAGGGCTACATAGTGGGACCCTGTCTCAAAAAATATAAAAAGGTAGGGGAGGGAACTCAGGGGTTAAGAGCACTTGCTGCTCTTGCAGAGGACCCAGGTTTGATTCCCAGCACCCACGTGGCAGCTCCCAAACTGCCTATGATTCCAGCTCCAAGGGATCCTATGTCTCATGCCCTTTTCCAGCCTCCATAGCCACTTGCACATCTGGCATACACATAGATAAAACTATTTTTAGCCGGGCGGTGGTGGCACACGCCTTTAATCCCAGCACTCAGGAGGCAGAGCCAGGCGGATCTCTGTGAGTTTGAGGCCAGCCTGGGCTACCAAGTGAGTCCCAGGAAAGGTGCAAAGCTACACAGGGAAACCCTGTCTCAAAAAACAAAAATTATATATATATATATATATATATATATATATATATATATATATATTTTTTTTTTTAAGGGGTTGGGGATTCAGCTCAGTGCTAGAGCACTCGCCTAGCAAGTGCAAGGCCCTGGGTTCAATCCTCAGCTCAAAAAAAAAAAAAAAATTAAACACAAAATATGAAATCAAGTATAGAGGGGTTACCCCCACCCCTGAGTTCCCACTAGACCACTGCAGCCACCTAATTGAGACATCCAGAGCAATCATCCCAGTGCACACTTCAGAAGAATGCAGTCTCTGCTGGTCTCTGGCTGTGAACTCCAGGAGAGGACTGCCCAGCCCGGCCCTGCCTTAACTCCTGACCCATAAAGTCACAAGAAAAACAAAATTATGACCTGTGTGTTCTGTGTGTGAGAGAGAGGGAGAGAGAGAGATGGAAATAGACTTCTTGCATACAGTTTAAGTATTTTGACTTTTTATATTTAATTTTTAAGATTATGTGTGTGTGTGTGTGTGTGTGTGTGTGTGTGTGTGTGAACGTTTTGCTTGTGTATTTCTGTGCACCATGTGTGTGCCTGGTGCCCACAGAAGCCAGAAGGTGTTGGATCCTCTGGAACTGGAGCTATGAACAATTGTGAGCGGTCATGCATGTGGGTGGTGGGAATCAAACCTAGGTCCTCTGTAAGAACAGGAAGAGCTTCCTACAACTCCTAGCCATTGCTTGAGCCTCAGTTTTGTTTTGGTTTTTGTTTTTTGCCTTTGGGATCTTATTATGTAGCCCAAGATGGGATCACAGTGGCAGAACACCGTGCAAAGTTCACACAGCATTAACCCCAGCAGCACTCGGGAGGCAGAGACAGGCAGATCTCTGAGTACCAGGCCAGCCAGGTCTACAGAGCAAGTTCCTGGACAGCTAGGATGACACAGAGAAACCCTGTCTCAAAAAAATAAATAAATAAAAAAATAAGAACAACAACAACAAAAGATTGTTTCCCAGCAGTAATGACTAGAAATGCCTCCATAGAAGATATCACTACCAATATGAAAAGAGGAAACCAAGAAAGAGAGAAGGAGGGAGCGAGGGAGGGAGAGGCAGGAAGAACTAGGAACCTGTGTCAAGGGAGTGCTGAGAAGGAGTCTGTTATGATTGCCATGGATGCCTCTCATGTGCGCCTGGCCTTACAGCTTCCCATGTGCATCATGATGATCCCTGTATGTGGCTAAAATCCAACATGGAAGCTATGCCAGCCATCCTATCCTATAGACTGCTTCCCAGGCTTCCATTCTTCTTCCCCTTTCAAGTAGTACAGTGCTCCATTATTCTGGGGAATAGGAACCAAGTCCTCCACCGGATGTTGGACCCTCAGCCAGAACCTGATCCTATACATACATACTATGGTTAAGTTTAATTTATAAGTTAGGTATTAGCAAGAGATCAATAATGACCTTATTATTATATTATATCACAAACATTATAATGTGATAAAATTAGCAGAATAATTAGTATTGTGTTTGGGGCTGTTAAATAAAATAAGAGTTTCTTGAACATAAACAGTTCAATCCCAGGACAGTTGCTCTTATAACTAAAATTGATATTGATTAATAGAATAGATAGTGGATAGCATATACATTATGGATATAATGGACAAAGGGTGATTCACTTCCTGGATGGGGCAGAGTAGGGTAATGGTAGATTTCATCACCTTCCTCAGAGCAGCATTTAATTAAAAACCTACTAAGGTATGAACCAAGCCAGTGAGATGGCTCAGTGGGTAAAAAAATGCTTACCACAAAATCTTGAGTACCTGAGTTCAATCCCCAGAAATCACAGTGAGAGGAGAGAACCAACTCCCTAAATTGGGGTATATATTTGTCTGCACTCACACATATCATATATGTTCAATTAAATTAATAAAAATAAAAAAACACTTATGAACTGTTTCTTCTGGAATTTTCCATTTAACATTTTCCCACTGCAAAGACAGATAAATGAAACTGTGGAGAGCACATTATCTCCAAGTTTCTAGAGTCTGAGAACAGCCTGGCCCTACTTCCAACTCCATGATTTAAACCAAATTCACTGAAAATTGCCAACCTGCAATGGCCATGGTAATTTTTGTGTTGCTGCTTTGTTTTTGTTGTTTTGTTTTGTTTGTTTTGAGACATAGCTCCACTTGGTAGCCCAAGCTGGCCTCAAACGCACAGCAAGTGTCCTGTCTCTGCTTCATAAATGCTGAGACTACTACCATACTCAACTAGTTATAGGAAGATTAGAAGACAGAAATCAAACCAGTCAAGGAGAGAGTCAGTTGGAAAATCCAGCTACAGGATGGCAAGTACATGCTATAATCCCAGCATTCCGGAAGCAGAGGTACGAGGATCAAGAGTTTAAGGTCATTTTTGGCTGCATAGTGAGTTTGAGGCCGGCCTGGGTTATGTGAGACACTGTCTCAAAATCAATCAATCAGACAAAACAAGCTGGGTGTGGTCGCATAGCCCTCTGCACTAGGGAGGCAGGCAGATCCCCAGGAGACTGAGTCCAGCCGGGTTTCCATAGCAAGTTCCACCAACTTGAGCTGCATGGTGAGATCCTATCTCAAAACAAAAATTAAAAGCAAGGGACCTAGAAGGATGGCTCAGCAGTTAAGAACACTTGTTGCTCTTGCAGAGGGCCAGGGTTCAGTTCCCAGCACCCACAGGGCAGCTCACAAACATCTGAAACTCCAGTTCCAGGGGATCTGACACTCTCTTTTGGCTTCCTGGGGCACTGCCTGCCTGTGATGCACATTCATATATGCAGGCAAACATTCACACTCATTGTCTCAGTCAGGGTTTCTATTGCTGGGACGCCATGACAACGGCAGCTCATATAAAGGAGAACATTTAATTGGGGCTGGCTTAACATTTCAAAGGTTCAGTTTGTTGTCATCATGGTGGGAAGCATGGTGGTGCACAGGCAGATACGCTACTGGAGAGGAAGCTGAGAGTTCTGTATCTGGATTGGCAGGCAGTAGGAAGAGCAAGCCATTGGGTCTGGCTTGAGCTTCTGACATCAAAGTCCACCCCCACTGACACACTTCTCCAATAAGACATGGCCTACTCCAACAAAGCCACAGGTCTTGATCCTTTCAAATAATGCCACTCCCTATGATCCTATGGGGTCCTTTTTCATTCAAACTACCTCACACATAAAATAAAAATAAATAAGCCTTAAAAAGAAAAGAAAATATATAGCCATACAAAAACTTGTATCTGATCACTTTCAACAGTGTCATTTATAAGAACCAAAATAGCCAGGTGGTGGTGGTGGTGGTGGTGGTGCATGCCTTTAATCCCAGCACTCAGGAGGTAGAGACAGGCGGATCTCTGTGAGTTCAAGGCCCACCTGGGCTACAAAGTGAGTTCCAGGAAAGGTTATGCTTAGGGAAAGAAGACAGACAAAAAAAAAATCACATGCTGTCAGATTTTGTTTTTATGAAAAGTCCAGGATAGGCAAATTTAGGGACAAAAAGTTGGCTGTGGCTGCCAAACAGCAGTGAGTGATAAGGGTGGGGGTGGGGTGTCTTTTTTGGGCAATAGAGATGTTCTGAAATTATATGGGGATGTTGATTGTACAACCTTGCATATATACTGGAAACCACTTACTATGTGTGTTAGTCAACTTAACATCACTGCAATAAAAATACCTGGAAAAAAATGAAGGAGGCCATGTTGATTTTTAGCTCATGGTTTCAAAGGTCTCTGGTCCATAGCCCAGAGGCACCAATACCTGAGGTGAGCTGCTGGTAGCAAAGAAGGAGAGAAAGATATAGGAAGAAGCCAAACAAAAACAATATCAAAAATATTTCAATAAGTTGTGGGCCAAGGAATACCTACTGGCCAAATGCAGCCCTGCATCTGTCTGTTGATATCTCTCAAACAATAGGATAAAGCCAGCTCATCCAGTCCAAGTATGAATGCCACAGAAGGGAGCCTGCTCAAAACTGGGGGTGTCACACTGTGTACTATGGTGTTCCCTGGGGCTGTAGACAATTCCAGGCTTGGGGCAAAGTGCTCAGAGCTGAGTCAGGAGACCCATGACTTAATCCTAATCTCTGCTAATCATGTTCTGGATGATGCCTCTGTAGGCACAGAATTTCCCTCTACAAGGTATGGGGGTGAGGAGAAGGGCTTTGGAGATGTTTATCTTCTTTTCAAAGATCTATGTGGTTCTCATGAAGATTTGTGTACTCCTCTATTATCTCATATAGACCAGGTACCATCACACCTGGCAAACACTTCCTTTACAGATCACATAAGGCCTTGACATTGAGTGTTTTGTCACAATGACTTTATTGAAATATGGTTCCACTCAACAGAGTTTACTCATTTAGAGTGTTTTAATTGTTATTTCTTGTTACTGTGGATTAAAGCCGGGAGTTGCACATTCAAAGCATGGACTCTACTGCTGAGCTATATGCCAGCCCTAAAGTGTTTTAAAGCAGTATTATGAGGGCTGGAGAGATGGCTCAGAGGTTAGGAGGCCTTGCTGTTTTAGAGGATCCAAGTTTGGTTTCCAGCGAACTACCTGAAACTCCAGCTCCAAGGAAATGAATGCCCTCTTTTGTGGGGGACCTACACACACACACACAATTAATTAATTAAAAAATGATTATGTTTGGATATGAAGTGCCCTGACCCTCAGCAGTCAAAAAAAGAAAGAGAGAGAGGAAAGAAAGAAAGAAAAAGGAAGAAAGGAAGGAAGGAAGGAAGGAAGGAAGGAAGGAAGGAAGGAAGGAAGGAAGGAAGAGAGAGAGAGAAAAGAAAAGAAAGAAAAGAAAGAAAGAAAGAGGGAGGGAGGGAGGGAGGAAGGAAGGAAGGAAGGAAGGAAGGAAGGAAGGAAGGAAGGAAGGAAGGAAGGAAAGGGCTCATGTGTTGTTAAAGGTCTGGTCAGCAGGTAGATTTTTTGAAGTGATTGGGTCATGAGGCCTACAACCAAATAAATGGATGAACTCACTGATAAGATCATGATCTGATGGCATTATTAGGTGATAATAGAAAGTTTTGGATGAGGGGCCTGCTAGAGGAAGTAGGCCTCTCTGGATGTGTGCACGTGAGTGCAGATATCCAAAGAGTTCAGAAGAGGGCATTAGATTCTCTGATGCTGGAGTTATAGGCAGTTGTGAGCTATCTAATGTGAATGTTCCAGTCCTCTACAAGAGCAGTATGTGCTCTTAACTACCGAGCCATCCCTCCAGCCTCTGTTTTAGGGGGGTTGTTGTTGCTGCTGTAGTTGTTTGGAGACAGGGTCTCACTATGTTACCGTGGCTGGACTATATAGACCAGGCTGACTTCAAACTCTGACTCCAGAGTGCTAGGATTAAAGGTATGTGCCACCATACCCAGCCCATTTTAGTGTTTTTAACATGAAGAAACTAGGTTCCACCTCTGGATCTGCTGAGTTAGAATCTCTGAGGTTAGGAGTCCGGAATCTGAGTTTGTTTACTTAAATATCCAAAGTGATTCTAAGAAACTGTGGCACCTCTTGGAGCAGTGGAGACTCATCAGTGCCAATTTTTATTTCAGGACAAACAATTACCCCCTGGAATGGAATGCTGCTTACTCATTACCATCAAAATCCACTACTGACCAAACAGCAGCTCTGACCCATCCCAGAGAAATGACCTAAGGGTGGAATGGGCAGGGAAGTACTGACAGCAAGATTCCCCTGATCTCATCCACCACTGAGTCAGACAGAGCCCAGGCCTGGTGACGGAAGAGAACCAGGCCCTGCTTCCCTGAGTCAGGCAGTCCTTCTGGCAGATAGAAGGAGAAGGAGCAGATCCTCTCATTTCCTTAATGGGCTATTGCTTTTTATGTGAATGAACGACTGAGCATGAACAGCCCAGCAGGAGCTGCGTGCATCGGAGATGAGGCGGCGGCGGCAGCACCAGCAGCAGCACAAATCTAGTCCTTGTTTAAAGATCACCCTGCTAAGAATAGAAACTGAAACACCCGCTTAGGCGTGTGCACGTACAGCTCTGAGGAAGGGCATGATCCCATGGAGAAACCCCTGACTTAGTGGAAGATGGTCTGGATCACAGAACCTCCAAGCAGGAAAGACAGCCAGCAAGCATTCTCTCTCGAGCTGGGCTGTTACAGGAGAGACAATGGCCCAGAAAGGCAGTTCCTACCAGGGCCTGGGGAGCACCACACACTGGACTTCAGGTTTCTGTCTCTCAGTTTCAAGCACATCGCTCCAGCCCACTGCCTCAGAAGCCAGCAGCTCAGAAGGTTGACCAGGCTCAAGATGGCATCACACTTCCTTCCAGGACTTGGCTGTGAGAAAGACTAAGAAAGGGCATCCGATATTGCCCCCATGCCTAGAACATGTTAAACAAGTGTGTTAACTCCATGATACATCCCCAACCAACACCACCACATTTGAAAAAGAAACTATTTATTTATTTATTTATTTATTTATTTATTTAGGTTTTTCAAGACAGGGTTTCTCTGTGTGGTTCTGCCTGCCCTGGAACTCGCTCTGTAGATCAGGCCTTGAGCTCACAAAGATCCACCTGCCTCTGCCTCCAGAATGCTGGAATCAAAGACTGCCTGGCACAAAATTATTTTTAAAAGTTGAAAACTAGATGTCCAATAACAAGAATTTGGTCAAAGCTCAGTTTAATGACACATACTTGTGATTCCAGTACTCAAAAGGCTGGAGGAGGAAGGTGTCTATGAATTTGAGTCCAGTTGGGGCACATAGTGATTTCAGGCCAGTGTGGGCAGAGTGAGCACCTTTCTCAAAAAGAGGAGGAGGAAGAAAAAGAGGAGGAGGAGAGTAGAACAGTGAAATTATAACCATCATACAGAGTGTTCCATGTCCATTAAAAACAGATCTTAGGGGCTGGAGAAACGGCTCAGAAGTTAAGAGCACTGGCTGCCCTTCAAGCAGACCTGGGTTCAGTTCTCAGCCACACATGGTGGGGCACAGCTGAGTGAAAAAGTGGACTAAAAAGAAGGGCATAGCTGCTCCTAAGAGGGGAGGTGGAAGCTTATTGTAAACAAAGGGAAGAGCACAGGAGATATGAGGGTGAGCAGAGCCGGAGGCATCTGGAAGAGTCTGGAGTGAACATAGCCGGACTGAACTGGACCTTGTGTGGGGAGGGGAGAGGGAGAGCCAAGAGACCAGGAGACCAAAGGAGCAGAAGGGCGAAAGGAGCAGCTGGATCATATAGGGAAGAGCAGCTGGATCATATAGGGAAGAGCAGCTGGATCATATAGGGAAGAGCAGCTGGATCATATAGGGAAGAGCAGCTGGATCATATAGGGAAGAGCAGCTGGATCATATAGGGAAGAGCAGCCCATCCTGAGCTGCAGAGTTCAGGGTAGGTATAGGAGTATGCCAGCAAGGAGGACCCTGTAACAGGTAGGGACTGGGAGATGCTGGGAGAACCTGGAAGCCAGTGTCCACTCGGATGTGTTAGACACGCACCTCAGCTGTTTGTCCAGGGTTTGCTATCTAACAACAACTATTTATAACTCCATTTCTAGGGGATCCAACTACCTCTTCTGACCTCACAGGGCACAGACATACATGCAAGCAAAACACCCAAACACAAGGAAGAAATAAAGGGAGGGAGGGAGAGACAGAGGGAGGGAAGAAGGGAGGAAAGAAGAAGAAAACAGTTTTTATGGCTGGTACATATGCCTGTAGTCACAATTATCTGGGAAGCTGGTATGAAATAGCTTGATCCCTAAAGTTCAAGTATAGTCAGCATAGCAAGACCCTGTCTCAGTATATGTATTTAGACAGACAGACAGACAGACAGACGGAGACAGAGATCTACTTACATTGAAAAAAAATGAAACAAAAATGAAGGATGGGAGTCTTGATTTGAATGCATGTATCTGCCCCAGATTCTTAGGTTGAAATCTGACCTCCAGTGAGTTGGATCTGTTACTGGAATCTGAGGTGTGTCACTTGACACCTTACCAAAAAAACCTGGGACAAGAGTTTGTAAAAGGAAATGAGATTATTTCTAGTTTTGTCCAGAACTGGGGAGGGAAAAATTCTCAGCTTCCCTCACCTTGCCTGCAGCAGCATTAAAATTGATAGCAATGATGAAACCAAGGCCGGGGGAGATTTAGCTGTGAAAAATGATCAGAGCCCTGAGATTCATCTTTTCCGGGGAGACCCTTTATCCTCTGCAAAGTGAGATTTCCTGGAGAAATGTTAACCCCTTAGAGCCCTCGGTGTAGGTCTTTTAAGAGGTGATGGATGAGCTAACTAGGGGCTGCATCATAAATAGGAAAAGCTGCCGACTCCCACGGCAGGAGCATGCTGGCTCACGCACGAATGGAGTTAGCGGCCCATGGAGAGACTAGGGGGCCTGTCTGTCCCTTCCTTCCATCTAGGAGGTCAGAGTCACAGTTTATGAGGTACAGTGCTCCCTGGGGGGTCTTAAGCTTGGACTTTCCAATCTCTAGAAATCAATTTCTGTTGCTGAACGTAAGGTCTCTTGCTCTAGTATCCCGAATGGGCAGATAGAGAAGTATAGAAACAGGATGTGCAGTAATTTACAGTTATGAGGCCAGGTGTGAGCTGGGCATGGTGGTAGACACCTGTAATCTCAGTGTTCTGATCATTTCTCCCACAGCTATATCTCCTCCTGGCCTTTGCCTCCACTAAGGCAGGAGGATCCATGAGCTTCAGTCTCCACTATACAGAGAGGTCCAGGTTAGCCTGGGCTAGAGAGCAAGGGCTTAGCACTGTGCTAGCAACTTAAAACGGCATCTAATTTAGCTGGGTGTGGTAGCATGTGCTGTAATCACAGTACCTAGGAGGAGGTGATAGAGGAACATCAGGAGTTCAAGGCCATCCTCAGCTACATAAAGAGTTCTAAGTCAGTGTGGGCTATGTAAGACTGTTTTGAACCTCGTCCTCTGTCTAAAAACAAACATACAAACAAAAAAAGCCTTTATTCAATTTAATTGCTTTTAATTTTTAAAAGAAAACCTCCCATTCTCTTTTACCTTTAGCCCCTGATAATCCATGTTTTTGTTTGTTTTTAGACTAGATCTCGCTGTGTAGTTCAAGATAGCTTCAAACACACCATCCCCCTACCTCCATCTCTCCATTACTAGAATTACAGGTGTGTGCCATTATACCCAGCTTTAATTTATTTTCTATGTCTACTAATGTTCTATTCTAGACATTTCATGCAAGTAGAATCAATATGTTTTTTTTTTTCTTTTTTTGAGACAGGGTTTTTCTGTGTAGTCCTGGCTGTCCTGCAACTCACTCTGTAGACCAGGCTGGCCTCGAACTCACAGGGATTCACCTGTCTGTGGAGTGCTGGAATTACAGGCATGTGCCACCACTGCCTGGCTATCTTTTTTTTTTTAATGGAAGTCCCACTGTGTTGTTCAAATTGGTCTTGATTCATGATTTTTGTCTTAGCCTCCCAAATGGTGAGATTCCAAGCATGTGCCACCACATCTGGCTTCTATTTTTAAATTTTTGAACTTTTCAGCTGGGCAGTAGTGATGCACACCTTTAATCCCAGCACCTGGGAGGCAGAGACAGATCTCTGAGTTCCAGGACAGCAAGGGCTACACAAAGAAACCCTGTTCTTTTTTAAATAAAAAAAAAATTATATTTTATTTTATGTAGAGGTAGTGTGTGTGTGTGTGTATGTGTGTTTGTGTACACACATTCGTGCATGTGATATGTATTATAGAGTTCATGTTGTGCCCTGCTCTAAGTTGCTCCCAAGTGTGTGGATCAGTGACTTCAGGCTGTGCCTCACCATGGTGACTCCATTTTACAAAGCAGTCTTCAGCTCCATCTTTCATACACAGAGGCAGGATGACTCTGCATCCTATGTGCACACAGATACAGGTGGTGACCTGCTCAGCATTAACCATGATGCACACAGTCTGATAAACAACTTATCCATGCAAGGGAACCACTTAAGGACTTACTGGAATAGACTTGAGTACATGTGGGTACATGGACATATTAAAATCATATCAGAAAATCAGGCCCCTTGCACTTGAATCACACACAAACCAACAAAGATGCACACTTACTGTCCAATCA
Organism: Onychomys torridus; assembly: GCF_903995425.1. Lineage (NCBI taxonomy): Eukaryota > Metazoa > Chordata > Mammalia > Rodentia > Cricetidae > Onychomys > Onychomys torridus. Next base: position 92,218,009 of record NC_050443.1, read on the forward strand.
CAAGAGGGCAGATAGTGATGGCTTAGACGGCCCGCTGGACTGTTCATCAGCAGTTTTGCCACATGGTCAAAGGTCATGCCATGAATGTGAGGCTGGACAGAGCAACTCCCTGGCTGTTCACCAGGCTTCAGTCAGGGCAGTCCGCACTCTGTTGGCCTACTTACATCTCTGTCAATACAGCCATCTGTCAAAAAAGAAATTAGCCCATATGACATTATTTGTAGCGAGACTTCCAAGATTAGATTCTGTGCACCACAGCCAGCACTGCAACGACATGGAGATTAACATAATTTACCGTAAACTACCTCTCACCACAGGTCAACAGCAAACCTACATGAGTTCAAGGCCATACGCACCGTGCGGTCTTAACCGACACAGCAAGTTCTAGGACAGCCAGGGCTATACAGAGAAAGCATGTCTCCAAAAACCACAAAAAAATGAAATAAATAAAAACAAGCAAAAATCCCACGCAATTGCTGTTCCTAGAAAGGAGAATTAGCCAGTCTGGGAAAACTAAGGATGAAGTTCAATATATGAGAACTATATATTATTGTTGTTTTGTTGTTTGTTTGTTTGTTTGTTTGTTTGTTTGTTTGTTTTTGAGACAAGAGTTTCTCTGTGTAGCCCTGGCTTGTCCTGGAACTCACTATATAAATCAGGTTGGCCTTGAACTCAGAGATCTTCCTGCCTCTGCGTCGGGAGTGCTGGGATTAAAGGTGTGTGCTGCCACTGCCTGGCTGTGTTTTTTTGTTTATTTTGTTGTTTTTGGAAATATATACTTTTAAAAACCTTATTTTGTTTATTATTGTTGTGTATCTATGTGTATGATGTGCACCCTGGCACTGTATTCATGTGGAGGTCAGAGAGTTACTCCGTGAAATCTGTTCTCTTCTCCTCCTTTACATGGGCCTGAGGGATTGAACTCAGCTCATCAGACCTGCACTGCAAGTGTTTAAGCAGCTGAGCTATCTTGCTGGCCCAGAATATAACTGAGAGCCTCGTCCCTGAGGCCGAATTGTGTCTGTGCCTGTCTCTTTGTTACAGATTTCTATGGAGAGGCGTCTGCAGCCCTCGGGGACTGAGCCCTGACAATTGAGCTGGCTGGAACACCTAGGCTTAGGTTTTATAGCTCTAACAGATGCTTGTTGTATTCACACCCTTTCGCACATCTGTGACTGTGGCTTCTTTAAAGACGTGCGAACTCAGAAAAGAGCAAATAATGTAATGAAGAGGAGGGAAGACCTTTCTTCCTTCACAGGACAGGCTGATTCCTCTAGCTTCCAGGACCTAGGGCAGAGCCCCAGCAGCCTCTGGATTTAGGTTAGCTGAAGGAACTGGAAACACAGTAAGGTAGGCAGTTCCTGGGAGGCTCTTCTAAATGCACTGTCCCCACAGAATGACTTTGTTTCGGGACAGAACTGAAAGGAAATGCTCTGTGATTGAAATCGGCCATCCTGTGCCCCAGGGGCCTTGGGATGGGCTGCCTGCCTCCTGAAGGTGCATCAACAGTAGAGAACAAACAGGGTTTGCTCCCCAAAACTCTCCGGCTCTCCAGAGAGGATAGGGATATGGAGTGCTAGAATATGCTGGGACTCAGGACTTGCCACCCCAGAGATGACTGCAGAAGACCAGAATATGCCATCCCCAAATATAGGAACTCCATTGGCATATTTTAAACTAGTTATTCTGAGAAACTGCAGACACGGGAGAAGCTTTCAAATCTGTTTTGCAAAAGAAATTTACATCTAGAAAGGAAATCTACTTGGGGGAAGGATCTGAATTAAGAAGAGAGCTCCTCCTGGGGCTGGAGAGATGGCTCAGCCATTGGAGCACTTGCTCTTGCAAAGGACCAGGGTTCAGTTTCCAGCACCCACATGGTGGCTCACAACCCTCTGTAATTCCAGTTCTAGGAGATCTGAAGCTGTCCTCTGGCTTCCACCAGCACCAGGCATACATATGCATGGCATAATGCATATATGCAGACAAAACATCCATACACATAAACTATATCATCAGACTTTAAAACAGAGAACTCTCTCTGTGTTTTTTGCCTGAGGGCACACCTGCACACCAAGACAGCTTTTTTGCCCCACACATCACCCATTACCCTCCTGTGACATGACATGTCTTCTCCTCCCAGCCCTCAAGTCCTTTTCCTTTCTGTATTTCAGATACAATATATGTCAAGACTCATGTTTTGTGGGACTTAATCCACACACAGGCGTGTATGTAAGTAAATGTGATTGCTCGGGCGGAGGAGACAGCTCAGTGGGTGAAAACACTTGTATAAGTGTGAGAACCCGAGTTCAAACCCTCAGAACCAAGGTAAAATAGCATGGATAACTGTAATCCCAGCTCTCCTTCAGGGGAGATGACAGACAGAAAGAAAATTCCCAGAAGCTCCTGGGCAGCCAGCCTGGCATGTGCCATGGAAAAAAAAAAACAACAAAGAGACCCTGTCTCAAACAAGGTGAGAAGCCAGGACTAACACCTGAGCCTGTCCTATGACATCCACATGTGATGCCCCATTGTGCGTGCATGTGTGTGTGCACGTGCATATGTGTGTGCATGCGTGTGTGTGTGTGTGTGTGTGTGTGTGTGTGTGTGTGTGTATGGGCGTGCACGCACACACGCACGCACACACGCACGCACACACGCACGCACAGGACAGCCAGGGTTCTCTGCCAGTCACTTGATGATTACCTATCGTGTGGCAAAATGACAGACATGCTGCAGTAAGTCAGGATCTCCACGAGTGTTTCCAGACCTCTTCCTTTCTGACTCTCAGGTCTCTGGGATCTGTAGGTCTGCGGTGGGAGACAACACGACTCCCCTCACACCTTTCTCCTCAGCCAGTGTTTCCCACCTATCAGTATGAATCAGATCACCTGCTGGGTTCTACCTTTGGAGTTTCAGGTTTAAGAACAACACCTAAAAATTGACATTTTTGTCCCCCAGGTTGCTCTGGGGCTACTTTTTCTTTTGCCTGTTGATACTTGTTCTAGGCAGTTTCTGGCAGAAAGGGCTATCCCCTCTCTCAACTGTTCCCCACCCCCATACCACTCAAAAACAAGAAAAACAGCAAAACAAGTACATGTATAAACACTCAAAGCCACACTTGAATTTCCTCAATGGGCCACACTTGAGCCCCATTGTGCCAGAACCAAGAACCCCCTCAATGTGCTTTTGATGGGCTTGAGCCACCACTTTCTAAGAGTTCTCAGCAGCACCTGGAGGGGTGGGGCCAGGCCTACTGGAGACCTCTGGACTGAAAGTGAGCAAGGGATAGATACCAAACAGGAGGGACTGTGAAAAGAATGGCAGGCTGATACTGATGGGGCCCCAAACAGTAGGAGATACTCCCAGGCCTTGGCTTGTAGAATACGAGACGTACGTCAAGGTTAACTGGCTGTTCTGTTTTGTCCCACTTATAAAATATAAGTGTTTCCTCTACCCAGCCATGCACTTTGTTTCTCTTGTCTTGTTATTTTGAGATGGGGTCCCACTCTCAGCCCAGGTGAGCCTGTAACTCACTATCTAGCTCAGGCTGGCATATCCTCATGCCTCAGGCTCCTGTGCAGGGGGTTTCTGACACAGCACCACTGTACCTAGCTTTCCGCCCTTATTTTTAAAGATTTGTTTTATTTCTAACTGGGTCTATGTATGTGAATAATTGCACATGGGTCATCCAGGGAGGTCAGAGACATCAGATTCTCTGAAGCTGGCATTATAAGCAGTTGTGAGACCCCCAACAAGGGCACCAGCAATCAAATTCAGGTCCTCGGCAAGAGCAGTATACACCCTTCCCTCTTCATTATTAAGATAAGGTCTTGCTATGCAGCTCAGGCTGGTCTCAAACTCCTCAGGTTAGGCAATCCTCTGCTTCAGCTGAGTAGCTAGGACTATAAGCATATACCACTACATATACCTGGTTTCTATTGTTATTATTACTATCATTATTATCATCATCATAATAATTATTATTATCTGTGTGTGTGTGTGTGTGTGCGCGCACCACAGCATGTATACAGACATCAAAGGACAATTCCAGGGGTTAATTCTCTCCTTGCTTCCATCATGGTCCTGGAGATCAAACTCAGATCGTGAGGTTTGGCAGCCCTTTACCTCTACCCTCTGAGCTACCTCACGAACCCTAATAAAAGGTTTTTCAAAAGGCTGTTTGGGCTGGGCCTGGTTGTGTAGGCCTGTAATTGCAGCTGCTTAGGAGGCTGAGGCAGAAGTACTTCAAGTTCAAGGTGTGTCTTGGTAACTTAGGCCCCATGCCTAAGTCCAAAAAAGACCAAGACCAAGACAAAAGCAATTTGATCCAGCAGAAAAGCATGAGACCCTTCTCTTCCTCCTCCTCCTTCTCCTTCTTTTCTCCCTCCTCTTCTTTCTCTTCCTCCTCCTCCTCCTCCTCCTCCTCCTCCTCCTCCTCCTCCTCCTCTTCGTCCTCCTCCTCCATGATGCAGACCCCTAAGCATGCTGGGTAGGCACTCTACCACTGAGCCAACGCTCAGCCCTAAGTCCAGTATCTTGATAGAGAGGAAAGAACTGTAAGATTTGGTAGATAGGACAAGGATTCTAATCCCAGCTCTGGCTTTTCTTGTGGGGTAGTTCCTTAACCCCTCGATAAGGACAATGTTTCAAAAGGCCATTGTGAGGATTAAGCAAATGTTAACTATACTGAGGACCTTATCCAGTGGCTTACTTACAATAAGTGTTCAGTGAATGATTCTCCACTTCGTAAACCCCAAACCACATCCCCCAACAATAGCAACAGGCACTAGAGTAGAAGGGTGCCGGCTGGAGCCCTCGGGAGGCTCAGAGGGAGACTAAGACTGGAGGTGACTTGGATGGAGGAATGGTGCTTCCCAGTCAGGCAGTGATGCGCAGTCTGGATAGCCTCCCTCTTACCTCAGAGAGAAGTGCGCTCACAAGTTTCTCCAACAGGGACCCTATGGCTAGAACTAGACCAGGGAGGCTGGCAAGGATAGGAAGGAGATTTTCCTCTTTGTTCCTGAGATCACACAGACCTGGAGACAATGGGTGTGCTGAGGAATTTGGTACAGTATTCAGGGATGGGCTGAAATAGAGGGGCAATGTGACCACCTTCACGACCACGGCTGCTCACTTCTCTTTGCCTCTGTTTTAGCTCTGTCTCCCCACCCCCCCCCCACCCCGTTTCTATCTCAACTGTATAAAGTTCTTTCTTCATTTTACTCATATTTCCCTCAACAACAAGGCCTGGGCTCCCTGGAAATTTTCCCTCTTACTAAGACCCAAAGCAAGGCAAAACAAAAGAACAAAATGCCCACAAGCCTGGATTAGTCACACCCCCACATGACTCTACACCTGTGTCATAATTTAGAATCAGATATTTATGCTGCTCTCAAATGCAGAGATCAGTCAGAGTAAAGAGTTAACTGTGAGAAAAGCCAAATCATAGAAAAGCTGGCAGGAAATTGAATTCACTATCAGATCTTGGGAGTAATGGTATATTTGAGAACATGGACGCAAAAGAAGCGATCACAAAGGAGAAGGACAGGTCTCATTACAGGGAAAAGTTCGAAGACAAAGAAAAAATAGATTAGGAAAAATGTTTGCAGCAAGCATTCAGAGAAAGAATATCTAAGTTATGCAAAATTCATATCAAAAGAAGAGAAATTAGAGCTGGAATAAACAACTGTGTAACAACACGTGGAAACGTATTGTTCTTTTCGTTTGTTTCAAATGTGTAAACAATTAAGATATCAATAGTGGCCATCCATGCCATCAGACTAGCAAAGAGTAGAACAATACTACCCAATGCTTATGGTTAGGTAATGTTACACAATATTTTCAGAATGCTGTTTGGCAATAATTATCAAGAAGCTTTAAACTATTTGTACCTTGCCCCTTAATTTCATTCCAAGGGGTTTCATTCCTAGGGCAGCAAATTTTTAAAATATGGTCTTTGCAATTCCAGAAAGGCAGCAGAGCTGCCATGGAACGGCTAGGCAGGGTGTGTAACTGCTAGGACACCCGGGAGAATAGCCTTGACCACCTGAAGCAAAAAGCATGTGCCCTAGAAGTAGCTGAGGCTCGAAGACCAGAGAACCTGGGTCTGAAAACATTTAGGAAACAGAAAATTCCTGGAGGCCACCTAGGTGGAAGCACACACAGGTCACAGGACAGGAACAGGCATGGGGTCAAATCCACAACCGTCACAGGCTTCAGATCTAAAACCATAGGAAAGAAGTCTGACTGAGAAAACCCGGCTTTACCAAAGAGCAGGAGGTGGAGCTAAAGAATCTAGGTCTTTGCTTTGCAACTGGAGATGGGATCCAGTTGTCGTATCTACACATGTTTGTGGAGGCCCCCCAATCGCAGGTCTTGAGTACTGAAATTGAAAGGTGGTGTGAATGATGCAGGGCTGTAGTGCAGGAAGGAGTCAAGTGTGGGCTTAGCACGCACAAGACCCCAGGGTCAGTCTCAGCTGCATAAACATTAAAGGAGTAAAATAAATTACAAGTATTGTGGGACCAAATAGTATGCAGCCTGGGCGAGTTTTAGTTCTGGGCATGGTGGCACACGCATTTAATCCCAACACTTGGGAGGCAGAGACAGGCAGATCTCTGACTTAGAGGCTAGCCTGGTCTACAGAGTAAGTTCCAGGAGAGCCAGGGCTATGCAGAGAAACTCTGTCTCAAAACAAAACACCAAAACAAGACAAGACAAAAAAACAAAAACAAACAAACAAAAAAATTAATTTCAATAATTTTAGGTTTTTTGTTTCTTTAGTTTTTTTTGGTTTTCTTTTTTGTTATACATATTTATTTTTTTTTCTTCTTTGGTGTGTTTCTTTCAAAGATTTTAGATGGAATTCATCTAATTGACATTGTATTTTTTTTATTTTAATTTTTCTGACAGAGGGTCTCTTTATGTATCCCTAGCAGGCCTAGAACTCGCGATGTAGACCAGGTTGATTTGAGAATAACAGGGAACTACCAGCCTTGGGCTCCTGAGTGCCAGCGTTAAAGATGTACTACTATGTCTGCTGTATTTTTTTTCAAAATTTTTATTCAAAACAGGGTCTTGGTTTGTAGCCAAATATGTTACTTTTCTGTTACTTTGATAAAATGCCTCAGCAAAGCAATGTAAAGGAAAAGTGGTCGTCTATGCTTGTAGTTCCTGGGAGACAGAGTCCTTCATGGTGGGGAAGGCATGAGAAGAGGCCGGGAAGGCAGAGCAGCCTGAGCAGGAGCTGGCTAGTCACAATGCATGGGAAGTCGGGAAGCACAGGACTACAAGCCTCAAGGCCCATCCCCAGAGGCCCACTTCCTCCAGACAAAGTCCACCTCCTAAAGGTTCTGCCACCTTCCCAAACAGCTGAAGACCAAATGTTCAAACATGTTAGCCTATCAGGACCAGTTCACCTCAAACCACAGCATCAATGCAAATCAAAATGACTCTGAGATACTACCTTACACCTGTCAGAATGGCTAAGATAAAAAACACTAATGACAGTCAATGTTGGAGAGGATGCAGAGCAATGGGAACACTACTCCACTGTTGGTGGGAATGCAAACTTGTACAACCACTGAGGAAGTCAGTATGGTGGTTTCTCAGAAAATTGGGAATCAATCTACCTCAAGACCCAGCCATACCACTCTTAGGCATATACCCAAGGAATGCTCAACCATACCACAAAGATACATGCTCAACTATGTTCATAGCAGCATTATTCGTAATAACCAGAACCTGGAAACAACCTAGATATCCATCAACTGAAGAATGGATTAAGAAAATGTAGTACATATACACAATGGAGTACTACGCAGCAGAGAAAAACAATGACAGCATGAAATTTGTAGGCTTGGATGGAACTAGAAAAAATCATCCTGAGTGAGGTAACCCAAACCCAGAAGGACAAACATGGTATGTACTCACTCATAAGTGGATTCTAGATAGAAAGCAAAGAACAATCAGACTGTAACCCACAGAACCATAAGGCTATATATATATATATGACATGGAGGACCTTAGGATGACTGATGCTTATAATAAGATCTGGTTTTACTCAATTACTGAGCAACCCTCAATGAAACATCACAATATTAAGAGCTGCCAGCTTGGATCATTCTGGGATCAAGAATAATGGGCCTTAGTGGTCCGTGTTCCTGGAGTTGCGTCCATGCCAATGGATACCCACATGCTCCAGAAGAGAATTTGACATCGCTTCTGCCATTGTTGCTGGTATAACAGTGGCAACCACTGCTACTACTGTTTCTGGGATTGCTATTTCATAATTGGTTACTATAGCTAACACAGTGGAGACCCTGGCAGCAAAAGTAGCTACCACAGTTAATTAATCTTTCATTCTATTGGGCATGACAAATTGAAATCAATAGTTATATACATTTCAATTGGCCTTGAAAGCTATAAATTTACAAACTCAAGTTCCACTTGCTCTCAGGATACCATCTTACAAGGTCTCCAATTTGCAGTAAAACTCGTTAAGGAAAGGAATGGCTCAGTTGCCTTTAACCTACCGGCTATGGGTGGATTAAGACTTCTGTTGGTCTTTTCTGTGTCGAACACACAGATTGCAAGCCCAGCGCCACTTAGAGATCTTCGGCAACAGTTAACTCTGCAGCTCTCACACTATTGAGCCTGTATGAGGGGGCGCTCACCAACTAAGACAGAACGCCTGTGTGGCTTGGACAGGTGTCTCCATGACAGGTAAGATGACCTGCTGATGTCCCATGCAACCTAAGTCAGAAGCTCATTTTTTAGTAAAAGGGGGGGACCTGTAGGTCCCTGGCCCCCGTTTTGGGTAACTGTTGCCTTGCTTGCTGACCTTGACCTTGATAGCTTCCCTATTCTAATTCCCTGCGAGATTCCACCCTCCTGAATGCTTAAGGGAAGCTCCTCTGTGAATCCAGTATGTTGGGCATTAACTGGATAGATGCAAGATTGTAAAACATCAGGAGCAGGGGTGGGGAATTTAGCTCAATGGTAGAGCACTTGCCTAACAAGCGCAAGGCCTGGGGTTCGATCCTCAGCTCAAACAAAACAAAACAAAACAAAACTCAGAATCGAACTTCTGCCAACCGGGGTTCCCCCATCGTGCTGTAAGTCTGTCTGTATTTAAGACCTCTTCCCTCCTTTAATAAATGACATTCAAAAGGAAAAAAAAAAGAAGAGGGGGTCAAGAAAATGATGGGGAAACCCACAGAGACAGCTGACCAGTGCTAGTTGGAGCTCACTGACTCTAGGCTGACAGCTCAGGAACCTACATGGGACCGAACTAGGCCCGCTGAATGTGGGTGACAACTATGTGACTCGATCTCTTTGTGGGGTCCCTGGCAGCAGGACCAGGACTTATCCCAGATGCATGAACTGGCTTTTTGGAGCCCATTCCCTGCGGTGGGCTACCTTGCTCAGCCTTGATACAATGGGGAGGGGCTAGGCTCTCCTTCAACTTGGTATGCCAGACTTTGTTGACTACCATGGGAGGTCTTACCCACTCTGAGGAGTGGATGGGGCAGAGTGGGAGGGAGGTGAGGCAGGAGAAAGGGAGGGAGGGGGAACTGGGGTTGGTATGAAAAATGGAAAAAAAATTTAATAAATAAACATATTTAATAATAAAAAGAAAACCCACAGCACCAAGGGGGCCTCAAACTCATGAATCTCCTGCCTCGGTCTCCCAAGTACTGAAATCAGAGGGATACACTATCATGTCAAGTTATTTGCTTTTTGATGGAGGTTCTTTTCTCATGTAATGAGACCTACAGAGGTGGGTAGCTGCAAACCTTGATTCTCATGGCCTTTTACTCATATTCTCAAAATGGCTGCTGAAGTTCCAGTCAGGACAGCAGTATGCAAGGTGGAAAGGTGACAGAGAGAATGCCTCTTGGGTCTGTTTTTTGTTTTTATTATCCTTAAACATCACAGTATACACAGACTTACACCTCACTTAACTAGAATGGATATATACATTTAGGTGTGTGTGCGTGTTTGTCTATATGTGTTTATCTGTACACAGGTAGACATGCACATATGAGTAGCTGTGTGTAGAGGCCAAAGGTCAACGTCGTGTGTCTTCATCTGTTACTTTCCACTTCACCTTTCAGACAAAAGCTCCAGAAGCCTCCTGCCCCTGCCCACAACAGTGCTGGGGCCTCACTGATTGGCTGAGCCATCTCCCCAGCTTCTCACAACTAGAAATTGTACAGTCGGACCTATCTGTAAATGGAGGCCAGAAGAGCAAACACCTTTGCGGCCTCTTCCTTTGGATGCAAGCAAGGAAGAGGAGAGCCAGGAACATTTTTAAACCAGTCTTCTGGGGCTGGGGGTGGAGAGCAGGACAGAACACTTGCTTGGCCTACGGGGTAGCCTAGGGTGAAGTTGCGGAAACCTTATCTTGATGGGAGTTCTGTTTGGAATAGTTCGTGGAAATTGAGTCAGTCTGACTAAACTGATAATGGGGGTTAAGCTAGACCCGAATCCTAGCTACTCTGGAGGCTGAGGCAAGAAGATCATAGGTGCAATTCCTGCCTGGGCTGAGTTTATACAGAGCAAGCTTCAGGGCTAGCCTGGGCAACTTAGTAAGGCCCTGTGGCAAAATAAAAGGCCACAAGGGGCTGGAGAGATGGCTCAGTGGTTAAGAGCACTGACTGCTATTCCAGAGGACCTGAGTTCAATTTCCAGCACTCACATGGCAGCTCACAGCTGTCTGTGACTCCAGTTCCAAAGCAAAATACCAATGCACGTAAAATAGAGATTATTATTAATAATAATAACAATAATAATAATAATAATAATAATAAAAGACCAAGAGCTGAAGAGGCCACTCTACAGAGCGAGTTCCAGGACAGCCAGAATAAGTACACAGAGAAACGGTCTCAAAAAAACAAAAACAAAAATTAAAAAAATTCACAAAAAATAAATACACCCAGCAAAAATAAAAAAAAGAAAGAAAGAACAGGACAAAATAATATCTACAGTGCAGTCCTTTTAATTTTTTAGGCATGTATGTATATATGTATGTATTTTTGTATAGAGATATAACAAACACTGTGGGGACAGACACTAGTGTGATAATTTATTGTTCTTTGCTTGGGAGGCAAGAATGCGTAGAAGAAAAAAATTAATGCTTCTCTGCTTTTTCCATTTTCTGCCATGAATATTTTGTTTGTGTAATTAAACAGTTGGGGAGAGAAAGTGGTCTCCCCTCTGCTTCTGTCTTATTTTCTAAGGAAATCCACATGGATTGCACTTGTGCCTAGAAACCCTCTGATTAACCTGCAGCTCACTGAAAAACGCAGAGATGGCAGGTGAGGTCCCGCAGCTAGCCTACCAGGCTCTGGCCAGGGCTAAGTGGCAGCTAGGGCAGCTGGGGGCAAACGTATGCTGCAGCCTCAGGAGCCCTTGGAATCCCTTACAGGCTTTTGTCTCCACCCAAGGTGTTGTAGGCATTTCATAACATTTTATTTTTAATTTAATATTTATTTATTTTATTTGTGTGGGTGTGTTATCTGAGTCTATATCTACCCGTGGGTATGCCTGGTGCCCATGGAAGCCAGAAGACGGCCCCAAGATTGGAGTTATAGAAGGTTTCATGTAGCCGTGTGGTTCTCAGATTTGAAACCAGATCTCAGAGAACTCAGTGCTCTTAACTACAGAGCCATCTCTCTTACTCCTAATATACTTCTCTTTTTAAAGTGTTTATTTTAATTTATTTTGAGAGGGAGGCATGTAACTCAGGCTGGCTTGGACCTCCAGACTCCCAGCATTCCCCCGTCCTTAGCTGCTGGAGTACTAGGAACTAGAAACTAGTGTTGCTGTAACTGGCTTGCTGGGTTTCATTCTAAAAGATAAAATTACAAAAAGAAATAATAATTATACTAAAGGGATACTGAGTCTAAACTAGAAGACTTGGACTTGCCTCTCCACCCCTGGGACCGTAAGCAAGTCATCTGGGTTCTGTAAGCCTTCGTTTCTTCACCTGTCACATAAGGATGATGGCTGTGTATCTAAATAGGTAGCTGTGAGTCTTGTTAATAAAGACAAATATGTTCTAAAATGTATGTGAGCACTGCTTTATAAATTATAGGACTAGGAAAGGGCTGGTGAGGGTTCAGCAGTGAAGTACTACCACTGTGGATTTTTTCCCCTTGTCTTTTTTCCTAATTAAGAATTCCAGGAAGGATAATGCCATGATTTAGGAGGTTGGAATGAAACACTAATGTGGAAATAGGGATTTTTAAATTTATTTATTTTATGTGCATTGGTGTTTTGCCATGGGTGTCAGGTCCCCTGGGACTGAAATTACAGACAGTTGTGAGCTGCCATGTGGGTGCTGGAAATTGTAATCAGTGCTTTGAACCACTGAACCATCTCTCCAGCCCCGGAAATAGGGTTTTAACAGATCTTATTTATAAAAAAAAAGATTTTGTGTGTGTGTGTGTGTGTGTGTGTGTGTGTGTGTGTGTGTGTGTGTGTGTGTGTGTGTACATGTGTGCATGAATGTGCATGCAGGTACCTCCTGAAGTCAAGAAGAGGGTATCAGATCCCCTGAAGCAGAAGTTGCAAGTGGTTGTGAGCTACCTGATGTGACTTCTGGGAACTGATATCTATCTGGTCATCTGGAAGAGCAGAACCAGTCTTAAGTGATGAGTCAGCCTCCCAGCCCTGCAGATCTCATCTTAACAAATAAGATGAGGAGAGGCAGTGAAAAGTTGCACAGGATAGAGAGGCAGTCAAAGGACGGGGAGGGGCTGCACAGCCTGTCTCCAGGCATCAGCTTCTGGTGTGGCCTCCCTCTGAATCCTGTTGGGACGAAGTTCAGACACTTTACAGATTCCAGAAGTCAAGGAAGCCAGAGGTTTTGCTCTAGCTCTGTGAGATGTTGAAGAAGTCATTTCACCTCTCCAGGCTTCAGTTTCCTCATCGACACAATTCTTTTCCTATTTCATGTCCTGCTGTAGGAATTAGGAAATTTAGGTTCTGAGGTCAGACTGACTTGGTTTCTAGCCCAGTTCCTTTCAAAGGAACACAGAGTTCAATGCATGACACAGACACATAAACAAAGATTTACAACCAAGACTGTCGCAGACACAGACTTCTTGTTTCAGTCAGCACAGAGTGTAGACTAGAATTCCAAGTCCAGACTCAACCTCAAACAGATAAGAAAAATTAATGAAAGGATCAATCATAGGCGTGGCAGATGCAGAGAAGCAAAACTGCAGGTTGCTGCAGAAATGCAGGAAAACACAATACGACCTGTAAACTACAGCAGAAATGTTGACTGTTCTCTGCAGAGTAGTCAGAAGTCATCTAAGCAAGAGAGGGATTGAAGTGTCTGCCACGGTGAGGACCAGAATGGAAGGATGCCAGAGTGGAAACCTCATACGGCTCTTGCACTAACGTAGACGCAGGATGGAAATGGAGGCAGAACCAGAAAGGACTCAACAAAGCGTTAGAGCCAGGCACGATGATTCGAACTTGTAATTCCAGTGCTTGGGAAGCTGAGGCAGGAGGACTGTGAGTTTTCAGATAGCCCAGACTGTACAGTGAGTTCCAGGCCAGCCTGGGCTACGTACTGAGACTGAAAAGAGAAAGGAAAAGATTAAAGAAGAGAACAGGGGCCGGGCGGTGGTGGCGCACGCCTTCAATCCCAGCACTCGGGAGGCAGAGGCAGGCGGATCTCTGTGAGTTTGAGGCCAGCCTGGTCTAAAGAGTGAGATCCAAGACAGGTACCAAAACTACACAGAGAAACCCTGTCTCACAAAAACAAAAACAAAAAAAAAAAAAAAAAAACAAACACAAAAAAACAGAGAGAGAGAGAGAGAGAGAGAGAGAGAGAGAGAGAGAGAGAGAGAGAATAGGGCCATGCTGAAGAATGCAAGTCAGAGAGAACGAAGGAGCTGGTTACTGAGATCCAGGTGCTAGACACGTAAGAAGATCTTTAGCTCAATTTTGGTCATGGGTTTCTAGCTTTAGTGGTCATTTTTGGTTAGGGCAGGCTAGTGTTGTGGAATAATCTTTTTGTACACTGTGAAGATATGTCACTCAGATTGCTTTAATAAAAAACTGAACAGCCAATAGCGAGGCAGGTTTTCAGGGCAGAGAGAACACTGGGAAGGAGAAGGGAAGAGTCGCAAGGAGACACAGAGGAAACAGGAGATGTAGGAGATAACAAGCCATGAGCCATGTGGCAGCAAGTAAATTATTAGAAATGGGTTAATTTATAAGAACTTGTTAGAAACAAGCGTAAGCTATCAATTGAGCTTTCATAATTAATAATAGTTTTCCATGTCATTATTTGGGAGCCAATGGTTCCACAAAATATACCGACTACAAATGGCATCCAATGTGGGGACATATATTTCCACATAAGATCCGAGAAAGCTTTAAAAAAGGTTCCAAACACATAAAAACAGAACCAAACGTGGCTTCCTAGTCCTGCAGTCACTCCTGTGGGCCACTGCACAGAGCCACAGCCTACAGGCTTGAGCCGCCAGTGCGCCACGAACAAAGCTGCACGAGGTTTAAGTTTTGCTCATGCAGACAGAAAAGGTTACGATATGCAGTAAAGCAGATCCAGACAGGAAAAAAACCTCTAAGTAGGTTATGGTGTATTCAAAAAAATGTTCAGGGAAGGCACAAAACTACGCAGAGAAACCCTGTCTAAAAAAAAATGTGCATAGGCTTATAAAAGAAAATAGGTATAGACAGTCATAGAAAAAAACAGTTTATAAATAAGATAAAATCTTTATAGAAAAAATAAAATAATATAAAAAGGCTAAGCCATGTAAAGATAGAAAATACACAGAGAGGTTGGATCCTTATGGTATTGTATTGATTTTAAAGTTTTTGATTGCTAATGAGCAAACAATAGCTGCTGAGAGACATTGGATTATGAAAAATGCTAAATCAACCAACCTATATTTTAAAAAAAATGTCTTAATTTCAAAATGGATGCCAAAAACTATGTTATGTTGTGGAAGAGGTTATGCTTTTGTTTCCAGAGAAAATGAAAGGCTGTGGGTTCATTCAACATTGATAAAGGTCAGATTTGATTGGGGGAGACCCCCTGAAAATCCTGGCTACAGATATAAAAAAAAACAAACCCAAAAAACTACAAGACAGGTGACATATATTTTTCCTGCTCCAACATAAAACAAAAAAAATTGACTTTGACTGCCTTGTGTACAACACACAGTCCATACTGTTAATGTGTTATTAATCCATAATATTAATGCAGATATGTATGTTACCTTTGAAAGTTTATGTATTTTCAGAACAAGGGGACCAGACACCAATGAAAACAGGTGGCCCAGGTGTTCCAGCCTCTCAGAAATCCTCTGTTGCAGTTTCCTCAGAGTTCTACATCCGGAAGAGCTTCAAGGATGCTGGCTAAGATGATCCAGCCTCACAGACTATTCTAGCCAGGACTTGACCGTTATCCTAATTTTCTCAGGATCTCCAAAGATGCCAGTGTCCCCCAGACAATAGGAGACAGGCTAGAGAACACAACACACATTTCTAAAAGATGGGGTGTGTGGTTTTTGGTCATTCATGGGTTATGGATGTTTGTCATCGTTTAGGGTGGTTGGTCACAAGTTGTTATCGGTCATAGTCAGGATTCTAAACAAAGGAAATTAGATTCGGGGTCTTGTTCTGAAAGGAAAAAGGTAAATAATAGAAATAATAGGATAAAAGGGTAGATTATTGAATCTACTTTCAAACTAACAAAAACAACTACTAATCTCAAATATTTTCCAATATGGATTTTTATATATTGGTACAAATTTAAAATTATTTTTGTTATACTGTATATATGTTTCTACTCTTGTGTAAGGTATTTTTGTATATTGACACAAATTTAAGGTTATTTTTGTTATACTCTATCTTTTTTTTTGTTTGTTTGTTTTGTTTTGTTTTTCGAGACAGGGTTGCTCTGTAGCCTTTGGAGCTTGTCCTGGACTAGCTCTGTAGACCAGGCTGGCCTCGAACTCACAGAGATCCACCCCCGCCTCTGCCTCCCGAGTGCTGGGATTACAGGTGTGCGCCACCACCGCCTGACTCTATATATGTTTCTATTCTTGTTTAAGATATTGTACCTATGCAGCTCATTTAAAAATGTAATGTGATGTTTTAGTCCTTGAAAGATATTTAGGATAATAAAGAAATATAGGTTAATAGTGAGTCATCTATAACAATTAAACTTATGTTAGGTGTGTTTTCAAAGTTATATAGAGATGTATTTTAGATAGATAGGTGATCTTCAAATACTTCAAAGACCTACAGAATACGGCATTTAAAATGTTTTAATAACACAACTCTTTTCATGACAGTGAGACATGTCTGCTCTTGGAAACACCAATCTACTTCAAAAAAGGATGATGGGTATCAAAGAACCTCCATGTGGAGTCTCTTTCTTTGTGGCAAAAGCTGGCCATTTGGACCAGAAACTACCCTTGCCTCAACTTCTGACAGTATGCTGTCCAACCTGAACAAGCAGGACACAAAATAAAGTGACTGCCAAACTTTGTCAAGACAGGGTAGGACAGTCTTTCAAAATGTCCTGCTTCACAAAAAAAAGTCTGTCAGACATTCTAGGCATGTAGGCTGGAGATAGATGCTCCAACATTACAGAGGAAACTTGGGTGACTGTTCAGGTAGGGAAATGTGGAATAACATTTTTGTATACTCTGAAAATGTGTCACTTGGACTGGTTTAATAAAAAGCTGAGAGGCCAATAGCTAGGCAAGATTTTTCAGGGCAGAGAGGATGCTGGGAAGGAGAAGGGTGAGGTTGCAAGGAGACATGCAGGAAGCATGACATGAGCAGATAGATAACAATCCATGATCCATGTGGCAGCATGCAAATTAATAGAAATGGGTTAATTTAAGATATAAGAGCTAGTTATAAACAAGTCTAAGCTATTGGCCGAGCTTTCATAATTAATAAGTCTCCACATGGTTATTTAGGAGCTGGCTGGAGGAACAGAGAAAGACTCACTACAGCTGAGTTTGCCAATGAAATTGGAAAGGCAGTTGGAGTGTCCTTGGCCAAAGAGAGGATTTGGGGGCAACTGAAGACACAGTAGAGAGGGAGAGGCAGCCTACAGCTCTAAAACACAAACAGGGAGAATATAGGCTTTGAAATGGTTTATGTTGTCTCCGAGTGCCTCTCTGCCGCTACCACCATGTGCCCTCCAACAAGTTGCTTAAAATTCCTCATTTGTAAGATGGAAATTGTTGGTGGTGTTTTGCTTTTTGGGGGGACCACTACCCAGCTTCCAAATAAATCACACACGGAGGCTTAGTCTTACTTATGAATGCCTGTCCTTAGCTTGGCTTGTTTCTAGCCAGCTTTCCTTAACTTTAAATTATCCCTTCCACCTTTTGCCTCTGGGCTTTTCCTGTTATCTTACTCTTACTCTGTGGCTTGCTGTGTGGCTGGCCCCTGGAGTCATCCTCCTTCTCTGGCTACTTCTCTTTCTTCTAGATTTCTCCTTTTATATATATTCTCTCTGATTGCCAGCCCCGCCTATCCTTTCTCCTGCCTTGCTATTAGCCATTCAGTTCTTTATTAGACCATCAGATGTTTTAGACAGGCACAGTAACACAGCTTCACAGAGATAAACAAATGCAACATAAACAAAAGTAGCACACCTTAAAACAATATCCTACAACAAGGAATGATGACTCCTAGCCCCCCAAAGACTCGTGAGAATTGTAGTACACTATGATCAACACTTCAAAAGACTTCCAGCTAGTATATGCAAGGCTATCTTAGAGAATCATTTTGCAGAATTTCATAAAAGGCCAGTGTGAAGTTCTGGTGAACTAAAGGCTTGTGATCCCAAAAACTCTGTATTGAAACTCATCACCCCTAAGGTTACTAACTCTGGTGGTCCAAATGAGAATGTCCCCCCAGACTCCATGTTTGAATATTTGGTCCCCAGTCAGTGTTGCTATGGGAAGACTTGGGTGTAGCCTTGTTGAAGAAGTACATCACTGGAGGCAGGCTTTCAGAGTCTGAAGACTCTAGACATTGTTAGTTTTCTCTTTTTGCTTCCTGCTCATGGCTCAAGATGTGAACTCTCCACTTGCTACTCCAGCCTCCACACCTGCTGCCTCTGCTCTGCTATCATGGACTCTAACCCTGTGGAATTATAAGCCCAAATAAACTCTTCTGGAAGTTGCCTTGGTCATAGTATTGTATCACATTATGGAACAGTAACTACTTTTTTTTCTTTCTTTTTTTTTTTTTTAGGCAGGGTTTCTCTGTGTAGGCCTGGCTGTCCTGGATCTCACTCTGTAGACCAGGCTGGCCTCGAACTCACAGAGATCTGCCTGGCTCTGCCTCCTGAGTGCTGGGCTAAGACGTGCACCACCACTACCCAGCAGAACAGTAACTACTATGCTAACTCCCTGTGGAATTGGGAGACAGTGCCTTTAGGACAGGATCAGGCAATGAGGGCAGAGCCCTTAAGAATGGGACCAGTGCCTTCAGAAAACACCCTAAAACCAATGTGAAGGTGTATGGCTGTAACCCCAGCACTTGGGAGGTGGAGGTAATAGGATCAAGACTTCAAGGCTAAACTCAGCTACATAGTGAGTTTGAGACAAGGATGGGCTACATGAAGACCCTGTTTCATAAAAGAAACAAGCAAAGAAATATGATCCCTTCTTCCTCCATCATGTACAACTCCAGGGAGAAGATGGCCTTGGATGAGGAAGCTGGCCTTCACTAGATCTCAGCAATGCTGGTACCTTATTTTTGGTTTTCACTACACTTGCACGAATTGTAATACAGGTCTGGCACACAGTAGTGTTCATTAGGTGTCTGTGCCTCTACCTCCCCCGCACCACTCCTCCAGGCCCCCCACATCCATCTGCACATATTTGAAGTATGTGGGCCTTACTCAGGAACTGTTCACAGGGGAGCCAGACCTCTCTGAGTCCTTCCTTCTCACAGCACTTCCAAGCCTGCCTTCTCCACAGTGATCTAGTCTCACCCTTCATCCTACAAGCACGGCAGATAACACAGAACATTGTCGTGCTGTTCTCTAGTACCAGCTAGCTCCTTTCCCTCACTGGGAATGCAAAGACAGAGAAGCTCTAGGCCATATGCTCCCAGCATCAGCTGTGTTTCCATGACAACCAACCCAGCATAACTAAATGTTTCAGCGGAGAGGGGCTGTGACACTGGGCTCTCCACAGAATGTGGCAAGCTAGCTATTATGGTCTCTCTCACCCCACCCGAAGGACTAAAGCAGGTTGGCTATGACTTGCGGAGGTAGGGAAATGCATAAGTAGGAGACCAAATCTGAGAGTGCACTTGGCTGCTCATCATAGCAGAAACTAACTGTTTTGTAATTTAAAATAAATCTAAAAGCAAAATAAAAATTCAATTGGAAATACCATGACATAGGAATTTGCCTGATGTCATATGAACAATATGAATGGAGATTTTGATCTCATTCTTCCTAAGAAGGTCAATAAAACTTCATATTTACAAACTCCATAGGATTTTATATCTTAACTTTTTAAAATTCTGTGTGTATGTGTGTGCATCACATGCAATCAGGAGCATGTGGAGGTCAAAGGGCAGCTTTCAAGAGTCAATTCTCTCCTTCCACTACTGGGGTCTGAGGGTCAAACTCAGGTCATTGGTTTTTGCAGCAAACGAGCCATCTGCATCTAGCTGACCCTTAGTGCATTTCCACCTTGTGGTGTTTCCATTTGTGATGGGATTGTTGGAGGCCCAAGCTCAATGAAAAATAAAAAGCATAAGTAGTTAGGACAGTTATTGTCTCAGGGTCTACAGAAGCCCCTTCCAGGGCTAGGTAATTCAGTAGCTCAGAGATGTCAGTAAGACTCAAGCACTTTCTGCCATGTATTTGCTGCACATGGAATGCTTTCCTCATGTGTAAAAGATGACCAAATCACAGACTTGGGAGGTGGCTCAGTCAATAAAGTGTCTGTCACTTCAGAATGCAGGTCCCCAGCACCGACAGAAAAGCTGGGTACAGTATCACATATCTGTACTGCAGTGCTGGGGATGTAGAAAGAGGCAATTCTCCGGAACTCACTGGCTGTCTTAGCCCGGTGAGCTCCAGGTTTGGTGAGGACCCCTGTCTCAAAAATTAAGGTGAGGAGTTGAGTGTGATGGCGCAGCTCTTTAGTCCCAGGGGAGGCAGATGCAAGTGGACCTCTTAGGAGTTGGAGGAGGCCAACAGGGGGCTGGAGAGATGGCTCAGCAGGTCCAGAGGACCTGGGCTCCTTCCCAGCACCCACATGGCAGCTCATAACTGCCTGTAGCTCCAGTTTCAGGGGATTCAACACCTTTACACAGACATACATACAAACAAAACATGAATGCACAGGAAATAAAACAATAAATAATATCTTAAAAATATAATAAGGAGCTCCAGAGTGAGACCCTCCATCTCTCTCAAAATGAGAGAGAACTAAGGCAAAGAACAATGGAGGAAGATAGTCAGTGTCGACCTCCATGTGCATGTTTACATCTATGTTTACCTATATGCACACGTGCATACACGCCACTAACACATACATATTTCCTCCTCCCACACACACAAGAAGACCAGCTCATATCCAGGTACCACTAGCAGACACTACATCTCCAAAGACAAGCATTTGCTTTGTGCTTTCTTGTTTAGTAGTGAGGAAAACAGACCTCTCCCCACCCTCCCTGCTTGCAGACATCCTAACAGGTCCCTCTAGGCCCAGGGTCACATCTTCATCAAGGATTCAAAGTCAACCATTTGAATTTTATCTGGAGGGAAATAAGGAACCATGAAGGAATTTTCAACCAGCTGATAATGGAATCATAAGTTTTAAGGGTTGTTTTGTTTTTGAGAGAGTCTCAAGTACCTCAGCCTGGCCTGGAAATAACTATGTACTGAGGACGACTTTGAACACCTGATCCTCTTGACTCACTCAAACTTCCAAGGGATGGGATTATAGGCATACGCCTCTATGTCAAGTGTTTCATTCTGGTTTTGTGTGTGCTAGGCAAGTACTCTTCCAGCTGGGCTATAGCCCCAGCCCAGATTTCTGTTTTCATAGGTCATTTAGACAGTAATATGACATATGGAATAGAAGGAAGGAAAAATGAGAAGCAGAGAAACCTGTTAGCCACTACTATAAAATCCACCCGAGGAATGGTATCTGAAGTAAAGTGGTGATGATGGACCGTGAGGGTGGAACTAGAGAGACAGAGAACTGGACACGTAAAGTTGTGTGCATTAGACACAGAGAATGATGGACTCGACTTCAACTTAGACTTCCTGGTTTTGTGTATGAATGAAAAAGGTTTGTTACCAACTGAACTGAAGAACAACACAGAATCAACAAAAACAACAAACAACAATAAAAAAAACTGAAGATGATAGCTCACTTGAGGTAGATATGGAATTTAGGGACTGTGGCATATTAGGCAAATAGACAGTTTAAGGCCTAGGAGCTCAGGGATATGGAGCTGGGAATTGGCAGCAGTGAGAACTTCGTTGAAGCCAAAGGAATAGATGAGATCACCCAGAGCAAGAAGGGAAGGGTGCCAAGGAGAGAACCCTGAGTGGATGCATTTGGAAAGTGAACCATGGCTTAGCTTTTCCTTTGAAGAAAGCCAAAGAGAGAATCTGGAAAGGATATTGTTACGGAAGCCAAAGCAAATGCTATCTGAGGAGAGCAGCCCAGAGTGTTAAGTGCCTACGGGGGTAAGAAAGACAAGGGGCTGATTATGTGTATGTATGTGTGTGGGTCTGTGCACACGAGTGCAGGTGCCCAGGGAGGCCAGAAGTGGGTGTCAGATCCCCCAGAATTGGAGTTACTTGGTGTGAACTGCCTGATATAGGTCCTGGGAACCGAACTTGGGTCCTCTGCAAGGGTAGTTAGCATATGCTCTCAACCACGGAGAGCCGTTTCTCCAGCCCTGGCTTCAATTTCAGTGGCTGGTGAGAGTCACTGAGATGAGACAGTGAGTGCAGGAAATGCAGGCATCTCTTAAGTCTCCGTGTGAAGAGGAACAGGGACGACGAGATAACGGAAGCGGAAGAGGGAGACTTGTGTAAACAGGGCTAATGCTTGAGCATGTTTTTAGACTGCAGGAAGGAAGCCGAAGCCAGGGAAATACTGTAGTTACACAGTGACCCGGACCTGGGCCACTGTTGGAGCAATACTCTGAAATGTAAAATTTTCTCTTTCTCTGGGGCTACTCCAGAGGGTCCCCAGGGATGCCCCTCTTAGCAGAAGACTACTAGGCACCCCTTCCCTCTGAGACAGAGTCTCATGTAGTCCAGGCTGGCCTCAAACTCTCTGTGCACTCCCGACCTTCTTCCTG
Organism: Onychomys torridus; assembly: GCF_903995425.1. Lineage (NCBI taxonomy): Eukaryota > Metazoa > Chordata > Mammalia > Rodentia > Cricetidae > Onychomys > Onychomys torridus. Next base: position 92,240,377 of record NC_050443.1, read on the forward strand.
CCTCCACCTCCCAAGGGCTGGGATAATAGCTGTGCATGATTCCCACTCTCACACTCACCCCCAATGCTCTGCTTCTGCTCTTAAGGTTGGGTGACACATTCACCCACATGTTCTTATTGTTTTTAGAAGATAAATGGGAATCCATTTTGGTCTCATTACTGGCTTCCTGGGAATTATGCAAAATACTGGCTGCCATCAAGATCACCTCATTAGTGTCACTGTGTGGCAATTTCATGGAAATGACTCCTAGGCACATTTGATCTGGCTAGCAGGGCGCCAGCTACACTTCAGACATCTAGCCTCCTTATCTTGCCTGGCTCCACTGTGGTAGGTAGAGTTGTCCCAGGCCAGGCTTCCAGGGGGCTGCTTTGCCTCTCTCTCTACCCTGTCTATGCTTAGAGCATCCTCTTCCCTAGACGGCTCCTCCCAATGCTTCTGGGACAATTGCAACTAGAAGCAGAATAAGATCTCACCTTGTGAAGATCAGGGAAGAGTGTGTAACTTGAATGAAACCCGGCAAGATCTGTTAGCACCATAACTGTCTCCTCAGCCCTGCAGGCAAGCAGTCCTTATTTTCATAGCTCCAGTGTGGCACATGTTAAAGTATAAGACTCCTAAATAGGCTGGGCGTTGGTGGTATGCATCTTTAATCCCAGCACTCAGGAGGCAGAGGGGGCCAGATCTCTGTGAGTTCAAGGCCAGCCTGGTCTACAGAGCATGCTTCAGGACAGCCAGGGCTGTTACACAGAAAAACCCTGTCTCAGGGGGAAAAAGATTCCTAAATAGACATTTTCTGTATATATGCGACTTGTTTGACTATTAAGACAGACAGCCTGAAATCTAGAGGATGGATGGTAAAAGATATTCCAAGCAAATAATCTGAAAACATGCAAGAATAGCTAGACTCTAATCTGTCAAAGCATGCTTCAAGCTAAAATTAGGAGACACAGTCAGATCACAGTAGCAGGTGTCCTCAATATCTCACCTCCACTAAATAGGCCATCCAGACCATAGACAGACAGACAGATAGATAGATAGATAGATAGATAGATAGATAGATAGATAGATAATAGATAGATAGATATAGATAGATAGATAGACAGAGATAGATAGAGATAGATAGATAATAGATAGAGATAGATAGATAGATAGATAGATAGATAGATAGATAGATAGATAGATAGACAGAGATAGATAGATAGAGATAGATAGATAGATAGATAGATAGACAGATAGATAGATAGATAAATAGATGATAGATAGATAGATAGATATAGGTAGATAGATAGATAGATAGACAGAGATAGAGAGATAAAGTTAGATAGATAGATAGAGAGAGAGAGAGAAAGAGAGAGAGAGAGAGAGAGAGAGAGAGAGAGAGAGAGAGAGAGAGATAGATAGCTGGCTATAACAAATAACAGCAAAACTGAACTCAGGTCCTCTGCAAGAAAAGAAAGTACTCTTGCTTTTTTTCCCCTTCAAACTTTTATTGATTCTTTTTGAATTTCACATCATGCCTTCTTCCCATCTGCCCTTAAAACCTCTCCGCCCCAGAACAAAACAAAATTCAAAAGAAAAATCAAAACTAAACCAAACAAACAAACATAACAAGAAAAGCAAAGCAAAACAAAACAAGCAAAAACAAAAAACAAACAAAAAAAGGAGAAGAATCTCATTGTGGAAGCTGTAGTATGGCCTGGTGTGTCACACAGTTCACCCTTTGGTCTTTCCAGGTTTACTTGCAAGTGTTCATTGGCACAAGGCACTGGTCTGGCTCCAGGCCTCTGGCATTGGCTGCACCATCCATAATGGTTCTCACTGGGCTTCTCTTGGATGCCTCTTGTTGTCCTGGGTCCTGGGGATCCTGCAGTTTGGGATCTGTAGATTTGTCCCCTTCACATGCTTCAACAGTTCATAGATGAAATAGATGTTGGGGTGGGCTGACTCATATCCCTGGTTCTGGGCCTGGGCGGTAGCTGGGTTGGTCAGGCCTCCAGCACTCTTCAGTCATCACCACTGGGGTCAGCTCTCCAGCACTGCCTCAGCCAGCCCACCCAATGCAGCCTGCAGCAAGGAGTGGGGCCAGTTCCCTTGCTCTCAGGCCCTCTGTCTGGCTTACCCACACTCACACCACCAGGGCTGGCTCCATTGTCTTGTCCAGGTGAGATGCAGGGCCTTCTCTTTCAATTGCTGTAGGAGGCATAAGAGGGTGATGGTCAGCTCTCCTACTCTCAGGCCTTCAGGGCTGGCTCACTTGTGACTCTGACAACAGGGTTGGTCCTAGTGTGCTGCCCTGGCAGGGTACAGGGTCCACTCTCCTGTGTGCTGCAGCTGGTGAGGGACAGGGCTAGTTCTCACACTCTTGTGACCCTGAGGCCCAGAAAGCACTCTTAACACTGAGCCATCTCTCCAATGTTAAGAAGGGCCATTCTCAGGGTTGGGGATTTAGCTCAGTGGTAGAGCACTTGCCTAGCAAGCGCAAGGCCCTGGGTTTGGTCCTCAGCTCCAGAAAAATAAAAAATAAAAAAAAAAAAAGAAGAAGAAGGGCCATTCTCAAACATAATAAAAGTTACCTATGACAAACCAGTCGCCAACATCATACAAAGTGAAGCGAAATAGAGTGTTCCTTTTTAAACTGAGAACAAGTCAGAGATGTTGACTTTTAGTACTTTTATTCAATGAAGTGCTTGGAATCTTAGCCAGAGTAATAAGGCAAGAAAAAGACATAAAAAGGATGCATATAGAAAAGTGTTGAAGATTGAACCCTGTTTGCAGATTATAAGATCTTATGCTTCAAAGACCAGGAGGTTTCTACCAGATGACTCTTAGACCTGATAAGAACTCTCACAAAAGCTGTAGGACACAAAAGCAAGATGCAAACATCAACAGTATTTCTAGGTACCCAAAACAAACTGACTGCACTGAGCATAGCAGTGCATGCCCATAATCTCAGCCATAAGAGACTGAAACAAGAGGATTGTCACAAGTTCAAGGCCAGCCTGGGCTACATAGAGAGTCCCAGGCTAGCCAGGGTACATAACAAGACCCTGGAAACAAAACCAAATGACCTCATTGAAAAAGAAGTCAGCAAAGCAGTTCCACTTGGAATGGCCTTGAACACAGCAAAAACAAAGCTAGGAATACATTTAGCCAAGGATCCTCAAAACTCTACAATGAAAACTATGGAGCACTGAAGAGAGAAACCATAGAGGCATGTGGAAAGACTTCCAAAGTACATAGATTGACAGAATTAATGTGTAGCCATGTATAGTGGTCATACCTATAATCTCAGCACTGGAAGGTAGAGGCAGGAGGATCATAAGTTCAAAATCATCCTTGACTGCATAGTGAGTTACAGGCCAGCCTGGTTCTGTCTAAAACAAAGTAACCCCAAACATCATCAGTGTTATCAAACAATAATGATAATGAGGATGCTTAAATGGCCACATTACCAAAAGCAGTATGTAGATCCAATGCAATTTTCACCAACTCCAATAACACTTTTCAACAGAAATAAGAAAAACCCTAAAATTTATAAAGAAACAGGAAAGACCATGAAGAGCCAGAATAATTCCAAGCAAAAAGAACCACACTAAAGGTATCACCATGCCTGACTTCAAACTGTACTACAGACCCATGGTAAAATACAATGAATGGTGCCAGCACAAAGGCTAATGGGTAGTCCAATGGGGCAGAAAAGATGATCCAGAAAGAAGCCGTGTAACTGCAGTCAGCTGACTCTTGACTACGGTCAAAAACACACTGAGAAAACAGATGACTGTTTAACAATGGTGCTGGGCAAACTGGATGGCATGGCATGTTGAACACTTAAACAAGATCCCCAGCTCTCACTCTTTAAAGAAATCGATTCAAAATGTACCAAAGTCCTTAATGGAAGACCTGAAAATTTGAAATTGTGAGAGGAAAGTATAGGGGAATACTTCAAGGTCAAGACAAATGCAATTGCTTTTGCTTTTGCTTTTGGTTTTTCGAGACAGGGTTTCTCTGTGTAGCTTTGCGCCTTTCCTGGAACTCACTTGGTAGCCCAGGCTGGCCTCGAACTCATAGAGATCCGCCGGGCTCTACCTCCCAAGTGCTGGGATTAAAGGTGTGTGCCCAGCTGCAATTGCTTTTTTAAATAGAACTGGAATAGCCCAAGGAATAAAAGCAAAGACTGGAAAATCTGATTGTGTGGAAACATTAACCCTCTCTGCACAGTAAAAGAACCATCAACAGAGCAAGGACAACCTATAGAACAGAAGAAAATCATTGCTCATCTGAAAAATCTAGATTATCCAGACTGTATCTAGACTGTATAAAGAGATCAATATCTAGATGTACAGAGGGGGAAAAATCAACAAATGGTCAGTCAAGTGAACTTTTCAAATGAAAAAGTACAAATGGCAAATGGGTACAGATTGAAGGAGGGGAAAGAGACATGATTAGCTGGGCTGGTTGGCCAGTAAACTCCAGGGATCTGCCTGTCTCTGCTCTACCCCTGCCCCAACCCCCAGCATTGGCTTATAGCTGTGCCTCGCTTTTATGTGGGTGCGGGGATTTGAACTCCAGTCTTCATGACGCATGTGCTAGAGCCTGACTGACTGAGTCATCTCTCCAGCCTCCAAAGGCTTAATCTGAAATGAACTAGAAATCTGATCGCTACTCCACCATCTCAGGTGGGGCCTGGTAGGAGTAGCTGGAGCAGAGAGATGGCCTCCACCTCAGCGGTCTACTCTCCTTCATTGGGGGAAGCCTTCTCCCTGACCACTGGTGATTCCTTTCAAAATGATTCACCTCAATTCCTGGGACACTCTCCATAGAGAAGTGTGGGGCTTGCCTGAGACAGGGAGGCCCAGCTGGTTTGCCGCCTCTTCCTCCTCCTCGTTGGAGGAGACCTTGCTTGAAAACATCAGGAACTGTACATCTCTCCCTTTAATATCTCATTTGGTCAGTTCCTCAGTTCTGGAGGCTTGAGGCCCGGCGCTATCTCCACTGCATGGTCACTCTGAGGCTGTTTGGTTTGGTAGTGTTTGAGACAGTGCCTCATTATGTACTCCAGTCTGGCCTGAGACTTGCCATGTAACCCAGGCCGACCTCAGAGTCTGGGTCCTCTTCCCTCTGCCTCCTAACTGCCGGGGTTACAGGGTGTGCCACCTAGAGTTTATTAGCTGACTCACTTGGCTACTACTGTAAACTGCAGGCCTCAATTTAGCTTGAAATACCCAAACAAGATCATTTTCCTTTTCTTACATCCTCCATTTGTTTAGAACTCCGGCAGGTAAGATGAATTCCCTGAGCCACCTCAGAGACTTGAACAGCCTTGTTCCTGCTTCAAGTCTAATTGTTCCAGCATATTGGGGTGGGAAAGAATGCTAAGCCATCTTCCCCCTCCCCCGCTGGTTAATCTTGGCTGTCAGATTGAATTGAGCGACACCTAGGAAGTTAATAAAGCACACCTGCTAGCAGTGTATCTAGGAGGTCATTTGGGCAGGAACATCTCATGCCCTGTTTGCCTGAATTCTGCATCCAGGGGAAGGGGGGTGGTGGGGGCGCTATCCCCCAAGATAAGCCGTTCTCTTCAAGAGGTGAGATATTTACTGTTTGCTGTATCAGCCATCTCCTTTTAAAGATTGTAAGTTTACAAGGGGGAGTGCATAATGTGTACAGAATCCTGTCACTTCCTTCACGGTTTACCACTGAGGAAGTATCCTGACATCTCGAAGTTTTCTCACTGTCAGAAAACAAGGCTGAAAATACAGTAAGGCACAAAAGTAGACAGAACCTTCTGGTGTTGATTTAAAATTAAAACAGCCGAGGAAATGTGTTTTCAAAATGCAGATAGATTTAGAAACAAATATCCATATAGGCCAGGTGTGTAGAGATGGCTGTAATTTCAGCACAAAAGAGGTTGAGGCAGGAGAATAGTGAGTTCAAAGCCAACCCTCCACAGTGTTCCAGGTTAGCCTGAACAGACTATGTAGGAGATTCTATATAAACAATAAAACTAGCAGGGGAGGGTGGCAAACACCTTTAATCACAGCACTCTGTTTTGTTGTTGTTGTTTTTGCTTTTCAAGACAGGTTTTCTCTGTGTAGTTTTGGTGCCTGTCCTGGATCCCACTCTGTAGACCAGGCTGGTCTTGAACTCACAGAGATCCACCTGGCTCTACCTCCCAAGTACTGGGATTGAAGGCGTGTGCCACCACTGCCTGTCTGACTCTGGATTTTTATTAAGACTAGCTAGGATTCATGCAACACAAAACAAAACCCAAAACAAAACAAAAAACCCCAAACTAAATCCACTAGGTGGGAATCATAAATATCATATGTGTGTACGTGTGTGTGTGTGTGTGTGTGTGTGTGTGTGTTTAAATTGGAAGTTTGATGGAGAATAGTTGTGTGGGAGTGGGGTAAGGGGGGTAATATGGTTGCATGGTTTTAAAACACCTGCTACAAAATACTTATTAATTTACAAAGCAAAAGCGAGTAAGATTTTCAGTGGGGAAACCTGGCAGACACCACTCTAATCAAATGATCAAAGTGAACATAATTAGCAACGGGGCAAATTGAAACCATGTACCACCTGCTAAGATGAGTGAGCGTATAACATCATTCCTGCGATGCAGAACCTGCATCTAATTACAAGAAAATATCAGACAAGCCTTAATGAAAGATATGTCACCAAATAACTAGAACTGTATTTTTTTCAAACAAGGTCATGAACATCAAGGGCAGCCTGAACTGTGTCAGATTGAAGGAGACGAAAGAGACCCAATGGCTCAACTCAACGTGTGGTGCTAAGCTGGCCCCTTTGATGAAGAAGAACTTAACAGGATAATTAGTGAGAGCTGTGTGGGGTCTGAAGCCTGCATGGCTGACTTGTGATATAGTCAAATCCCTGATTTCGAATGCACATAGTGAACACACAGGAGAATATCCTGTGTATGGGAGGGACATACTGAGGTACTCAATAGTGGTGGGTTATTTATTGTGTTGATGTATCAGTTTTGAATGTGGGTAGAGGTGTCTACCACTTTGTTGTTGTTTTGGTGGACAGGTTCTCATTTAGCCCAGGCTAGCTCTGAACTGACTATGTACCAATGATGGTCTTTAACTCCTAAACCTCCTGCCTCTGTCCCCCAAGTACTGGGACTACAGGCATGTGCCACCATGCTCTGCTTCCTTCCATTTTCATGGCTTTTTTTTTTTTTTTTTTAGAGGTTTAAAATTGTTTCTGACATTTAACGTTCTCCAAGAAGCAGAAAAACGCTAAAACATTGATTGTGATGTGTATATAGGCCACACTTGTTGACTACAGGGCTTTGCTGTACCTTAAGAAGAGTTGCCCCTCCTCCCCATGGTGTACCAGAGAGCAAGCCACAGCCTCATGCATACCTGTCTTAGGTAGGGTTCCTATTGCTGCGAAGAGACACCATGACCACAGCAGCTCTTACAAAGAACACATTTGATTGAAGGTGGCTCACTTACAGTTTCAGAGGTTTAGTTCATTATGAGCATGAAGAGGAGCACGGTGGCATGCAGACAGATGTGGTTCTGGAGCTGAGAGTGCTACATCTTGACTCAGAGGCAACAGGAAGTTGACTGACTGTCACAGTGAGTAAAACTTGATAAAAAAGACCTCAAAGCCCGCCCCCACAGTAACACACTTCCAACAGAAGGTATAGCCCAGATTAAAGGTGTGCCCTCCAGCCTCAAGGTCTGGATTAAAAGCGTGTGTCATCCAGCCTCCTCCAACAAGACCACACTTTCTCCAACAAAGCTACACCTCCTAATAGTGCCACTCCCTATGAGATTATGGGGGCCAAATACATTCAAAGTACCACAATGCCAGACCAGTGTTCTACCATGGAACCACAACCCCAGCTGAAGGCTGACATGTTTTTTGTTTTTTTGTTTTTTTCTTTTTTCCATCCATTCATTCTTTCTTTTTTCAAGATAAGGTTTCTCTGTGTAGCCCTAGATGTCCTGGAACTCACTCTGTAGACCAGGTTGGCCTCAAACACACAGATCTGTCTACCTCTGCCTCCCAAGTGATGGTATTGAAGGCGTGTACCACCACCACCTGGCAGAGGGCTAACTTTTTCCCTGGGTGATATCACCATCACCTTCCATGGATGCTGTTACCTTCAGTTCTTAGGGGTTCCTGGTGTATTGCCAGTAGACATGATTTGTCTCTATTTTTAAAAATACAATTTTATTAATTCTTGAGAATTTCACACATGCATACAATGAATTTTGATCATGTCACCTCCAATTCTCCCCCCCCAACTCCTCCTAGATTCACTCTTATCCCCTCCCAACTTTGTGTCCTCCTTTTTTCTCCCTCAAATAACCTCCTATGGTAGTTTGAATGTAATTGGCCCCCATAAGCTTATAGGGAGTGGCGCTATTAGGAGGTATGGCTTTGGTGGAGTAGGTATAGCCTTGTTGGAGGAAGTGTGTCCCTGTGGAGGTGGGCTTTGAGGTCTCATATATGCTCAAGCCATGCCTAGTATTTCAGTTCACTTCCTGTTGCATGCTGATCAAGATATAGGACCATGTCTGCCTGCATGCATCATGTCCTACCATGATGATAATGGACTGAATTTCTGAAATTGTAAACCACCCCATTAAATGTTTTTCCTTAGAAGAGTTGCTGTGGTCATGGTATCTCTTAACAGCAATAGAGACCCAAACTAAGACAACCATTAATGGCAATTTGTGTTTCCCAGATACTCATGGGTGTGGAACCATGCACTAGGACATGGCCAACTACCAGGAGCAACACCCTTAAAGAAAACTGACTCTTCTCCAGAAGCTGCCAGTAGCTCCTCTGCTATGGGGAGGTGCTGCATCCTGGAGTGTAGACTGGTTTGATCTTATACAGGTCTTGTGCAGGAAGCCACAGTGTCTGTGAGTTCATGGGTGCAGGAGTTCTGTCATGTCCAGAAACACGTTCACTCTGGTCCTCCTGACCTCTGGCTCTTATAATCTTCCCTCTCTCCCTTCAATAATGGTCCCTGAGCCTCGCAGGGGAGGGGGTGTGACGTAGATGGATGACTTGCTGTTTGTCGGTGGCTCCCTCTGCTAGGGTATCCTGCTTTAATTTGGCTTCCCTTGAAACAGTGAGACAGAAACCTTGATGTGGGTGGTTTTTGGGAGATGGTCTCAGGAAATGCAAATGAAGAAATGGAGTAAAACAGGTCAAAGGGAAAGACAAGAAGATAGGATGCCAAGCTTGTCACTGTGGTGGTGGGGGCTGCAGAATACACTACAGAGCTGAGCCTGGTGTACTGGCCCAGCACAGGGCACCAGCCTATTTAGGAGGCTGAGGTGAGGTAGCTTGAGCCCAGAAGTGTGAGGCCAGCCTGAGCTACCTAGTGGAACATTTAGGGGGAGGATTAGAGTAGAAGCTTAGTGGGAGAGTATATGAACAAAGCCCTGGGGTCAGCCGCCAGCACCAAATATGTACAATAAACAGTGAAGCTCTGCACACTGGGAGTGTTATAGCTTCTCCTCGTGTGGTTCCTTTTTGCTGATGATCATGACCAGTGACATTAGCTCACATCCACCTGCAGAGCATTTTTCCCTTGAATGAAGAGAGAGAGAGAGAGAGAGAGAGAGAGAGAGAGAGAGAGAAAGAGAAAGAGAGAGAGAGATAAAAAAGGAAAGATATGACTGGTCCTGTGTTTCAGCACCAGATGAAAGAAAAACAGAAAAAGAAAAGGACCTGACTGCTCCTAGGTGGAGGAGAAAGTTTATTGTAGATAAAAGGGAGAGCAGAGCCAGAGGCAGGGACACCTGGGAGAGTCCAGAGTGGACATGACCCTGAGCCATGGGAGGAAACAGTGAGAGATTGGGGGAGCCAGTACTGCAGCCAAGAGGGCAAAGGGTTAAAAAAAAAAAAAAAAGGCTGGGCGATGGTGGAGCATGCCTTTAATCCCAGCACTTGGGAGGCTCTGTGAGTTCGAGGCCAGCCTGGTCTACCAAGCAAATTCCAGGAAAGGCGCAAAGCTACACAGAGAATCCTGTCTCGAACAACCAAAAAAAAAAAAAAGCAGGGGCAGGTAACCAAAATGGCTGGATTATATGGGGAAGGGCAGCCCAGCCCCTGGGTGGAGAGTTCAGGGCATGCCAGTCATATGCTATAGCAGGTAGGGACTGAGGGATGGTAGGAGAACCTGGTGGCCAGGTCCATTTCACATGTTAAATAGGCACCACAGCTGTTTGTCCCAGGCTTGAGAACTGACATTCCTCACATGTATGCCAAGTAGCTTTTATAACATTCATGAAGCTCCAGGGCAAAAAGAAAATGCGTGAGTTTCATCCTTGTGGGTCACTGCTGTTGGTTCAGGTGGATTGAGCTGTGGTCGAAGTCAGAGGTCCTCGACACCATTCACATACTCTGTCTTTACCCAGAGACAGTTTCCTCATCTGCTTCCTTTATTTCAGATGGCCTCTCTGTGTCGCTGAGGACAAAGTTTGTCAGTCTTCTATATGGAATGGGATGATTCTGAGCAGGAGAAGGAAAAGGAGCTTGACTTGGCTGTGACGTCATGAGATTTTGCTGTACCACTCTTGATGACTGTAGAATGTTAAGTATTGAGTGTGCCTTTGTGAACAGTCCCCCAAACTGTCCCTAGCCCTCCTTGCTGGTTAGCAAAGTGGGCTCTGCCCATCTGAGGCCAACCACCAGCTGGTCTCCTGTGCAGGAAGGAACGCCATTCAGGGTCACAATTCTCATGACCGTTTCGCTTGCCGTTAGTCTTACACTAAAAGGCTGTTTTTAGTCATTCAATGGATGACACAAGCTGTAATCAAAGAACATGATTTGGGACTAAATAAAAAAAAAACTTTTTGGAGAGGTGAGGTGGCCCAGGAGTAAAGGCATTTGCCACCAAGCTTGATGACAACCTGAGTTTCAGTCTATTACCCACGTGGTGGAAGGAGAAAACTGACTCCTGCAAGTTATCTTCTGACCTCGCCATGTGTGCAGTGGTGTGAACACCTCTCTCCAAATGAATAAATAAACGTAAAAATGAAAACCTTCTTATGGATGACAAAACCTTAGCTAAGAGACAGAGAAAGGAATCTGCTGCCCTCAGACAAGCTCAGATCCCTCGTGGACTTTCCCTCTGTAGCATTCTATCCTACTATGATGCAATATTTAATCGTGAGACTCACTGTTTACTGGCCAGCCCTCTGTTATTCCCATAGCTAAGCTTGATGGGAATAGCAACGTGCTACCATTTTAAAACCACTTCCCTCCACACCTAGTAAGCAGTGAGATTCTAATCAATGTTTGCAGTGTGCGCTCTCGGTTGCTAGGGCTGCACCTCCAGCTGATGCGTGCTTTAAGGAGAATGTGGTATTGTGTGTAAGAGGAAGGTTAGAAGTAGTATTGCTTCCCAGATTCCTTTGACTCAGAGGCTTAACGATATCATCAGAAACCAGGTTCTTTCCAGCCGACTGTGCCACATTCAGTATTGGTGTCATCTACTAGTAATAAGATGTCTGGGAGAGTTTCAGGTAGCATATAAAATCCAGAAGAAAAAAGAGAGCTTCTCTCCCGGCCTGACCCATACCTCTTGTATTTTGAGATAGAGTTTCATTCTCAGGCTGGCCTTAAGCTTGCTATGTGGCAGAGGTTGGTCTTGAACTCCCAATCTTCCTGCCTTCACCTTCCAGGTCTTGGGGTTACAAGCATGTGCCACCATGCTCAGCTTCTCCTGGATCTTTCTTTAAGACAAAGTAAACTTCCCAGGATCTTCCTGTAGACTTATCAGGAAGTTTACACCCACTGAGCAGAATGTAGTCATCTGTATCTTCCTAGACTGACCGTGGTAGAGAGAACAAGACTGTGTTTAGAGCTGACCTGTAGAACCTGTTAGAGGGGAGTAAGGAAGAGTGGCCTGCTTCCCATGAGACTCTTGCCTATGTGAAGGAGAAACAGGTAGAGAAAGAAATGATTTTTTCAAGACCCATGCAAATGGAAGCTAGAGGCAACACAGACTACCCACTGTGGATTTACAAGGACTCTAACTCCTCCTGGAATACTCCTGTTGGAAGCTGCTGGTCTGAGACAGCCAGCAATGTCAGGCATCAGCCTGACGTCCACCTCAAAGCATCCCTCCTCTTTCTTTCTTGTTACCCACCTCCCTAACACGTTCTGGAATCAGCCCTCAGCCGTAGCTTTTACCTTGAGTGGTCTTTCATTCCTCACTCAAGGCACTGTTTGAATACTTGGTCAGTACCATCACAGAAGATTCTCTCATGAGTTTCCTTTTGAATTGCATGTCTGTATTTATGGACAAGAATCCTCTCATTAAAGAAACAAGGACAATTGCATCACCCATTATCCATCCTTCTTGAAACCATGGGACTTAGAACCACACATAATGCTCAATGGCTGTAGTGACCTCATCCCAGGCTCTTGGTACCACTGTGTTTCTCCTTTCCCCAGAAGTTCACCTCAAGTCTGGCTGCAGTTGTTTATTTATGTTATAAGCTGAGACCTGAAATGACTGGTTCCCAGAATTTTCAAGACCTTAATGAGGAGAGAACCAAAAGAAACGTGGCTTAGTCTAGCATATTCCCCCAGATCAGCGATTGATATCTCAGATCACATGTCTTAATTTGACTTTTAGGAAACAGGGTCTCACGTAACTCAGGCACTTCTGGAAAGTTCCTGCTGTTGGTGACTACAGATGCCTGATGGCAGTGCTGGCAGTCTGAGTCCTGAAGGAGCTGGGTTTGAGCAATCGTTGGAAGTTGTCACTGTGGTTATCTCCCCCATCCCACCCCCTTTTTAAATGTCATTGGTTGAACACTTCTCTCTACACTTTAGGATGGTCTCTGCTGGCATGAGGGACTAATGGTGAGGTTCTGCCTCACTCTGGGGCTATAGAAACTCAGAAGACAGCCGGACACCCTACAGGAGGGCCAAACTGTGTCAGCAATGAGTCTCTAGAAGAGACCAGCCAGGACTGGGCCAGCACAATCTCAGGACTCATTGAAGCAGAGGCAGCAGTGGGGCTGCCTGATGAGGAGGCCTTCTCCCTCCCTCCCCGCCCCTCCCTCCCTTTCTTCTTGTGTTTACTCAATCATTCTTCACATCATTCCTCCCTGTCTCTGCCCCCACTCATAGAGCTGAAGCTATAGGTACATGAGACCACGCCAGGCTTGTAACAAGGGGCAAGGATCCAAATACAGATCCTGGTGGCTGGGCAGTGAGGATTCTTAATCACTGAACCATCTCTCCAGCCCCAAGATTCCACATTTCTCAGTGTCTAGATAAAGTGGATTTACTGGGCCAAAGGTCACTTGTAATTTTGACACAGTGTGAGGAGGGACTTACCTATTACTTCTGTCGTTATTCTTTGAGACAAGGCCTTATAGTGTAGCCCAAGCTGACCTTAGACTCATGATCATCCTGCCCCAGCCTCCACACCTGACAAGGCCTGCCTAGGTTTGAACACATGTGGAACATCGGCCTGAATTATTCTTGGAAATAGCTGGGAGAATCTAGGAATAAAATTTCTTTCTGAGTCTTGCACGGTGCTACACATTTGTAATCCCAGCTGGGCAGAGGATGCAGAACCAGCTTGGGCTACAAAGCAAGTTCTGGATCACCCTGGACTCAAGGGCAAGACTGTGTCTCAAAAAACAAAACAAGTAATGGAAAGGAAGACTTTGTTTCTTGGGATGGACTGATGGGATGATGATTTAGCGGTTTGGCCTCATTAACTGGGATTGATCATAAATCTACCAAGTCATGGTTATTTATAATCCTAAGATCATCTGGACTGGCGGTTGTCCCCTAAATCTATTCTCCCCTTTCTTAATAGGAGTAGGTGTTGGGAAGAGGTTATAGGCAAATGGCTAGATATGTCCTTGAGATTAAATTTACAATGGACTGTGAGTGGAAGTCAAGGGAACACCCAACTTTGCTGCATTTCTATAAGTACATCACTTGCCTTGGACTTCTACTCTAGGCATTTCTTACAAGCCAAATCATATACTGCCCTGTGGTCCACCCTGGAGCGTGCGGTTGAAGCTCACACTTCAGAGTATTTGGTACGGTGATGCCCAAGAAGGGAAAACGTTCACTGAAGGCCTTCAAACGCTCCTTCAGACACAGGAGGTTCAGAATTCAGATGTGGAATACAAGGTTTGGGAACCTTCCTGCTGAGGTGTGTGTGTGGGGGGAGGGGATGAGGTGCAACTTCGAGTGTTTGTTTCTGAGTTGACTGGCCTTGCTGAGGGCTCCTCTCTCTGGATGAGCTGCTGCCCTGTGCTCTACTGTTAGAGTCTGAGATGATGGAAGGAGTTCTGTTTTCTAGTGGCTTGTAGGCTTTTCCACTTCCAGGGAGTCCAGCTTAGCATCATCTGTCTTCAAATCCCTTGAGAGAAGCTGAGGAAGATGCTGGGCTTTTCTCATCAATAACATCATATAGGGAATAACATGACGTTGGCGTAGAAAGAGGACCAAATACAGAATCTGGTTAGCACTCTATGCTCTCAGGCTCCTAATCTGTCAGAAAGGACTCGGAATAGAGGAGGTCATCTAGTCCCTCTAAGGGTCTCTTTTCCTTGGATGATCTAAGATGGTAGTTCTGACTACGTGGCCCCCAGCCCAGCAGCGTTGATGCCACCCAGGAAGTTAGCAAAAAATGTATATTTTTAGAGTTTACCCAAGACCTATTAAATCAGAAGCTCTGGGCTGAGAAACAATTGTTCACAATTGTTGCCCTATAGCATAGTGTTTAGGTGCCCGGTACCTCCTAAACCCATGCCCTGGCCATGAAAGAGGTTGGCACACGGCAGGCCACTGCTGAAGACAAGGCCTGCTGCAGTCTCTAACTCCACTAATATCCTTCACCTTGCAGGCACTGTAATTGGTAGATGTTTAAGGCAAATCGCTGGCACATGATAGTAAAGTATCTTGAAGCCAGGACACGTGGACTGGCGAGATCACTCAGTTGGTAAAACGCTTGCCACACAAGCATGAGGACCTGGATTTGATCCCAAGAACCGATATAGAAAATCTGGGCATGGTGACCTGAAGTTACAAATCTAATGCTGAAAAGGCAAAACAGGTGGCTCTCTAGCACTCACTGCTAGCTGCCCTGGCTTCCTTAGCCATCCTTCCAGGCCAGCGAGACCCGCCATTATAAAACCAACCATTACAAAGAAAAAGGAGCAGGAGAGGTAAGAGCACTGGCTGCTCTTCCAGAGGACCTGAGCTCCATTCCCAGAACCCACACAAGGGCTCACAACCATCTGTAACTCCAGTTCCAAGGGATCCAATCCCAGCTTCTGGCCTCTGTGGGCACCAGGTACATACAGGGAGCATAGACATACATACGAGCAAAACACCCATACACATAAGAATTAATAACTAAAATACAAACTAGAAAGAAAACGATGGGCAATGCCTGAGAAACGACACCCAAGGTTATTTGCTGGCCTGGCCTGGCCTGCTTGTCTGTCTGTCTCTCTCTCTCTCCCTCCCTCTCCCCTCCTTGGGATTCCACTGTTCCCTGTTATCTCCCTCTCTACACACAGTAGGAGTGAAGTGTGAAACTGAGTCTCCCATAAAGCCCACTGACCGGGGCTACCTTTGCGCACTCTTGGGGAGCCTGGAGAGTCACACTCATTTAATTGAGACCAAAGCCTCCAGGTAAGGAAAGTGTCTGCAGGCTTCTGTCAGCCACTCAGAGCAGGGGAAGAAGGAATGCTGAGAATGGCTCACTCTGTCTAGGAGGTTCCCAGCGCCTTCCCAGCCACCACCCATTGCCAGTCCTGCCAAGCTGCGAGCAGATTTCATTTTTTTTTTTTTAAGCTGAGCTCTGAGTCAGAAGGGCCCACGTGTCAGAACCCATGCTCCAGCAGCCAGGGGTGGAATTGCAAAACCGTTCCCTCAGGCTCCAAACACATCACCCTCTGATTAATAGCTAAGCCCCAAGCAGAAAGTCGGAAATTCTCCAGCAGCCTCTGCAGCAGGCTTCCTCTCAAGGGACTGCCCTGTGTCTGTAGCTCTGTGACCCATGTGTGGGTGGCATTATCCTTCCTTCCCTTGCTCAAGTGTCTCTAGATTGAGGAAGGGATGAGGTGAGCTCGAGAGGGTTGATGAGGGGAATAATAAGTTTGCCCCAACCAAGCAACCATAGCTCCCTGGGAACTTCTGGCTAAAAAGAGTCAATTCAAGATTACAGACCAACCACTGTGGCATCAGAAACCTGTAATCCCAGCATTCTGGAGGCAGAGGCAGGAGGTTTACTGCAAGTTTGAGGCCTGTCTGGTCTGTAGAAGTGAGTTCCAGGCAACCAGGAATACAAAGCAAGCGTCTGTCTCAAAAAACAAACAAACAAACAAACAAGCAAACAAAATCACCACTACCACAACAGAAAGCAATCACAGGCCCAGTCCTACCCCACATCCAGGGTCCAAAGCTCCACAGATTGGATAATCCTAACATCCTGGATCTGGGGTCCTCGAGATAGTCCTAGCTAATGCAAACATCATAGAAGGAACTTAACACCAGTCATTTAACTGTTAGATCCGAAGTCCCTCTCAAGGAAAAATCCATTCATTGCCCCTACTGGGGCAGCCAGCCGCAGCCTTATTTCTAACGTGGACCCAGCTCTCTTCAGGCACAGCTGACAAGTAAGGTAGAAATGGAAACCTAAATCCTAGTGTCGCAGGCCTTGGGAAGGCACAAAAAGAACTGGGATAACCGTGGTGTTGACTTGGGAACTCAGAGAAAGAAACACCAAGAAGAGGAAGCATTTCGTGGCAAGGTGTATAAAGGAAGCAGAGAAGCCATGAAGAACTGTAGGCAAATAAGTGACAAGGAAACAGGAATGATGGGAACTACGAACTGAGCCAGAATTGAGAACCCAGAACAGAAATGTGGATGGGCAGACTGAGCAAGTGAGCTGCACCAGCAGCTGGGCACCGAGGGACACAGACCCCTGCCGTGGGGTCTCCAGCATCTCTGGAGCCAGCACAACCTTACAGAACACATAACTCAGCGCCCCCTACACACACACTAAAGTAGGAAAGAAGTCTGTCTGTCCATTTTTGTTGCTGTCTTCACTCATTACGTGAGGTAAAAGGACTGATTTCTCTTCTTTCTTAAGAAAATTGTCTTTAAACATTTGCTTTATTTTTAATTTTGTGTTTGTGTGTCTGCGTGTCAGCATATGCACGTGAGTGTGAGTGTCGGTGGAGACCAGAGCAGTCAGATCCCTCTGGAGTGGTACGGGTGGATATAAACTGCCTGATGTGGGTGCTGGGAACCAAACTCTGGTCCTCTGCAGGAGCCTTAACTGCTGAGCCATCTCTCTAGCCCTGATTTTCTCTTCTTAACAAGCAGCAGAATGAAGCACAGCCTTATCTCAGATGCTTAAGAAATATTACTTTGTAGTAATGAAAAATTTGGAAGGGAAGAGAACAATCACCCATTGTGCTTCCCTTTTCAGAATAATATTAATGATGATGATGATGATGATGATGATGATGATGATAATAATAATAATAATAATAATAATAATAATAATAATGGTTTTCAAGCACCAATAATCCCTCTGGGTCCATAGGTTGTACACTGTGAAGCCTCTACACTGAGCACATACAGCCTTTTGTTTCTTTTCATTGTTTCCCAAACAACACAGCATGAGCAGCATGCACACAGCATTTCCCTTGTGTCAGGTGGAGTTAGTCCTCCAGAAGTCACCTCCAAGGAGATGGAAGATGTAGGGAGGTCCTATGCAAAGACTTAGCCATTTTCTACATGAGCCTTGAGTATCCCGAGATTTTGGGGCATCCTAGAACCAATTCTCCATGAATATTAAGGAGCTTGTGTTTCTATATGTCCTGACTTACATTTTATATGCTAATTTTGCAATTATCAGGAGCATTCATTTTAGTTTGGGTTTCTGTTGACTTATTAGGGCCTAAGAGACATTTAGAGAGGTGTGTAGTTCCCCAATAGAGTCTTTGCCTGCCCTGTGGTGGGGGAGGGGACTAGATTCAGACCCCAGCATCAAACACTCACCCATCTACACAGAGAAATTCAAAAGAATGGGGAGGAAAAGACTTCAGAGAACACCGCCATGTGTCTGTCCTGTGTGACGGCATAGAACCATGTTATCCAACATCACAGTCACTGGCCACATGTGGCCAGTAAGTTTGCATTTACCTGAATTTCAATGAAATAAAGTAAGGTTTCAGTGACTAGCCACATTTCCAGTGCCCTGTAGCTAGGTGTGGCCAGTGACCACCATGACAGCAAAAAATAACAAAACATTGCTGTTGTTTCGCATGCTCTCCTGAACGTTGCTGGGGGAAAGGTTCCAAACGTACTGTCAGTGCTGTGGGTCTCTCCCACCTGCCTCAAGCGTGCTCTTACAGTGTGAAGGCAAGCACAGATAGATAGCACATCAACAAACAAGCACACCCCATGTTCCAATAAAACTTTACAACAACAATACTAACAACAAGGCAGTGAGCCAGATTTCACCCTCCCTCCTGGTTCGTGTGGTGGGCGGCCTTTGCTCTAACTCATCCCTGCTCACTTCTGTCTTCACTGTTTCTCATCTTCCTCCCCACCCTGGACTCTAAACTCTGTGAGAGAGAGAGCAGAGCCTGGCTTGACTGCTCATCGCAGAGAATCCCGGACTGACAGGTCATGCTGAATGAGTACTTAATGCAACCAACTGAATGAATATACAGCAATGATATTTACTGTACCGGGAAACACCAGGTGTAGGAGCAGTTATTTGACAGGAGAGAATGATTCCCCAAAGGGATGTACTAGTTTTAGAATCACTTGTTACTTTTACTCCTCTCCGAGGAGTGAGAATCTCTTACTGTTCTGGCTCTTCCTCCTCCTCTTTTTCCTTCCCCTCCTCTGCTTGCTATATAGCTCAGGGTGGCCTTTTAACCCCTGACCCTCCTGCCCTGCCTCCCAGCTGCTGGGATTATAGAGAGGCTCCAGAGATGCTGTCGAGGAGTTGAGTTGACTCAGTGTAGCTGCTTTTTGAACCTGCTCTCCAGGAGGCTGTGACTGGAGATCTGATCATGAGAGAGTTCCCTGGGTCACCAGCCACGTGACCATGGGGAGACTTCCTAAGTCTCTGCAAGATTGTCAGCTTGAGCTCTGAGAACTATGACCCCTTTCCTGTGTGGTTTGGGCTTAGCTGAATTGGAAAGACCAAATCTGTGACCCAAGGAATTGTTTAATCAAAATTCCCCGAATTTCAGTCACTTATATACCCCTTCATGCTTTCACTACATTTCTGTACGATCTGCAAATGTTTATGGGTCATTTTAACTTTTTCAAACTCTTTACACGTGGGACTAGGGTGTGGCTTGGATCTAGAGCCTGCCTAGCATGCGCTGGCTTCGGATTCAATCTCCAGTACTAGTGTGGGATCAGTGAATGTTCTTCAAAACCTTTAAATATTTAAATCAGTTTGAGTCCCTCCTTAAACAACTCCAAGGATTCCTCATCTCTGAATGAATCTTGGTGCCTCCCCCCACTCCCCCGCCCCCGGCTACTTCTCTGACCTCATCTCTGCCACCATTTAGTCCGCTCCAGCCACACTGACCTCTGCGTATTCTTGGAACATTCCTAGCAAGCCGCTGCTCTGGAGCCTTGGCTCAAGCCACTGGAATGCTTAGGACTCCTATGCCAGTCCTCGGAAAGGACCTTCCTCAACATCCCGTGCAGAAGAGCAGCTGCTTTGCTCTTCCAAATAAGTGTCCTAAGTATCTAGAAAATGTTCACACACCCACCCCGCGGCCAGAGTACTGTGTGAGATTGCGGTATATTTCTAGAAAAATGTGGGAGAAATAAATAATATATAACATAATGTAAACTTATACCAGACATATTTTTAGTCAAGCCTA
This sequence comes from Onychomys torridus, assembly GCF_903995425.1. Taxonomy (NCBI): domain Eukaryota; kingdom Metazoa; phylum Chordata; class Mammalia; order Rodentia; family Cricetidae; genus Onychomys; species Onychomys torridus. The sequence continues at coordinate 92,260,293 of NC_050443.1, forward strand.
GTGACACATACCTGTAACCCCAACATTTGAGAGGATGAGGCAGGAGAGCGGCTAAGAGTTCAAAGCCAGCCTGGGTGGACTACACAGTACTTTTCAGGACAGCCTGGGCTACCCAACAAGACTGTATCTCAACATAAAACCATAGTATTTTTCCCTCCCCTCCCCTATCCTCCTCCCCTTCGCCTGCTTAACTTGCTGCTAGCCTGGGATCGCCTCCTCTGGCTTGTCCTCCATCCTGGGGCCAGCACGTGTGCCACCACACGGGCTGACCCTTTTATCATGTGAAGTCTTCAGTTCATGCCAAATCTCTTCATTTGTTTAGGTTTCAATCTTTTGGTTTTCACTGAAGTGTTACAGTTTTATTGATAAAAAGCAGTATGTCTTTTATTGGATTTCTTTCTAGATGTATAAAATAGTGTTGCTTTTGTTAAGGGTCTCTTCTTAAAATTATATTACAGTAGAAAATGTTTATAAGCCCATTTTCATTTTTAATGTTATTTATCCCTTCTCTCGCTCTCTCTGAGCCTCATAGGTATCAAGGAAGTGGCGAAGACTCACTGGTGCTGAATGGCGACATTAGTTTTGATATAATGGAAGGTATTGAAGAGGAATCAAAAGAGAGTGATAAAGGATTTTTGTGTGTTGGTGTTTGTAAATCCACTTTACATTTATTCACTCTGGGGAACATTGATCTGTTAAATTTCACAACCATGGTTGACATGCCTCTTAGATTATCAGTTGTTTTGGCTCACCTTTGGGCCTCTCTTTAGTTCAGGAGGAGAAGGAAGGATGAGAAATAAGGAATAAATAAGAAAGAGGTGGAGGGTCTCAGCATCGGATTTGCTGAGCCTCCCCCATCCCATGCCCTCTGAGCTGCCCTCACTGCTCCTATTAGCAGCCATGCACCTTAGGAGTCCCCAGGGCAAAGCAGGGGATAGGAGGGGTGGGGGGGGGACACATAAAGGGTAAAGGTCTCCCGCTTTCCTCCACAGAGGACCAGGCTGTGGGTGTGAAGCAGGAAATAGGGGCTTCTGAGAATTGCTGAGCGTTCCTGGAAGCCTGCACGAGCTGAGACATCTGGCTTCTGAAGATCACTCTCTGGTGGCATTTGGGGTCTGGAGGACAGAGGCCCCTCTGGGAGCTTATGCTCAGTAGTTGCAAACTCTGAGGCCTCACAGGATGTTTATGGTGTGCTGGAGAAGGAGGCTTTTAGCTCTGGTCTCTTTCAGTCTCCCTCTACTGTGACCCATCCATCCCTGCAGGCAGTCTTTGTAGCCTTTGCCTGACAAACCGAGGTATGTCTTCTGGGAAGGAAGAACATTTTTCAGGCTCCTCCTTGTCTGAGGAACCCTTGAACTGAAGAAGTCAGGAAGCCACAGACTACTGGGTGGGCAGACCCTACCTGGGGTTACCCCACCTTAGAGGGGAATGCAGCTGGTCTGAGTCATCAGAGATGTCTAACAAATAACATATTCTTACATGTTCACCCATCAAAGAGAGGGTGGAGGGCAGCTTCATACCCAGAATAGGGGTGTTTCTGAGATAGCCTCTCAGCCTGTGAAAGCCACACAACACTACTGAGTCACATAATCTTTTTTTTTTTTTGAGTGTGTAGATGATAACATATAACCTAATATATATTTCAAATATTTTATCATTGTGTATGTGCATGTGTGTATGCCTCATGTGTGTGCACAGGCACACATGTCATGGCTCATGTTGGAAGGACAGAGGTCAACTTTGTGGCGTTAATTCTCTCCTTCCATCTTTCTGTGGGTTCTGGGGGTCAGACTCAGGTCACTAGGCTTGTGTGTCAGTCAGCAAGCACCTTTGCTGCTGAGCCATTTTGCCGGCCCCATAATAGTATTTTATTGTTGTTGTCTTTTGTTTTTGCTTTGTTCTGTTTTGTTTTTGTTTTTGCTTTTGAGACAGGGTTTCTCTGTGTTGCCATACCTGTCCTGGAACTCAGTTTGTAGACCAGACTGACCTTGAACTCACAGAGATCTCCTTGGCTTTGCCTCCCAAGTGCTGGGGTTAAAGACATGTACCATCGTTCCCCAGATAATAATGTGTATTTTATGTGCTGTATTGATTGTGGCATTGCCAGTCACAGTAACAAATAACTTCCCGAATAGATAAAGACTCAACTAGATTTTCTGTCACATCCAGTTCAAGTTGTTTGGAGTTGGCTCTTTTCTCTTTTGTGCTTCCAGATCCCTAGTCCTCTCGTCCTGTGGTTCTGCCATCTCCCAGGGCTTCAACAGGCAGAAGGAGAAGGAGGATGCACAGAAGTCACACTCGGTTCCTGAAAGCTTTGGCCCAGAAATGATATAGATTTCTGTGAATATCCTACAGGCAAAACTATATACATAGCCACACCTGGTAATATAAATCATGCCTAAACAGTTGCTTCCTGGAAGTAGCCTGTATCACAGGGAGAGGGAACACTGGTCATCATGCAATGTGTGCAACGCAAAGGTGTGCACACTCAGCAGTCTGTCTGTGGTGGCTGTGTGTGCCGAGCATGGGTGGAGAGAAGACACATGCACTTTTCATTTGGAACAATTAATACTGTGTAGGCTCGAATTTGCTTCTGGAACTTAGAGAACAGTGGGGATGATTCTCTGTAAAGAACAGGACAAACACATCGCCTCTTGTCATTTGTTGTTTAGTTGGGTTTTTGAGACACAATCTCTCCACATAGCCCCGGTTGTCTTAGAACTCACTATGTAGACCAGGCTGGCCTCAAACTCACAGAGATCTGCCTGCCTCTGCCTCTGCCTCTCAAGAGCTGGGATTAAAGGTGTGCACCGCCACACCCAGCTGTCTGTTGTCATTTTTATCATTATTGACGTTATTACTATTTTGATATCAGGTATTGAATTCAGGGCCTCCAGCATGCTAAGCTGGAGCATCACTCCAGCCCTTTATCATTCCTAGAATCAGAAAACCTGATTTCAAGCTTTTCACTAAAAGCAGAGAGGTTTTAGGCTGGGTGTGATATGGAAAAAAACAGAGATTTTTTTTTTCAGTCTTTAAAAAAAGTAAATGCCTACCAAAGAAGACTTACAGGTGGGTACAGATCCAGGAGGCGGTAGAATGGTGGGCTTGGAAATGCCCACAGTGAATACTCCATGTGCATTTCTCAGACACAAACACCATGGAGTTCTCAGAAAAATGGGATGCCATGCATTGACTCTTACAGGAAATAGGGAATATGCAGGTTTTTCTCATTTTATTTGAATGCAAAGATTTACTGTTTTGCACATAGAAGACAGGTAAGTGGCTTAGAAAGGGAGAAGAGGTTTATAATTAACACTATTTAGTATAAAATAAATTATTAGCCTGCTCAGAAGATGGACATTAGAGAGATGGGGAGACAGATGGGGGCAAATAGACTGTGAGGGCTCAGGGAAAGAATGGGGGGGTCACAAAGACAGGTGGTCCAGAGGAGCAGAGCACAGCTTGTGAGAAGATCCTTGGTCTCTGGATCAGGTCGGAATTATATATTTAACAAACTGTTAATCGTGCCCTTACTGTGTAGGCCAGGATCCCTTTAGGTCCTTGTATTAGTCACCTTTCTGTTGTCGTGATAAACATCATGACCAGAGGCAACTAATAAAGAAAGAATGTATTGGGGTTTATGGTGTCAGAGAGGGAGTCCATTGCGGCAGGGAAGGCTTGCAGTAGCAGTTGGAGCAGGAAGCGGAGAGGTCACATACATATCTTCAATGTAAACCTGGAGCAGAGAGGGTGAACCAGAAGTGGGGTGAGGCTATAAATCTCAACACGCTCCTCTAGTGATATACCCCTCCATCAAGGCAGTTTTATTACCTCCTCAGACAGTGCCACTAATGGGGGTACGAAGCGTTCAAACTTATGGGGTCATCTCTCATTAGACGGCCACAGGCCTAGACAGGCAGCACTGAACAATGCCAAACCTCTGCCCTCCTGGCGTCTGCATTGTCCGGGAAGGAGACACCATCAACAAGCTAAAAGCGGATGTCATGTTAGGTACTTCAGTGGTAATGAGTGCCAAGCAAGAGAGCAAAAGAAGTACAGAGGAGAGGGTGGGCAGAGAGGTGACAGCTTGTGTGTTGTTTCCTGTAATTGGTCACATAGCCAAGGAAGACCTCACTGGTTAGGTGCTACTTGACCCAAGGCGCACACACACACACACACACACACACACACACACACACACACACACACACACAGTATCATAGTTTCTAGTTGTCTCTCCAAGGTCCAGTTAACCCTTCCTTCTGAACAACAGAACCCTCCCACTGGCCAGGATGTAATCAATGATTAGGTGAAAGCTGACCCCATCTATCTCTCACCCAAGTGGTTCCCAATTACATCCCTCTAAACCAATGCTGGAAGTCCAACATCACTTGACAGAGACAAGTTCAGGAAGCCAGGCCGATGCCAATCCACATAGAAGCCCTCTGGCCACCGTCTCTGGTCCAGGACCAGGCACATGACCTAAGCTAGCCTAAGCAGATTTAACAAGGCACTTACACTTCTGTTTGGGAGGAGGAGGAATTTTCCTCTGAAGTGAACAAGGACACATGTTGTCACAGTAGTTGCTCAGGACATGGTGGCACGGCCGTCTCTGGACAATGCAGGAAGCCAGGCTGCAGAAAGAGCCAATACAAAGAAGAGGGCAGAGTGGGGAGATGTACAGAGAAATGGAGTCAGAGCCCTGATTATTCCATGCCCGGAGCTGCTACACTTCAAGACTCCCTATTATGTGCCATGAACAAACTCTTTACTGTCTGTGCCGTTCCAGTTAGGGCTTCTGTTCCGTGGTGTTGGAAGGTCTGAACTAAGACAATAAAGTTTTAGCAGCCAGCCATCCTCCAGAATGAGCTCATGTCAGACGCACTTTCTCTATCTGCAATTTCATTTACTGCTTCTGACGATCTTAGGAGACAAACACAACTATTGTCCTTATTTGTAGGATGTAATTGGGCTTTAACTCCAGGTCTTATGGGTAGTAAATGGCAGAACCAAATCTGCTGGAGCACACAGCCTGTGCTCTTTGCCAGAATGTTGTATTCATTTTCATGTGAAGAGGGAGGAAGGCATAGGAGAGTGTGAGAGGAAGCCAGAGGAAAAAGAGGAGATGGTAGCATTCTTATTGTTTGTTTTCTTGTATTAGCTTGCAGTTGTTGGGGACAGGGCCTTGGCCATGTTAGGCAAGTGCTCTACCATTGAACACCACCCATAGCTGCCTGCTTTTTGCATTTTTATTTGGAGATAAGGTCTCACTAAGTTGCCCAGGCTGGCCTTGAACTTGTGATCTTTCTGCCTCAGCCTGAGTAGCTAGAATTGCAGGCCTACACTACCAGGTCTGACTTGTTTTGAGGCAGGGTCTCATGAAGCTGGCCTTGAACCTGCTACATAGAGAAGGTTGGCCTTGGACTCCTCCTGCCTCCACCTCCAACATAGCAAGCTCAAGATCAGCCTGAACTATGTAGGGAGACTTACTTCCAAAAAAACTCCAGTAAGCCAGGCGTGGTAGCATACTCACAGAATCCCAATAACACTCAGGAGTTAGAAGTAGGAGGATGGAGATTTCAAGGTTATTCTTGCCACATAGAAAGTCTGAGTCCAGCAAATCATTAAATATAGTCCAGGCTGGACTTAAACTTAGGCTCCTTGTGCTTCTGCCTCCCAAATGCTGGATCTACAGTTGAGAACCGGCAAGTCAGATCTGCTTTTGCTTTAATTCGTATCTCCTTAAAGAATAAAAATGATATCCAACCAAAAGAAACAGAAAAGTTTGAGGCCAGCCTGGGCTACATGAGAGTGTCTCCTCACTACTACCAACCCCCAAATCCCCTCAAAAAAACTGTCCCATGAGTATTCTCATTAGATGAAACAAAGTTGAGATTTATTAAGACTAAGGAGTGTGCCATCACATCTATCTTGCTATTCCTACAGTCCTTCTGTCTGTAATGCCTATTCCTGGGGTACCTATTCCCCAAACCCATTTCTCTGCCCAGGAATCCTAGTCTTTAAGAACTTGATTCACATGTCACACCCTGTGAAACCTTCCCATCTCTCCAAACCTTCAACTCTGGGCACTTAGAAGTTTTTGCTCAGATTCCTACTATAGCCCAAATATTGTCACAATGAGCTCATTTTCAGCTCTCTCTCACAAAGCTCAGGGGTCCCTAGAGGACAGAGACCACACCTGGCTATCCCCCATTCTCCCAGTGCTTGGTTTAGCTAAGAGTCAGTGAACACTAGAATAAGAGCCCTTGAGACTGAACAAATTGCACATGTATCTATCAATCATCACATCACAGCCTTACTAGGTAATGGCCCTATGGAGATGTAAAGTTAAAAGGACTGGGCCCTTGCCTCTTGACATTCATGAACAAACTGAGGGTGTGTTCACATCTCCTAATTACACATCACGGAAACTCAATATAAAGTAGTTTAAAGAAAACAAATATGGCTAGGATGCAGCATTTCCATGTCCCTGGCAGAACACTTCTCACTGCAGAAGTAGCCCAAGATCTAAGGGGTACCAGCAAGGCTATTCTGAAGATCGGTTCTCTTTCTGTAACTCACCCTTGGTAGCTCTGTTCTCAGGAATCCTCTGTCCATGTGGAAACTCCTGACAACAGCTCTGTCTTTACATCTAACCACTAGCAAAACAGAACTTCTAATTCCAGTGTTTTCAGCTGGGAGTGACTGTACACATCTGGAATCCCAGCACTTGAGAGACTGAGGCAGGAAGATTGTAAAGTCAAGGCTTGCCTGGGATACATGGGAAGTTAGAGAGTAGCCTAAACTATGTAGTAAGACCCTATTTTTAAAAAGGATCTCAGGAACATTATCACTAAAATATTTTTATTATGCTCATTTATTTTGTGTGTGTGTGTGTGTGTGTGTCACAGTACACACGTGAAGGTCAGAGGACAACTTGCAGCATCTGTTTGTTTGTTTTTGTTTGTTTGTTTGTTTGTTTGTTTTTCTCCTATGATGTGGTCCTAGGGACTGAATGCAGGTTTTCAGGCATGGCATCAAAAGCCTTTTATCCACTGAGCCATCTCACCAGCCCCTCAATTCTATAATTCATTTAAAAAAACAAGGTTTATTTATTTATTTTTGTTTTCTGAGTAGGAGTATTTTGCTTTGCATGGAGGCATGTGCACTATCTGTGTGCAGTACCTTCAGAAGAAACAAAAAAGCACTGGATCCACTGGTACTGGGGTTATGGCCATTTGTGGACCACCAAGCACAGGCAGACTTTTCTTTTGCACCCACCAGTTCCCAAATAACTGACAAGGAGACTTAATATTACTTATAAATACTCGGCCAATAGCTCAGGTTTGTTACTAACTAACTCTGACATTTAAATTAACCCACATTTCTTATCTATACTTTACCACGTGGCTTGGTACCTTTTCTCAGTATGGCATGTCCATCTTACTTCTCCCTGTGTCTGCTGATGACTCCAGATTCTACCTTCTCCTTCCCTGCAATCTTAGTTGACTCTCTCGCCTAATCTTATCCTGTTCATCTATTAGCCAGTCAGTTTCTTTATTAAACCAATCAAAGCAACATATATTCCCACAATGTATAGGAATAGTCCACAACCTTGTGTGCTGAGAATCAAACCCAGATCCTCTGGAAGAACAGTTAGTGCTCTTAATGACTGAGCCAGCTCTACAGCCCTCCTCATTTTTTTCCCCAGTGAATCAAAGTTGAGATTTATTAAGGAAAGTATAGTAGTATACACCCAAGGGTGGGTGCTGCCTTTTAAAGACAATCTTCTCTCAATGGTTTTGATTAAGTGACTTGATCTACTGAGCTAATCACAATGACTTCATCGAAAAGGCCTCAACCACATGCTTACCTCGAGATTTGAATTAGAGTCAACCTCATCCAAATCTTACAGACTAAAAGGGAAGGAAAAATCACTGGAGAAAAATCAAGATGTTCTTACTAAAAGGGGGAGAGAGAGAAAAACCAATACATCATTTGTATAAGAGATGTTCTATATATGAGTCATATGCAGGGCTAGAGTGATACATGTCTTAGAAGCTAATAGTCAAAGCCAGGTAGGAGAAATGGACCTCTTCAAGGTGAGCCATCCAGGAACATGGAAAGGCATGGACCTTTGGAAAATTTTCCATTTTTAGTGGAAGCTTTTGGGAAGCAAGGGCAGGACTTTGGTTGGGGGCTAGGAAATAAAGACCAATAATGTCTTAGATTGGGAAGAAGCCTATTGGTTCAACAAGTACCAAGAATAGGATTCTTTTCCATGCTGATGACTGGGTAAAGCAGGCCCAGGGCAAGCACTCTTGCTGAGACGTTCCCTCCCTTCATTCCACTCCCAACAAGATAAAACAACATGAGACTAATGTTATGCCCCAATGCCCAGGACTGTGCCTGCCTCCCCTCATCCATAACAAAGAGGAAGTCTGGGCTAAGAGGTCACCGGAATGGCACCTGTGGCTCAGCACAGCACCACTCTGTGGAGAGCTTTCAGGGAAGCTGTGGAAACAACCATCCGAGTGGAGACACACAGAGGCTACCATGATGGTTGATTCTGGAGACTCAGAGCAGGTGTGACCAACTGCTCATGTCTGCAAGCCTAGCATTCATGAGGCTGTGGCAGGATTTCGATGATCTTGAAGCCAGCTACAAAACATGACCCTGTCTGAACCTACCTTCCTCTACCATAGGCAAAACATGCAGACACTAGTGTGAGATGGGCCTGGTTTTGAGTCTCATGTTAAAGATTTACAACATTGCCCTGGATGCATTTTGTAACTACCCTGAGCCTTGGTTTCCCCACAGTAGTAAAAAATCTATACCTATCTAGTAGATAGGTAATGAGGTCAGAATAAAATAGAACACATTAAGAATTTGATATGTTGCAGGTAGTGGTAGTGGCACATGCCTTTAATCCCAGCACTGGGAGGCAGAGGCAGGCAGATCTCTGAGTTCGAGGCCAGCCTGGTCTATAGATTGAGTTCCAGGACAGTCAGGGTGGTTACACAGAGAAACCCTGTCTCAAAAAAACAAAACCAAAGAAATAAACAAAGAATATAGCATGTATCTGTTCTACAGATTGGTCAATAAGCATGACTTTGTAGGCACGAAGTCTTCCAGGGCCCAAATCCTGGCTCCAGCATAATTACTATTTCATTAATTCTAAAATACGCTTTCCTCACTGTCTGCTTCCATATTTCAAATATCCACGAAATCAGGAATCACTCAGCACAGTGATGTAGTTGAGTCTCCTGTGTCTCCTGATAGTCCACAAGATGACAGAATGTCTCTATAATCAGTGTGCTGTATTGGGTTAAGTACTTCACAATCTGGTAACTCAGTTTCTTCAGTTGTAAAATGGGACTGCTAATAGTATCTATCTTATAAAGTTGTGGTGAAAATTAAAATGTTTGTTGTGCAAGTTTCTGACATACCATAAATGCTTAACAAATTCCATTTTTTATTTTTGTTCCTATGTCAAACCAGGTAGGGGTGTGGTAGGAGCACTATGATGCGAGCATCCCCTGGCAGCAGCAGCCTGAGGAGCAGTGCAGAGGTGATGGTGTGGTCAGTAGGGTAATGGTGGTCCCCATAACTAAAAGGGGCATATGAATTGAGTGTGATTTTGCATGCTAGCACTCAGGAGTTGAGGTGAGATCTCTAGCTCAAAGCTAAGCTAGACTATACATAGAAGGGACTTCAATCTGAAAAACAAAACAAAATGATGATGGGTGGAAGGATGACTCAGTCCATAAGAGCATTGTTGTTCTTCCAGAGGACCTGAATTCAGTTCCTACGCCCATGTCACATGGCTCACAGCCACCTGTAACTCCGGCTCTAGGAGATCACTGGCAGTCCCACTCATGTCCACATACCCACACACAAACACAGACATCTCCATATCATTTTAAAATAATAAAAATAAAGCCTAAAATTTAAAAAAGCCCTAAGGAGGGGTAGAAGAAAGGAGCAGTAGTTTGGAAGCTGACAAGCGGCTGATGGAATATAAAAAGATACAGGAAATGGGCTTTTAAAATGAAGATCAGCCACAATTAGAGTGTCAAGGCTGCTGCCCAGTGGGGATGGGTTGGTGGGTTAAAGGAATTACCAGACTGGGCCAGCTAATATATGTCCTCGCTGGACTTGGATATTCCCTAATTATAATTAAGCTACCCATGTAGTCATTGTTATATGCCCCTGTGCTGATTGATAATTATTATATTATAATAAATTTTTTTATCAAACCTATGAGTCAGGTGATTTTATTAGGTCAGTTTTGTAGAAGAAATCAAGGTTCAAAGAGATAAGCTGTTGTGCTCAAAGTCACGTGGCTTTTAAGTGGCAGAGCTGGAATTTGAATCAGGACTCTTTTTAAACCCGGGTTCTGGTACCTCAGTCCACCCTCTGCCACACTGCTTCCAGAATTCAATTCACCAGCAGCTCCCAGTATATCTAGAAGCAATTTCTTCCCTCTCACACAGCCCCCTTCTCAGGTCTCTGTCCCCTGAGCCCACAAATGCCAAGCTCACAAGGCATCTGTTTTGCCAAAATTCTGTTCCGATTCGATAAACTCTAGCCAGGCCAGCTCACTCAGCATGATTCAGCCAGAGAGAATAGCAAGGCTGCATGCCCGGCATGCCGACCGGCTGAGCTCAGGCAGGATGGGTGGTGTTCAGGAGCCTCAGCCTGACAGATGGTTCCACTCGGCTGTCTTCATGGGCTGGATGCCAGCTGCAGTGCTCAGTCTCTGCAGGAGGGAGTTGTGGGAGCCTAGCCCTGTGAGTGTCACATGCATGGATGTGTGTGTGTGTGTGTGTGTGTGTGTGTGTGTGTGTGTGTGTGTGTAGGTACATAGGGAGCGCACGGGAGTGAGGCTGTGTGTGTGAGCCGCATGCTCACTTGCATGTTTGTGGATGTTTGCTTACCCCTGTGTGCATGCCTGGTTATGTGTCTCTGTGTATACACTCAGAGGTGTGTTCAAGTTTCAAAACTGCATTCTTTCAGGTTGTGTGTGCTCACAACCCGGAAGAGGAAGACAGAGAGGTGATGGTAGAGGGAAGGAGAGGTTGCTTGTGACTATCCCCACCTGCAGAGGAAAGCTCCTTCCCCCAGCTCTGCCTTCATCCGGGGACTGACAGCCAGCAGCAGCAGCCACCACCATCCCATTCCTCTTGTGAAATGGAGGCTGTGGCTGAACTTCAGATTTCTAAACACAACTTCTTGACTATGTTTTCCCATAAGGTGGAGTATGAATTTGGGGTCCCTCTAAACATCTGGTGGACCAGAATAATAACCTCAAACATGCCGTTTCACATGCATATCAGGGAGCTCACAAGGTACCTGCAAAACCTATCCATGGGCTTTAGGTTAAGAAACATTTTCTGCCAGGCAGCAGTGGCACACGTCTTTAATCCCAGCACTCAGGAGGCAGAGCCAGGCAGATCTCTCTGTGAGTTTGAGGCCAGCCTGGTCTACAGAGTGAGATCCAGGGCAGGCTCCAAAGCTACACAGAGAAACCCTGTCTTGAAAAATGATTAAAAAAAAAAAAAGAAGAAAAAAAGAAAGAAAGAAAGAAAGGAAGGAAGGAAGGAAGGAAGGAAGGAAGGAAGGAAAATGAAACATTTTCCTGGAAGAAAGAAAGAAAGAAGGAAGGAAGGAAGGAAGGAAGGAAGGAAAGAAAGAAAGAAAGAAAGAAAGAAAGAAAGAAAGAAAGAAAGAAAGAAAGAAAGAAAGAAAGAAAGGAAAATGAAACATTTTCCGGGCGATGGTGGTGCACACCTTTGATTCCAGAACTCCAAGGGCAGAGGCAGGTAGAGCTCTGTGAGTTTAGGCCAACATAATCTACAGAACTAGTTCCAGGATAGCCAAGGCTACACAAAGAAACCCTATCTCAAAAAACCAAAACAAGAAAATGAAACTAAACGTGTGCACAAACACGTAGGAGTGCCAACTGGAGCGAAACCTGTTAGGAGTCTATAGGAGAACTGGATGGAGAGCCATTACAATAGGACACTGCAGTGAGTGTGGGGACAAAGGGCTGGAGAAAGTGCCAGAGGGGTCCAGGAACCGTCTGCAGAAGAGCCAAGCATTTAGGCAGGGCACAGAAATGTGAGAGGCAATTGTGAAACTGCAAAGATGCGGAAGGACATAAAAAGCAGAAGGGACGCTGTGTCTGGTCTGAAAGAGAGCCATGGAACAGACTACGGATGGCCTGATGCCTACTAGACCAGAGGTTCTGGGGTTGATCCAGTGCAGTATTGGAACTCCATAAGTGAGAGAATAGTCTGACTTAATAGGTGATTTGCAGAAATCAAAACTCATCTAGCACTTGCCCAGAGAGCAAATAGGAATCTGTTGCAATCATCCCTTGGAGAGAAATGCAGATGTGAGCAACAGGAATGTGGGGAACTCGAGGAAGGGTTTGAACAAAAGATATTTAGCAGATAAATTGTCAAGTCAGGCTGAGGAGCCAAAAGGAAAAGCGCTGGCTTTCATGTTCTAACTTGTCAGAATGGTAGATGCTAGTGTGGTTGGCTGAGCTGGACCCACAGTGCTATAGTGACAATCTCTGGGAAGAACAGGGACTGGGGACATGTGAGCCGTCAGAGAAGAGATTCACACCAAGCAATGTGCTGTAGATGTGGAGCACAGCGAAGAGAGATTAGGAAACACGGATCTGTGAGTCATGAGAGGTGGGTGACGAATGGAGTCATGGGAGCTGAGTGAGAGCACTAGGCAGAGTGGAGACTTCACAGAACAGGGTTGGGAAAGAAGTCAGGGTTGAAGGATTAGTGAAGGAGACAGAGAGAGAGAGAGGTCTTAGGAAGGACTGGAATAAATTCAGAAGAGAAGTGACTCCCAGAAGGTAACAGTGTACAGAATTTTAAGAATGAGGAAGTGATCGTTAGTGTCAAAGGCTAAAATAAGGTCAAGTAAGCAGGGGAATGGTATAGAATGGGAGGGAAATACAGAAGCTTTGCACTCTTTGTTAGCACTGTGGTCACTGCGGCCCTGGACCACTCCAGGGAGGATGCACCGAATTTAAACAGTGAGAGAGCACAGCACAGGCGGTTGTAGGAAGCTACTAGAATAAAGGACTTCAGTGTTTAGCACTGAATTTAACTTTCTGCCTAAAACAGTGATAAACAAGGAAAAAATCCATAACAACTATTTCAGAGTGGAGAACAGTTGCTCAGGATGCTAATTGCTGAAGCAGGGGGCAAAAATAAGATGGGTCCCCACACTGCATCTGTTTGCTCTGTGGAGAGTTTGCAGACTGCAGGGTAGAGAGGGGCATCCAAGGTAGAACCGGCACAGTCTCTGGGTGGAGGAGTTACAGCTGGTTGCTCAGGGAAGCCAAGATGGCTAGTGCTCACAGGGCTCAGAGAGAGTTCTAGAGTTCCAGAGAGGAGGACTGGTAAGTCTTTACCTTGGTGGTTCTCAACCTGTGGGTCGCAACCCCTTTGGGGGTCACATACCAGATATTTACAGTACGATTTGTAACTGTAGCAAAACTACGGCTGTGAAGCAGTAATGAGTAATTGTATGGTTGGGGTCACCACAGCATGAGGAACAGTATTAAAGGGTCATAGCATTAGGAAGTTGAGAAGCACTGTTCTACCTGGATATAATGGCTACGTACACATGAGGAGGCAGCCAAGGGCTGAAGAAAGAATGCTGGGAGCAAACAGCTGGAACACACTTTGGAGTCCACATAAGGTTAGGACTAGTTCATGTTCCCAACCACCAGATTTGAGAAAGCGTGTACTAAGCCTGGGAAGATTGCCCAGAAGGATGCTGCCTGACACTGAAGCCAAATTAGTCCTAGAAGAGGCTTCACTCACCCAACTACAAAGTAAGCTCAAAGGTACCAAACTGTGTCCACGGAAGTTAACTGCATCCTGGAACAAAGCCCCAAACAAGGAAATGTAAAAGTCCAGCACAGACAATGTAATGTTCACAGACTTACGAAAAAGGTAGGAAATTATGACTCACAATAAAGAGAAATATCAATGAATAGAAATAGACCTTCATTGACAGATTGAGAGAATTAGAAGAACAAATACATCAGATATTATAAATACACCTCATATGGACAGAACAAAGCATGAGCATGGTGAGGAGGGTAATGGATGACATAAAAAGACCCAAACCAAGCTTAAAGAAGTAGAAACTGCAATATTCAGATGACAGCAACAGATTAAACACTGCAAAGAAAAATATTAGTGAACTGGAATTCATAGAAACAGATGTTTTCTGAAGTGAAGAAAAATTTAAAGTATAAAAGAATCAGCTGGCATTGGGTATAGTGGCTCATACTGGTACATTTTGCACTCAGAAGGTTGAGGCAGGAGGATCACTGCCAGTTTGAAGCCTTCTTGGGCTGCACAGTGCACCTGAGCATAGCCTACGCTCCATAGGTAGACTCTCAAAGAAAACAAACAAGCAATAATAAAAAGAAGAAAAAAGCATCGGCAAGCTATTAGTTCCCAATGTACATCTAACTGGAAACCCCAGAGAAGGGACAAAAATATAGAACAAAGCACTACCCCAAATTTTCTCCTTTTCACAGAGATCTGTCTGCCTATGACTCTGAAGTGCTAGGACTAAAAGGTAGGCACCATCACACTTGGCCCAATTTTTCCAAATTTAATGAAAACTGTAAACTCATAGAGCCAAAACCTCTGGGAAGAGACTGAGATCATCAACTTCCCTATCAGAAAAGTCAAGCACCAGCTCTATTAAAAGCTTACATCAGAGTATACAGAAGACCCAGCCTCAGCTGAGGTTCATACTCTACAACACAGGGTTTTTACTTGAGAAAAAAATCACCTAAATCCACCTGCTTAAAAAAAAAATTAAGAAACCATTCACCCAAGGAAGGTAAACAAGCTGCTAATGAGAACTTGAGAAGACACTTTTGCCAATAATAAGAGGATAAAAGCCAAAACAAATATCATTATATCTTCACCAGAAATTCAGAAATAAAGCCATGTGGTATTAACTGTTGATGAGGATATGTATATCACCATAGAAAGCTATGTACAACCACTTCAGACAACAGTTTTCTGCTTCTTAGAAGGTTAAGCATGCTGGGCATGATGGCACACACACTTAATCACCATGTCAGTTAATAAATTCATGACACCTCAGAGAGGGCACCCAAATGATTGATGTTGCATTAAGTAATGAAGACAGAAACTTCCTCCTGAGTTAATTTGACCAGAGTGAGCCCAAAGTTGAATTCTCTACTTTTTTTTTTTTTTTAGCTGAAGATCGAACCCAGGGTCTTGTGCTTGCTAGGCAAGCGCTCTACCACTGAGCTAAATTCCCAGCCCCACATTCTCTACTTTTTATACCATACTTTTCATCTGTCTGAGTCTGTGGTTACTGGGCTGTCTGTAGTCTGTCTGTAGTCAGTCTGTTCTGTCTCTGTTGCCTGCATGTTGTACCTGTGTGGGAGTCTGACTCTGTGCCCGTGCCTAACAAAGGGCTGTGCTACGTGTTTATTGTAGAGCACAGAAAAGATGATATGGAATTCTTTACCAAGAATTTCAACAGAGTTTCACAAAGGAAGAGGTTATTTACTGACCCCAACTGACCCAGACTGGCACTTAAAACATCACACAGACTTATCAACCTACCCCAACATGTTGCTTCCAATTTCGTGGTGGATATCTGTTTCAAGGCTGCGTTCAAACTAGATGGCTGCTTTCAGTAAATGATTACCACAATCTATATGCATTATTCTGAGTTAGTGACATGGAAGACTACATAATGTAAGATTAAAGCCCAGCATTTGGCTTAGAGTTTGTTTTTTTTTTTTTTATATTTTAAAAATTTATTTATGTGGGGTTGTTTTTGTTTTATATATTTTTTGTTTTGTTTTGTTTTTTTAGGTATGAGTGCTCTGTATGATTGCCTGCATGTCAGAAGAGGCCATCAGATCCCATTATAGATGGTTGTGAGCCACCATGTGGTTGCTGGGAATTGAACTCAGGACCTCTGGAAGAGCAGTTAAATGCCTCTAAGCCACCTCTCTAGCTCTGGCTTAGGTCTTAAAAGCTGATTGCATAGGAAATTCAAGGTGTAGTAAGGTTGGTTGCATTGTTTTGTTTTTTTTTGTTTTTTGTTTTTTGAAGGCAGGTTAAACCAGAACAGCTTCTGTCTCTGTTACTCTTCTATTGCCTTGAAAGACACCATGACCAAGGCAACTTATAAAAAGAAAGTCTTTAAATTGGGGGTTATGGTTTCAGAGGGTTAGAGTCCATGATAGCAGAGCAAAGACATGATGGTGTGAACAGTTCAAAGCTTACGTCTTGATCTGCAAATTGGAGGTGGGGAGGGAGGAGGACACTGAGAATGGTGTGATTCTTCTCGAAACCTCAAAGCCCATCCCTTGTGACACAACTACCATAAGGCTACACCTCCCAACTCTCCTGTGGTGATTTGGAAGAAAAATGGCCCCCAAAGGAAGTGGCACTATTAGGAGATATGGCCTCATTGGAGTAGGTGTGGTATTACTGGAGGAAATGTGTCACTGTAGAAGCAGGCTTTGAGGTCTCATATGTGCTCAAGCCACGCCCAATGAGACAGACCACTTCCTGTTGCAAGATGTAGAGCTCTCAGCTACCTCTTCAGCATCATGTCTGCCTGCATGCCGCCATGTCCCACCATGATGATAATGGACTGAACCTCTGAAACTGTAAGACACTCCATTAAATGTTTTCCTTTATAAGAGTTGCCATGGTCATGGTGTCTCTTCACAGCTATAGTAAGACAACTCCCAAACAGTTCCACTAACTGGGGACCAAGTATTCCAACATATGAGTCTATGGGGGTCATCTCATTCAAACTACTACATGAGGTTGATTGCACTGTTTTCTTCAGTGCAGGTTAAACCTAAACAGGTTGAGTACACAGTAGGACAGCAGGTGAAGTACATGGACTTAAATGATGACTAATGTAGCTTCAAAGCATGGGGAAAGTTCAGTTTCTTTGAAGCAAAGAGCTATTTTCAGAAAAATATTCCACTACAAACTCCAGCACTCACAAGGCAAAGGCATGTGGATCTCTGTGAGTTTGAAGCCATTCTGTGTAGCAGGCTTTTTCTTTTAGGCCACCAACTAGCTCCCAAATCATGACACAGAGGCTTATGATTAGTTTTGAATGCTTAGCCTAGCTTAGGCTCATTTCTGGCTAGCTCTTTTAACTTAAAGTAACCTGTTTCTCTTTATCTACCCCTTGCCTCAGGACTTACCACTTTCTTACTTCACTTTCACTGCTTCTCTATGCCTGGCTTCTGGTCCTGGGTGTCTTCCTTGTTCTCTCCTTTCTTCTTCTTCTCTCTTTTCTCCTCCAGCCTAGAGTTCCCCTTCTATTTATTCTCTCTCCCTGCCAGCCTCGCCTATCCTTTTCCTGCCTAGCTATTGGCTGTTCAGCATTTTATTAGATGAATCAGGCACCTTAGGCAGGCAAAGTGAAACAAATGCAACACATCTTTACATAGTTAAACAAATGCAGCATAAACAAAAGTAACACATTTTTACATAGTTAAAGTAATATTCTGAAGCACAAATAAATGTAACAGATCTTTGCCCCATTAAAGTACTATTCCACAATAATCCTGGCCTACATAGTGAGTTCAAAGTAAGCTGGGGCTACAAAGTGAGATCCTGTCTTAAAAGAAGAAGTTAAACACAAACTAGGTGAGAATGTACATCTAGTAATCCCTACACTTGGGTCACTGAGGCATGAAGGTTTTGAGTTTAAGGGAATCCTAAGTGATTTGACAAGATCCTATAGAAAAGAGAAGAAAAAGAAAGAAAAGAGAGAACCTGGGGATGGATGGTGCCCCATGGTTGATCCCTCTATAGCAAACAACTTTATCTTATTTATTTATTTTGGTCATTCAAGACAGGGTTTCTCTGTGTAGCCCTGGCTGTCCTGGAACTCACCCTGTAGACCAGGCTGGCCTCCAACTCACAGAGATCTGTTTGCCTCTGCCTCCTGAGTGCTGGGATTAAAGGTGGCACCACCACCTCCTGGCTAGCAAACAATTTTAAAATGTCAGGCACAAACTCACCTTTTTTGTATTTTGTTGAGGATCAAACCCAAGGCTTTCTTTGTTCAAGGTAGGAAAAGACATTACCAGTAACTATATCTCCAGGTCCCCTATAACTACAAATTGCAATATAACATCCTATCTCAATTTGTTTTTTGATGCTGTGATAAAACATCATCACCCAAGGCAATGTGGAAAGAAAAGAGTTTCTATGGCTTACATATCCAGATCAGAGTATATCATGAGGGAAGCTAAGGCAGGAACTCAAACAAGGCAGCAACCTGAAGTCAGGAACTGAAGCAGAGGTCATGGAGCAATGCTGATTACCAGCTTGCTTTTTTCATACCAACCCAGGACCATTGGCTCAGGGGCAGCATCAATCACAGCTAGGCCCTTCCACATCAATCATTAATCAAGAAAATGCCACAGGCCAATCTGATGGAGACATTTTTACAATTAAGGTTTCCTCTTCTCAGATGACCCCTAGCTTATGTCAAATTGACATAAGCCTGGCCAGCACAGCTCCCTACCATACCCAGCCTCCCCACCCCTGCGTTAACCCTTTTACAATGTTTAAATGACACATAGTATTGGATGGTTTGAGAACACATCTTCAGCTATAGCAGAGGAGGGGGCAGGTCCAGCAGATTTGCCCATAGCTTCCAGCTTTTTGCCACACATTATGAATGTCAAAGTTAATTTCCAGGCATTTGCTCTTGAGTGGTCTAAGTGCAACCTTGATCAGTTACGGCTATTGTATGATGATGCTCCAGAAGATACCCATCTGAGGCCCAGGGAGCAGCAGGAGGAGGACAGGAGCTGAAGCAGAGAATGTCATAGGAGAAAAGCAGAGCACACAGCACATGGATGGACACTCAGGCATATAACACAGTGGCTGACTCAGCAGCTGAACCAGAGCTTCCTGTCCCTTGCAGATGGCATAAAGATAGGAGCATGCTAAAAATGGAGAAGAGAAACCACAGTGTAGAAGCTACAGAACCATCACTCTTCTGTCACTCAAGCTGCGAAGAGACAGAACAACAGGCAGGGATGAGGCTAGTAATGGGATCGTCCATGGGTATTTTAACCACCTTGACATAGAGAATTTTCAAGAAGGCACCAAGAAGGATCAGAACCTTCGTTGTATTCTTCTTCTTCTTATTATTATTATTACAGTGCCCAGCAACATCCAATCATTTAAAAAAAAAAATCTTTAAAGGCTACGAAGAAGCAAATAAAAGCCCCATCACTGCCAATTAATTCCTAAGAAACACCTAATGTAAACAATTGCTTATGTATGGTTCTAAGCATTTCCACTTTATTTAGGGATCTGGATATTGAATCCAGGTCCTTGTACATGCTAAGCACAGGGTAGTGCTCTCACTAAACAGTACTCACAGCCTACACTTTCATTTGAATCCAATATTTTTAAAATTAATACATACCTAAGACCTTTACTTTTTTTAAAATTAAAATATAGTTACATTATTTTCCCTCTTTGCTTTCCTCCTTCCAACCCCCCCCCCCACATGTTCTTTCTTGCTGTCTCTCAAATTCATAGCTTCTGGCCTATTTGTCTCCCATTGTTGTTATATATGTATTTAAATACTCCTAAATGTATAGACAGCCTGTTTGGTATATTACTTGTATATATATGATTCCAGGGCTGATCACTTGGTATTAGCTAACCAGTCGTTCCCAGTTTTTCTTCCTTGGGAAAGATCATTTCTCCCTCTCTACACATTGTTTACTTGCCTATAGTTCTTTGGGGAGAGATAGATAGATAGATAGATAGATAGACAGATAGATAGATAGGTAGATAGAATGAACCTCAGCATCTTAATCTCCCCTTTTAAAGGCACATCTCCCAGGATTGAACTTCCTCCAGCTAGGGCCCACCTACTAAAGCAGTGGTTCTCAACCTTCCTAACACAGTTCCTCATGTTGCGGTGACCCCCCAACCATAAAATTCCTTTCATTGCTACTTCATTGCTGTGGAATGTCTTTCTGTATGCTGTGAATATTTGTGGCTCCCATTGGATAATAAATAAAGCTGTTTTGGCCTATGGCAAGAAAGCTTACAGCCAGGCAGGAAATCCAAGCAGAGATAGAGAGAGGAGGGTGGAGTCAGGAGAGACGCAAACCTGCCTCGGAAGGAGCAACAGGATGTCAGCAACCTGGTAAGCCATGTGGCAATATATAGATTTATAGAAATGGATTAATTTAAGATGAAACAGTTAGCTAGTAAGAAGCTGAAGCCATAGGGCCATACAGTTTGTAATTAACATTAAGCCTCTGAGTGATTATTTTATAAGCAGCTGTGGGACCACAGGTGGGAGAGTTTCATCTGGACTGCTGGGCGAGGCAGGACTGGAGAGATTTCCGACTACATTTCATAACTGTAATTTTGCTCCTGTTATGAATTGTAATGTAAATATTTTTAGAGACAGAGGATGCCAACAGGGTTGTGACTCACAAGTTGCAAACCACTGTAAGGTTCTTTCATCTCCTGACTGCCACAAGCGGCAGGCCATGTCTTTAGCACATGGGCCTTTGAGAATGAGTTATGATCCGAACTCTAACAACCATATAAACCATGAAGCTTACACTAACCCCCAAACCCTGTCCTGTCGCTCCTTCCTACTTCCTCAAGTCTCCTTTGTGCTCTTTCAGTGGTTTGTTTTGGTATTTATAGCTTTGTTTGTCTAAATAATGCACTGCTGTGTTTGATTAGCTGATTAATTTTAATTAATTATTCCATTATATTCCATCCTGTTGACACCCCATCCTTCTAAAACAAGAATAATTTTTTGACAAGTCAGTATTTAGTGTTTACCTTATTTTGCCTATATTACAAGTATACCGAAATTGTATTCCTTTTCATACTTTTGTGGTTTGTGAAGAATAAATGCCTTTGGGGATAGTAAGATGGGCTCAGTGGGTAAAACTGCTCATGATGCGATCCTGACAACCTGAGCTCAATCCACAGAACCCATGGTGGAAAGAGAGACCAGGACAACCAAAAGCTGTCCTCTGGCTTTTGTGTGCATGCCATAGCATGCACACACACACACACACACACACACACACACACACACACACACACACACACGCATGGTAATAACAAATACATTGATTAAAAAGAAAAGCTTTAATACTTTTGTAACTATTACCAAATAGCTAATTGTTCTGGCAGTCTTTCTCAGCTGTTTTCCTGGGGGTCTCAGTGCTGTTTCTCTCAAAGCCTGCCCTGCCCTCATCTTCCTAGTAAACTGTTTACCTCTTGTCCTACCTGCTCAGCTAACTTCAGAGTGCCTTCCTTCCCTGTCATCCAGGGAATTCTGTGTCTTCTTCCGGGTTGGAGTCCCTGTGGCCTAGAATTTGGAACTTGTCTTTCTTGATTTGTCTGTTTATTGGGAGATCACATCAGCTTTAGCCCGAGAGGTCATCAGTGGACCTGTCTTAGTCACCTCCCTCTCACAGTACCTCTTGATGCAAAGCTGGGATCCAAGAATCTCTCTTCAGCATTGCCCATCACATATTCTTCACTCCTTGCTCTACCAGGCTTTTTCTTTGGGGCCACCGACCATCTCCCAAATCATGACACAGAGACTTATTAGTTATGAATGCTCAGCCTAGCTTAGACTCATTTTCTGGCTAGCTCTTTTAACTTAAGTCAACCTATTTCTCTTTATCTACCTTTTGCCTTGGGGCTTTTTTACTTTTATTTCTGTATGGCCTGCTCTGTGTCTGCTGTCTGGCAGCTGCCTGGCTGGCCATGGGCATCTGCCTTTCTTTCTCCTCTTTCTTTTTCTCTCTCATTCTTTTAAAGCCCAGATTTCTCCTCCTATTTATTCTCTCTGTCCACCAGCCCTGCCTTTCCCTCTCCTGCCTAGCTACCTCCTGTTCAGCTTTTGATTAGAGCAATCAGGCCCCTTAGGCAGGCAAGGTGAAACAAATACAACACATCTTTTCATAATTAAACAAGTGCAGCATAAACGAACGTAACACAACTTTACACAGTTAAATATTCCACAGCATAAACAAATGTAATACATCTTTGCATAGTTAAAATAATATTCCACAAGACCTTTCCTTGCTAAGGTTTCTGTTTTCTTGTATGTTTTCATGAAAAGGGGGCACAAAGACATTGTGTGTCTGAAAATGTCTTCATCTATCTTTATACTTCATTATGCATTGACAATACTTTTTCCATTGTTTGAGAATTTCATACATGCATATGAATCCATCCCCATCCCCTCCCCTCCAATTTCTTCTCTACCTGCCCACCCCCTCACTTTTCTTCCCAACTTCCTGTGCTCTTTTTTTTTTTTTTTAAGATTTATTTATTATGTATACAGTGTTCTGTTTGCATGTTCCACACACTCGCTGCAGGCCAGAAGAGGGAGCCAGATCTCATTACAGATGGTTGTAAGCCACCATGTGGATGCTGGGAATTGAACTCAGGACCTCTGGAAGAGCAGCCAGTGCTCTTAACCTCTAAGCCATCTCTCCAGCCCTCCTGTGCTCTTTGTTAAGGAAACCACTAAGTCCACTTATTTTTACCAATAGCTCCTCGACTGGAGGTGGGATTCCATGAGCCCTTCCCCTCTTTCACCCATGTAGAGCTGAGCTTTCCACAGACTCTTATTCTCTGCATAACGACCACTTGTGGGTCTCTGTACTAATCACCATTTACTGCAAAAAGAAGCTTGTGAGGGATACACTAATGTATGGGATAGTATCCTATACTCCTCTGTTTCTGGGCTATGGTGAGGCAGGGCATCATGGTGTGGAGGAGCAAAGCTGCTTATGTCCTGACTGCTGGGAAACAGAGAGAGAGAGAGAGAGAGAGAGAGAGAGAGAGAGAGAGAGAGAGAGGATATCAGTATCTTAATAGAGATAAAATATTGCCCCAACCAACATGCTCTGGCCTTTTCTACCGAGGCCCCGTCACCTACCTCCTCCCAGCAATACCAGCTAATTATGATTTCACCAATAGATTAAGCCATCGATTAGGTCTGAACCCTCAGGCTCTATTTCTCAATGACTGGATCTAAGCTATAGACCAAACCTTAAATACATGAGGCTTTGGGACATAACTCACATCCAAATCAAACAATGTGTGTTTTGTGACATGGTTTCACTATGTAGTCCTGAGCCCACTATATAGCCCAGGCTGGCCTCAGACCTGAGGCAATCCTCCTTGCTTTGGCCTTAGAAATGCTGAGTGTACTATCAATCCCTTTACAATGGCTTGCAAACGCTTATGTATTTGGGGGGAGGAGAAGGTTAGAATCTTCTCTTTGTCCCTGATGCTTGGGAATTTCAGAGCAGACGCTCAGAATTTTACTATCCACTGATACATGAGTAATTTTCATTTAATATGCTAGCTGATCTCTGGGCCCTTCCAGGGTGAGAAGGAGGCAAAACCAAAGCCATCACCCCTGGTGATGGAAAGGTTTTTATCCATCTGATGACTTCTTTTCCTTAAGTTTTTCTAAATTTCCCACCATTTGAACATCAGCCCTGAAGGCTGCACTTTCTTCCCTTACCTGCTTCTGAATTTCCTCTTGGTTTCTGAGACATTTCCTTAGCTGAAATCTCCAATTTTCTTACTATGTTTTGAATTTCCAAGAGCCCTCTTTTTGTTCTGTATGTGTTCCCTTAAGAAAAAACAAAACAAAACAAAACAAAACACCCAGCAACTGTGCAGCTGGGGAGAGATGCTTTTTAGACATTTAGAGTACTTATAGCTTTTGTAGAGAACCCAGGTTTGGTTCTCAGCACCCACATGGCAGCTCACAACCATCTGTAACTCCAGTTACAGGGGATCTGACATCCTCTTCTGACCTCCTCAGGCACCTGGCATGTACCTGGTGCACAGACATACAGGCAGGCAAAAACATTCATGCACATCAAATAAACAAACAAACAAATAAATAAATAAATAAACAAACAAACAAACAAACGAACGAACTAATGAATGAATAAACAAACAAATAATTCATTTTGGGCTGGAGAGATGGGTCAGCGGTTAAGAGCACTGGCTGTTCTTCCAGAGGTCCTGAGTTCAATTCCCAACAACCAAATGGTGGCTCACAACCATCTATAGTGAGATCTGGCGCCCTCTTCTGGCATGCAGGCAGAATACTGTATACATAATAAATAAATCTTAAAAAAATGTAAAAAATAATTCATTTCAACTGCCTTTAAAAAAAACAGCAGACATGACCTTTGCATATCTCTTTGAGCATAATTAATCATACTAATGCAGAAGTTTTTCTTTTCATGAATTATCTGTGCTCCCTCTAAATAACTGAGCTGCTTGTCTGTTTGGGATCCTTAACTCCTCTGAGAAAGTTTCCTCTCAGAGGAACAGAGTTGCTGTTCTTTGATTGCCTGCTCTTGTTTAACAATGGGCACTAAAAAATAATAATTTGAGCAAGGTGTGTATGGTAGCTAATACAGGTAGTCAGAAACTTTGGGAGGCTGAGGCAGGAGGATTGCTGCAAGTTTGAGATCCTCCTGGGTATGGTGGTTTGAATGAGGATGTTCCCCATAGGCTTTTTTAGAGCTATTTTGGTAAAGATTAGGAAGTATGACCTTGTTGGAGGAAGTGTCTTGCTCGGGGTGGGCTTTGAGGTTTCAAAAGCCCATACCAGGCCCAGTCTCCCTTTCTCTGCCTTCAATTTTCAGAGAAGATACAAGCTCTCAACTATTGCTCTAATGCTATGCCTGCCTATCTGCCACCAAGCTCCCAGCCATAATGGCTATGGACTCACCCTCTAAAGCTGTAAGCAAACTCCAATTAACTGTTTTCTTTTATAAGTTGCCTTGGTCATGGTGTCTCTTCTAGCAATAGAAAAGTAATTAAGACACTAGGCTACATAGCAAGATGTGTGTGAGGTGTGTGTGTGTGTGTGTGTGTGTGTGTGTGTGTGTGTGTGTGTGTGCTATTGAGTCAGTAGTTCATTTGTTGATGTTTTGACTATGCCATATGTCAGGGAACCTCAAATGTCTGACATCCTATTTATTTCTATTTTAACTTAACAAGTCCTTCAGAAAATGCTTTAATAGTCTGTCTTAAGGGATAGATGTCTGGATACCTGTACCTGGTCACCAGGAAAGTGAGGAGCAAGGAATGACAGCCTTTAGTCTCAGTAGGCATGCATGCATTCACACTCCACGACTACACTAGGAAGCTCTTACCCCAGGCGCTAAACAGGGGTTTCCTGAAAATGAAGCTCAGTCTTCTGCTGCAGGAGGACAGAAGACTCACCTGGGGGAAGCAGTGAGGAAACACTAAACATCTGTTCCATGTCTTTTCTCTTTGTTTTAGATTTATTTGTTTTATAGATGGGTGTTTTGCCTACATGTGCATGTCTGGTGCCCAGGGAAGGTCAGAAGAGGGCTTCGGATCTCTTGGAACTGGAGTTGCAGATGGTTTTGAGCCACCATGTGAGTTCTGGAAATTGAACCTGGGGTCCTCTGGAAGAGCAGCAAATGCTCTTAACTGCTGAGTCTTCTCTCCAGACCCAACAATCATTTTTTTAAGTACTATCCATATGATTTTCCTAGATTTAGTTCCTATGTCCCCTAGCCTCTGTCCTGAGTGTCACAAGAATTCTGCAGTACAAATCAGGTTGGTCCTCTGCCTCTGTCTTACTTAGTCAGTGTTCTACAGCTGTGAAGAGACACTATGACCAAGGCACCTCTTACAAAAGCAGACATTTAACTGGGGGCTTGCTTAGAGTTTCAAAGGACAGTCCATTACTGTGGTGGGAAGTGCGGTAGCACAGTAGCAGGCAGAGTGCTGGAGAAGCAGCTGAGTGGTCTACATCCTGATCCAGAGAGAGAGACACACACAGACACACAGACACAGAGAGAGAGAGAGAGAGAGAGAGAGAGAGAGAGAGAGAGAGAGAGAGACTGAGCTTAGCAAGGGATTTTGAAAGCTCAAAGTCCACCCTCAGTGACACACTTCCTCCACCGAGACCACAAAGGCCACACCCACTCCAACAAGCCCCCCCCCATCCTTCTAATCTTTTCAAATAGTGCCACTCCCTGGTGAGTAAGCATTCAAATAAAGGAGCCTATGGGGCTCATTCAAACCACCACAGACTCTCACTTTCCTGAGCAGAATTTAGTTTCTTGGCTTTTTCCTTATTAGAATTAGTATTATTTATTTGCTTTTCCGATTCTGAAATCTTATTGTTGCTGTTTTGTTTTGTTTTTTTTTTTTCTTTTCTTTTCTCTTTCTCTCTCTCTTTTCCGCTTTGTCCTGTGGCTCCAGGCTTCTCTAAACTGTGCAGGCACAATTCCATTCCTACTGATGGTGCCCCATAGCAGTACAGATCCTTTTGGGGGGGAGGCTTTTTCAAAGGGAGCACCATCAGCTATGTGCCTTCAGCCCGCCACCTTCACTAGGGAGAACTTCCTCTACAGAGTCATGGGTGTGGATCTGAGGGCCGGAATTGTTCCCATTCTTAAAGAGGGAAACCAGTTTGTCCAAGACCATGGAACCAACACAAACCTGTCTTTGCCTAGACACTTTCTGTTTCTATACAAATCGGCACATCAGAAGTTACATATTGAAAACCACAGCACATGCAGTCCACAGAGATTTTTATTTGGCCCCTCAAGGGTTTTGAAACTTAAGAAACTCCATATAAAAACTCAAGTGTTCGGACTGTCTTCAAGAAATCCAAAGACTTGTGGCACTTGCCTAGCAGGCCTCAGGCTCATGGTTTGATATCAGCGTTGGAAGAAAAAAGAAACAAGGTCTAAATCCAAAAGGCCTGTGGATATTAGACCTGCATTGCTACAGGCACGGGCAGCAGCTGGAGGGGAGTTGTGCCTCTCCCCGTAACTGGGGACCTTCCTCCAGTTGGTCACAGCCCCCAGAACCGTATACCTGCCCACTGCGCTCCTGTTGTCCTGTCTCGTCTGTGATATCGTTTGCACACAACACGAATTTTAAATTGAACAATGAGTCTTTTTGTTTGTTTGTTTGTTGAGACAGGGTTTCTGATAGACAATTACACGGTTGGGCTTGCCCGGGGGACCGCCTAACTATTTCCGGTGTAGAATAGCCATCTCCGGGTCAGACATCTCGCGGGACCGGGACTCTGTGGCCTTACGTGGTTGCGTAAAGCGCGTGCGCAGCCATGTAATCTACACGCATGCGTGGAGTACCCACAGGAGTCCCTGTACGCATGCGCGGCCCAACCTTTAAAAAGCCGGCGCCATTTGCGCGAGGCTCTCAGTCTCTCTCTCTGTCTCTCTCTCTCCTCACGTGTGTTTCACACAGGCCTGTCACCTCTGTCCTCTTTAATAAAACTCTCCCGTGATTCTGTCGTGTTCGGGACGTGTTCCTAGCGCTGCATAACTACTAACAGTTTCTCTGTAGTTTTGGTGCCTGTCCTGGATCTCACTCTGTAGACCAGGCTGGCCTCTGCCTCCTGAGTTCTGGGATTAAAGGTGTGTGCCACCACCGCCTGCCCGGCCTGAACAATGAGTAATACTACATTACACAACTGGCCCCTTACTTTTGGCTTAATTGTGATCGATAACTCTTCGCTTTGTTAGCGGCTCCCTTTACAGCTGTGCCAACGAATCGGGCAAGGACTTCTTGCATCCTTTCCCACCTCACTCAGAGATGGTGATGGATCCAGGAGCGGGAATCTGAAACTTAGAGCAGAGATTCTGAGGTGGAAGTTACCAGAGCTGGATGCTAGCAATAGCAGTCTCCTAAAGAAAGGTCCCACCAGCTGCGACCACCCAAGCCCTGGAGCTGCCCTGATGCCTTCTCTATGGAGCTCTAGTTACTCAGTAATTTAGTGGATTCTGTCAACCTTTCCAATGTCCTTTCAGTAAATTTCTTGCACATAGACATTTTCTTACATGTTTTCTTTTGTTTAAGCCAGATTTGTATTTAATTTCTTTGAAAAAAAAAATTTTTTTTTTTTGGAGCTGAGGATTGAACCCAGGGCCTTGCGCTTGCTAGGCAAGCACTCTACCACTGAGCTAAATCCCCAACCCCTGAAATTTTTTTAAATAAAATTATGTAGGTTGTAGTATGGAAAAACAAAAATGGCAGAGGCCACCAGAGCCTGCCTCAGAGCTCCAAGAGTCTGAGTCAGACCCGTAGAGGCTCTGAAGAGTGATAGGGCAGGGCTAGGAGTCTGCAGAGCCTGCAGTAGCCTGACACAAAACAAAACAATACAGACGAGGTAAATGTTATGGGAAGAATCTTTTAAAAAGTGGCCTTGCCAGGTGGTGGTGGCACATACCTTTAATCCCAAAACTAGGAAGGTAGAGACAGTTGGATCTATGTGAGTTGGAGGCCAGAGTGAGATCTATGACAGGCACCAAAGCTGCACAGAGAAACCCTGCCTCGGGGGGCGGGGGGGAAAGTGGCCTCAAGAATTTGGAAAGAAATATGGTGGACCGAGTCAGAGCACTGGGTGGAGAATGGCAGATCTATACTCTACTCTTGCCTGTTGCTTCTTAGCCAGCAGGCTGCAAGCACATGAGAGGACAGGTGGACAACCATGGTCCGTGCTGCTGTCCGAATCCATGTTGATGTCCATGGGCCATGTCAATGTGAGGGGCTTGTGCAGCAACCTGAGGCTATGTTGACATGGTCTTCTATGATGTCACTGAGGGCCATATTTGGGTCCGTGGTCCTGCTGTGGCCAGGGCCATGTTGACATTCATGGCCAGTGTTACCACTGAGGGCCCTGTGGATGTCCGTGATCTATGCTACCACCTGAAGCCATGTTGATGTCCCTGCACTCTGCTGCTGCCAAGGGCCATGTTGGAGTCCATGGTCCTGCTGGTGTCTGTGGTCTATGCTACCTTCTGAAGCCATGTTGATGTCCATGGGCCAGGCTGCTGCTGGGGACCATATTGGTGTCTGTGGCCCATGTTGCCCTGGAGATCATGTTGATGCCCTTGGCCTGTGCTGCCATTGAGGGCTATGATATGTTGTGGCAGAGGGCCAAGTTTATGTCTGTGGTCTTTATTGCCATCAGAGACCATGCTGAGGTCTATGGCACATGCTGATGGTAGAGACCATGTGGAAATCCATGATCTGCAATCCTGATGACTGTAAAGGGCAAGGAGACTACTTGGTATGGATGACTGTGGATTCACAATTGAGAAAGAAAGACATGGAAGGCTTCTGCGACAACCCTACCCACCCCCACCCCACCCCCAAAAAAGCAACAGTCTAGACAGGAAGCCATTGAAGAGAACTCTTAAAAATTGTGATAAGGCTGGGCAGTAGTGGCACATGCCTTTAATCCCAGTGCTTGGGAAGCATAGCCAGGCAGGTCTCTGTGAGTTCAAGCAAGTCCAGTCTAGTCTATAGAGCAAGACCCAGGACAGGCACCAAAAACTATGCAGAGAAACCCTGTCTCAAAAAAACAAAAACAAAACAAAACAAAAAATTGGGATAAGGATGCTAAAGTGTAGCTCTCCACAGCTGATGGCTTCTGGTGGGGGAGACTCAGTTTTCCTTAAGGGGCTGGCCACTGGGAGTTTCACTATGCTCAGGTGAGTTTATGGGCAACACAAATTGGACTTGTTTTTTTCTTCATGCTCCTCTGCTCCTTCTCCTCCTTCTTTTTGTTCTTCTGGAGCTGTGGGGGGGGGGGGGGTGGGCAGGGGATGGACCTCAACAGACTGGGAAGTGAGTGTGATCAGAGTGCATGATGTGAAATTCTCAAATAAAAGAACAAATATTTTTAAGTATGTATATGTGTGGAATATTGGTTTATGGATACGTGCACATTAGATCCCCTGGAGCTGGAGTTACAGGTGGCTATGAGCTACCTGACAAAATTGCTCATAGCCACCTGACAAAATTGCTGGGAACCAAACTCAGGTCCTTTGCAAGAGCAGTCTGTGCTCTTAACCACTGAACCATCTCTCCAGCCCTTTTGATGAAGTCCATTTCATGTATTCTTTGCCACTATGACCACTAATATTTAGATGTACACTCCTCCAGATGGGTGTTTCATTTTTTTAAAAGATGATGTGGGGACTATAGAGATGGCTTAGAAGTTAAAAATACTGGCTCTTCTTCCAGAGGACCCAGGTTTGGTTCCCAGCATCTGTAACACAGTTCATGATAGTCTATAAATAAATTTTCAAAGACTCAGACCCTTGCTGGGTGGTGGTGGCACACACCTTTAATCCCAGCACTCAGAAGGCAGAGAAAGGAGGACTGCTGTGAGTTCAAGGCCAGCCTACAGAGTGAGTTCCAGGACAGTTAAGGCTACACAAAGAAACCCTGTCTCAAAAAAACAAAAACACAAATAAACAAACAAAAAAGAATCAGATACTCTCTAATGTCTTTTGTGGTCACCAGGCATTTACATACTTATAGGTAAATCACCCAAAACATCAATGCACATAAAAATTAAAATGTTAAAGAATTTAAAAAGAAATTCATGTGTATACCTTACTGCTTCATTGCCTTAATAGACTGACTAACTCCAAATACTGCACACTACCATTAGCTATTATAGAATACAGTGCATGAATTTACCACCATTCACTTAAGTGGAGATACACTTAAGTCATTTCCAACAAGTTTTGCTTTTGCTTGTTTTATTTTGTCTTTAATTTTTTAAAGATATATAGTCTTTCCATACAGCCCAGATTGGCTGAAACTCACTTTTGAGCCCAAAGACCCGGAAGTCCTTCCACTTGATTGCTGGATTGAAGGCATGTGTCATTACCTCTGGCTATAAGCCTTTCTGACAGAAGCACTCTTGCACGTGGCTAAACAAAGAAGTGCTGCAGAAAGAAAATGGAAGCCAAAGGATGGCACACTCCTTCTATCCCAGCACTTGGAGGAGGCAGAGACAGGCAGATCTCTGTGAGTTCGAGGCCAGCCTGGTCTATATAGGACATCCTCGAACAGCCTCTCTATCTAGAGAGAACCTGTCTCAAACAACAACAAAAAGGAACCAAATGGACAGATGCAAGGAACAGAATGAGGAGGCCTTTCTTTCTTGAACACTCTATTAAAATTAGCTTACATAGTCATGGGTCCATCATCACATCATCATGCGTGGTTTGCTTTTGGTGAGTCCCTCCTGTTTCTTCTCTTTCCAGCAGGAGTCTCCATTCCACTGCCAGGGAACACACATCCTGTGACCTTCCCCTCTCCCTCTTTCTTAAGCCCTCTTGTTCCTCTTTCAAGGTTCTTTTCTATTTTCACAATCCACACCCCACTCCACACATATAAAGATCCAAACCTAGTACCCCATATTAGAAAAATTGGGGTATTTATCTTTCTAGGTTACTTAGCTTAATATAATAATTTCCCAATCTACCCATTTTCCTGCAAATGCCAAGCTTTCATTTTTCTTTAGGGCTGAGTAAAGCTTTATTGTTTGTTTATATGTATAGTTTCTTTATTCATTCACCTGTTGATAGACATCTGGTTCCATTTCCTAGTTTTTATAGCAATCAAAGTAACAAACATGGCTGTACAAGTGTCTCTGTGATAGACTTGAGTCCTTTGGTAAGTGCTGGAGAGATGCTCAGTGGTTAAGAGCACTTGTTGCGCTTACAGAGGACCCTGGTTTGATTCCCAGCACTCACATGGTGGTTCACAGTCACCCATAAATCCAGATGCTAGGGGATCCATGCCTTCTTCTAACCTTCATGGCACTAAGCATGCAAGTGGTGTGCATGAAAGAAAATCTGAGAGAGAGAATGTGCCCATGAATGGTATGGCTGAGTCTATTTTCAGTTTTGGAGGAAACCCAATACTGAGTTCTTTTTTCTTTTCCTTCCTTCCTTCCTTCCTTCCTTCCTTCCTTCCTTCCTTCCCTCCCTCCCTCCCTCCCTCCCTCCCTCCCTCCCTCCCTCCCTCTCTCTCTCTTTCTTTCTTTCTTTCTTTCTTTCTTTCTTTTTTTGGTTTTTTGAGACAGGGTTTCTCTGTGTAGTTTTGGTGCCTGTCCTGGATCTCGCTTTGTAGACCATGCTAAAACACAGAGATCTGCCTGGCTCTGGCTCCCTAGTGCTGGGATTAAAGGTGTGCACCACCACCATACAGCAGTTCCTTATATTGTTAATTCCACTGGTTGAGAATAAGACCATTACCACAGTTTAAAGCTAAATTTGAAGCAAGTTTTAATTAAACACTGGTCAGGTGGATGAGCTCTGACCAGGTCCATACCTGGGTTTTCAGGAAATGTCCCTGAATTATGGTTTGCAGGGGCTTAAAAAGACAGAGCCCACAATTCGTATTTTTCATCAGGCCAAATCAGGGGCAAGGATACATGTTGATGTACTTCCTGCCCATGAATCTCCTGCCCACATATGATCAAGCACATTTGGTGTAGTTGGGTCAAACAAATTTACTTAGGGGAGTGAAAATATGTGATTGTTATCCCCCATAAACAATAGCCTCCACCATTTCAGGAACTATCTGTTCTTGAACAAGGGGCTTATAGGTCACAGACATTTTTTTTATTTCATGGATCTCTTAGGCATAGTAATTAAAACTTAAAATATGCCAGGCGGTGGTGGTGCATACTTTTAATCCCAGCACTTGGGAAGCAGAGGCAAGCCGATCTCTGAGTTCAAGGCCAGCCTGGGTCTACAAAGCAAGTTCCAGGACAGATTCCAAAAAGTTACACAGAGAAACCTTGTCTCAAAAAACAAACAAAAGCTTCAAATGCAACTTTGGCTCTCAGGATGTATTCTAGATATTAAATTGAAGTCTGAAGTAGAGCTGTCAAAGACTTCCCTCCATTCTGGTCCCATCCGTCTTTCACTTACCTCTGTGGTAAAGAGGCTTCTTAATTGCATGCAATGCACTTGCCAGTTCTTGGGCCTTTCTGAGCTACTGGAGTCCTTTTCAGATATTTCTTCCTTATGCCTATATCTTGAAGTGTCTACCTTATGTTTTCTCCAGAAGTTTCAGTGTTTAAGATTTTAAATTCAGGTTTTTAATTCATTTGGAACTAATTTTTGTGCAGGGTGAGAGAGATGGATCTAATTTCATTCTGTTGAATGTGAGTATTCGGGTTTCTACCACCGTTTGTTGAAGAGCAAGCAGTATGGGAAAATCATAAGAAGAGAAATTACTCATCAAGCCTGTGGTGGCATTTATATGAGAGATGTCAACAGAGAGAGAGAAGGTTAAAAATCATGTCTGAAGCCATGTTATTCTTTTAAATGTAAAAGTGTTAGGCTACAGGGGACTAAAAAGAACCCTGACATCTCAGCACTGACAGCCACAAAGTTGCTGGAAAATACAGGGGGTAGATGGAATATTAGGTGAACACCACTATCTCCATTACAGGGAGTATAGACTTTAAAATCTGTTACAAAGGAAAGAAGGGAGATAAGAGAGTAGCTAGGGTAAGGGATATAAAAAATTGTGTGTTTAATTGTTCTAACCAGAAAAGAGTTGTTTTGGGGAGAGGCTATGCAGAACAGCGTGGTATTGCTCTTGGAAATGGTGGAAGGGATAATGGCAGGCCTCAGAAGAGAGACTTGACCCTCTCTGATTTGGGGAGAAAGGAAGTGAAATGCAGTCAGCTAAATATGAGGGTGTGGAAGCAGGAGATGGAAGTTCACACTTGAAACTTGAAATTTCCTATGAAGTAGGAAGCAGTCAGTTGCCAAGAGGTAGGTAATCCTGGTGCAGGGAGGGGACAAGGAGATCTGCTACCATAGACCTGAAGGTCTCTAAAGTGGAGCACAATTTCAGGACATGAGATGGTCCAGGTTATCACCCTTGAAATAAATGGCTGAAGTGGCTCTGAGGCTCTGAAGGGGTGGTTACTGTTGCCAACAATTAAGAATAAAGAAATGGGGACTGGAGAGATGGTTCAGCAGTTAACAACACCAGCTGCTCTTCTAAATGACCCAAGTTCTGTTCCCAGCACCCACATGGCTCACAACCACCTGTAACTCCAGTCCCAGGGAATCCAACATTCTCTTCTGACTTTTTTGTGCATTGCCTGCCTGTGGAATGAATACATACATACATACATACATACATACATACATACATACATACAGGTAAAACATACACATACAAAAAAATAGTATGTGCCTCAAACACAAGACCTCCTATCATTCTTTCCATTCTTGGACCAGCCATATAAATCAAAGGCCCAGGACAGAGGGTCTGATGGGCTTGGTGAGTGAAGCAGGAGGCTAGCTCCAATGGGGAATGAAGGAAAACACTGCCAGCACAGCACTAGTGGTGTATGGAACCTGTAAGAGCAGGCAGCCTCCAATCAAAGACTGGAAGAGCGTACACGGGAGGTGTGACCTTGACAGGCGGCCAAGCAGGAGGCAGCCATCTTCTATGAAACTAACGTTTGTAGACATTTTTGTCAATTTGTTTGTTTTTCAATAGTCTCAAGGACTGAGTCAGCAGGAAAAGTGCTATATAATCAAGAGGGGAGAGGCCACGGTCAAAGGTCAGCATCTGTCACTTATTTGCTAAGCAATCTAGCCTTTGCCTCCCTTTGAGCTTGATTTTCCTACTGTGAAATAATGAACACTATCAGGATTATCACATGGATCAAGCGGGTGAGTGGGAGCGGTGAACTGTAACAACCCACACATATAGGCTGCTATTACTGTTATTGTGGCATGACTTCATGGCAGCATTTGCAGCCAAGTTCTTGGTTCCTTGCTCTAAATTTAGAATAGGCTTGGGAAGAAGGCTGGGTAAATACTAAAACATTTACTGAGTGCTACTCTTTGTCAGTAACTGAGCTAGGCAGGGTGGCAGTGAGATGAAACAGCCAGGATTCATAATTCTGGAGTTCCCAGACTGAGAGACAGACACAGTAACATATTACATTGTGCCATATGGTATAGTGGTAGGGCAGGGAGCCCTGCATGAGCCTGGAGAAGGGACAACTGAATCTGAATGAGCCCCATTCATAAAAGAAACACTGGTTGAGCTGACCCTTCATCATGCCAGAGAAGAAGAGACCCCCCACTAGAATCCGGGGCTACAGACCCACAGTTCAGAGCCTGCTTCCACATCATTCTTCCTCCAAGGAGGAAGAAGAGGCCTCTTGATCTCATGGGGGAGCATACTCCGTGAGTTTGCTAAAGGCCTGGCTGCCATGGGAACACTGCATTCATATTCTTGCTTAATCTCTTTGTACTTTACCATCAACAACATGCTGTCACAGGGTGAAAGCGCAGCCCCCGTTTCCCAGCTAGCTAGGAGGTGCACGCTTCTCAAGTGCACACGATGCCTGCTGTTGGCTGACTGGCACACTTCACTTGGAAAAGGAGAGGCTGCTGGGTCAACATGTGAACAGCTCTCCTGGGAAAGTGGTGTTGTATTTTTTAAGGGTCATTTGTCACATGCACACTGTGACTGTTCTAGAAGCTTGTAATTCCTCCACTCCACAGATGGAGACAGCGATCCCTGGAGTAGCTGGCTAGCCAGACGAGCCATGTCAGCCAGCTCTGGGGTCCACTGAGAGAACCTGCTACCGTGAATAAAGTGGAGAGCAAGCAGACAAGATTCCTGATGGCAAGTTCATATATTCATATGAGCCCATACATATTTGCTCTTACACACACGTCAACACATTTGTGAACATGCATACATGTATGTTCACTACACTTACTCACACACAAACACACACACACACACACACACACACACACACACACATAAAAGAAAAAAATCTTAGCTATTCTGTAAACAGAAAGGAATACAAATATCACTTTTTTTTGGTTTTTCGAGACAGGGTTTCTCTGTGTAGCTTTGCACCTTTCCTGGAACTTACTCAGTAGTTCAGGCTAGCCTCGAACTCACAGAGATCCGCCTGGCTCTGCCTCCTGAGTGCTGGGATTAAAGGCGTGCACCACTACCGCCCAGCATACAAATATTCTAAAGAGATACTTTGGGAATTAATTTTCTTTTCAGGATGCCTGAAAGTGTTGAAAATATTCCAATGAGATACTTAGGGCCCTTCCTTTGGCTACCAGATGATTGAAACAATGGACCTCAAGGAATGGAAATTTCTCCCAGGGCCTCATGCTGGAAGAAAACACTGAAGCCTGGTACTAGCTGGAGGAGGAACTCATGTCCCAAAAAGAGACTCCACACAGCTCTAGCAGATCACCTTGTAGGATAGACTGAACCCAGTCAATGGTGGTTAATGTTGGACGGGACCAGCCTGGACCCCTGACTGAAAGTGCTGAAACTTTACCCTCTGTCAGGGCCCTGGAAGCTGGACTTTGGGGGGCCAGGGGGGTCACTGTATCTCTTTGTCCCTCTTCCCGTATGGCTGCATGGACTAAATCTGTTTTTCACCAGTGGCTCTTTCAGTAGGGTTGCTGAGGCTGGGTAGGTCAAGCCTGGCTTGTTAGGACCTCCCGAGCAAAGGCTTCGACCACAGCTCGGGGTGCCCAACTCATTTCCACCTCAGGTTGTTCTTAGTGCCCCACTGCCCTGTCCCCTCCTACCTACGAGCCACCCTCTCCTCAGGAGCCCATTTATTTTTTTCCAGCACTCACTCATTCACTCGGAAAATCCCTTAATCGGTGGAAAGCTGTCTCAGAATGCAAGCTCATGAGTGCTAACATCTTGGATTTTGTTCACCATTTACAAGCTGGGCCAGGCAGAGGGCCCGCACAAAACAGAGAGTGCCGTAAAAGCAAAACCAGTGTGCAGAGAATGCCCTATCACCCAACAAAAATGTCCAGGAAGGAAGGGGCTGAGGGTGGCTCAGGGGTGGAGCGCTTGCCTAGCGTGCCCAAGGTCCTAGGTTTGATCTGCATCACTAAAGAGAAGCAAGGAAACCAAGCAGAAACTCACAGCTGGAACCTGTGAGCATAAAGGTTAGTGACTATTCCACTTCCGGGGGTGGACTCAGCCAGAAGTAGGTGATAAAGAACTTTTTCTCCGTTCTAAAAAGCAGTTATCTGGTTTTAATCCCCAGCACTGGGGATGGGGAGGGGGATGGGGAGTAGTTATCACATCTCTCCTACTCCCCGACCCCCAAAAGCTGATGACACTTCCAAGGGAACACAGTGCATTCTGTCTGTACCAGCTGCTTGAAGTTCCGGCTGAGTAACCTCCTAAATGATGTGAAAAGTGACAAGGCTTGAGGCATTCTGGAAAAACTTGACACTACTGCACACTAAACCGATTCCATCCAATACTCTGATAGCGCTAATGGCTGGTCAGCCTATGAGATGGAGGCTGGAAGTCAAGACAACTGAACACTTCCTGCTAAGCACCTGTCATAACTGGGCTTTTCTTGGACACATGCAGACCATTCTGAGCTCTTTGCCAAGTAGGAAAGATGAAGGTAAGGGGAGATTTGGAACAGCTGAGACAAAGTTGTTTTATCTTTGTGTTTTTGGATTTTAGCCAGCATTTCCCCGTGTAACCCAGGAAGCCCTAGAGCTCACTATGTAATTCAGAGTGGCCTTGTACTAGTGGCATCTTTCTGCCTCAGCCTCCCAAGTACTAGGACGGTAGGCATGAGCCACCATGCTTGACACTGAGACCAAGTCTGATTAGATAACTCTTATACACAGCATACTAACAAACCCTGCACATTCTCACTTAATGATGTTGTTTGTCTTGAAACAGGGTCTTACTGTGTAGCTCAGGCTGGCTTGGAATTCCCAGTCCCTCCATTCCTGAGGGCTGGGATTTCAGGTATGTACCACCAAGCCTGGCTACAGTTACTATTTCCATTTTCTAGGGTGTGTGTTGGGTGAGGAGCAGAGAAAGGCTGAAACAAACATATTTGCTCAAGATCATAGTTAATAAATTACAAAGGGAAACTGAACTCCATGTTTCCTTGCTTCCAAAGCCTGCATACTTTCTCTGCCACACTTGCCTCCCCAGCATTCCTGGAAATCCTCACTGATGAAATGCATTGGTCATCTTTAAAAAAACTTTTAAAAGGTAATGGCATGATCTAAACGAAAGGAAGCAGGAAGTCATAAAAACAAGCAATCCATATGAAATTGCTTCTGACTCTTTAACCCAATATCAGGAACCCTTCAAAGCTGGAAAAGTAGTACATAGACTCCTATCTTAGAGAAGGAAGAACAGGGTTGGGATTCCTACTCCTTCATCAAAGTTAGCACTGCCATAAAACCCTGCAGTCTGAACCCACTCCCCATCCCACTGCAGCCCACTCCACACCACGTTCTGTCGAAGTCACCCAGTGTGTTTGTTCTTTATCTGCTTAGAATCCTTAGCATTCCCAGTAAGATGAAATAAAGAAGTCTCAGCATATCTGGTCCCTCCCTCCCTCCCTCCCTCCCACCCTTCTCCTTTCCATTCCCCTCTCCTTTCTTTTCTTATGCTTTGCTCTTTTCTCTTCTTTCAGGGTCTTGCAATGTAGTCCAGGCTTACCTCCAACTCAAGATCCTCTTGCCTCAGCCTCCGGTGTGGTAAGATTACATGGTGTGCTACCATGCCTAGCTTTTAGCCTGACATTACTGACCAGACTCTTGGCTCTCATGTGTAGTCTCATGTCTGACACTGCCTCTCACAAAAGCCTGAGTTGAGCAGAACTCACCTTTCTGTGCTACATATTTCTATGAATATATGCAAAGCAAGCTTGGCTAGAACAGCTCTGGCTCCCTCTTTCCTGTTCATCATCTGACACTTGGTGTGCTGGCTGGTTTCAAGTCAGCTTGACACAAGCTAGAGTCATCTGAGAGGAGGGAGCCTCAATAGAGAAACTCCCCTCCCCATAAGGTCTGGCTGTAGGCAAGCCTGTAGGGCATTTTATTAATTAGTGATTGATGTGGGAGGGCTCAGTCCACTGTAGTTGATACCACCCCTGGGCTGGTGGTCCTGGGTTCTATAAGAAAGCAGGCTAGTAAACAGCACCCCTCCATGGCCTCCAGGTTCCTGTCCTGTGTGGGTTCCCACCCTGACTTCCTTCAGTGATGGACAGCAATGTGGAAGTGTGAGCCAGATCAACCCTCTCCTCCCCAGCTTGCTTTTGGTCTCCGTGTTCCACCACAGCACTAGTACCCTGACTAAGACACTCAGCGAGCACATTTATGCTTTGATGGTGTACTTCAAAAGCCATCTACTTATGAAACCATGCCTGGCTCCCTCTAACAGCCATTTGTGTTCTTATAACAGTGCGCACACTTTTCTAAGACTCAAGTAGTTAAACAGTGCTCTGGCTCACTGTTTCGTCCCCTGAAATAAGTACTCACCAGACTGTGTGTACTCTCCTAACTTTAAGAGACTGTACAGCCCTAGACATGCAGATCAACAGCCAGAACCTGGGGTCTTGGTGTGTCTCGACTGCTCCTTCTACTGACAAGTAAGGAGATCTTACAGGCTGAATACTACATAACCACTCTCTTCCAGGACTTTTCCAGAGTTGTTAAAACTGAAGGCGTAAACCGAGACTTGTATTTATACATCATTACCAAGGTTTATTTCATAATAGTGCCTATAGGCATTCATTTTGAATACAGTGCTTGAGTGCCTGGACCTTACAAATTATATTTCATAGACACTTAGGCCAGGGGTGGGCACCCAGAAGTCAAGCAGCCATTTGTTGCCACCACAAAAAAGTTGATGCATTTAACTGAGTTTGATAAGCAGGGAATGCTTTACTAGCAGAAACACAGTATACAATATAAAAGCACAGGAGCACACACAGCCACAAGGACAAGCAGTGAGACCGCAGTCTACCAACTGACTAGTCCCATGCTTCTTCTCTAGTTCTTTAAAAACTCAGCAGTAGGTATTAAAGAGCTAAAAATAATTTATGAGAGCTGGATGGTGGTGGCACACACCTTTAATCCCAGCACTTGGAAGGCAGAGGCAGGCAGATCTCTGTGAGTTCCAAGCCAGCCTGGTCTGCAGAGTGAGTTCCAGGACAGCCAAAGCTACACTGAGAAACCTTGTCTCAAAAACCAAACAAGCAAGATTATGAGAAAAAACATAAAATCAACAAAATTATATCAGTTTGCATTTTCTTCGGGAGAAAGACCATCACTGTCTACTTCCAGCTGTGGAACCCATGCATCTGGCCTATGGAATCCCAGTATTCTGGCAGTCAGAAATCCACGCTCTTAGCAGAGAAAACAATCACACCTTTCTTCATGGTAAGGGGCCACTGGGGGATAGGAATACCTCAAACAACATTATAGAAAGAAAACATTTTGATTATGATTCACTCAATTCATACACACACACACACACACACACACACACACACACACACACCACACTACACCACACTGTTGGTTTCAAGAAATATGTTTGCTCAGCTTAGTACTTCAGTAACTTTCCCAGACTCATTTAGGGAGTCAGATAGCCTTTCCTGATAGCGTGGCTGGTGAATTCCTGCAGTCAGTCAGTCCCCACTCTCCTAGGAGAATGCAGGGCTTTCTCATGAGGGATTCAGCTCTTTGGGTGGGCCCAAATAGGCTGAGGCTTCAGCTATTTTGAAGCCTAAGAGATGAACATCACAGATCTAAAAATTTATAAGAGCTGGAATAGAGGCTACAGGGGAGGGGAGGGTGAGGGAGTTGTGGTGGGTGGGTGGGGGGGGGGGTGGGGCGGAGTTGGTGGGGTAGCTAATTTTTCTTTTCAAGCTGTACTAGGTATATAATCAATATATTTCAATTTCTACTCCCCTGGAGAGATAGGCAATGTAACTAACATGCTTATCTTAAACACATACATTCTTACTCAATGGTATATTTTCTTACTGCTTATTTCACATCCATGGTGTAATTCACAGACTTAAATAAATTCTTGTATGAGTGTGTATAGGGGTGTGGGGTCAGTGTATATGCCATGGTGTACATGTGAAGGTCCATACAACTTAATGGAGTTAGTTCTCTCCTTCCACCTTACATGGATTCTATAAGGCTAAAACTTAGCTCACCAGGTTTGCATTGTGGTGTGTAACACATTCTTGAGAGATGTAAGTAAATGTCTATTTACCCCAGATAGGGAAAAGACCAAAGTAAGGATACCACCAAAGTCCAACTTGGTGAACCAATGAGTTTTATTGTGGTTACTTCCATGAATATGGGTGAGGGGTTACTTCAGCAGCAGAAATGACTCAAAGACAGCTGCATCACTGTAGCCCACCACAGCATGAGTGACAGCTCACATAAGCTGGAAACTGGATTGTACCACACAGCCTGCAGGCAGCTCAGTTCCTGTTTCTTTCAGATGGCTCTCCTGAGAGTGACTCTTAGCAGGCCTTAATGCATGTATATCTATGCTCATGCAGGGCCTGGGGAAATCTTGTCAGTTTCAGGGACTTCCTGAGGCTACTAAGTTGTTTACTTCCTGAGTTTGGTCAGCTTCCCTGCAGGAGGCAATGTCTCATTTCTCCTTACAACATCCAGTTGTTTTACTTCCTCTTTAACATATTGTGTCTTACCCGGCTTTCCACTAAAAGGGAAGGTTTAATTTCAGTGGAAATTACTTTACAGCACATCATTAGCCCTTAAGCACCTTTACCCACTGAGCCATTTTATTGGCCCCTTTTAGGTGAGTCAGGGTTCATTGTGGTGGTGCATGCCTTTAATCCCAGGACTCGGGAGGCAGAGGCAGGAGGATCTCTGTGAGTTCGAGGCCAAGCTTGGTCGACCAAGTGAGTTCCAGGAAAGGCGCAAAGCTACACAGAGAAACCCTGTCTCGAAAAACCAAAAAATTAAAAATAAATAAATAAATAAAAATTATTTAAAAGATTATTAAAATATTTGGATTTTTTCTTTTTTTTTAACAATGTATCAAAATAGTATTATCAAGGAAGAGTTTGAGAAGGCAGAGAACCCTACAGTTACTTTTTTTTTCCTTTTTCTTTTTGAGACAGGAGGGTCTCTCTACATAACCCCGGCTGTCCTGGAATTCACAATATAGACCAGGCTCATCTCAAATTCAGAGATCCACCTGCCTCTGTCTCCCAAGTGCTGGGATTAAAAGTGCACACCACCATGCCTGTTCAGTTACTCTTTTTTAAAAAACATAATTTTACGAGTTCTATGTGAAATTTGTTTAGTCTACTGTAGAGCAGATTAAAGACGCCAAGAATCTAAATCAAGGTAATGATACTGTGTTTGGGATTTTTAAAAAGGACTACAAAAATACTGACGAAGGGAACACAGGCCTTGAAATTTGATGATATGGGAAACTGAATTAAGGTTTCTAGCCAAGTGACACAGAACACAGCAGAAGACATAGTAAGGTGTGGTGTTTATTTTTCTAGTGCTGGGATTGAACCCAGACCCATGTGCTAGACACTCTAGAAGTCAATTAACATTTATGTTTAATTTTGTAGATAACAAGATAGGGATTATTTTCAGAAAGCTACTTCGAGAATTAGAATTAGCCTTGTTCAAGGCTGTGTCAGCCCACCATGCTGCAAACCACTTGAACATCTTCCCGGCTGTACCTTTCTTCCAGACTAGAAGCAATGGAGTCTTCTTAGAACCCTAGATAACATGCAGGACCCTAGGTAACGAATACTACCC
Organism: Onychomys torridus; assembly: GCF_903995425.1. Classification (NCBI taxonomy): domain Eukaryota; kingdom Metazoa; phylum Chordata; class Mammalia; order Rodentia; family Cricetidae; genus Onychomys; species Onychomys torridus. The sequence goes on from NC_050443.1 coordinate 92,302,885, forward strand.
CTGCCTGCACTCTTGTCACTGCATGGTAGACTTCTCCATCAAAAAATGTTGCCACTGCCAGGTGGAAAAACCAGGGAGGACGTGAGATTATCAGAAGCTACTTCTGATCACCAGACAGCACACTGCCATGGTAGTCCTAATGCATGCTACCCCTGCTGTTCAGTTTTTAAAAGAAAAATCATATATGATTGTTGTTCTTCAAGTAAATCAAGTGTGTCCGTTAGAGACAATCCATAGGAATATGGTTGGAGATAGCCTCATCTGAGACAACTTGATATGCAAATAATCTGAGAAAGCTACGATCAATGATGTCTCAAAGAATTCCCAAGAAAAGTAACCTTCTTTTAAGTAAAAAGAACCAAAAAGCATTCAAGAAGAATACAAAATGAGGAACTAAATTCTGAGGGAGGCATAATGATAGTGTGGATCAGTTTCCCTCTTTTTGTGTGAAGGGTGAATGGGGAAGAAAAGGAGTGAACACTCAGGGTGAATGTTTACTATATGCTAAATTGCTATGGCATTCTAAATCCATTCTATCACTTCATCAACTCTGGGAAGTAAGCATCCTCTAGCTGAGGAAGAGGAGATCAGGTAGAAGTGGTGATGAGATTAATTGCAAGGTACCCTGGTTTATATCTGGGCTCATCTCTATTAAGCCTTAAGTAACTTAACCTCTCCTTAGACTGTAGCCATAATCTGTAAATGGTGATACAGGTTTTGCCTTACAGAGTCCTTATGAGAACTATAAATGCCATAGGAAAAAGCACTCAGCATTACATCTGACACAAATAAAACATTTAATAATTTGAGTTAAATTTACTGATTTTGTGCTGGAGATCCAAGGTCCTAGCATGCAAGGCAAGTGCTCTTACCACTTAGGTACTACACTCCTTAGCCACAGGTCAGCACTTCAGATTAAGATCACACAGCACATGAGTGGTAGACAAGGTTTTCTATTTAGCAACCTCTAATGAACCACACTGTTGCACCACACTGTTACTTCTTTAGATGCTGCAAAGTGGAGGGAGAAGGCAGTGCTGAGCTTAGAGAAAGAAAACACTGGTGATATACCAAGATTCTGGAAAGGGCAGTAAGGTTAGCAGTAACCCTACTACATCACAACAAAAGAGTCTATAATTTTAATGTAATCCTTTTCTTGGTGGGTGGTATTAAACCCAGGACCTCTGCACATACTAGGTAGTCACTCTACCATTCAGCTACATCCCTAGCCCTTGAATTCAATCTCTCCTTAGCCTTTTATTTTGTTCTTTGATGTTACCTATATATTAAGTGTATATTTATTATAACCTCCCCCTCTAATTACCCTCTTACCCCTTTTACTCCTCAGTGGGTACATGACTAAAGACATTAATTGTCTCTTCTCTAGAATCTGTCAGTAGCCAGTAGTTCAGCAGGGACAGGTAGGGCACCATGAACACCTCCCTGACTTGTTAGTGTTTACTGACAGGTCCAGTCTTGTGTGGGTTCACTGCAGGCAGCTACAGCTGCTGTGAGGTTGTGACTTCATCGTCTTTGTTATGTCCTTATTTTCAGGCTCTTAGTCTTTCTCTCCATTCTCTATGATGTTCACTTGGAGGAAGTGGTATAGATCTTCTATAGGGTTGAGTCCTTAACCAACACTAAGTTGAATCTTGTGCTTGTGTGTGTGTGTGTGTGTGTGTGTGTGTGTGTGTGTGTACTCATTTGCAGATATACATGTAGAAGCTAGAGGTCAATGCAGATATTCTTCCTCTACTCACTCTCTCTCTCTCTCTCTCTCTCTCTCTATATATATATATGTATGTATGTATATATGTATATATGTATATATATATAGACAGGCTCTTACTATGTTGGCCTGAATTATGTACACAAGGCTAGCTTTGAACTCAGAGATCCTCTTGCCTCTGCCCCCCAAAGTGTTAGGATTAAAGACACCAAACCCATGTGCCACAAAGCCTAGCCCTATCTTATTTTTTTGAGACAAGGAAGGTCTCTCACTGAACTTGGAGTTTACCAGTTCAGCTGGATTGGCTGGCCAGCAAGTCCCCACGATCCACCCATCTTCACTGCCCATTGTAGAGTTACAGATGTATGCTGCTGAGAATCCCCCTTTCTGACATGGGTTTTGGAGATTTTAACTCAGGTCTTTAAGGTTGCACAGTAAGCACATTTCCCACTAAGCCACCTCTCTAGTGGCTTTCAGTCATGATTTAAGAGAAAAGCAATACATAACTGATTAGAATATTTACTAATGTGGAAGAAACAGGTCACCAGTAAAACTTACTTTACTTAATACATTTCCTATCTACTGCTGAGCTTTTTTAAATGACATTTTAATTGTATATGTGTATGTGCATTCATACATGAATGCCACAGAACACATGTGGAAGTCAAAGGACAACTTGTAAGACTAGGTCCTCACCTTCCACTGTGTCAGCCCAGGGATGATCAAGGTTGGCAGCAGGCATCTTCACTCCTGAGCCATCTCACTGGCCCTTGTTTGAGTTTTTAAGTATATTTTTATTCTCTGGCCTTTTCACATATTCTGAATTTTTTTATCATTAGCATTATTTTCTAAATTACAATGGATATGTCTGACAAGTAGCAAAACATTGCTACTAACTTTGACATCCAAACTCCTTGGTTTATGTTTTTGGACTGTCTTCTTATATAGCCCAAAGTGATCTTAAATCTGGTCTTTCTATCAGTGAAGTGAGCAATTTGCTTATTGTATGTGACAGCTATATTAACTTTTCTTTGTTCTTTTTATGAATTAAATTGATAATAGAATCACCTTGCCTTTTCCTCTTATAGAGATAACTTAAAGTACAAATCTTATCTAACACCCAAATGAAAATTGAACAGAGCTCCCTCTAGTGTCAAGACATTAGTGAAACATAACTAACACTGTTCTGGTATTTATAGGTCTAATACACTAGGGTCTTAAGCTTGTACTTGGTGTTAGGTAGTATGTTTATTTTCTCATGAGACACTGTAATTGTAATTATACTGTATTATCTACTGTGAATTTCCATGACTTTTAAATGTACTGAATCCAAAGTGAAAGGTGACACTGTAAACAAATTCTCCCAGCAAGTGCTGCTATGCAATTTAGTTCCTAAGCATTATACGCAGAGATGGTGTACAGAACAGCTCATGAGGCGAACTGCGCTTCAATTGTCTTTAACTTCTGCCAACTCAACTGCATCCGTTTCTTTTCTTTTTCTCCTAAATGAATTATAAAAAAGATAATGTGAGCTGGGCCTGCTGGCACAGCCTGTAGTCCTAGAACTCAGGATGCAAGGCAACCTGATTCGAATTCCATCACAGTGGGCCTGGAAGAGTTCTACTGGTGCCTTCTTCCTGTATCGCCAGCGCTCTAGAGCAGACTAGTGCGCACTCCTCTGACTTCCAGCTGATTATGAATGTGAGCCTATGGCTGCACAGGCTATGTCAACAGTGTCCTATGGTGAAGAAAGAGTAAGACAGTCTGCTTTCTCCACTGAAGAATCTCTCAGAATCTCTACTATGCTAATACGCACTATGACTCTCTAGTAAGAACTATATGCAGCATTGCTTAAATTACTAGCTGTGGATCCTTCTCCTTTAGAATATCTAATTCTGTGGAATAATCCTTCTGTATACTGTGTAAATGACACCGGTTGGTTTAATAAAGACTGGAGAAGGTTAGGTGGGAAGACCAGACTAAGGACACTGGGGAGAAGGGAGGAGTCTGAGAGGGGTTGTCAGGAGGCAAAGGGGGAGCAATACATGCTGGAGGGCAGGTAAAGCCACGAGCCATGTGGCAATACATAAATAGAAATGGGTTACGTTGTAAGAGCTAGTTAGTAACGAGCCTGAGCTATATTGGATGAACATTTATAACTACTAAGTTTCCATGTGGTTATTTGGGAGACAATCTAATGTCACTTAATGAAATTCATGTTCAAAAGAAGAGTGTGTGGGAAATGATCTAATCATTCATTCCTCAGCTCCCATCAAGATCTCCACCCTTTGACTCTGTATCAAAATGACTCCTTTCCCACAGTTCTTGTCTCTCTCCTAGTTGACAACTAGGACTGTTAATGCTCTAAGATTGCAAATATTTTGTAATTCTCTGATTTACTGACTAAAACAGCAAGTGTCTTCAAAACTTATGACATCATACATAGTAGTAATCACCATACAGGCCCAACAAATCATTCTGTTCTCACCCAAACCAGAAGATGTTATTTCCACTCTGTCAGCCCTTATCTATGGATTCATGGGGCATGAAGAATGAAGCCCAGAGTAAAGACAGAAAGTGATGGTTTAGATTAGATTTAGTAAAAAGATCAAACCCTCTCAATCCTTCCTAGTACAGAGCCCAAAAGGCAGCCCAGCTCAGGAAACTTCATCTACAAGCACAAGTGGAATCATAATGGGGGGTGTGTGGGCTACCCAGCCCTATTAAATGTTACAGACAGGAGGGAGGAGTCAAAAACAGAGGCAACTGAGAAATGGAACAGCCTGCTGAATTCCCTAACATTAATCCTCCTAGTGTAGTGCCAGTAACTGGATAGAACTACAGTAACACTAATAAGCACGAATACCCCAATGCTAAATGTGCATGGTTTTTAAGTTGATTTTAGATGATCTAATTTTTATTTTTTTATTTTTTGGTTTTTCGAGATAGGGTTTCTCTGTGTAGCTTTGCACCTTTTCCTGGAACTCACTCTGTAGCCCAGGCTGGCCTCCAACTCAGAGATCCACCTGCCTCAGCCTCCCAAGTGCTGAGATTAAAGGCATGTGCCATCACCCCCTGGCCTAATTTTTATTATAATCAGGATTGTCAACAACAGCATGTTGATGTCAGTCAGAGTCTGTAACTGCTTCTTTAAGTTGAAAGATGAAACTTTTCTCATTAATTTGCATACTTTCTGGCTGAACAAAGTTTGAGAAAACATTCTGGGAATTTTAGAGATGCTGCTCTCATAGAAAGTAAGGAAGCAACAATATAGTAGACCAGGACCTGTTCCACTTTAGATCACTGCCTTGTAAGTTATCTTCATAAAGATATATATAGTAACAATTCAGAACATAATTTAAATTTATAATGGAAATTTAGACTTAGGTTAAAAAAATCCCACTGATACAAATCTAAAATTAAGTAATTTATTTATAAAATAACAAAAATTTATGAATAGATGTTTATTGTACTGTGAAAATGGTCTTGGTACATATGAGAAACATTATATATATACTTTGAGGACAGCATTCAGAACTATTAAGACAAAAGACAAACTATAATTTTTAACTCATTCTTGATTTAGGGGAAAGGCTATAAATTACTGGCTGGAATGCATTCAGCATGAGCTCAGATTCTATATAACATAAAGCATGAAAAGAGTACAAAAGATGTTGGAGTCCAATAAGCCCACACCTAAAGTTTAACCATAAACCTCCAAGGACTTTTTATTCATTCTTATAGATTAGTCTTCTTTTGAGACAGGTTGATTTTATCTCCAAGGCTCAAGGCCATTCCCTGTAAAGAAGAATGAAGATATTTATATTTTTAATCTAATTTTTGTGATGTTGGGGATTAACCCAGGGCCTATACATACTGTGAGAGTACTGCCCAGACTGAGTTATATCCCCAGACATAACAAAGATGGAATTATTGAAACAGTGCTCAAATAGTAGGTGACACAAGCTTAACTAAGGCTCCATTCATTCGATGATATCACATCCAACAACAACACGAACTCCAAACACTTTTAGCGGGTTGATTTTAGTGATGTCAGTAAGTGCTAGATTTATGCCACACCTGTCAAAAACTCTAAAGAATCTGTTCCACAAGTATCACACAGGAATCAATGTTTTAGGCAGTATCTTAGAGTAAGCCATTTTAAATGAACTGAAGTTCAGAAAATACCACACACACACACACATATACATACATACACATATGCATACATACATATACACACATACACACATACACGTATGTGTATTTTTCATCTCAAGCATAAAACATGATTATGACAGAAGATATCATACCATTGAAACAAAGACATGAATTCTTCCTCCCTTTATTTAGTTGAGATATTCTCAAAAAGGGTGTTATTACCTGACTCTTTGCACGAATTCTTATATGACCAGTAACAGCAGCATCTGGTCCCTGGTGAACTGGCTTCTCAATGCTGACATTTGCAAGTGCATCCTCTCCAAATATAGAACGAGCATACAGGTTGGCTGCCATAAAGCCACAGTAGCCAGAAAGGGCCTGGAAGAAAGGTGTGATAAATTCAATATGTTGCTAGAGAATTACACCCTGGCAAACTCAAATATACAAGCAAACTATTATTTAAAATCTTACCTATGTGTTACAGGGTATAGGACCTTATGAACTTACCAAGACTCAAAGCAAATATATGTGTAGAAAGTGAGAATTCCCAGTGCATATTATATTCAATAAACCTGACTTTCAAGAGAATCCTTATTCAAATTTGTATTTATGTATAAGCTTATTTACTTATTTGCCTCTTGCACCAGACTTTAATGTCAATAAAGAAAGACTTCTTATGCTGGACTTAGTAATCGTTGAAGAAACTAATATATGAACTAAAACCTACTTGTTTGGCAGTAAAAATGCGCTCGCGCTCTCTCTCTCTCTCTCTCTGTTGTGTTGGATGTTAAGCAAACATTCTATCACTGAGCTACATGCCCTAGCTGATGGCAGACATTTGCTTATTAGTAAGTTACACATTATGGCATTAACAGAAATTTCCTAAAGAAAGATCCAACTTCATTTTGTCTTTGTTCTAGTCTTTTTTCATGTGGACACAGCAGAAAGCCATTGTATCAGAGATTTATTCTGACTTACAATCAGCCCATGAGGGAAGGGCATTTGCTAATCCAGTATCACAAATAAACTGTTTTGGAATAAAGTCTCTATCTGAAAGAGATATAAGACAAAAAACAAAAACAAAACAAAAACTAAAACCCCAATTAATCTGACTGTTCTAGTAAGTACATGACCATGAACAAGCAGGATGAAACAGTTCAGAAAGAGGTGAGCAGATGTAAACATTTGTGGGTGATTTCTTGGGGATATTCCAGAGTGACACTGTTTTCTCCATCCTGAATTATTATGAAAACACACCAGAGGAAACATGAAAAGGCCAGCAGTCTACTGTACCACTCTTTCAGACTTTAGCCTTTTCTAGTAAAATTTTACCTTCTCTGGAGTCAGGCACTTCATGTTGGTTGACTTTAAGATATGCTGTAAATAGTCATTTAAGTCAATCATATTGGTGTTAACTGTCACCTGCAGAGGACAAAAACTGAGTAAATCTTACAGTGAAAGTTGCGGATAATTGGTATTTCATCCTAGAACTGTCTTCCAACTATTTAGGGGAAGAGTGGGCAATAAAAAAGTGGCACCTACAATATCAACTGGCATCAGAGCAGCGCTTTCAGACAGACCTTTCACTAGACCATCAGGAAACAGTTTAAGGAACAAAGTTTCCCATTAAGCCTCGGACAACACTAGAGCCAACAGTAGATTACCATCCAGACACAAAAGAGGGGGAATCCTGTCTACACTGTGTCAAATTAGTTATAGTCACAACTTGCTTAGGCCTGGTGGTGCATACCTGCAGTGTCCGTGCTTACGAGACAGACTGAGGTCTAGGTACTGGAGACTTGCCTGGACTACAGAGTGAGATACTGTTCCAAGATTTCAAAAAGAATGGCCATTCTATTTAATTTACAACAGCGAATCACTAAAGTACCTGCATGATTTCTAGTTAAGGATAATTCACAGAACTATTTGTTTTTCATTTCTGGTGCTTTTTAGTGGGAATTATTTCAAAGAACTCCTTATCACTAGTCAAAAGGAAGACAGGTAAAGGAAACCTCTCAAAGACTAACTTTATTTTCCCATTCAAATTCGGCCCACATCTGACGGAACTCAGCATCAGTACAAGTTGCAGGCTGGATATAGTCCATGATGTCAATGTGGATGTCACTGAGGACCACACAGTTTCTGTCACTTGCTGCTCCAGAGACATCATAAACTGTAATATATATATAGAAAGATCCCAATCAAAGGGTAGATGTTAGTGAAAAGTTACAAATAATTATATTAGCAAACATTTATATATACTAGGTTCTAAGTGCTTATAAATATTACCAATTGTACAGCACTATCAATCCTACCTTACTATTTTCTATCTCACAGAGTGGAAAGCAGAGCAGCCAAATAATTTGTCCCAGGTTACCCAAATGATAAGCAATAGGACTTTAAGGATTTAGACTCAGGTACACTTTGTCTTTTGTTGTTAAGCAAATAGTTCAGTTTGGTGAATATTTATAGAGGAGCTATAGTGGAACAGGTACTGTGCTAGATACCCAAGTAGTTCAGTAGTCTCATAGCTGGGACCTAGCTATAAATCCAAATGTTTTTTTCTAACTTAGTAATATAAGATTATCTGTGTCTATGACTGTCTCTTCCATAGAAAGATATGATCTGGGCTGATGTGATGGTGCATGCCTATAATCCCAGCAGCTGGAGCTGAGGCAGAAGTGTCAATTTACTTGAGGCCAGTACAGGCTACCTACCCAGTAAGACCTTGTTTCAAAAAACAAAACAAAATATATTTAAGTTATAATATGATTGGGGTCTACTTTTCTTCTAACTCCTTTTTACTTTCAGAGAAAATTGAAGGTTTATTAAAAAGATTTTTTAAAAAAATTTATTTATTTATGATGTATTCAGAAGAGGGCACCAGATCTCATTACAGATGGTTGTGAGCCACCATGTGGTTGCTGGGAATTGAACTCAGGACCTTTGGAAGAGCAATCAATGCTCTTAGCCTCTGAGCCATCTCTCCAGCCCTAAAAAGATCTTTTTTTTTACCCTCCCTTCTCCACTTTATTTTCTTCAAGATTCACCTTCTTGCCACCTGTGGCTGTTAGTTGTATTCAGGACCTCACTCCACCATGATTACCTCTTTCAGTCTCACAGCTTTCCTTTCCCCTCCTGTCAACTTTGTTACTGGCAGTCCACAAACATACCCGAGGATTTCTTTCTTTCTTTTTTTTAATTTATTTTTTTCTTGCTCAGTCTTCAACGCACATACTGCCCAAGATATGCCCAGCAATGTTTTATGACCAGCAATGGATAGATCCAAAGGCCTAACTTTCAGGCTTTATGTTTCTTCAGATACTAGTTGAAGACTTACTTTCCTAGACAAAGTTTGACCAACTGAGCTACATCCCCACCCCTCCTCCTATTGAGGATTCATATTTGATCTTTTTTCAAATTCTAGGCTCATGTCTTACTTCCCTTAAGTATACTTAACTACTTTAACATTCCATTTGCTTAAGATCAGTTTCCCACATTCCTCTCACATTTGCCCTCTTTCCTTCATCAACTCAATCCAGGTACCCAAGGGCTCCTTCAACCATTTCCTCTCGGTTTAATAACTATCTCCTTACCATCTACCAGAGTCAGCCCTGCTTTCTATTCTAACCACTGCTCTGTCAGGTTAGGCCTCTGCCCTCTCACAACAGCCTACACAGGCAACTTCCTGCATCATCTACAATGTTTCTGTCTATTTTGCTGTCATAGAAATATTTAATCATAGATCTCACTTGTAATCCTCCAGTGTCTTCCTGTTTCATGGATAAATGTTTGGATCTTTCCCAGGGCAGGCAGTGTAGAGCTTTCACTGACATTCCTGATTTATTTTTGCGCACCACACTTTCAACCCACTCTAACTGCCAGGCACAGCAATCCACTTGCATTCATTCTGCCTGCACTCTTAATCCTCTGCAGAATACTTACTCCTGACTGTTTCAAACAGTTTACCTCAACATGGGCTTTTCTAACTTTCCCTCCAGTCTCTTCCACCACTTTGAGAATTGACCAAATCCCTTCATGGACTCACACACTGCTTCTCATATAGGTTTCTTTCACAGCATTTAGCATTATGTAATCCCTTAATAATAAGCCTTCCTTTTCCTCTCCCTGCCACTCCCCCCCCTCTCGGCCCTCCCCCCAGCTGAGGACCAAACCCAGGGCCTTGGGAGCAAAGTCCCTAACCCCTACACTGCTTTCTATATGGCCCAAAAGTATGGAGTGTGTCAACCAACCCTAATCGCATTATGTCATTATTTTTGTCTCCTCATTTTGCCTAGTGGTTTCTTGAGGACTATGAGTCTATCTGGCTCATTCTGGTATATCTAGAATATAATATAAAAGCCTGGTTGCCATAGAGAGTACCATATAAATAAATAGATTCAGGTTCTGCCCTCAAGACATGTCCATAGCTGCATACTACCAAATTCTTTACTAAAAAGCATTCAACTATCATGTGCTATAAAACAGAACCATACCTATATTGCCAAAAATTATTCCATTTTCTGTTGATGCTACCTTGACATTAGCTTTAATATTTGCAAAATCATGAGGAGCAAGAGTCAAAGGAGATGGTTTTTCCACAAGTTTCAGATCCCCTGGGAGAAAAAAACAGGTTTGGATATAGTTAAAAACACATACACTAATCATAAAACAGTATTAGAATGTATGCAAATTTAATAGTTTCTAGAAAAATGAAGTGTGTGAGACAAATATTATGAGGGAAAAAAACAAGGAAATAATCTAATATCCTAGGCAATGACATTTATCTATACAAAATCTATTAGCGGTAACAGACATAATTCTAATATTCTACACAGAATAACTCTATATTCATAAGTGGGAGGGGCACTTTGAGTATACTATTTTATTTCCATGAATGAATATGAGCTTCTCAGAAAGCTTAATATATATATATCATAGTCTTAACCTACATACACCATTACAATGAGCAACACACCCTGCAAAAAACCTGTACGTTCTCAGTCATGGCTCACTGAAGATAGGGCAAAGTGTAATTCCTCTGATATCCTAATGCCCCCAAACTCTTACATAAGCCCTATGGAATCTGGAGGTACTTTACTGTTCTATACATATTTTACATTGTCAAAACTATATATAGAAGCAGTTACAGAGAATCTAGTTCATATGCCTTTACCAAGGGGGAAAAACATGCTGAAAAATGCCAATAATGATGCACTGCTTTGGCTACATATGGCAGGTAACAGAAAATACTTCATTCTCTTCTAAGGCAACTTAAATTTTAACTAAATTTTATTAACTCAAATTTTATTTGAGACAGGGGGTTGTGTAGTCCAGGCTGGTTTGGAACTGGTTGTGTAGCTGAGAATGTCCTCCAACTCCTGAAATTCCTGCTTCAACCCAAGTGATGGCAGTACAATCACACTGAGCGTGGTGCTGGAGATGGAGCCCAAAGCCTCATGCATGCTAGGTAAGCACTCTCCAAATTCACACAGTTACCGGATCAAACTCAGAACTAAACCCACCTCTCAAACCAAGAGCATAAGCCAGTCAGTATGACAAAGGTTGAGAAAATTTAAGGAGACAAAATTTTAAACCTTAAACTAAGCCTTTCTTAAACAATGTTACAAAGCACTCAAATGGATCTTTACACCGAAAGCTCTGACCTTTTCTTAGTAATTCACCATGAAGACCTATTGTATAAAAACGTTTCCATAGGATACATTTCCTCACCTAGAGTAGCTAACTCTAATGTACAGTTCTGCAAAGTATCACTGGTTTGGTTTACAACAAGAACATCCAGGACAATATCATACTGATTGACATGAACATAAGCTTCTGCGTATACAGGATCCGAGAAACCTGTCAACTGGGTGACCTGTCAAAGCAAAAATGGACATAATCAAATGAATGAAACAATTTAGCAGGAACAACAGGAAATGGGAATGGGAATTACTGTTAAATGGGTATAAAATTCAGTTTCACAAGATAGACAAGTTCTGGAGATGGTTGTACAGTTATGGAGCCAGAAGTAACATTCCTAAAACCACATACTTAAAAGGTCTGAAATGAGGGAGCTCAGCCTTGGGTCCTGGGTTCAACTCTCAGCAGTGGAAAGAAGCAAAACAAGTAGAAACAAGCAACAACAAGACCAGGTTAAAACAGTAAATTTTATGTTCTGTAATTTTTACCATAATTAAAAGAGAACCCTGAGCCAAGCATGGTGGCGCACACCTTTAATCCAAACACTCGGAGGCAGAGGCAGGTGGACCTCTGAGTTCCAGGAGAGCCAGGGCGGTTACAGAGAAACCTTGTCTTGAAAAACTAAAATCCAAAATAACAACAACAAAAACAAAGAGAGAGAGAGAGAGAGAGAGAGAGAGAGAGAGAGAGAGAGAGAGAGAGAAATCTAAAATATGTGTAAGTGTAACACTGTTGCTAACAAGTCCTAATTTGTTGTTTTTTGAAGCAAGGTCTTGTTATAGAGATCAGGCTGGCCTCAAACTTGTGATCTTACTGTCTCAGCTTCCCAAATGCCAATTCTCAGTTTTGAGAAAAGCTTTAGCAATTCTGCTACTGACTTTTATTTGTAATAGTCAAATCAACTTGAGACTGTTCACTCATCTGATAGGTGAGGGATAACTAGCTTACAGTCTGTCTTTTTGCTAGGTAGCCCAGACTGCCCTGACCTTGTAATCTTTCTTTCTGTAAGTGCTGAGATTATCTGCCTGGTTCAAAGGAAGTCTCATGGACCTAAAAATCAAAGTGCCTGGATAAAAATGGAAGCTAGGACTGGAGGTACAGTTCAGTGGAACAGTGTTTGCCTGGCATCACTAAGATCCTAGACACATAGGCATGCTCTCACGTGTGCACACACACACAAGTTCCCATGTACCTCTCAATTCTATGTAACTAGTCATTTAATTAAAACAACAACAAAAATCACACATGCATAGCAGGACCAGACACTTCCTGATTACTATGTTCTTTTTTTTTTTCTTTTTTAAGATTTATTTATTATGTCTACAGTGTTTGGCCTGCATGTCAGCAGAGGGCGCCAGATCTCATTATACATGGTTGTGAGCCACTATGTAGTTGTTGGGAACTGAACTCAGGACCTCTGGAAGAGCAGCAAGTGCTCTTAACCTCTGAGCCAAAATCTCCAGCCCCATGGTTACTATCTTCTTAAACAGCCAATTTAAAAAAATTTTCAACTGGGCATGGTGGCAGAAGTCGTTAATCTCAGCGAGAGCGAGAGCGCGCCCGCGAGAGAGCGCAAGCGCTCAGCAGATCTCTATGAGTTTGAGGGCAGCTTGGTCTACACAGTTAGTTCAGGCCAACAAGGGCTACACAGTGAGTCCACACCTAAAATGAACAAACAAACAACAGGTCCTAGATCTAAGACTGTGTTACCTTGTTAAGTTTGGATGCTAGGGGATCTGCTGCCTCCTTCCTCTGTGTATTGCCCATTGCTGCCAACAAACTCAGCTGAAACTGATCTTCCTTGCAGTTCATTTCATTCTTAGCAGTTAGTTGCATGAAGGAAATGGGGTCATCAGGTTGTACTGTTACATTCCTCTTTTCAGATTCTTTCTGTGTTGAAAAAGCAATGCACGTCTTTTTATACAGAAAGAACAATAGCTTTTCATACATTTTTCACAGGGACAGACTCACAGACAGAGATTGAAAAAGCAATAAAATTAGGATGGAAAAACCCCAACTAATAAAGCACTTTATGGATTTTTCACATAAATTTTACCTTTTGGGATAGTTTCTCTTCTTCAAGTTTGGCAGATAACATCTGGGAAAGCGACTGTCTGCATTCCTTATTAAAAATGTCATTCATTAAAGGAGAGCATTCAGATAAGACCTTGAGGCACAGGGAAATTCGGTCTACATCATCGTCAGTAATTGGCTTCTTAGGAAGAGAGGATTTTCCCAAATGAAGGATAGTTGCCATGAGCAACATAGCCTCAGCAACAAAAGACTACAAAAATAGAGAAATTGGTTATTGCTATGATTCTCCAATTGTAGTAAAGTCACTCAAACATAATTGACAGACAAGTCAAGAATTCACCGGAATTAAACTTCAAATTGCCTTGAGTTTATTTCTCTAGTTATTCCCGTATCCTTCTACCTGTTTTGTTCTGTCAGCTTTCTAAGACTTCACTGACTCTTAGTTGAAAAATAGCAAGGATTTCTTAATGCTTTAAACACACCAAAAGGCTGAAAGAACAATGGGCTTCAGCAACTGTTGACTTTTTAACCATACTTGCTTTCTTGTGTTCACGTTCATGTGGGTGCATGCACATGGAGGCAGGTGTTGTTTCTTAGGAGCTGTCATCTTTGCTTTTTGAAACCAGGCCTTACTCTGGGACTTAAGGCTCAATGATTAGGCTAGGCTTATTGGCCAACAAATACCAGGGATACTTCTGTCTCTGCCTCTACTCAGATTATAAGCACGGCACTGCAAGATTGTGTGATAAACACTTTAATGACTAAGCTAGTTCCCCAGACTTCCATATTTGCTTGCTTATTAACTCATATATGCACACTTTGGCTGGTCATATAGAAATAAGATTCTCTTCTTCATAAGTATACTAGCAACTATTTACTAAGTATAAGGACAATCTCTTATAAAAACAAAGTACTGATTTCTGAACAATTCCCAAATATATGTACTAGACTCTGAATTCAAATAAATCTTCCTAAACCACCTCAAAATGTTTTGTTTTACTTTCAAGCCCAGGATCAGCTTCACACATTTTATCATCACACATTTAGGCTGGGACATCACCACGGCATCAGGCAGCTTCAGGCTGTTCCTCACTATCCTCGCATCTCCAGTTCTGCCTCTCTTCATAGTGCAAACTGTTCTGCTTCTCTTTATCACCTCTCCACCACGTTCTTGCTCATCATATTGGCAACTAGGCCACCTGGGGCTCATGGATGCAGGCAGGAGGCCTCTCTGGTGTCTCACACACACCCCCAGTGCCATGTAGCAGTGGGCAAGGGCATCTCTGGTGTCTGTTGGCCAGGCCTCTCCAGTGTCCCTCACCACCTCACCCAGTGCCAGAACACCAGGCATGGTCTTGTGGTTCCTTTGGTGTCTCATTGCTTCGGGGACAGCACCAGTCCCAATGAGGGCCCCAAACATGGCCCTCGGTGTCTCTGCTTCCTGTGTCATTACTTCTGATGCAGTACCAGGACCCCTGGCATGGCCCTCAGTGTCTTGCTGCTTCCCGGGTCTCATTGCTTCCTTGATTATTATTGTTTTGTTATTTCCTCTGTATCATTGCTTCTGACACAGTGATCCTGGATCCTGGCTGGGACCCTGGGTATGGTCCCCATGTCTTGTTGCTCCTCTGTGAAGGGGACTTCCACACAGTGGGGTCTCCTGGATTAGGCACAAACCACACCCAAACAACTGTTTTTTACACAGATCCTTTATTTAAACAGGGAAGAAAAGTTAAAGCGGCTGCTTTCTGACTCGAAGAGCAACAGCAGCAAATAATCTTGAAGGTGTAATTTTTAAGAAGAAAAAGAGGGGAGCTGTGTTAGAACTGGCTAGGATGCAGTGTTAGAAGAAATAGAGGACAAGGGGGAGGGGGAAGCAACAGGGAAAAGGGGTGTGGATATTTGTGGGGGTGGTGGTGATAACAAAGGACTGCCTCTGGATAGAGATGGACATGGCACATAGGCAAATGGCAGCTTTCTAAAGGTAAAAAGGAAAACCCCAAGTTAGGATGAGGTGTTTAATTTTAAATGGGCATGTTAATTATGGAATCCAATGGGGGCTTTGGATCGCTAGACTTTGGTAGTCTGCCTTAGGAGGAAGAAGAGGCCAAATAAAGGAACAGACTTTGGTGGCTAGCTTTAAGAATGTAATCGGTTTATAGCAAAGCAGAGAGAGGGAATGTTAGAAAACAGCAAGGCATGCCAGAGCCACATGCTCGAGTGGGCTAGCATCCCTTCACTCTGTACCTCATTGCTTTGGTCTTAGCACCAGGACTCCAAAAGGGGCCCTAGGCATGACCCTCGAAGTCTCATCTCTTCAGTGCAGCACCACAGCACCAGGACCCCATGGGGCCCTGGCTGTGCCAGTCTGCACACGGTACAAATACAAATAGTCTTGTCGATTACTGGATGTCTCGTTTTTTACGATGCACAACGGTGGCGCAGAATGGTAGCGCAGGAAAGCGGACGCACAACAGTGGCACAGGACGACGGTGCAGGACCACAGCACCGGGACCCCAATGAGGCCCCAGCTGTGTCCATATGCTCTATGCATGTGGTACAAATAGTCTCGACGATTCCTCGGTGTCTCAACGACGACAGTGGCACAGGACGACGGTGCAGGACCACAGCACCGGGATCCCAATGGGGCCCCGGCTGTGTCCGTATGCTCTATGCACGTGGTACAAATAGTCTCATCGATAGTGGCTCATCAGGATGGTAGTGCAGGACGGTAGTGGCCACACACGGTGGCGCAGGATGGCGGCGTATGGTGGCGGCAAGGAATGGTAGTACAGGATGGCGGTGCACAGTGGTGCACGAGGATGGCACAGGATGGAGGCGTACAGTGGCGCAGGTCGGCAGCACTGGGTCACCCCATGGGGCCCTGGCTGTGCCCATATGCGCGGGATACAAATACAATTGGTCTCATCGATTCCTTGTCAATTCTTCAGTGTCTCATCTCTTACGACGCAGGAGGGTGGGGCAGGATGGCAGCACTGGGACCCCATGGGACCCTGGCTGTGCCCATGTGCACGTGGTACACATAAAGACAATCAGGCCACATACATAAACATAAACAAACACCTGGCCTGGGGAAACACCTGCAGAGGTATAATAAGTCTGAAGGAGAAGGAAGAGAGATGGGAGTGTTAAACCAAAGTCTGAAAAAATTATGGCTGGAAATTTCCTAAATTTACGAGAACTATAAACCAGACTCCAAAGCTCAATGAAGCACAGAGGGAGCATGAAGAAAACTACATTCAGCCATGAACAACACATACTGCTAAAACCCATGATAAGAATAATATAAAGCTAGGTGGTGGCCACGACCACCTTTAATCCCAGCACTTGGGAGGCAGAGGCACGCGGATCTCTGTGAGTCTGAGGCCAGTCTAGTCTATAGTTTCAGCACAGCAGGGCTGTTATACAAAGCAAACTGTTTCAGAAAAGCAAAACAAAACAAAACAAAAATAGAAACAAAGAAACAAACAAAAAAAGAAAAGAAAGAGATGGGAAAAAGAATATAAACCAGCCACGTACAGGAGTGACAAAACATTTCTCGGACGGCAAGCGCTACACATTTACAGTGCCGGAGAAAACAATGTCAACCGAGAACTCAATTTCTACAAAGACATCTTTCAAACTCTAAGTGAAAAGAGCTGAGGGAGATAATGCAATTGGTAGAATGACCATGATGTAAGTGTGAGGACCTGAGTTCAGGCCTACATTATAATGAAAGTAAATGCACATTCTTTAGGCCTAGGATCTGTGATAAAAGGACATTCCTATCTGAGAAGGCCAGGCAAATACCATGACAGGTTCCTAATAACTCAGTTAAGAACCAGGCCTCAGTTCCTAGTTCCTGCCTCTTGAAACTGGATGGACATTTCTGAGGAAGCTACCAACAAAGGGCAATCAATCCCTATGCTCCTGACAAGGACAAGAGGAGCTGCACATCCCAGATCCCAGCCAGCCTCCACGGTATCTCAAGGCAAAAGCCAAATAAGGACAAGCCTGGGATTTGTCCAGATTAGCTCAAAACTGGTAAAACTATAGCCTTAGCCAACTCCTGCAAGCCCTAACTATCAGAAACGAACTAATATGATTGCCACTCACATAAGCCAATCATAGACAGAATGTCCTCCCTGCCTTTACAACTCCTTTAGCTGTGTATGAAAAAACATGCAAGCTTCTCTCAGGGTTGCCATTTTTGTGTCAGATGTGCGGCCCCAGCATACTGGAACTCTGAACACTCTCGCTGATTGCATATGTGGATGGTGGTCTTTTGTGGGACTTCTCTAGGACCCTAAGACTATTCACACAAAGAGAACAATGAGAAAGGAAAGTGGCACAAATGGAAGCATGAGAATGAGACAATGAAAAAGCAAGTGTCCTTCTTTGTATGAAGCATAGCTGAGTATATTAATTAGACCTTAAACTGATATTGCAAATGAGAAATTCTCCTATCATTCAAAAGTGATGCAACAATTCATGAGGAAATCAATTAGACTCGAGATAAAAATGGCCAGAGGCTTGGACAATAAAACTATTAAATATTATGAATATGACTAGGAAGGGTTTATAAAAATATGGGGATGTATTTGTTATAATGTTGAGTAAAAATGCAGTTTGTAAAGGGAATATACTCAGAACTTTCAGAATCTGTAATCAGGCACCAACTAGAGATGTCATTAGGTATCAACCAAGACAGAACTATTTAAGAGGTATTTTAAGATAAAATAGGTGACAGCAAAGATAAAACTGAGAAAAGGTCATTACTTTCATTGGCCACAGAAGTGGCTTCATAAGCCCTCATCAGGCTAATCTTATTATTTTGTCAGTTTTATATCACGTTATACTACTGTGTCTATTTCCCCTACTAAGTCCCAGGCTCTTTCATGACAAGACCTTTAGCATTAACTTTTAAGTTTTTCACTGTTCAATGGAGTAGACACTCAATAATCAATTACTGGGTAAATATAGAAGAAATGAACATACGTTTTGCTTTTTCTTCTCTTGAACCAACGCTACATAGCGTAATGCAATCTTGGTCAGAGTTGTGGCAAGGGAGGCAGCAACAAAGAAATCTCCGTCCAGGAGGAACCCTCTCAGGGGTGGTCTGCAAAGGAATTAGCCAACATGAAGCCCAAATCCGTCAATAGCACACAGCTTTTGCATAAATGGTTCAGACACTTACTGTTTCTCTTTGGTGATAAGGATGTCATTAAAATTCCTCATAAATTCTCAAAATGAAAAAGAATTATCTTAACTAACACTTTTCTCAAATAAGTCAACAGTCCAAAGAACAGAAGGAAAAGGGATGTTTAATTAAGAATACTGGAGCTAATAAGCTATTTCCAAGTACCAGGTCACAGGGTTGCTTACAGGGCTCTCTCCTTATGTCTAAATTCCTCTTCTTGAAGACGGAGACAGTGCACTCTCTCTCAAAGGGTTGCTGTCAAGACTGAGACAAACTACTTAGCACACAAGAGGTATTCAATAACACTGTATCCATTATTTCCCCACCTTATAAATACAGCAAAATAAAGAGAAAAAAAATCCCACTGTAACTTTTTCTATTAGAAATGGACAATTGGAACTGAGAGTACAGCTCCAGTGGCAGAGCACTAATCCAGCATGTAAGCAGTCCTGGGTTTTATTCAAGAGAGAAATGTACAATAAAGAAAAATAAAAGGGAACAACTTCAAAATATCTCTCTGATACTGACAAGCAACCAAACTTAAATATCAACATAGTATTTCCTATGTGAGTAAAGTTTTTGTTTGTTTTTTCGAGATAGGGTTTCTCTGTGTAGTCAGTGAACTCCATCTGTAGACCAGGCTGGCCTTAAACTCAGAGATCTGCCTGCCTCTGCCTCCCGAGTGCTGGGACTAAAGGTGTGTGCCATCACTGCCCAGCTGTAAAGTAAGGTTTTTTTGTTTTTAGTCTTTGAGGACAGGGTTTCTCTGTGTAGCCTGTCCTGGAACTTGCTTTGTAGACCAGCCTGGTCTTGAACTCTCTGAGATCTGTGCGCTTCTGCTTCCACTTCCAGAGTGTTGGGATTAAAGGTATGCACCAATCACTGTCTGGCTGTAAGTTTTCGTTTTTTTTAAAGGTTTACTTGTTTATTTAAAGGTTTTTGGGTTTTTTTTTTTTTTCATTTTATATACTGCCCACCATTCCCCCTCCCTCTACACTTCCCCTTCCCCCTCCTCATAGTGGGTAAGGCCTCCCTTGGGTATTCAACATACCAAATTGGGACAGACCCAAGCTCCTCCCCCTAAAATCAAGGCTGAGTAAGGCACGGCACCATAGGGAATGGGCTCTAAAAAGCCAGTTCATGTACTTGGGACAAGTCCTGGTCTGATTGCCAGGGGACTCACAAACAGATCAAGCTACAGATCTGTCTCCCTCATTCAAGGGGCCTAGTGAATGGAACTAGAAAAAAAAACCATCCTGAGTGAGGTAACCCAGACCCAGAAAGACAAACACAGTATGTACTCACTCATAAGTGAATATTAGATGCAAAGCAAAGGATAAACATGCTACAACCTATAACCCTAGAGAAGCCAGGTAAAGAGGAGGACCCTGAGAGGCTCGCCCCAGGAAGGGGAAAGGGCTAAGATCTCCTGGGAGGGAAGATTAGAGAGGAAGGGATAGGAGATAGGAACACGAGGGCTTGAGGTGGCCAAGTTTGGAGAGGGACAGAGAAGGAGAACAATGAAAGAGATATCTTGACAGAGGGAGCCATTAAGGGGTTAGGAAGAAATCTGGTACTAGGGAAATCCCCAGGAACCCACAAGGGTGTCCCCAGCTAAGACTCATAGCAATGATGGAGAGGGTGCTTGAACTAGCCTTTTCCTGTACTCAGATGTCATCATAGCACCTACATCCAGCAACTGATGGAAGTAGATGCAGTGATCCATAGCCAAGCACTGGGCTGAACTCCTGGAGTTCAGTTGAGGAGAGGGAGGAGGGACTATAAAAGCAAGGGGGACAAGATCATGATGGGAAACACCACAGAGACAACTGAACCAAGCTAGTGGGAGCCCGTGGACTCTGGACTGATGGCTGGGGAGCCTGTGAAGTAAGTTTTAATAGAACATTTACTTCACTGCAAACAATAGGAACAAAGGACTAAAATCAAGAGACAATTCACAAGGAAATCTTACACACACACTTTCTTAAGGACCTTACAGGGCAAACACTTTGACTTAAGCATCAAAAACTAGTAAGAGAAAGAAAGCACATGACTGCTTTATCCCCAAGAGTAACAGCACAGCAGTTGAGCAGACAGAGCATGGACCTGTTACCTGTCTTCTTCTTTCTTGGTAGGTCTAGAACTGCTGAGGGCACTCTGGGTTGCATAGGTACCCATCTCTGTAACCAATTTCTGAACTGGCCCAACAGTTATTTCCTCTTCTGGTTTTAATTCGCCAGCTTCTTTCTTTATTTCTGACTCTACAATTGGGATCTAAAAGCCAATTGAACACTTGATTTAATAATATCACAGTAGAGTTACATTGAGATAGTTAATCAACTTTATACAGAAGGCATTCTGAGGGATTTTGGAACATGGTACTCTGCTCTCCATTTTCTTTCCTTCCTAGGACAATGTAGCAGGAAGAACACAAGCTTTAGAGCTGATGAATCTCATCTGAATTCCCACACCACCACTTATAACTTGTATGATGCTGAGTAACATAATGAAATAATTTTGAATATCACTTCTTAATCTGTTAAGGGGGACTCCTAATTATTTCTGAACAATTCCTTAACAGCGAAATGCATATGACAGTGTCTAGCAAAATAGATGTGCAGTAGGCCTCATTCCTCCTCATTTCTGCCCCTGAAATATGAACCTAAACACTTATCCTTCTAAAATAAAAAGTATAAATAACGTCACCAACCACCTTTTTAGCTGATCAAAGGGCTGTAATACAGCTTGCCTTTTTTGTTAACATTATACCTTAAATTTATCATGTGTGTAAGAGTCTTTAATTATAAGTTACTTTAGTTTAGAGATGAAAAAGAGTGCAGGCAGTTAAGAAACTTAAAATGAAGTTCTCAGAGCTAATTATTAACAGCAATTAGTACAAAACCCAAATCTCTTGACAAAGTAGTCTATTGTTTTTTGTACTCATAAAGTTGTTTTGATGAAGGAATGTTCCAATACTAGTACACAAACAGTGTAAAGTTAGCCTTGCTCTAAGATATATTTTCCAAACATAGCAGCGATAGCAGAATTTACCAGCTATTACCAGGCATGGTGATGCACATCTTTAATCCCAACACCCAAGAGGCAGAGGTAGGTAGATCAGTAAACATTTTGGTTCAAAACCAGCCTACTCTATATAGTAAGTTTCAAAACCAGCCAGATTTTGTCTCAAGAAAAGAAAAGAAAAAAAAAAAAAAAAGAAAGAAAAAGAGTTTTATTAGCTGCACAGACATTCTGTTCAAACAAAATCTCACTCAAAGGTAAATAAACAATTTGAACAGGTTTTATGTTTATCATGGAGGCTGGGGGCACTATTAGTTTTCCACAGACCCTGAGGCTTATTTATCTGGATAATTAAAGTAAAATTTTCAGTGTTCTTTAGCCCAAACATTACTCAACAAAAATATAAAAGTGAATGATCACATAATTATCAACTATTGATATTCTTTCTACTTGTACTAGGCATTGAACCAGGCATGTACTTGACCACTAAGCTGCTAGCCCAGCAGAGTTTTCTAAAGCACAAACCACCACACAAAGCAGAGTTTGCTTAAATAAACACGTACCTCCCCAAGGGACCTGCGGACCTCAGTCATCACACTCTGAATGTCTTCCTTTGTACTACAGTATTCTCCCAGGATCCACAATGCTCCTCGATAAATCCTAGAACAAGAATATAAGATCTAGGGGCTGGAGAGATGGCTCAACAGTTAAGAGCACTGGCTGCTCTTCCAGAGGACCTGGGTTCAATTCCCAGCACCCACATGGCAGTTCACAGCTGTCTGTAACTCCTGTCCCAGGGGATCCAATGCCCTCATACAGTCATGCATGCAGGAAAAACACCAATGTACATAAAATAAAAATAAATAATTAAAAAAAAAAAAGAATATAAGATCTGAAATAAAGGTCTGGGAACAAACCTTGATGCAGAAATGTTTCTCAGTGAATTAATACAAGAAAAAAAGGACTTTGTATTCTGGAGGAGGAGAGTTTTAGAAAGACTGTAACAAATAGGAAGCTTTGTTTTCCTCCAGAAATCACAGAAAGAACAGCTCTTCTCATCACTGCCATTAGATACATCCTAAAATCAGTGAATCACGAAGTAAAAGTTAAATACCAAAATGTTTCCCACAGTATTAATTTAGGGAACAGGCAAAATAAAGTTGGCTTTTAATACTTTCTACTGTAAGACTTTCTACTATTATTCGAATATAGTTTTAAATTCATCACACTTTTTATCTGTAATCACTTCAAGAGACAAAGAGCTGGGCAGAACAATGAGAGGAACATCAGTCGGGGTGGGGTCAGCTCACTGGCGCCATGTTTACCTCAGATGCACAGGGGCTGGATTTCATCGCCAGCTTAAAAAGCAGCCAGCATAAAAAGCAGCCAGCTGTGGTAGGCACTCAGGAGGCTGAGGCAGGAGGACAGTCTAGGCTACACAGCAGCACCCTGTCACAAGAACAAAACAACTCTCCTATCCCAAAATGTTAACAAAGACAGCAATAATTTTCCATTTTAAAATGTTAAACTGGATAAAATTTTAGCCATCCTTTTTTTCTACATTTAAACTGAATTTATTCAGAAAAATACAATCAATCACAGAAACTAAAGCTCCAGAAGATTATAGCTATCAAAAGCAAAGCTTTGGTATAATTTTTTTTTTCTCAAAAACGGGACAAATCTTATTTACTTTCATACATATAAACACACATTGTACATAATATGTGAATGATATGTGTGCATATGTATATCAGTATATATCTCAGTCATTTTCACATTACTGAACCAATCTTGCACTGGTCTCAACCTATCTAAGTAGACATACTATAAATCTCTTATAGTTTATCCATTAAATGCAGTAAGAAGCAAAATCTGTATTCAACAACCCTTTCTCATTAACAAAGGCTATCTGAATCTAACACATTATCAAGATTTAGGATGTGGTTTCAATCCTTCTTTTCTATAAATGCTAGGGGTGACATAAATAATAGTAATATAAAAAATGATTTTAAGTATACCACTTCAAAAACATGCTTCTTGAAAAAAAAATGCAGGCTGGAGAGATGGTTCAGAGGTTAAGAGCACTGACTGCTTGCTCTTCCAGAGGTCCTGAGTTCAATTCCCAGCAACCACATGATGGCTCACAACCAACTGTAGTGAGATTTGATGCCCTCTTCTGTATACATAATAAAATAAATACATCTTAAAAAAGAAAAGAAAAGAAAAGAAAATGCTTCTTGGTCATTCTGGGATTCACAATGTTTTAGATGTAATTAGAATACAGAAACCTAGCTAAAGCTGGGCAGTAGCGGCACACACTTTAATCCCAGTACTTGGGAGGCAGAGGCAGGTAATTCTCAGTGAGTTTGAGGGCAGCCTGGTCTACAAAGAGAGTTCCAGGAAAACCAGGACACAGAGAAACGCTGTCTCAAAAAACCAAGAAGAGGAAAAGGAAAAATAGTCCTATACATTTTGAATTGAGAACGATGGTGGAAGATGTTGTGCATCATGTGTCTTATTACCTCTCTATTTTATTTTCCACCGACTAAATGCTCAACTTTACCCTGTAGTGTATTTTAAACTTACTTGACAGACTTAATAGCATGGAAGACTTCAAGCATCTTTTCAACAATCAGCATTCTCAGGTTGTCAAAGCGCTGAATGGCTTCACGAACAAACTCCAAGACATCAGCAGCTGCGGCTTCATTACTGTCACTGAGAAACTCCATTAGCTAAAAAAGAAATGGGACAGTTACACAGTTTCAAGGAAATTATCTAAAGCCAGAAATAAATTAATGAACAAAGAATAAAAGAATGTAAGTCTTAACATCCCTGTGTACAGCAAAGTTTCTGATGAAGATTAAGACAAAGAAATCTGAGTTCTTACCCCAGTTAGATAGGAACACACATAAAGATCTGAAATGTACAGTCAGATTTTTGTTATCTCAGACAGTTACAATTTCAGGAGATAAGTTGTAAAATAACTCAAAACAAAAATAGAGGGTTGGGGATTTAGCTCAGTGGTAGAGCACTTGCCTAGAAAGCGCAAGGCCCTGGGTTCGATCCTCAGCTCAAAAAAAAGAAAAAAGAGACAGGAGAGATGGCTCAGCAGTTAAGAGCACTGGCTGCTCTTCCAGAGGTCCTGAGTTCAATTCCCAGCACCCACATGGTGGCTCACAACCATCTGTAATGAGATCTGGCGCCCTCTTCTGGCCTGCAGGCAGACCGATACAGGCAGAACACTATTACATAATAAATAAATAAAAATATCTTGAGAATCTTACAATTCAGATGGTAAAAATAACATACCACAGGAATAACATTTGCAGCCATATCTGGAAATCGGACAGAGCAGGAATGAAGAGTTCGCACAAGGAGTTGTCGGTATTTGTCAGTGTCTTCATGCTCAGACACGTTATTTGTTTTAATTACTTCCTTCTTCAAGACAATAACCAACTATGGGGTGAAAAAAGTAAAGCCAAGTGAGAATTACATATGCTTGGACCACTTACAAATAGTGTCCCCAATGTTCTATTTTACCTCTTCAACATTCCTAGAAGAGACAAGATCCAGTGCTAACTGCAGCGTTTTCTTACGCACTTCTAAGTCTGGTGTGCTCAGTACTCTTAGGATGTCCATGACCAGATCCTGAAGAACAAAAACTATAGAGTGACACCAGTCTTTTTCTTCAGAAGAACAACATCCTAACTGCACCAGAGTGCTTTCGCCCCTCATCAGCCCAATCCTCTGATTAATAATGAAATTACTAGTGTTGGAAGAAGTAGATCTTCTGGGTCTCCCAGTGTAATGAGACATGAAGGATAACATCATATATGGTGGAGCCAAGCTGACAATGTATACTTTGACTCTATCAAGTTTTAGATACAACTTGTTTCATGGAAAATACGAAAGTCAGAGGAACACGCTAAGTGACTTTACAGCAAAATAACCAGCCATATTCCAGAGGAAGAGCACTTTACAAAACAGCTAGTTTAGTTAATATTCAACAAATCAATGTCATGTAAAAATCTAAAAGGAGATGGTAATTTAAGAGTTACATCTAGGTTGCCCAAAATTTACACTGCCAGGCTTCAAGTTCTAGCTTAGGTTACCTACAGTGGCAAGGCTTGGAGATAATCTAAATATAAAGGTAACAACACTTACCTGGAGGACTCGTTCATGAGCAGGATGCTCTTTTAATTCTACCAATCGGTCCAGAACTATGAGCTTTACATTGTTATCACTCTCCTTAATAATTAAATCAATGTAACACTGAGCAGCAGCCTATAAAAAAAAAAAAAGAAATGCATTATGAAAATTCAAACATTGTGAAAATAAGAACTGACCCTCACTAGGCGGTGGTGGCTCACACCTGTAATCCCAGCACTCGGGAGGCAGAGCCAGGTGAATCTCTGTGAGTTCGAGGCCAGCCTGGTCTACAGAGTGAGATCCAGGGACAACCAAAAAAAAAAAAAAAAAACCTGCCCCTCCCCACAAGCCACTAAGAAGCTAAAATATACCCAGTAGCTTTGCACTAGCATTTATGCATCTTATTTAGAGGAATGTGAATGTCTGGCCCTAGTTATAACAAGTCTCAGTGCTACTCTAGACTACACGGCACTGGAAAGACTACAAAGTGAAGGATGGAAAGGAGCTGCCACAAGTAGAAATACTTATGGGCTAGAACCAAGGAAACAGTAGAAGAGGATAGCAAGTCTGAGTATTAAATATCTTTCATATCAGGTATAAAATATAATACACCTTTGTATCTTTATTGCAGTGATAAAAATCAGGAATATAAATAAAACCTAAGTTATTAATATTCTAGCATATATTTAAAACTATTTAGGAGGTAATGCTGGTGACTCAACCCAGGTCCTTGAATATCTCAATCAAACTGAGCTACATCCCTAGTGCCCTATTATCATTTTTACATAAGACTTTTAAAGGTGCAATGGTTTGTAGAATGATTGAGTCTAAAATCAAAGAAAAAAAGTAGCCAATCTAGAAAAGGTCTCCATAGTCAAAGCTGGAACAACTTGGATAAAATAGATAATGATCACAGTGGATTATGTTCTATAGAATAAATATTCATACTGACAGAAAGGAAAAAGGAAAAGGAAAGTCAACACTTCCTTACACAGGAATGCCATTGTAACTGTATAATGAAGTACTACAAAATCACCTTTAGAGTATCTAGTAATAAGTATTGCTGAGGAAAATCCATTTATTGGTATAAAATTAGTGGATACAAATCTGAGGGATGACAGGGGATCAACAGTCTCAAAGTACCTCGAATATATTTTAACTACAATGAGAAAAATCAGAACAGTAGAGAAGTCAGGGAACCAGCACTTGACCTAACTGATTATGAGTAAGGTATACAGACATCAGTTACTAAGAACATGTTACAATAAAAGATCAGTTCTGTGTTACTCTTCTCCAAATGCCTAATTGCAGTGATTATGAGAAAACAGGAGATAAACTCTAGTTCTGGACCCTCTTATAAACAAACTGGTATTCTTCATGAAGGCACGAAAAATAAAGAAAGGTCGAAGAACCCTTACAGGTTAGAGGAGACTCAGACAGACAACAAAACAAGCTGTGGGATCCTAGAGTGGATCATGAAACAGAAAGCGGCATTAATGGAAAAACTAGAGAAATTTGAACAAAATCTATTCAGTTTATTTGACAATACTATTTCAATGTTAATTTAGTTTTGATAATCATATGATGATTAAATGAACATTACAGAACATTATATTCTAAAAGAAGAATGTATGGGACTCTGTCCTATTTCTGTGACTTCCCTATAAGTTTAAAATGATTTCTGAATAAAAAGTGCTTAAAGTATTAATGGGCCAAACAGTAAATGCAACAATGTATACCAGCTGGCTTTCCAAAATAATTATTCTCTGCTTATATTAGGTTTTTGACAAAGTCTTGATGGAATGAACAAAAGAAAAGAAATGCAGTATTCTATTACTGAAGATCCCCAATGAAATTGTTTACAAGTCATTATTATAGATCCAGTTTTTAACATAATTATGAAGAGAGCTCTTAAAACATCAGTATAATTCTCTAGAAACTAGATACTGGTTTGTAGTGGTTTGAAAGAAAATGGCCCCCAAAGGAAGTGGCACTATTAGGAGGTGGTGGCTTTGTTGGAATAGGTGTGGCCTTGTTGGAGGAAGTGTGTCACTGTGGGGGTGGGCTTTGAGGTCTTATTTACTTAAGCTATGCTCAGTGTGTGACACTCAAACCACTTCCTATTGTCTGGGGGGTCAAAATGTAGGACTCTCAGCTCCTTCTCCAGTATTGTATCTACCTGCCTGCTACCATGTTGCTCCAAGATGATAATGGACTAAACCTCTAAAACTGTAAGCCACCCCAATTAAATGTCTTTCCTTTATAGAGTTGCCATGGTCATAGTGTCTCTTCACAGCAGTAGACACCCTAAGACACTGTTATTCTTCATCTCTCTCTTTGTACCCGTGTGTGAAACAGGAAGAAAAGGCTGAATTATGTAAGGAGGCAAATCATCTTACAAAATCTGTAGTCTTCTCTACCACATGTGTCCAGCCTTCGCCCCATAGCCAAGGGCAGTTGTGAATGAAACCCAGCACAAAACTGTTCTTACTTAAAGCAGCGTGTGCGTGTGCGTGTGTGCGTGTGTGCGTGTGTGTGTGTGTGTGTGTGTTGGGGGTATTGATTTTCTTTCCCCCCTTTCAACTCAGTTGTGTGGTTCTCAAGCAGGAACTTTGTAGATGCTGTGGTAATGATGTCAAAGGTTGGACATATGGGTACCAGTGTATTAAGCAGTGTCATTAAATCATGAGGGATAAGACAGGATTGTCTAGCATCTAATCCCCAAAGTACCTTTATTGCAGTTGGTGCACTTGACAGTGTTACCAATGTCCCAGCAGCTTCATATTTTACAGCAGGACTAGATGACTGCAGTAAGTTATAGATACAGCGAATGAAACGGGCCCTTTCTGATGGATTAGCATGACAGACCTGGGAAAACAAAACATTGAGGCTTCAGTAATTTTTTAAAGATACACAAAAATACAAGCCAACACTGGGTAAGATGTAACAAAAACACTGATAATTTCAGAAAGAAATGTATTTCAAATAACTGTCACAGGAGCTGGCAAGATGACTCAAAAGGTAAAGGTATTTGTGGAACAAACTGGCAACATAAGTTTGATACCTGGAACCCAAACCAAAGTAGAGAAGTACCTCCTACTCCACAAAGTTATCTTCCAACTCCATAGGTGTGCTATGACGTGTGCATATACACACACAAAATTAAAAAGTAAATTAAAGCAACTGTCATAGCTACTTGGACATTTATTCATTTTATCAGAATATACATTTCATTGCTTCACAAAACGTCTTCAATTGACCTTTAAGAGATATTTTTATTTTAAACAAGTGAGGGGAAAGTCAAAGTAAGAAAAGCTAGAACACATTCATCACTCTACTGATGTAAATGTCCTGACTGACTATTATATTTTATCTAATCTTTATTCTGGATGGACACCTGTGATCCCAGCACTCAGAAAGCAAAGGAAAGAAGATGTGACTATGAGGACAACCTGGATGATATCTGCCTTTTATTTTATCAGAACACTATGACAATCAGTTCTTTCAAAAGACACTGCAAACTGTAGTGCAGTCAATGCAAGAGGACAGTTGATTCCGGGAGTTCAAGGCTAGGCTGGGTTGCACAGCCAATATCCTGTCCCTCAACTCCCACAAAACCCCAACAACAAAAATGCTGCCAATAAAGTGCTGACCCTCCCCCCAGTTTTAACAGTACCAAAGAGCAAATCCAGGGCCTGTGTGAGCCAAGCAGTATTCTACAAATACTTTGGCTCACACCTCAGGGCTGGATCTTCCTACAGTGTCCTCTGAGAACTACTTCAGGGTTTCATGAGAACCACTTTTATTTTTATTTTTATTTTTTTTTAAGTTATTTATTATGTATAAAGTGTTCTGCCCACAGGTATGCCTGCATGCCAGGAGAGGGCACCAGATCTCATTACAGATGGTTGTGAGTCACCATTTGGTTGCTGGGAATTGAACTCAGGACCTATAGAAGAGCGGCCAGTGCTCTTAACCTCTGGGCCATCTCTCCAGCCCCCCACTTTTAACTTTTAAGGGCAGTGGCCTTCAATAACTTCCCACTAAGCTTCACCTCATATATTCCAACACTCCTATACTAACACACAGTGAGATCCAAGACTTTTGGAGACACACTCACACAATATCTAAACCACAGCACCACATTTAATTATTTCTAGTATTTGATTCATATTGAGAGAAGTATGTCTCTATTTTTCCACTTAACCCAGAAGCCACCTTGGGGTTATCAGCTGGTAAATATTGTAAAATATTGACATTATTGGAAAAATAATACTGAGAGATTTGCTCACCCCAGGATTGCCAAAAACCTTAAGACTGAAACACTCACAAATGTTTCTGAAGCATGCATGATAAGGAGGTATTTTCAGTTTCAGTGAGATTTGCCATGAAGCCTGATAATCTGAGTTCTATCCCTGGGACCCACACAGTGGAAGGACAGAACTGACTCTCAAAAGTTCTCCCCTGAGGTATGCCACTGGCTCACAAGAAATAAATGTATACAGTGTCAAATATAAATTATCATAGTAATTGAGGAATATTCTAGAATAAGACTATTTACTTTTGTCTTAAATTGTTGAATTTATTTACCTATCATATAAATTATCATTCTTACCTTATATATTAGTTCAACAATAACCAACTGTAGAATGTCTCCAAATGTCTGAACTTGATCAATACATGTACTTAAATAATCCAAAGCTCGATCCTAAAAAATAAGAATACATTTATCATACTCTTCATTTAGTGTTATGAATTAATACAACTTTAGAAATATTACCCCCAAATAAAGAAACTGGGGCAAAAAGGAATTAATCGAGGGTGAGGTGAAGGGGGTGGGTGGGAAATGGGACAGTAAAAGAAACTAAGAAAAAGCCGGGCGGTGGTGGCGCACGCCTTTAATCCCAGCACTCGGGAGGCAGAGGCAGATGGATCTCTGTGAGTTCGAGGCCAGCCTGGTCTACAAAGTGAGTTCCACGAAAGGCGCAAAGATACACAGAGAAACCCTGCCTCGAAAACAACAACAACAACAACAACAAACCAACCAACCAAACAAAAACAACTAACACAAAATTGACTATGGACTACAGTTACAGGCAGTTGTGAATAGCCAATAGTTGTGGGTGCTGGGAATTGAACCCAGGACCTCTGGGCGAGCAGTCAGTTGCTCTTAACCATTGACATCTCTCCAGCCCCTGTATTGTCTGAATTTTTTTACATAGGTAAACCAGGGGAAAGTACTAAGTCCTACATGATTCAGGATATTCATATAATTGAAATAAGCCAGGCATTTAAATGTGTAGTTATTCCTAAATCAGGTGTGGTGACACATGCCTATAATCCCAGCAACTTCTGCAGAGGCAGAAGGATCCCTGCAAATTTGAGGCCAGCCTGCTCTACAAGCAAGTTCCAGGCCAACAGGGCTACATAGGGAAATTCTGTCACAAAAACCCCAAATGAAGAGTATAACTATATTCCTATTACTGAAGCCTGAAAGAAAAAATCTCCCAAGCAGCCCCATGATCAGACAATGAATACACAGAACTATTACCTTAATATTTTCATAAAAATACTTTTTTTTTTTTTTTTTAAAGAAAGAGAGTTTCTCTGTGTAGCCCTGGCTAACCTGGAACTTGCTCTGTAGACCTCAAACCATAGTACTTGAAACCAATCCACTAATTAAAAACATGCTACATGCTGAGGCTAGACATAGTGGCACATGCCTTTTATCCTAGCACTTGGAAGGCAGAAGCAGGTGGATTTCTGTGAGTTCAAGGCCAGCATGGTTCTAGGGCAGCAGAGCTACACAGTAAGACCCTGCCTCAAAAAAACCAATAAAGAAAAGAAACATGCTGAGGACCCTGTAGTATTTTTAATTTTAATTTAACTATAGAAAGAAAGTATCCTTCGGCACTTTACCTGATCTGCATGAATCAGCATCATAAACGCATTTCTTTTGCAGCTCGCATCCTTCTCATTTACCAGAAAATCATGTATCAGCTCGGGAGCATCAGGGATAAGATGTTCAAAATTTCTTTAAGCAAAACAGGTAACATCCATATTAAATAAAAAACCACTTTCCTATTTTAGTTAACTTTCCAGACATTACCAACATTAAAACCTGAACTCTGGAACACAATTCTTTTGTTTTTAGAACTGTACACCAATCAGAAGTGGGAGAAGAAATCATAGGTTATAATTTCATCTATTAAATTAACAAATTATTTTCTAGTTTAACCAGATAAAATCTGATTTATTTAACATATTTTATTAACTAATGTCAAATGACTGTATTTAGGACATTGATACTTTAGGAAGTATCAATCTTCACAGTATTACAACCTTTCCTAAGAATTATATAGAGAATAAAACAGTCTATTTTCATTATTTGTGTAATGTATTTACTAACAACACAACTTTAGAAACTTGAAAGCATTTGTAGTACAGAGAATGATAAATATTAGCATAAAAGAATAATACATAGGAGCAGGCGAGACAAGTCAGTGGTTAGGAGCACTGGCTGTTCTTCCAGAGAACACAGTCTATTCCCAGCTCCCACACAGTGGCTCACAACTGTCTATAACTCCATTTCCAAAGTATCTGAAGCCCTTTTCTGGCCTTCTTGGGTACTATGTACATAAGTGGTGCACATACACACATGCAGCCAAACACCTACATACATATAACAAAACAGTAATAATTTTAAAAAGGAACATTTAATAAAGTATATATCATAACAGAATCTGTTATCATAGTTCTAAAAATTTCTAACTGCATCATACAGCCAGATCACTGATCAAATTTTTAATTGTCTTCTAAATGTCCCCATGCTTATGTGTCCTTTAAATTTCTAAAATATATATAATGTCTCTAGTAACAATTACGAATTCAATTATATTATCAACAAAATATCACTTCTGTCAACAGATTGCATAACATTAAGATAAATTTAACTGTTTCAACCAAGTAACATATTCAAGTACAAAGAGGCTTATAAAAATATACCAGAGGTTGAAGAGATAGTTTAGCTGGTAAAGTACTTAAAGACCGAAGTTCCATCCCCAGAACCTATGTTTAAAACAAACAAACAAACAAACAAACAAAAAACCCCAAGCTGGGCCTGATGGTGCATGCCTTTAATCCTAGCACTCTAGGAGGTAAAGGAAGACAGATCTCTGTGAGTTTGCGGTCAGCCAGGTCCACAAAGGGAGTTTCAGGACTGCCAAGGCTGTCACATAGAGAAACCCTGTCTCAAAAAAGCAAAGCCCACCCCCCACCCCCCCCCCACCCCAGGAGAACGAAGCCAGGCTTGATGCTGTGTATGTGGAATCCCAGCACTGAGAAGGTGACTGACAAGAAGGTACCTGGGCCTCTCTGGTCAGCCAGCCTAGACTACTTGGTGAGTAACTGGCCAATGAGAGACCTCATGTCAAGAAGGTTAAAAGTTGACAGTGCCTGAGGAATAAAACCTAATGTGGTTCTCTAGCCTGAACATTCATACACATTTATACAAACATGCACATACACTATCTATATATCTATATAGATATAGAAATATAGACACACATACACATATATATATTTTCTATATTAAACTAGCAGTGCTAGGTATCCAACCCAGGACCACCCTCACATATTCTAGGCGAGGACTGCTTCTGAGTTCTACCCCCACCCTATAACCTACTTCTAAATAGACTAATAGCCATGACTATAACAATTTAGCACTCTAGCCTCCTCTGAATCTTACAATTGTTTTAAAGTTCAAAATCTTCAGCGTTATTATTTTACTCTGATTATTCCAAGGTCTTGTTCCTGCTAAATACTTACCCACTGAAGCATGTCCCCAACCTTTTTCTATTTTGAGAGACTCATTAAGTTGCCCAGACTGTCCTCAAACCTGTCATCCTCCTGACTCAGCCCCCTAAAAGCTAAACTTAAGAGGATGCACACTTTTCCAGGCTAAATTTTCAGCCATATAATAACAAAAATTAGTTAAGAATTGCAGCCTTTTTCACTAAAAGAGTTCCTTCCTCAAAGCCGCTAATATAAGACCCAGACTGTTCAAAATGAGAATTTTAAAACAAGGTAAAAAAATGTAATGCCTTTAGCAAGTAAATAAATGAACTAAATGAACTGCAACAATACAACTAGGAATGATGGTTATAGTCTTAAACTAGAAATCATACAATGTTAAATGGCACTATGCCATTCAATTTCAGCTGACTGTTGTCATACAGAAACTAGGGTTCACTATTGCCTATCTTTTTTACTTCTCCATGTTAACAATTTAATGATAGTAAGGAAAAAAAATACTGTGTTGATTAGCAAAACATATTTATAAGTACATACATTCTGCAACCAACCATGCTGGAACCTCTAGTCTAAAGCATTTAAAACAGAAATAAAGCAAAGGAGTACCTGTAGATGGTATAGATGGCCAAAACAGCATTTCTCCTAACATAGCTGTGACGATGTTCCAAACAAGCCCGGATAGCGGGCATTAAAGGTTCTAGCAATTCTGCTTCCTTCAATTTGCAAAGGAAACGAAGAGTAGATCCACGAATAAACTCATTGGGATGCTGAAGATCCTGATATAAAAATTACAGTAGGAAACACTGAGTTTCAGGTTAAAACAAAACAAAACAAAAAAACCAGTATATTTAATTACTAATTTGTGTGTGTGTGTGTGTGTGTGTGTGTGTGTGTGTGTGTGTGTGTAAACATTTCGGAGATCAAAGGACAACTTGCAGAAATCAGTTCTCTCCTTTCACCATGTGAGTCCTGGGGACCAAACTCGGGTATCAGGCTTGGCAACAAGCACTTTACCTGCTAAGCCTAAGTTGCAGCCTTTTATAAAAATCAAGTTTTAAATGTAAAACCTTCTAATTTGAAAAAAATTAAAGTTAGTTTTAGGAAAAAGATCTAGATTATTGATTTCCTTCTGATTCCTCTAGAGTAAAGCAATTTTTATACATTTCACAATTTTTTAATAATACACAAAACACATAGGATGTATAAGAAAAGGCAACAATATAAATTTTTTATAGTAAATTTACAGGTGCATCCAATCTTTTAACATTACAATAAGACACTGTCATCTACAAAGTTCACGCTGAGACTCATGTAATAGTTACCAAAAACAAAACAAAACAAAACAAAACAAAGCAAAGCAAAACAAAAAAACCACCAAATAAAATCCCCCAGCCTCAAATCCACCAAAAAGTATCAGCTAATATGTTAGGTTTTTATGTTGGGCAGCATTCACAGCTATCCCCAGCCTCATGCAGCCTAAGCCTATAGCTACAGATTGAACACATTTTTGAGCTTACAACTTCAATAATAAATATTTATAATTTTTCAACTCATCAAAGATTTAATTTTGAAAACTAAAAGAGTATCTATTAGAGCAATTTTATAATTAGGAAAAAAAGAAAAAAGCAAACAGGTATGGTTTGGCTTACCTTCCTATATGCATCACACACAAGAATCATTTCATGTAAAAGTCTCCCATCTGGAGTTGTTTTAGGAACAATCTCCCAGAACACGAGAAGCAACTTTTTGATGGTGTGATCCTGAAGAGGCAGCACAAAACGGATGATCGTCATCAGGAGTCCAGGGAGCTTTTCACCATTCAGAATCATAATGATTACTTTCTTCAAAGCTTCGGTCTTGGACTTCACGTCACCTTTCTCTGTTTCAATAATTTAAAAAAAAGAAAAAAAGCAATTATTTCAAAACAAAGTTGCTCAGAAAGTTTAAAAAGCTATGAACAAAACAAACTAAATTTACTACCAGTGTGTTAATAAGGTTACAAATCCAAATAACATGTTTTTGATTCTCTTTTGCCTCTGAATCTCAGATGCCTTACACACGATCTGAAGGTACTGGATTAGACTTCTGGTCCCTAAACAACTTAGTTTATATAGTTCCTGAACCTATAACTATATCACATGACTTTGGTTTTTTTCAAACAGCTCCCCAACCTCCAATACCAACAAACAAAAAACATAAGCAAATCCTGTTAAGTACTTCTAAACTTAACTCATTTTGTGTGTATTTTCTCAGTTATAGCCATTATTTTTTAAAAAGATTGACCTTTATTAAACATTTAAAAAAGGGTCCTCAATACTCATATAACTTTAGAGATTTTCTTTTCTTGTCCATCTGAACTGGAAAAAATTAAAATATTGAATCAGTAGCCACTGATTAGAATTAAGGATATATTATTTATAATAAAATATCAGTTTAATGTTACTAAGGCTAAAAACAATTCAATGTAAAATATTTTATGGAGCTGGGTGGTGGTGGCACACACCTTTAATCTCAGTACTTGACAGGCAGAGGCAATTGGATCTCTGAATTTGGGGCCAGCTTGGTCTACAGAGAGAATTCCAAGACAGTCAGGACCACAGAGAAACCCTGTCTCAAGGAAATAAACAAATTTCGTTTTTAATATTTCATGAAAAAAAATCACTTATAATTTTAATTACTATGAATACTGACAAATTAATAGTATTAAAAAATCTCCTGGATCCAAAATTCAATGGCAGACAGAAGTACAAAATGAGTAAATTGCTACCATAATTGTTTCGATCATAAAATAAGAGCTGGAGAGATGGCTTAGCAGTTAGGGGCACTGGCTGCTCTTCCAGAGGTACTGGGTTTGAGTCTGATACCCTCTTCTGACCTCTGAAGACAAAACACTAATATACATAAAATAAAATTAACAAATATTCACAAGAAGAGGGGACAAAGAGAGAAGGCTTACTCCTATGGCTAGCATAAGGAAAATACTGACTCCTGGGTCTAATTATGAGAATGGCTATCAAAAGAGTTAATTCTTGGGACTGGAGAGATGGCACCACAGTTTAGAGCTCTTGTTCCTCTTGTAGAGGACCTGTGCTTGAGGAATTCCTAGTACCCTCATGATGGCTTACAACTATCTCTAACTCCAGTTCAGAGGATCTACACCTTTTTCTGAACTCTCTAGGCACCAGGCATACATGTGGTGCATATACATACATGCTGGCAAAAGACAATCAGACTGCAACCTACAGATCCAGGGAGGCTACCTAGCAGGGGGGACCCTAGGATGACTCTGACTTATAATAAGTTTTATAATCACTGGGCAAGCTTTAGTGAAACATTTTACTATTATGATAAGAATTTGTACCGGGGTTGGGGATTTAGCTTAGTTGTAGAGCGCTTGCCTAGCAAGTGCAAGGCTCTGGGTTCGATCCTCAGCGGGGAAAAAAAAAAAAATTTGTACCTTATCAAGATGATGAAAGAATATGCTGGCTATACTTTCAGGCTAAAATCTTTTATATTATGGATTAGCCCATAGAAAAATGTATAAATCAGTGAAGGGGAAGATGTGTTTTACTTACACTACTTAAGTAAAACACAGCTCTCTGAACAGATGAAGATAGATTTCTTCTGTATCCCAGAATCTAATCAATATTTATATGTATAATTCAGCTATTATTTGGCTTAAAAGGGCTTACTGAGAAATGTTATCATTTTTACTATTTTCTAGAGAAAATATTTTCCAGTTTCAAATAACCCTGGACTTTTTAATTATAACCTGTTTTTATGTTCAAGCTATCTGTGTATTATTCCTCCTGCAAATATTTTTACATTAAAAAAGGGCAAATACTATAGAATTGTATTACATGAAAAATATAGAATATACAAATTCATAGAAATAAAAAGATTAGACATT
The DNA here is from genome assembly GCF_903995425.1 of Onychomys torridus. Taxonomy (NCBI): domain Eukaryota; kingdom Metazoa; phylum Chordata; class Mammalia; order Rodentia; family Cricetidae; genus Onychomys; species Onychomys torridus. Next base: position 92,340,604 of record NC_050443.1, read on the forward strand.
ATCTCAAGACAAAGAAAGGAATATAGAGCAATGATTTCCTAAGTACAGAGTTTCTGTTTTGTGTGATGGAAAAGCCCCACAGACAGACAGTAGTATCAAGACATAATATCATGAATGTAATAAATCAATACAATTAATGTAATTAATGAATATCATAAATATAATTATTGAACGAATACTGCAAATGTAATCAATGAATTCCACAAATGTAGTTAATATCATAAGTATAATTAATGAATATCATGAGTGTAATTAATATCTTGAATGTAATTCATGCCATTGAATTGTGAATTTAAAAATGGTTACAATTGCAAATATTACGTTCATTAAAAAAATAAGGTGGAATGTAATCACCATACATTTTATGTGTGTATGAAACTGAAGACAGCGATGCTCTAAAATACAAAGTGGTGATGGTGCCATGGGCCTATGAGGATGCTGGACTAACGTCTATCAAATTGTGCAAACAGGCAAATTGTATACTATGTGAATTATTTGTCAATAAAGATTTTATAAAATATTAAAAAAATTCATACATGTATATAAATGAATCTTTAAAAATATTTTTAAAGATAGTTCTGGCCACTCATTAGGGTTACAGGCAGAGCTCCAGCTTCAGAGGAATCATACGAAGTAAATCAGTTGCTTGCCACTGATTCTGATGGCACATTTCTGTAATCTCAACAATCTTATCAGTGAGGCAGGATGATCAAGAGTCCAAAGTCAACCTCATCTACATATTGCACTGAAGGCCAGTCTGAGCTATATGAGACCTTATGTCAAAAATAAATAAACCTCCCCCAAATGTCCTTTATCACTCTAAAGGCTATACATTATTACCCATAGTTGTACCTTCCTATGCTGCAGAATAGAGAAAAATTTTCATGTTTGATTAATTAAAGCAATGTTTTAATAGGTCAAAGTGGTACTCAGAGCCTAAAAGATCTTTTGTTTCTAAGCTCCCTCCCTCTTTAGGTTTTGTTTTGGTCCCAAGATTGAATCCAGAACTTTGTTCTTGAGTACTCAACCACTGGGCTATATTCCTCTGCTCCCTTTAGGATGTTTCAGGTGTTTTGTTCCCTATTCTGTTTGATAATCTAAAAGACATAAAGTCTAAAAGTCATAAAATTAGGCCATTATAACCTTGATGGCTTATGTTTATAAATTAAGAAATTTCCAAAAGTTCAGCAGACTAGATCTCAATTTATAACTAGTTTCAAAAGCAAGTTTAACACCAAAAAATCCAAAAAACCTTAGGCCATCTGTACTTCAAGTGCCCTGACTTCAATTTCCCTTTATTCTAACAACTTAAACTGAGAAAGATATAATGTTCCTTTTTCTCCTACCTCTGCCTCCTTAGTGCTGGAATTGCAGGTATGTGCCAACATTGGCAAATAAAATATTAAGTCTCCATAAACTTTAAAGTACTTCCTAAAGGATAACTTCCAATATTTGAAACACAATTATCATTGTATTTAAAACAATGTTGGGCCAGATGTGGTGGCTTACACCTTTAATCCCAGCACTTGAGAGGTAGAGGCAGGTAGATCTCAGTGAGTTCTAAGGCAGCCAGAGCAAATAGTGAGACCTTGTCTCAAAACAAAACAAAACAAACAAACAAAAACCAAACAAAAACCCAAAACAAAATAGTGTTATCAGTTTGAGTTATACCTGCTAGTAATTCAATTAAACAAGAATCAAAGTGACAGACTCACTTGGCACAGGCCTCTTATCTTAGGACGTGAAAACTGGAACAGGAGGATCATGAGTTCATGGCCAGGTCTAGGCCAGGGTATAGAGTAGGACCCTGTCCTCAAGCCCATACTCTAAAATTATACAGCACATTCATTGTCCCCTCCTAGTACTGGGTACTGAATTCAAGGCCTTCTGAGTGCTTGTTAGCACCATCCACAGCCCCTGTCACTTCACCAGGACGACCTAAGTTACCTAGAGCAGTTTTTAAACGTGAGCTTGTTACAGTCTTTTGAGCAGTTGGAACTACAAGTATGTATCATTGGGAATAGCCAGTATATACTTTAAAAGGAGAAGAATATAGGCTTTTAAAACTCAAACATATGAATGTTTCTTTTGCAAAAAAAAATGTTTCCAGAATGAAAAATAAAGTTGTAGGGAATATTCACATTTAGTTCAGTATTGACTTCATTTATTTGTTTATACCAACCTATTACGTACAGAAAATTGTCACTTACATTTAAGTGCCATACATTAAACATGTAAGAAATTATATTTTTAAGGGACAAGTAATTAATTTTTTTTAGCTTTATTAAATTAGACTGGGATATTATTCTATTTCTCTATATCAATACTATAAGTCTAAAGGTAAAAAATTTTCCCTTTTCCTAAGACAAAAGATCTATTGAAGACATTCTCAAAAATTCTAGATGGGAGGCTGGAGAGATGGCTTAGTGGTTTAGGGCAGTAGTGCAATTAAAGAAGTCCTGGGTTCAGTTCCTAACACCCACATTGGGCAGCTTACAACCATTTATAACTCTGGTTCCAGGGAATTAGATACACCCTCTTCTTAACTGTTGGGACCTGCATTAATGTGCACATATCCACATACAAGTATACATAACTTATCAAAAAAAACCTTGATCAAAACTCTAGAAAAATTAAGCACTTCTAACTATAAGGGAACGTGAAATATTAAAGAGTCTCTTGAGTTTAAAATTTTCACTACAAAATATCAATGTTTACCTAGATTCTAGCTGTCGTTTTACAATTTAACTACTGTTGTTGTAATATATGTGTATGTGAGCATGGGCACACATGCCAAAGCATGTACATGGATGTCAGCTTTCAGGGATTAAGTTTTCCCTTCTATTATGTGTTCCAGAGATCAAACTCAGGTTGTCAGGCTTGGGTAGCAAGAGTTTTACTTTCTGAGTCATCTTGCTGGCCTAAACCTAGCCTTTTTCTTTCTTTGCTTTTTTAAAAAAATTATTTTATTATTTTGTGTGTATTGGTGTTTCTGCCACAATGTATGTCTATGTACCATATGCATGCAGTGCTCTTGGAGACCAGAAGTGGGCGTCATATTCACTGGAACCAGAATTATAGTTTGTGAGCAGCCATGTGGGTGCTCAGGATTGAACCCTAGTCCTCTGGAAGAATAGCCTGTGCTATTAACTACTGAGCATCTCTCCAACCCCTAATCCTAGCTTCTCAAACTGTGAGTCACAAGTCGGTCTTGGGTAGCACAACTGAATATGGAATTTGGCAACAGTGAAAGGTTTCTAAACACAAAACGAAAAGAAAAATTCCAAATCACTCAATGAATCCAGTATTTCTGGTAGCACCAGACTGTGTTATACTGTATGACTTTACTGTAGCCTTAACTTAAAAAACACACAACATATTCACATTACACTGGACATGCAATATAACACATAACACAAAATAATGTTGTTTGAAGCACTCAGCTCAAACTCTAGACTATTGTGTGTTATGAGCTGCAATGCTTTTACTATACTTACAAGTATTTTTTTTTTTCTCTTAAAGAAACAATGGTGGCTGGGCGGTGGTGGCGCACGCCTGTAATCCCAGCACTCGGGAGGCAGAGGAAGGTGGATCTCTGTGAGTTCGAGGCCAGCCTGGTCTACAGAGCTAGTCCAGGACAGGCTCCAAAGCTCCAGAGAAACCCTGTCTCAAAAAACCAAAAAACAAAACAAAAACAAAAACAAAAAAACAAAAACAAAAAACAAAAAAAAAAAAGAAAAGAAACAATGGTTTAATCATGGAAAACAGAGTTTTAGTATTTTCCTATGGTCATTTCTTAAGTGTAAGCATCAAATTAGTATATAATTGAATTGCATTGTGCTATAATGTATAATTTGTTTGTGCCAGGCATAGTGGCACAAACTTTTAACCCCAGCACTTGGGAGGCTGAGGCAGGCGGGTTACTACGAATTCAAGGCCAGACTGGTCTACAAAGAAAGTTCCAGGACAGCTGGGGCTGTTACAAAGAGAAACCATGTCTTAAAAAAACAAAACAAAAAATTGTTGTTTGAAGGGGCTAGAGAGATAGCTTAGTCAGTAGAGTACTTGCCACATAAACAATGAGGACCAAGTTCAGTCTCTAGCACCCGGATAAGTCAGGCACAACATATGCCTGTACCCTTAGCACTGAGGAGGAGGATCCCTGGGATCAGCAAGCTTCAGGTCCAGTGAGAGATCCTGTCTCTAGAGAGTGAAGGAAAGCACTGGGAAGGCTCAGCAGGTAAAAGGCACTTGCTGCCAGGCCCAACAACCTGAGTTCACTGCCTAGAACCCACACGGTAGGAGAGAGCTGACACCTAAGAGTTATCTCATCACCGCACTAGTGCTATGCACATTTGTCTCCCCACTAAAGAAATCAATACTACAAAATAAAAAAGTCTGGGAACTGGAAACTGGTTAATTGCACACTAACACTCTTGGCAGAGAGAGAACTCAAGTTCCATGCCCAGCATTCACATCGGGCAGCTCACAATTGTCTGTTAACTCCAGTTCCAGGAAGATCCAATACCTCTGGTCTCCATGGGCATTTGCATACACATGTGCACCCCCCATATACATAATTAAAAATAAACCTTAAAAAATTGAAAATGTCAAAAACAAATACAGTGCAACGTGACTGAGGAAGGGGCCTAAGGTTTACCTCTTGACTGCACATATAATTACACACAACAGGTACATACACCAGCACACATTTGTGCACATACACACGTAATATATAAAATACTTCCTCAAGTGAAAGAGGGGTCGTGAGTAGAAAATTTTAAGATGTACCAATATATATCATCATTGAAGCTGAAAGTAAAAGCTAATTAATGACCCGTGTCTGAAATCCCAGCACTTCTGAGGTAAGAGAACTTATGCAAGCTTGAAGCTGCCCTAGCCTATTAGTGAGTTCCAGGCCAGCATGGGGAAAGAGTATGGATGGCCTTAATTCAAGGAAGAAAAAGAAAGAAAAAAAAGGGGGGGGGGGGGGGGGGGGGTGTATAAGGGAGAGAATGGTGGTTAACCAAGGCTGGGGAGAGTAAGAAAGAAGGAAGGATGGGAAAGGCCGATCAATGGATACTGAGTAACAAGTAAGTTCTGGTATGACATTGTATACCAGGAAGACTGGTGTACATAGTTAACAATTATGTACTATATATTTTTGAAAACCTCAATGAAAGGAAACATTCAAAATGTTTTCACCATAAAGAAATGATGAATGTTGAGACAATTATATCTGACAAGATTTAAATATTATACAATATAGACATGTATAAAAACATTAATTTGTCCACTTTTTAATGTTTTCAATCTATCAATTAAAATAATTTATTTGAATTAATAAACTATTTACCCAGATCGTTTTTTAAGCTGATTTCAGAAGGGGGTTCTGAATCCATTGGCACGTTAATTAACGTATAGCACACGTTCTCAGCTGCTGTCATGGTTTCTGTTTATAATCAACACAACACAAGATGAAAATGACGAAAGGAGCCAGGAAAATCTAAAAAAAAAAAAAAAAAAATGAAAATCAATTAGGAAAAAAAAAAGGCAAATTTCGCAAATCCCTCCTGATCTTTATACTGTCTTCAGTTCTTCCCGTGTCGCTTCGGAGGATGTCGATCTCTAGTGCTTCCCCACTTCCATGAACTCTAGGGGCAACCACACCGTCCTGGTCCGCTCCCAGGGCCAGGGTGTGGTGGAAAGCTGTGGAGTCGAGGTCCACACAACAGTGACAACCCGGAGCACCACGTCACGGGGCAGTGATTTCCAACACAACACAGCCGGATCTGCTCCAGGAGGGCAGCCCGCGAGCGAAGACGCTGCAGAACCTGGGACTCCTCCGCCGTGGCGGGTCCCCCGTGGGTGCGCCCCAGCCGCCCCTTCCCGGCCTCCGTCCACGCACCGCCTGGCCTCAGGCTGCGCAGACCCGGGTCCCACAGCCCCGGGGCCGCGGCCCAGCTCCCCGCCCCCACCGCCTGTCGCCGCGGCCTAGTCTAGCGCCCGGCGTCTCCCCGTCCGGTGGTTCGCCGACCCCGCGCGACCGGCGCAAACCCGTGGCTCGGGGCTCAGGCCGCTACCTGACTCCAAGGGGGCGACGGCCGGGAAGGAACAGCGGGACCGTGGACTACAGCTCCAGTCAGCCGCTGCCTAGACCGATCCACCTAGTCCTTGGCTGACGTGGAAGGGGGCGGGGAGTCGAGCCAGGATGCAGCCGCAGATCCTGTACGGCGACCCAGACAGGACAAGCTTTCCTCGTCCTGCGGCTGCGCGCTGGAAGCGCATGCTGTCCTCTTCGTTTCTCAGGGTTGGTTTCTGCAACAGAGTGAGCAAGTATTTAAGTTTTCCCCGTGAGTAGGCCCTGACTTAAGCGCTGTGGTCACTTAACAGTTCCCAGAACTAAAACTTGTACAAAAGATCAACAGAAAAGTCCAGCGGACTCTCTTATTACTCTCATTTATAATAAGTTGGGAAATTAACTGATTATTAAGCCGATGACTTTAGATATATTAATAAGGCAACTTGGTTATATGAAGATACACTTGAGGGCTTAATACCTCTGGTGATCTGAATCTGGCTTTATTCAGTTGACCTGGAATTACGTGAATATCAGAAGTTGTCTGGCAACTATTATTTCTACTCTTTATTCAAGAACGGCCTCTTGTGATTCTTTCAGAACATCCAATAGTTTGTATGCATAAAGGAGATAGTCAGTCTCAAAAGATTTTACTTTGCCTCCAAAGGCCGAATTGTTACAACTACAATTAGATGTATAGGTCTTGTTCATTTATGGTTCCATGTCCCATGCCAATGTCCTAGTCAATTATTAATAACAAAATATTTGAAAACCTCAACAGGGTCTTCCCAAATTGCCAGACTGGTCATGAAAAGGTGGTTTTCAGTTTCTGAGCAGTTGTAATTACAGGTGTGTACCACATGGATGCATACTGTGTATACAAGGTCTGACAGGACCTGTTTTGTTGACCTGTTCACCTCACTTGGGAACACAAAATACAAATGGTAAGTATCTCATCACCAGGAATGCAGCTGTTCTGACATTTCTCTTTTCTGGAACCATTAAGTTTAAAAAAAAAAAAAAAATCCCCTAGCACTCAAAATATACCAGAGAGACTATATGTTTCCAACACTTTGAGGGTGACCTCTCTGATAGCATTTTTTTTTTTAAAGATGGTTTTACTATATAAGCCCAACTTGACATTCACGTCTCCATGTACTACTGCTCTCTTGCCTCAGCCTCCCAAGTGCTAGGATTACAGGCACATGGCACCACACCTGGCCTGTGTGTTTTTAAAAAAATGTTTTAAATCAGGGCTAGAGAGATTGCTCAGCAGTTAAGAACACTGGCTGCTCTTCCAGAGGTCCAGAGTTCAACTCCCAGCAATCGTATGGTGGCTCACAACATACATGCAGACAAAGCACTTGTAAATAAGTAATTAAATGCTTTTAATCTAGGTAAATGTAGGATAACATTATTCTGGCAAGTCCTATAGTTCCTTCCCCTGGTTCCTCTGAATAGTGAAGTCTTGGAGGAAACTGACCTGTCTCCTCATTGAGATTTGACCAGTTTAGATATTCTCATTTATGTACTTGCTTCTAGACAGTCAAGATAGAGAACAGTCCTACCAGAGACCCTGCTGCTGTCCATCTACTGTCACAGCCATATGCCCACTTTAACCCTGGCAACTATCTATCCATTCCAGTATATAAATAGAATCATACAATGGAATCTTGAAGATTAGTTTTCAACTCAGCATAATCCTCTAGAATGAGATGCATTCAAGAATGTTCCTTTTGTGTACTCATTTTTTCACATGGAATGCAGTTATTAGTTTTCCAAATTCACTTGAAATTACACCAAACAAGGTATAGAAGAGATTAGGTTTAGCAATGCAAAGGCTCAGCAGTTTAGAACCATCTTGGTGTTGTCTAACCATGTCCATTCATCATGTTAAACTTTATGGTTCTTTATGACTGATTCTCTAAGGAAACTTAGCATTTTAGGTCTGCACTTGAACTTGCCACTGGTAATGTGCATGGTCTTGCTTTTTAAAACTTGGATTATCAAGAACTTATATAGCTTCACTAATTCTTTTTTTTTTTTTTTTTTCCCTGAGACAGGGTTTCTCTGTGAAACAGTCCTGGCTGTCCTGGAACTCACTCTGTAGCCCAGGCTGGCCTTGAACTCATAGAGATCTGCCTGGTCTGCCTCCTGAGTGCTGGGATTAAAGGCAATCGACACTACTGCCTAGCACTAATTCTTATAAAGTATATTTTCGAGACTTTTAACCCTAGAATGTCATCATATCATTTTGAATGTTCTCCAAATCACAGATTATTTCAATGTAAAAATTTGGGTATCAGAATTATAAAAGTACACAATTGAGCACACTAAGGACTAGAGACTTGCTCCAAACTGCTTAATGGTCAACACTAAGAGTTTAGAACATGAATTTGTTTGTTTGTTTGTTTTAGAGACAGGGTTTTTCTGTGTAGTTTTGGTGCCCGACCTGGAGTTCGCTCTGTAGACCAGGCTGGCCTCGAACTCACAAAGATCCGCCTGGCTCTGCCTCAGGAGTGCTAAGATTAAAGGTGTACACTACCGCTGCCCGGCAGAACATGAGTTTTGACATCTATTTTTGGCTTCTTATTTTTGGCAGTGCCAGTTCTTCAGAACTGCACCTGAAGATGCTCAGACTCCAGATGACATCATCTTTGTGTCAGTGGGAAGACTTACATGACACTAGGAATCTAACTGTTCAGTTATTCAGCAGATTAAATGGAGTAACTGAGCACAACAGACTGAACATAAAAGGACATCACAACAAACTCGGTAAGATCCTTAAAGTGGAAAAACTTTTGTGTGGGAGGTACACACACCTGTACATATTAGTGCAAGGCCAGAGGAGCATAAGCATTCTGCTCTATCATCCTGATTTACTCCCCAAAGACAGGGTCTCACTGAACCTGGAGATAGACTAGCAGCCAGTAAGCAGCAGCAAGCCTTGTATCTTGTAGTGCTAGAGTTAGTGGTGTAATTCATGCTGAGACAGCATGTGGCTCTTAACTAATTTGCTTTTTCTATTTCCAAAGTGGGGAGAATTTTGAAAATCAGTCTTTAGACTATAACCACATACATACTGGGGAAAAACAAAAAAAAAAAATCTACTTGACAGAGTCCAGCTCTAGAAGGGTTCAGGTACCAAAGATGAGGTGTGGAGTCAAGTCAGCGAGGGGAAGGAGACTGACATGATCTGAGGGTGAATTATGATGGCTACCACTTTATTGAAAGAAAGGCCACACTTTTATACTCTATAATTGCACAAGGATTAAATGGGAAAAAGGGGGCATGTGAACTGGGGTGTGGTTTATGATCAGGGATTGAGGAAACTAACATGACCATCACAAGTTAATAGGCACCACAGTTATGGAGACAAGAATGACTCCATTTTTAGCAAGCAGAAACTTTCTTCAAGCTTGTGAGGGAATAGGGGCTTTTTTCTAAATGCCTGATCTTGGGAAAAGGACTTTTTTGGGGTACCAGACACACCATTATTGAACACTACATTTTTTAAAAAAAAATATATGGCTTAGTTTATCCAAATAGCTAAAGCTTAATGTAAGCAAAGATGAAGCTAGACAAATATTACTATAACCCCAAGCAGACCTTAGGAATTTAAAAATCTTGATTATCAAACATATCTAAATTTTCTAACAGCTTGGTATTGACTTATATGGGAGTAAGCAGTTACCACACTACATGGTTTCACAGTGGCCAGTACCTAGGGGGGAGTTTTGGACAAAAAAAGAGCATGAGGAAGAAGGTGAGGTTGTGAGCCAGATGCAGAGGAAGCAGATGAATATCCATGCTGAAAAAAGGTACCACCACATGGTAGAGCGTAGATAAGAAATATGAGTTAATTTAAGATGTAAGAGCTGGTTAGTAACTAGTAGCTAGTTAGTTTAATAGTAAACCTGCCGGGCGGCGAGGGTGGCGCACACCTTTAATCCCAGCACTCAGGAGGCAGAGGCAGGTGGATCTTTGTGAGTTCAAGGCCAGACTGGTCTACAGAGCAAGATCCAGGAGAGGCACAAAGCTACACAGAGAAACCCTGTCTCAAAAAACCAAAAATAAAAAATAAATTAAAAAAAAAATAGTAAACCTAAGCTATTGGCAGAGCTCTTATAATTAATAAGTCTGTATGGTTATTTGGGAGCTGGCTGGTGGGACAGAAAAACACCGCCTACACATCCTTATGCTCCATTGAAGCCCACGGGAAAGGTAAGAATCATTAAAAAATCAAAGTAAAGGGTGCTGGAGAATTGTGATCCAGTCAAAATGCTGGAACTTTGTTAAGCAGCAATGGTTGCTATGCGGTCCATACCACCTACTAAAACTGTCCTTAGAATTAAATTCAATGTAAAACACTATCACTTTTTAATCTTTAGTTGAGTTTTAGCCAAGTAATAGTTTGTATTTAGGAAACAGATTAAAAAAAAAAAAGCACATGATTTTTATCTTTTAACAACAGGGTTGGGGATTTAGCTCAGTGATAAAGCACTTGTCTAGCAAGCGCAGGTCCTGGGTTCGATCCTCAGCTCAAAAAAAACAAAACAAAAAAAACAAAACAAACAAAAAACAGATCCACTCAGCACAGGGGAAGAAATACAAGTTATTAATTTTAGCCTCCTTCTCTAGACCATACACCAAAGTCCAGGAAGTTAGGAACTTTGTAGTTTTAGTGTTTTGTATGTGCTTGATGCAACTCCACAGTAGTTTGGCCACATAGTACTTGTGGCCAGTTCCCAAACTTAAACGACAGGTCTCTGAGGTTATTTCCAGTGCAGACTACTATCACCTACACACAAATAATCAGATAATAACAAAGCTATTAGGGTGTATGTGTGTGTGTGTGTGTGTGTGTGTGTGTGTGTGTGTGTGTGTGTGTGTGGTTTTCTTTCCAGTCTTCCTTCAAGAAGGTATAAAGAGATCTAAGCATCTGAGTTATTTTTTTTCTTTTTTGTTTTTGGAGACAGGGTTCCTCAGTGTAACAGCTCAAACTATCCTGGAACTCACTTTGTAGACCAGGCTAGCCTCAAACTTGCCTCTGCCTCCCAAGTGCTGGGACTAAAGGCATGCACCACAATGCCTGGGCACAAATTCTCTTTTAACTATAGTATTTCTTGAAAAGGCTTCTCTAAAACAGGACTGAGTGATTTGCTTAAAGACAAAATTAGCTGGTTAGGAGACTTAGGTCTAAATTGGGTTACTACCCATAAAGAAGCCTTCTCTAGAAAGGGGTGCTACACTGGGAAATCGTTCCTACAAGCTTTACCACCATTGTAATACTGTCTGCAGTTTAAACTACTTAAAAACAGAAACTTGAAACAACAGGAGGTGAAACAATTTTATTTCACAGTTGTCTTTAAAACTGCAAAGACACTATTTTCTTCATATAAAAACATTGGTATAGATACCTATACTTTCTAGAAAATGATTATGTAGACCCTTTCAAAGAAAATGCACCCATTATATGGTTTCTGTGAAGTTGCTTGGAGAAAACTCCCATCTGGACTGATTCCTAAAACATACCACCCCATACTGCGCAGCTGTTGGTTCTAAGTACAGATCATTGTCACCAGTGTATGTCTCTGCATCCTCATATCCTTGTATCCTTTATCACTTAATGTTCCATTGGTTCATCAGCTTTTTCTGCAGGTTCATCAGCAGCCTGTGAAGGCTTTAAAAAAGAAAAAGTGAAAAGATGTAAAGTGAACATTTAATATACACTCCCAAGTCACAAGTGTTACAATGTAAAAAATTAGTGAGAAAAAAGGTTAAAAGATACCATAGATACTTGATTTTAGTACAATATCCTGTTAAGATTTTTGAATAAAAGCTCTAAAAAAGTATACATACATATATAAAAATAAAATTTCAGTTCTTCAAACTTAAAGATCATCCACAATTCTAATTTTTATCATTTGTCTTAAGAGTTAAGACTTTCTTATGTTATACAACTATGCTTAAAACACAGCCAGTAGCACCTTTTAGATTTCCTTCTGTTCATAAAAAAACACCAACACCCACAAACTAGCTACATGGGACTCTAGAGCATTCTCCCTAACAGTGCTAATTCTTACTAACAACAACTAAAATACAGATCTTAACCCTCCCAAATAGCACCAATAGTATATTTGCCAAGTTGAGGAAAATTCAAAAACTCAAGCTGGCAGAAACTCTACCACCGCCACCCCTTTTTTTGGAGAGATTTACTGTGCTGGGATTATAAGTATGACCCTATAATCTGTAGGTAAAATTTCTGTATCACTTTTTATATTTCATAGCCATGAAATCCACCTTCATTAACAGCAAATGTGAGCTGTATGTGGAGTGCATGTTACCCTACAAGCTTAGAGGCTTTGGCAGGAAGATAAGTTTGAAGGGGAAAAAAAAAAAATCAAATGCATATTCTCAGGAAAAATTTATAACCCTAAACTCACCATTTTTATTTTCAGTTTTTAAATAATTTATTCTTATCTTATGTATATTGGTGTTTTGCCTGCATGTATGTCTGTGTGAGGGGGTCAGATGTGGAGTTACAGGCAGTTGTTAGCTGCTATGTGGTTGCTGGGAATTGAACCGGGGACCTCTGGAAGGGCAGTCAATGCTCTTAACTGCTGAGCCATCTCTCCAGCCCCTATTTTCAGTTTCCGTATTTCTTAATGTTTTTGGTCACCACTTATGGGGAGCCAGCTTAAATGTCCAAAGCTAGCTCCCAACAAGTATTCTTTTCCAGACCCTTCTCCGAAGAATATAAGCTAACCCTATCTCTCACTTTAACCTAAAGAATGTGCTAAATAAAGTGAAGTTGTATCAGTCCTGAATTCTAGCCTTTAGAATGGCTGGCAACCTTCACTTTTGAGCTTTTCCAAGCTCTGCCCACCACTCTGTTGGAGGGGCCCTGAGAATACATAGACAGAAGCCTAGTCATTCTAGTAGTCCACAGCCTTCTAGCTGACTCTGAGATACCTAGAAAGCCAGGCAAGAATAAAGTCATTTTGGATGCTCTGCCCCTTCTTCAATCAGACTGCAGCATCTGTGAGAGCCCAACTGAGAGCAGTAGAGCCATCTAGTTATGCCTTGGTCCATACATAACAGAGCTCTGAGAAATGAGGTCTAACCCTGAAAATTTGGGGGTCACCTTAATTATGTTACAATAGAAAACCAAATTCTTCTCCCTTTTTGTGTTTATGGAGATCATTGTCCCTTCAATATTTAACTTGACTCAGTTTTCTCTTTGTTATTTCAATTATGGACCTATCTTAACAATTAAAGACAAAAGCAGGGAATTTAAATGGCTGTGATAGGAACAGCAGCTTACAGTAAAGCTGACTAGTAACATACCTGTGCTTTTCTCTGTGGCCTTTCTTCAAGACCGTCCAGGAATGGGGACACATCATCATCATCATAGATTGTAAACTCCAAGTCTTTACCAACAATTCCAATGGAAACATTCTGAGGATGGGAAGGGAAAATTAATGTGTATGATAAAATGCTGGGCAAAAAGGGTAGAAAAAACTAATACAGCATTTAAATTCAAAGTTTGAAAAACTGTATGCAGGTGTAAAAGAGTCAGGAAACTATGGCTCTTTTCAATTACAGATTCAATATTCACTTTTGGTTATCATGAGTAGCCCCAAAGATCCATGTTATCCAGAAACAAAGTCTTCACCTAGAGCAGTAGTTCTCCATCTTCCTAACAGTATGGAACTTTAATACAGTTCCTCATGCTGTGGTGACGCCCAACCACAAAATTATTTTGTTGCTACTTTGTAACTAATTTTGCTACTGTGATGGATGAGAATGTAAATATCTGATATGCAACCTCTGTGAAAGGGTTGTATGATCCCCCAAGGGGGTCAAGGCCCACGGGCTGTGAACCACTGAACTAGATACTATAACAATTACCCAATAACTAACAAATAGCTTTATAATGCTATCACACTTAAATGTAGTAAACTCAAGTATTCCTTCCCTGCTCTTTTATGATCACACAACTTAGTTCCTAGATCATCCCACCATCCCCTCTCCCTCCCTCAGTGCTGAGGACTGCTTGTCAAGAGCAAGCACTTTATCACTGAACCACACCCCTAACCCCAATCTCCCCTTCTCTTAGACATTTCCTTCTTAACATTCTCCATCCTTCTTCAGCTGGAAACCTGTTTTTCTATTTCACTGAGAAAACAAAAGCAACTGGAAGACAGATTTTCTTTCTTTCCATTACTATGAATAAATACTCCTATTTTTTCTTGATAGCCAATCTTTCCATGTCTGTGTTGATAAAAGACACAGCTCTGGCCAGTTTCCTCATATCTTTCCTATATAACCATTTCATCGTACACTGAATTATTACCATAACCACACACCAAATGTGATGTAATTTCTTCCATCCTAAAAGTCTTAAAACAGTGAAAATATTTACTACCTCTTTGCCCAGGCAGTACTCCATATCTGTCTGGAATAATCAATGGAAAAACCCTATCTTCTCCAGAGAGGTCTCTAAGTTCTCTTCTCTTGCGTCCCTTCCTCCCCAGTCGACTAGAACTGCCTGTCAGTCCTCGGGCTGCCACTGTCAATGCAGTGGAGTTCTCAGTTTGTGTCTTCGTGGGTTCTTAGCAGTCCTCTTCCCCAAGCCCCTCCATCTGCTTCCAAGGCTGCCTCATTCTCCAGGTCTTTCTGTCTCAGGTTGTCTTTCTGAGTCTCTTGCTGACTGATACCTACTAGTCTCCCAATCTCTTCAAGGTTACAGTGTGTTGGCCTCGTCCTCAAAGTGGTTATCTGTTGTCTTTAGAAAGCACACCTTTACTACTCGTTCAATGTCGTCATCTCCATGCAAAGACTCCAACTCTAACCTGGACCACTCTCCACAGAAGTCTAGTGAGTACTGAAAACTGCTTCTTCTCTATCAATTAGACAGACAGGCATTTTGAATTTTATACATCTTAAACTGACTTATCTTCTTTAATAATGTCTATCCCTAAACCTGTTCCTTCCACTCTCATATCCATCTCAGTAAAATTATAACTCTTTCCTCCAGTTTATCGCATCAAAAACCTTGAAAGCATCCTGCTCCAATCCTAACAACTTGTGAGCAAATTCTAATTCCCCAACATCTGACACCGAATCACTTCTCTATCACTGTTCCTGAATATACATAATGTAGCTTCCACTTCATCTCTGATTTCTTGCCTTCTCATTTCCATCTTATTCACTGGCTCCAAGTCTACTCACTTCCTTCTTTAAACACTGGGAAAATCTGGCCTCAGGACTTTCGCACATGTGTTTGCTGGTATAATCTTACTCTAGACACCAGTATGGCTCACTTACCTTCTTTAGTTCTTTTCTGAAAATGTCACTTCATTGGTGGTCATCCTTGATCACTGTTTTAAACTACATCCACTACACTAATGACCAAGACTCAATAGGCTCTTTCTATTGTGTCATTATTCCTTCAGCACTTGTCACCTTCTCATATAGCAGGTCACTTATTTATGTAGATATTATTTACCCTCCCATTAGACTCTAATGAAGGCCAAGATACTTGTTGAATTATCCTCTCAACACCTGGAGAATGTCTGAATACAGCAAGTGCTCAATGTATCTGTTAACAAGGTTAAAAATACAGAAAGGGCCTGGTGGTGCAGGTTGTCACTCTAGCACCTGAGGTGAAAGCAAGAGGATCAGGAGGTCAAAGTCATCCTCAATTACAGAGGAGGTTGGAGGCTAGCCTAGGTTATAATATACTTTTCTAAAACAAACAAAAAGAAAGTAATAACAAACCAAAGACAAAGGTATGACTACCTACTTTCCAAAACAAAACAAAACAAAACTGAAGAATATTTACATTTACTGATTTTATTACTACATAAACTCCCACCCCAATTTAAAACATGACATTTCAAAACCAGATCTCTTTGTGAATAGAAAGGAAAAATGACCCAAGGCAGCCCAATTAAAATAACTTAAGCAATGCTATTTCATTACTTGTGATTGAGGATTAAACTACACTGTTAATAACTACAACTGGAACCATGAGTTACCTTTGTGGTCAGGTCCTGCTCTGCAGGGAGTGTTTCTCTTAAGGCACGCAGACCATGCTTAACCAGCTCATCCATATTGCCTGTATGCAATAAATTAAACATAATTTCTTAGTTTCACTATCATATAAGGCTTCTTTTAATTATCAAGTCTATAGCCTGAAACTGTGGCTTGAGTGACATACTGCACAGAATAAAATAGCCAATAGTTTAATGTTAGCTGTATAATCTAATCTAATATCAACCAACATCAATCACTATTTGATGTCTTTTATTAAATAAATATGTTTTTTCACTAGGTTAAATATAAGTCCTGACTCACAAATGTCATTCTAGTTTTGTAGAACATTTTATAGAATGTTGGCTCTTATATTCATTAAAGAGCCTTTAACTTATCCTATGGGGTCATGTCACCTGACATTAAAATCATTACAGAAAACTAAAGTCCAATCTCCCCTATGAATAAAGATACCAAAATAAGTGGCTCATACCTATTACCTTAACACTTGGAGGGTATGGGGGTAGGGGTGGAGATTAAAGGTAGCTTGGGCTACATAGGTAGTTCCAGGTCAACCCAAACTACACAGTGTGATCTCATCTCAAAACAAAAAAGAAAAACAAAAACAAAAAACCCCCAAACAAAACCATCATTACCATTTCTACCACCACCACCACCAGAAAGCAACAACATAGAGAAAAGACTACACATAATAACCAAGTGTGGTTTTTCTCAAGAATGTAAAGAAGGTTAACATTTGGAAGGTCAATCAATGTAACACAATACGGACTTAATAGAGTAAGAGAAAAAATATATATGACCATTTCAATCAGATGTAACATGCACAGGATAAACTCCCAACTCCTACCTAATAACAATATTCAACTAGTATTTGAAGGAAACTTCCATCTATAAAATCTCACAGCTAACATCATATTTAAGAGAATAACTGAATGCTATCCCCTCAGGATCAGGGGTAAAACAAGGACATATGCTCTCAGCACTTATATTTACCAGTTATAGCCAGGGCATTTGATAAGACACAAAATGCACCCATGTGGGAAGCAAGAAAGAAACAATACACATCAAGACTGGGATTTGGGAAGTAAAACCACCTCTACTGCTAGTGACGTGATCTAGTGGCATGATCTCAGATCTAAAGATTCCCCTGGAAAAAAGACTGGAATTAACGAAGGGTTCTTAAGGTTGGAAGACATGAGATCAATATACAATTATCAGATTCTTACAATGGGCAATCTGCAAATCTGCAAATGATATTGAGAGACTCTTGTTTAAAACATAGTGAATAAAATGTGAATGAATTAAACAAAGGAAACATAAGACAAAAACTGAAAATTACAAAATATCATTGAAAGATTTAAATAAATATAACAAAATCCCATGTCTAAGCTTCAAAGACTTGTATAGATGTTGCCTAACTTACAATGGGACTTCCCACAGTAAATGGCAAACATTAAGTAAAATGAACATTCAACCCATCTTGCCTACCAAATGTTACAGCTTAGCAACATATGATTGTGTAGCTGGCCGAGATCATGCTGCCTGCCTGCATCATGATAAAGGGTCTTACCATATGTGACTAACTCATGATGAGATCAAAATTCAAATTCAGGAGTTCACTTCCTGCTGAGTGCATGTTGTTTTTGTACGTCATAAATTCAAACTATCCTGAGCGGAGCCATCATAAATCAGTGTCATTTGTACAACAGTGGAGGTACTGCCCAAATGCTCTACAGACTTAAACAATCCTTAAAGCTCCATGGACAGAAGCATCACACAACTGATGTGACTCTCCCTAAGGAATCCTGCAGGTTTCCGATCATCTTTTCCTTCTGTGGTCAAGCTTTGTGTCCTTATATTGCTCTAAGTCTTACTTAGGGTATGACTACATGCTGAGTCCTTAGTTCTTAAAATTTCCCAATGTGTGGATCATCTTGGGAACTCCTAGTCCAATTCTAACTCCTATATCCACTGAGCCTCAGATATTTCCTTCAAAGAATACTATACTGCCACAGGAAAACTTAGAATTCTGACAACCAAGAGAAATCTTTAAAGCCTTGATATTAACCCTTCTTCTAGTGCAAAGCAAACACTTGAAAAACCAGCTCATCATCTTATTCCCTTCACCCTCTTTTCCCATAGCTATACTGACTTCACTTAAAGCAGAAATTCTATGTGGTCTAAAGTAGAAACACACTTACAGACCAGAAGTTGTATACAGATTTGCAAATAACAACTAGTGTAATGATTTTCAGCTCTGGCTGGAACCTATTTCAGACCAAATGCATGAAGAATTTTCAAGGCTGGAGACACACACACACACAGTTTGTTTGTTTTTTTCAAGACAGGGTTTCTCTGTGTAGCCCTGGCTTTTCTGGAACTTGCTTTGTAAACATCCACCTGCGCCTGCCTCCCAAGTGCTAGGATTAAAGGCATGAGTGCCTGGCTTGACACATTTATAGTTTGATAAAGTTTTCTTAGTAGCTAGAAGTACAACTTAGTATGTGTTACATAAACAGGCACTTTATGAACTTAGGACTTTTAAAAGCTAAAGACTAATGGTTTTCCTCATTTAGGATAGATTTACTAATTATATAAAGTCTAGAAGAGGTAAAACAAAATAAAGTAAGCCAAACTACACTTACACTCCATAAATTCTGACATATGTCTCTCCAGGTAAGTCCGGGCTGATTGAGAACGGGCTCCAATAGACATAGCTCTGCAGTCAAAATAGTTAGCAGATGGACAGGTTTGGAAAATGTGAGGGCCCATGTCCTATAAACAAAAAAACATACTATGAAATTCTTGCCCTTAGCTGACCTAAAAATTTCAAAGTTTCTAGGCTTTAAACATTGTTAGGATATAATTGTGATAACTGTGATGGTTAATCACTGTTAATCTGACTGGATTTAAATCACCTAGGAGATACATATCTAAGTTTGTGTGTGAAGGCATTTCTAGATAGTTTTTTTGTTGTTTTCTCAAGACAGGGTGTATCTGTATCGCCCTGGCTTTTCTGGAAATCATTCTGTAGACCAGGCTGGCACAAACTCAAGAGATCTGCTTGCCTTTCTCCATAGTGCTGATATTAAAGGCTTGTGCCACCATGCCCAGAGACAGACAAGGTTTAAATAAAAGAGGAAAACTCACTCTGGCAGGCCATCTCATGGCCTTTGTCCTGGCCTTAACTACAGGAGGAAATTAAGCTGAATACCAGCATTCATCTCTTCCTGTATTCTAACTGGAATGCAATGTGACTGGCCACCTCAAGCTCTTCTATGATGAACTTTGTCTCTTCCTTAGGTTGTTTATGTCAGGAATTTTGTCACAGAAACAGAACGTAACTCATATACGGACAATGCTCTATGAACTTACATCATAACCAGCAATAAGCAGCCCAACACCATATGGTCTCCGGCCATACCGCTGTGTTGGGATCTGGGTCTCTGAAACTAGTTAAGGAGCCTGTTTCAATATTGTAATAAATTAAAGACTTCCAGCTGCTTCTTTGGTTTTTGTTTGTTTGTTTTTTTCCTGAAACAGGGTCTCCATATGTAACTATTGACTGTCCTAAAATTCGCTCTGTAGACTAGGCTACCCTTGAACTGAGAGGTATCTGCCTGCCTCTGCCTCTGCCTCCCAAGTGCTTGCACCACCACTGCACAGATACTTCTAACCTCTTAATTATTCCACAATCTTTACAAAGTAACAGAATAGCATTCCTTTGGCCTAATATATATAAAGTTTGAATTTTCACCAAAGCCAAGCATGAACACCACAAAATGATCTCTTCCTATATGGGGATTTGTTTTGGATATAAAGGGCCAGAACTCTGGGTAATAACTAGAACTATTCATAAACTTCACTCTCTAAAATTATAATTGAATAGTTCCCTAAAATTGGCCTGTTGTGTCTGGGAACCATCAGCTGTTTATAAAAGCAGTGAAAGAGTAATCCAGTGCCTCAAACCTTTACAATTTACAAGCTGATTTATGTTTCATGCTATCACATTCCAAGAACTAAGACAAACACTGAGTACCCAAACTCTTTAAGGTTTACATCTATAAATGCCAACATAAAGGATACTGCTTCCAATCAGAGACACAAGGCGAGACACAGGAAGTGGTCTGTCAAATACAAATCTGGAATCCAAACATTCCTGGCGCATAAAATTACTAAGAAAGAAAACAACCAAAAATTAGTTCATATTACAGAGAATAAACACAATCTAAACATTTAAACAAGGCAGTTTGATTCCATTTTGCTTTCCTGAAAACATTTTCATGGAGTACATCCATGAAAATCAGAAAGATGTGATATGGCCAAAAAGATACCTTTGAGTATGCACATGTGTGCAAGGGGCTACATGAAGATTTAAAAATAAATGACCAAGTGAGGCAAGGCAGCTCATCCCTATAATCAAGCATTTGGAAAGTGAAGGCAAGAATTCTGAAACCAGGTTCTAGTTGTCATTCATACTGAATGATGGCCTGGTAATAGTTCAGATATCTGAGTTAAGCAGCATGTTTGACCACATACCAGACTTCCTATTTTGAGAACAGAAACACATGTAGTGTCATTCTATTAACTTAAGAGACTGGCTGAATAATCTGAAAATCTTCACCAATGGTAATAGGGTCCTTACTCTCACATTCTTTCCTAAGCAAACCCTGACGAACTGAAGAGATTGGCTTTGGCCACTTTCCGTTCTCTCCCACTCCTTCTGAAAGTCACCGTGTTAAGTGTTTTACTCCTCAGGTGACTTATTGGGAAAGATTATTTCAGTGACTAGCTCAATCTCAGATATTAAGTTATGAAGTGAGAATTTAATTGGTATGACCTCAAAATCCTACCACATTCATTTATGTGCTATTTCTCAACAAGAAATATCTATTTCCTTGGGACAGTCAAAGAAATTTACCTATTACTCTCTATTTTACACCTGTGTTATAATAAAATAGGTTTTAAGATCTCTAAAGACAAAATCGATAACTGAGTCACCTTTCTATACCTGTATTATATACTACTGAGCTTTTTGAAAACAAATGTATAATAAATATTGACATAGAGGAGTGTACAGCTCTTACGCACACAGGGCTTGAAACAATATACATATCACCAACTATCTCATCCAGGGACTTTTCAAAACCATTAGGATGTTTAACACCACTATGAGAATTAGAAAATGGGAATACTTAGTAACACACCCAAATATTACAATTTATAATATTCTAGGGGCTGGAGAGAGAGCTCAGCTGCTATTTCAGAGGACCCAGACCCAATTCCCAGTATCCACATGGCAGCTCACAACCTCTGTACTCTAATACCAAGGGAATCTAATGTCCTCTTCTGGCTTCTGAGGGAACTGGGCACACATTGGTACACAATCATACATGCAGACTAAACACCCATATAAATAAAATACATAATTAAAAATTATAATATTCTGGGAGACAACTTCCTAAAATATCTTATTGGGGTATTTTCTAGAAAAACACACCATTATGAATCAAAAGAGATACTTAATTTTTCATGGTCATACATACCATAACAGTCTAGCATCAGCAGTCAGACCCGCAATTGAGATGCCAATATGGTTGTCAACATGGAGAATTTTCTTCTGGTGAGCTGCAAGTTCTGACTGTGCCCTCTAAATAGAGACACAGTATGACAGATATTTTAGTTTATACCTTTATTATTTATCAGTGAAATTTACATCTGATAGTTCTGTTTCCCAAAGGAGGAATTATCATTTCACTTACCTTCAATGCAACCAACACTGCATGTGTTTTTGACTTTAGACCTACTGTGGCTGAACCTTGTTTAACAGCTTCCATTGCATATTCAATTTGATGAATCCGGCCCTAAAAACAAAAAGAAAAGCACATCTTATAGTCACCTAGAAGATCATTTTACAAATTAAAAATTCAAGTTTCCAGATCTCAGATGAGCATAATTAAATTTCATTTTTAAAACCGATAAACTAATCCCCCCCCCCCCTCCTGGCTATCCTGGTACACCCTTAATAGACAAGGCTGGCTTCCAGCTCACAGAGATCCCCATGTCTGCCTCTCGAATATGGAGATTAAAGGTGTGTGCCTCTACTACATGACTAATTTTAATTCTAACTTTAGGTTCAGCCTATAATTTCATTGTCTTTTAAAGATAAGGTTCTACTAAGCTGCTCAAACTGGCCTCCAACTCCATGATCCTCTGGCTTCAGCATCATGACCAATAAAGATTAAGATATGCACCACCAAGCCCAGTTCACAATCTCACAAGTTTCTGAACCTATTGCAGTCATGAAAAGCCACTTCATAGACATGGCATAAAACATTTTACCTGAGGGCTCCAAACAGTGACATCATTGTCATACTGGTTGCGAAACTGAAAGTGGAAGAAAGACAGATTAATATGAGAACATTACAAACCTCAAATTTTAACCTTAAGACTTGTGCCTGCGTGTGTTTCTGTTCAACTGTTAAAGCCTTTCTGCTAGGGCAACTTTCCTGAAACATTATCACAGCACTCAGTTTGCAGTTCAATTCTGCTGGGATGAGCACTCCCCTTGGGCAGTCAATTGCTAAAGTATGTATGTACGCATCTACTTTTCTTCCTCGTTGCTTACACCATTCTCTTATACAGGGCTGAAATAATGTGCCAAAGGCCTCGAAATTGACTCAATTTACATTATATTAAAGTCATGTCTGGTTTAACTTTGTGCTCTCTTCTTGCACCTTGTCACTGAATGAATTAACATATACACAAATCCTCAGTAAAGAGGTGGGCACAAATAGCTACAGTGGCAGAACCACTACAGTTATAATGCCATTACTAGAGCAAGTGCGTGTGCACTTGAGAGAATATTCGTGAAAATGAGAAGATCGAGAGTTCGTACCGCAGGCGCGACAGAAGCAGTTCAGGGCCCTTACGTTGTGAACCTGATTCCACCACTTTCCTTCTCATTTGTAACTAGGTGACAAAATAAAGTGACTGAATGGAGGCTCTTCCCATAGCACTCTAAGAAGTCGGATAAAGTCAAATGGACCCATGAAGAAGATGGGCATGCATGGTCTAAGGACCCGACTGCGGGCTTAGGTCTGCGCTGGCGGTGCGGGAAGGCCAACTGGACCCCCAACCTCTTCCTCCAATGCAGTCACGAGGGACCACAGTGCCACCTGGAATCGGTCATTGAAGTGAACTGAAGGACGAGGGTGGCTAGCTGGTCGGGAAAGAAGCGCCTGGACCCTATGTAAAGTGGAGAAGCCGCGCGAAAGGCCGCCCCAGCTACCGACGGCTCCTGGCCGGCCAGGCCGCAGATGCTGAATCACTGCCGGGGCCCGTTCGTGAGCCAGGCTCCCTCTCCCACCGCCCCGCGCCGCGCCACAGGGAACAGAGGCCGATCCCCGACCGCGTCAGCGGACCTCAACCCCAAACCCTCCGAGGACCCGGGGCTCAACACACCATGGCTGCGGCGCGGCGACACTCAGACACAGCAGGAGACCCAGGAGCACGGACCCAACTACGGCTCGGTGATCTTCAGAGAAGCCTGCGGAGTTTTGACGGCCGCAGCGCAGGTAGCACAGTCTATCCCAGAGCCACGGATCGGCGTTTAACGCTTCTCTGCCCTCCAGCTCGGGGTGGGCGGGGTCTGGGGAGGCGGAGGAACTGGGATTGGCGGGAAAACCCGGGGCGCTACTGCCAATGCGCAGAGAGACCCGGGGCGTGGCTACACGTCATGCACGGACTTTCCTTGCATTTTTTCGCCCTAGATTGCAGAGTCCCGCCAACTCTCTATCCCCCAGGCAGAACAGGGCCGCCCAGCTCTGGATGATGCGGCCGTGCCACATATCCTCTCAGTCACAGTCCACAGAGGCTTGGGGAGTTGCCTAACCGACAGAGGCTGCAGAAAAGGCCATGCGTGTGTGTGCGCGCGCGTGTGTGTTCCTGTTTCTGGTGTGTGTGTTTCTGATGTTTGCGTGTGTGTTCTGTGTATATGTATGTAGTGTGTAAGTGTGAGGTGTATGTGTTTGTGTTCATATTTCTGGCCTTGAGTATCTGCAGGACTTGGAGAGCCCGTCCTTCATGGTTCCCTGGTTATATCGCTCGTTTTATGATCATGACTTGCTAATGTCGGACCTTGAACTTCACCAGGGTTCTGTTCTGATACTTGATAATTCGCTGTCCACAACTAAATGGCCGTGCCTGGTACATTAAGCCACTAGGGGGAGGGTGCGAGTTTCCTTATGAATTTTTACAGAGCATCTTTTGATTGTCCTCAAATGAAATCGAGACAGCTCTGCGCTCTCTGCCTTACCTAACAACTACATACTGCTTATTCTGTTGAAGAAAGGAGAAGGGCTCAGAGTTGGTTAGGGGTCCTTAAAGATCTGAGCTTTGAAGGTAGAGCAACACCACTGAAATGTTGGTGTTCAGAGCAATTAGTATCACATTCTAAATATTTTCATATATATATATATGTTTTTACATTTATTTTATGTGTCTGTTTTATGTGTGTGTGTTCCTGCATACACTTATATGAAAGTCAAGATAACTTGAAGGAGTTGATTGTCAACTCATTATGCCTATAAGTAATGACCTATATTATTCTTAGTAGTTTATGAAGGTCTAGTATATGGAAATATAATAATTTGTTATTGGAGCTATTAGGTTATTTTCAAGACTTTGCTGTTATGGAAGTAGTACAGTGACTATTATACATGAATACCTTTTGTGTATTTGATGAATTTATAAAACTCATGAGGTCAAAGGGAAGACATGTATACAACTATAATAAATGTATGTTAATTATAAGGTTTAATATCAATTTGTACTCTGTGGTGCCTGACAGGCCACTTTGTATATACCTTCACCAGCACTGGATATTGTTTATTCCTTTTATGTTATCAAGTTGATGAGCAGAAAAAGATAAAAGCCTCTAATATGAGTTTACTTTGTCTTTTATTTACTAGTGAAAAATCTTTTCTTGTGTGTCTTGGCTGAAGTTGTTACTTTAATGATTCGCCCTTCCCTTTGCTTGCATTGTTTCCCATTAACTTGTAGTCATGGTAGTGCCACTCTGTTCCTACTAAAGAAAGATCTTTCGGGATACAATGAAAAGAAAAACTTTCTAACAGTAGCGCACATAAAAACCTGTGTGTGTGTGTGTGTGTGTGTGTGTTTATTGTAAATGTATAACAGGAAACCATATAAACATTCAAGGACAGGAATTTTGTTTTTTGTTTTTTATTTTTTATTTGTAGCTCCTATCTGGCCTGGAACTCACTCTGTGTATCAGGCTGGCTTAGAATCAGAAATCCACCTGCCTCTGCTTCCCAAGTGCTGGGATCAAAGGTGTGCACCACTATGTTAAGCCAGGATAGGAAGTTTTAACTTAAAATTTTCTTTTGAGACAAGACCTTACCATTTAGCCCTGGCTGTACTGGAACTTGCTGTGTGGACCAGGCTGGCCTCTAACTCAAATCCAGTTGCCTCTGCCTCTAGAGTGCTAGGATTAAAAGCAACTGGCCAACTTTTTCCAACTTTTTAAGTTTTTTACTGAAGTATTCATTGTATCTGGAACAAAGCTTGGGATATCATACGGTTTTCACTAAATCTTGATTAAATAAATGAAAAATAATGGACCTATCACTTAGAGAAATGCCCTTTTGATATTTATCTTCTCAGCAAATGGCCTTTTGATTTTTACCTTCATAGCAAATAATATTTTTCTTTATTCACAAAGCTCCATTTATAGACCAAGATGTAGTTCTGGTTCTCCCTCTTTCTGTCTCTGTTTCTCTCCTTAAGGTCCTAAAGCACATGTAATAGTTCTTGAGGATTTGGTTAATGATGCTGAAAAAAATCCATCAATAAAGACATGTGAGAACACCAGCTCAGGAACCCACTGAGCTGTTTTAAAGTTGTTAGTAAGCAATGCTAAGCTTTTTACTCTTATTTAAGTCATTTTTTTTAATGTGTGGGTGTTTTGCCTGCATGTATGTCTGTGTACCATATGCATATAGTGTTGGTGGAGGCTAGAAGAGGGCTTCAGATCCCCTGTGGTTGGAGTTAACAAAGGATTATAAGCTTCCCTGTGGGTGCCAGAAATCAAGCCTGGGTCCTCTGGAAGAGCAGCCAATGCTCTTAACTGCTGAGCTGTCTCTCCAGCCCAATGCTGGGCTTTTAAAGAACAGCCTTTTTTGTTTGTTTGTTTGTTTGTTTGTTTTTTCCAGACAGGGACTCTGCATAGCCCTGGCTGTCCTGGAACTCATGCTGTAGACCACGTTGGCTTTAAACTCACAGAGATCCACCTGCCTCTGTGGTTGATATATTGTGTATCTTAATAAACTTATCTGAGGGTCAGAGAACAGAACAGCCACTAGATTAGACATAGAGGCCAGAAAATGGTGGCACACACATCTTTAATCCTAGCATTCCAGAGACAGATCCTCTCTGTGAGTTCAAGGCCACACTGGAAACAGAGCCAGGCATGGTGGCACACATCTTTAATCCCAGGACTTGAGGTCTCATGTCATATTTGGTAAAGACATATGCCTCTGCCTCCAGAGTTTTGTGATTAAAGGCGTATGCCATCACTGCCCAGTGACAGCTCATTGTTAATGGCTAGCATCTTCAGGTACATGGCTAGCTTCTTTGTATGGATTTTTTTTTTAAATCCCTTGACGTGATCCTTTTCAGTAGCCCAGTATGATTCAAAGAAACACTCACAGAGGAATACTTTGCCTCAGACCTCAGTAACTGTGGACTTTGACCAAACCCCAAACTCATTTTTCAGTGCATCAGCAAAATTCCCACTAGCTCCTTGGCTCCATGAAGGCACAGAGGTTTTGTTCATTCTGTTCACCGGTTTTTGTTTTTGTTTTTGTTTTTGTTTTTATACATGCTAGAACAGTGAAAACACATGATAAAGTTATATGAGTACTGACTAAATGAACCCCTCAGTGGGATCCAGGTACCAGTCCACTGTGGCCTCTGACTCTATGGTTACATTAGCAAAATTACACTAAATCCTTGAAGTTTCTTTCCCTAGGAAGAGCCAAGGAGAAAGCTGTTTACTCATGATGCACCAAAAATTGCTCAAAAAATCTTCTAAACTCAGAAATTTCCCCCTAACTTAGAAGCGAGTAGATGGTCAGGAGTTGCAAAAGGCCCCCCCCCCCCCCTTTACTGAGGATTTCTACTTTTGGTGCTTTTCCATTTTATAGTGGAATAGCTGGTATGTTACTTACTTGGAGCCTCAGCCAAAATCAAGACAGAGTCCCATTTTACCACTCACATAATACTTACCTTCACTTACTTGTTTACATATTGTCTCTCTCTATTAAGCCTTAAGCCCCTGGAAGACAAGAACTATGCCATGTTTCCCACTGCACATCTACCAAATGTGTCCCACAAGCTCCGGGCTCAGTGAGATGTAGTTAGGAGAGTCAGCAGTAACTGGCAAGATGGCTCAGCAGGTGAAGGTCCTTAGGACCTACATGGTAGCTAGAGAGAACTGGCTCCTGCAGAGTCTTGAACTTCCACATGCATGTGTGAGTGCACATACACATAAAAAGATAAAGGGAGACAGCCAGCCAGACATAGCTGATATCCCCAGACAGGTGCCATTGGCCTCCTTTTGCTCCCCACAGCCCTAACACTAAATAGGAAGATTTGGCTGATGACGTCTCTTGATCTTTAGCCAGCAACTGAAAAGTTGATCAACAAAGACATAGGACAACTGACTCAGCAGAGCACTGTTTCTTTAAGGCCATTAGTAAGCAATGCTAGACTCTTTTAGAACCAGGTTAGAGTAATTTCTAGGCCTGAAGAGATGGCTCGGCAGTTAAGGTACTTGCTGCTCTTGCAGAGGACCTGGGTTCAGCTTCTAGTACCCAGCAGCCTACTGTAGTTAGAGTTTTCCTGCCTGGCCCACAGTCAGGACAAATCTCTGTCACCTGCCAGTCCCACGGTCACTGAGACCCAACCAAGAAAGCAAACAGAAACTTATATTACTTATAAACTGTATGGCCATGGCAGGTTTCTTGTTATCTACTTCTTTTATCTTAAATTAACCCATTTCTATTAATCTATACTTTGCCACGTGGCTCATGGCTTACCAGTACTTATCTCTTTCTTGTCATAGCTGTGGCTGGGTGGCTGGAAGCTTCTCTCCTCCCCAGCCTTCCACCTCCCAGAATTCTTTTCTCTCTTGTCCCGCCTATACTCCCTGCCTGGCCACTGGCCAAACAGCATTTTATTTATACAGAGTGATATCCACAGCAGCCTACAACTCCAGTTTCAAGGAATCCAATGCCCTCTTCTGGCCTCCACAGGCATCTCAACCAATAACTATAACTCTGGGTCCATATGCAGTGTTATTACATTTTCACCAGGGGGCAAGAAGCATATGATTTTCTTTCTCGTGTGAAAAATATTCTATTAAAGTGGAGTTTTATGTTATACCTAGAAATGTATTTCACATTTCAAGTTTGTGATGTCAGACTTCCAGGTGTGGGTATGAAATAAATGGTGGGCATATGTGTGGAGGTATTAGTTAACTGTTCTTGTTGCTGAAACAGAATCCCTGACAAATGGGTCTTAAAATAGGATGGTGCTGTAGATATCGCTCTGTGTAAATAAAATGCTGATTGGCCAGTAGCCAGACAGGAAGTATAGGCAGGACAAACAGAGAAGAGAATTCTGGGAACAGGAAGGCTGAGGCAGAGAGATACTGCCAGCCGCTGCCATGACAAGTGACATGTAAGACACTGGTAAGCCACAAGCCACGTGGCAACTTATAGACTAACAGAAATGGGTTAATTTAAGATATAAGAACTAGATAGCAAGAAGCCTGCCACGGCCATACAGTTTGTAAGCAATATAAGTCTCTGTGTGTTTACTTGGTTGGGTCTCAGCGTCTATGGGCCTGGTGGGTGAGAGAGATTTGTCCTGACTGTGGGCCAGGCAGGAAAACTCTAGCTACAGGATGGGTGTGTTTTGGCTCACAGTTTGAGGCTGCAGTCCATCATGGCGGGGAAGGCATGGTGGCAGAAGCTTGAGGCAGATGGCTGGTCACAGGGCAGCCATAGCCAGAAGGCAAAGAAGATGGGTACTTGTGCTCACCTTGATTTCTCCTTTCAATGCAGTCAGGACCCCAGCCCTTGGGATGGTGCTATGCACTTTTAGAGTAGGCCTTCCTACCTTAGTTAACCTAATCTAGATAATCCCTCACTGGCATGACCAGGGACTTATCTCCTAGAGGATTCTTTATTTTTTTTTTTAAGATTTATTTATTTGTTTTGCCTGTATATATTCTGTGTGAGGGTGAATACTCTGTAAATAGATTTATAGACAATTGTGAGCTGCCATGTGGGTGCTGGGAATTGAACCTGGGTCCTCTGAAAGAGCAGCCAGTGCTCTTAACTGATCTTTCCAGCCCTCTCCTAGAGGATTCTTGATCCACTCAAGTTGACAATATTAACCATCACAGTTGGGAACTCAAAAGCGAGGAGTCATTTTCATGGACTGGAGTGAGAATAGAAAAGAGTTATAGGGATTGTATGCTGGGGCACCCCTTAATTATCGTACGTTATGGAATGTCTAAGTTCTTTGGGTTTGTTTTGTTTTATTCCAAGACAGTGTTTCTCTGTGTAGACTTGGCTGTCCTGGAATTCACTCTGTAGACCATGCTGGCCTCCAACTCAGAGATCTGTCTGCCTCTGCCTCCTGAGTGCTGGGATCAAAGGTGTGCACTACCACCACCCAGATAGAAGATCTTAGTTTGAATTTAACTGTTTATAAGCTTTGAGGTCTTTTATAACTTATTTGACCTATCTGAGCCTTCATTTTGTTGTTGAAACCCATTAAATGAAGACGGTCTGTGGAGACTGAAGTTCAGTGGTGGAATGTGTGCCTAGCATGAGCAAGTCTGAAAGTCTGATCCCCAACATGGCCCTTAAAGTCAACTCCAGAGAGGTCAAAGACAATGCAAACCCTCACACTCCAAAATGGTTAGAGGAAAAGGCAAGGAAAACACTTTAAGACACAGTCTTAGGCAAGGACTCAGTTTCTCAGAAAATAGTCTTAGCACTTGACAAATGGGATCTCACAAAATTAAAAAGCTTCTGCACAGGAAGAAAACAATGAAATGAAGGGGCAACCTACAGAATGGGAGAAAATCTTTGCCAGTTATGCATCTGACAGGATTAATGTCTAAATACACAAAGAAGTCAAAAGTAATAAGAAATAAAACAACAAATAAGTGAGCCAGTAAGTTGAATAGACACCTCAAAAGGTGGAACACACATGACTAATAAACACAAGAAATAAATATTGTTTTACTTTTATCAGAGAAATGCAAACTAAAATCACAGTCAGATTTCCTCTCACCTGAGTTGGGATGGCAGTCATTAAGAATATAAGTAATGGGAGCGGAAATATCCTTCTTTCCTTTCTGCTGGGTACCCGCTCCTTGCTGTCAAAATGGGCAAGTTCATGAAACCCGGGAAAGTGGTGCTGGTCCTGGCTGGATGCTACTCTGGACACAAAGCCGTCATTGTGAAGAATATTGATGATGGCACCTCAGACCACCCTTACAGCCATGCCCTGGTGGCTGGAATTGACCGCTACCCCGGAAAAGTAACAGCTGCCATGGGCAAGAAGAAAATCACTAAGAGGTCAAAGATCAAGTCCTTTGTAAAACAGTTTATAACTACAATCACCTCATGCTCACAAGGTACTCTGTGGACATTCCCTTGGACAAAACTGTTGTCAACAAGGATGTCTTTAGAGATCCAGCCCTGAAACACAAGGCTAGGTGGGAGGCCAAGGTCAAGTTTAAGGAATGATACAAGACAGGAAGAACAAATGGTTTTTCCAGAAGCTTCACTTTTCGGTATATTTTTGTTCCCATCATTAAAAAAGAAAAAAGAAAAAAGAAAAAAAGAATATAAGTAATGGGTTGGGCAGTGGTGGCGCACGCCTTTAATCCCAGCACTCAGGAGGCAGAGGCAGGCAGATCTCTGTGAGTTCAAGGCCAGTCTGGTCTACAGAACGAGATCCAGGATAGGCACCAAAACAACACAGAGAAACCCTGTCTCAAAAAAAAAAAAACAACAACAAACAAAGAAGAAGCAGAAGGAGGAGAAGGAGGAGGAGAAGGAGGAGGAGGGGGAGGAGGAGGAGGAGGAGGAGGAGGGGGAGGAGGAGGAGAAGAAGAAGAAAAAGAAGGAGGAGGAGGAGGAAGAAAAGAAGAAGAAGAAGGAGAAGGAGAAGGAGAAGAAGAAGAAGGAGAAGAAGAAGAAGAAGAAAAATAAGTAATGGCTGGTTGTAGTTCCTCCAGCACTCAGGAGGCAGAGGCAGGTGGATCTCTGTGAGTTCCTTGCTATGCCATGTCTGCATAGCAAGTTCCAGGACACCAGAGCTACATAATAGAGAGAACCTGTCTCAAAAAACCCAAAGTAAATGAATACAAATTTTAAAAAACTAACAAGTACTGTCAAGGATATGAACAAAAGACAATCCTGAGGTAGGTGGATCTCTGTGAGTTCGAGGCCAATCTGGTCTACAAAATGAGTTCCAGGACAGTCTCCAAAGCTACACAGAGAAACCCTGTCTCAAAAAAAAAAAAAAAAGACAATCCTTCTTTGTGGCTGGTGGGAATTCAGTTTAGTCAATATGGAAATCAATGCTGGTTATTTTTTGAATTATTTATTTTACTTATTTATTTTTGAGACACACTTTTACTAGGTAGCTCATCCTGGAACTCACTATGTAGGCCAGGCTAGCCTGGAACTCACAGGTATCCTGTTTCTGCCTCCAGAATGCTGGGATCAGAGGCTTTCACCACCATGCCCAGCAGAATGGTGGTTCTTTAGAAAAAAACAAACTAA
This sequence comes from Onychomys torridus, assembly GCF_903995425.1. Lineage (NCBI taxonomy): Eukaryota > Metazoa > Chordata > Mammalia > Rodentia > Cricetidae > Onychomys > Onychomys torridus. The sequence goes on from NC_050443.1 coordinate 92,372,641, forward strand.
AAATTGATCTATCATATGGTCCTGCTTGACCATTCTTAGATATTTACCTAAAGTATTCAAGTTGACATATAGAGACACTTGTATATCAATGTGTACTGTAACTCTATTCACAGTGCTTAAATTTGGAAGCAACCTAGGTATAGGAATGTCCAACAGTATAGGAGTGATAAAATGTGGTGTATACATGCAATGGAACTTTTGCAGCCTTAAAGAAGAATTGAAGTTATTCGTTTACAGGAAAATGGGTGCAACTGGAGATAACCACATCATGCAAATTAGGTTAGGTAAGTATCAGAAAGATAGATATTGTATATTTTCCCTCATTTGTGATTCCTCTGTTTTATGCAGATAAAATCATATGTATCTATGATATGCAAGGAGAAGTAAAATTATCTAGGGGGAAATGGTACTAAAAGAAGGGAGTTGAAAAAGTTAGGTATTGGAATGGGGGAGTATGCTCCAAATATATTATATACTTGAGTGAAAATATCTTTTTGTATGTTAGTTCCTTTTCCATTGCTCTGATAGAATGCCATGGTCAGAAGCAACCCCCAGAAGAGTTTATTTGGGCTTACAGAGAATCTATAATGGCCAGATTATGAAGCTGAGAGATTACATCTTCTCAACCACATGCAAAAATCAGAGAATGAACTTGCTATAAAGGTCATCTCCTCCATCAAAGCTCTACCCTTAAAAGCTCCATAACCTCCCCTCAAAATACCACCAATTAGGAAACAAGTGTTCAGATATGTGAGTCTGTGGGAGACATTTCTCATTTAAACTACCACAGTAACCTATTAGCATGTATAGTGAACATACACCAAAGGACAAAATCCAGATAGATTGACAGTACTTCTTATGATCATTGTGACAATTAGGGGAATTTTTCATATAAAGTGCTTAGGTTACTGCTCAGCATGTGATAAGTAGTCCCTAAGTGCTAGCTGTCATTATCATTGCTTTTAGAATCCAGTTATCTTCCGAAAGCTTCCGTTGTTGTAGTGATCATACCTACTGGGACAATCATAGTAGTAATACTTACTGTTTAGCTAACTCAAGAGTAGCAAACTAGAAGGGTACAATGAGATGTCACCCTCCCTCTCATTTCTCAAGTAACCCTTTTAGCAGAAAACCTAGCTTTTGAAGTCTTCCTAATTTTTTTTTTGTTTTTGTTTTTTTGTTTTTTTGAGATAAGGTGTTTTAGTTAGGGTTTTATTGCAGAGACACCATGACTACAGCAATTCTTACAAAGGAAAATGCTTAACTAGGGCTGGCTTACAGTTCAGAGGTTTCTTCCATTATTATCATGGCAAGAAGCATGGCAGTGAGCAGGCAGACATGGTGCTGGAAAAGGAGCTGAGAGCTCTACATCTTGATCTGCAGGTCCAGAAGACCATGACACTAGCCTAGCTTGAGCATATAAGACCTCAAAGCTCACCTCACAGTGATACACTTCCTCCAACAAGGCCACACCTACTCCAAGGCCACACCTCCTAATAGTACTGCTCCCTGTGGGCTAAGCATTCACACACTTGAGTGTATGGGGGCCGTTCCTATTCAAACCACCACACATGGTCTTAGTGTGTATCCTTGGCTGGTCTGGCTGGGGCTTCCTATGTAGACCAGGCTGGCCTTGAACTCAGAGATCCAGCTGTTTCTATCTTTTGAGTGCTGGGATTAAAGACATATGCCAACATGCCTAGGCCCTAAATATTTATTTTAACTTTTTTTTTTTCTAATTTTACCCATTTTGTTTAGTTACCAAGGTTGGTGAAGCACAACAATACAGTACCCCTTGCAAGACTTTGACATGCAGGGTGCCTGACAAAAGAAAAACCACAGTTAGTAGGGTTTGAAGTACAGACACCTGGGGCTGGGAGGTGGCTCGGGTGGATGCAGTGGTGCCCCCATTAGGTGAAATGGGATACAGAGACAGGAGACTACTCCAGGTCCAGCTAGCTTGGTGTCTCAGCAGTGAACAACAAAACACCTAGACTCAAGCAAGGTGGAATGTGAGGACCAACACTTGAGGTTGTTCTCTGACCTCCACAGGCATGCCATGGTACACATGTGCACCTGAACTCACACACACATACCATGCATGCACACAAATGCAGAAATATAAACTGAGATTGTTTTTCTTTTCTCCTTCCTTCCTTCCTTCCTCCCTCCCTCCGTCCCTCCGTCCCTCCCTCCCTCCCTTCCTTCCTTTCTTTTTTTCTTTCTTTTTTTTTTTTTTTTTGTTGAGACAAGGTCTTTCTATGTAGCCTTGGCTGTCCTGGAACTTAGTAGCCTCGAGAACTCACAAAGATCTGCCTACCTCTGCCTTAAACTGAGATTTATAAAGAAAGACACCTTTCTTCAATATATTTGAATAATAGTTTCATGTTGAAATTATTTTATCCCTTATAAGTGCTTTCTATTTTTTTCTAAATAAACTTTAGCTTACTGTCCTAGCAGAATAAAACACATTAGGCTCTAGTTTTTAAAAATAGGAATGTATTCTGAGGCTATTTGGAAAAGTGCTTTCTGTACTAAAAACAAGTATTTCTTTCCCTATGGGCCACAGCCAGTGTCTGTTTGTCGGGGATGGCTCCAGGCTTCCCTTTCCTTTGGCCTGTTGCTGAGGTGGCTAAGGTAACAGGAGAAAGGACATTTCATGATGGAAATAATATTTTTATAAATAATTCAAACATATTCATCAGCTCTGTTCTATTTTTTTTCCTCAAGGAGGAGAAAAAGTCAATCCTGAAGTAGGCTAATGTTGTCTCAGGTATTGTTCCCAATAAAAGCAATGGACCCTTTGGAAATATTTTCTAGAACTTCAGTCCCAAGCTAAGTGTGAAATTCTCTTCTCTGCTGCTAGGTGGCAATTAATGCCTTGGAAAGGGGGGGCATTAAAAAATTAAAAATTCTTCCCTTACTCCATCCACTGTGCTTTGAAAGGCAAGTGTCTTTTCTTTGGTAAGGTTGGGTTTCTCTGAAGGATATTCTGCTTCATCTTGTCCAGCTGAATTTGCGTTCACTTCTCCCTTTCATTGTTAAGAATCCCACATGCAAAAAAAAAAAAAAAAAAAAAAAAGAATCGCACATGCAAAACCAAACAGCGCTCTAGCCAGTGGAGAACAGATGGTATCTTGAAGGAGGTGGCTTCTAGAGTGTGCTGGAAAGTGATAGAGAGAGGGAAATTGCAATTTCCCTCTAGGCTATTTTTCTTTTATTGTGTATTTTTCAATTTACTAGGGAAAAAAAAATCCCTACAAAAGAATTTCAGTTGACCCATACTAACATTATGCCTAAAGTAATTAATTATAAGTGTAAGTAAGAATTACTTTTCAAGTGGCCTATAGGAAAAAGAAATCTTTAGAAGACCAGAAAAGGGTGCACTATAGAAAATAAAAAGCAATTTTTCCTCCCAACTAATCTATCCAGATTCCCAGGAAAATTATTGAAACTCATTAAGAGTTTCTATATACCTTTAAATTTAGAAAATCTCTTCTCTTTTGTATATATGGATATATCTATGAACACACACACACACACACACACACACACACACACACACACACACACGAGTGGGAATCAAACTGGGGCTTTGTGTATGATGGCTTAGATGTCTTCTTTTGAGCCCAAGCCCCATTTCTTTAAGTATGTTTACTTGTGTATACGTTGTCCCAGTGACCTTTTTGCTAAAGAATATGTGCAGTAGATGCTTGTTTTACATAAAATCCAAAATATCAGATCCCTGTCACAAGAAGAATATAGTTTGCATCTCAAACCTGAGACTCTCCAGGCCAGACTCAGCGAAGCCTAACACCGAAGAGAAAAGTTGCTGCTGGCATTCTGGGTCTTTCCAGCATCCAGATGGCCTGTCTGTAGCCTCGCCAGAACCAAACCCTTCCTGCTGCCTGTTCAACTGGCCTTGGATGACAGCCCCAGACTACACCAGCTTCCATACCTATTAACTCTCAACTGCCCAAGATTTTTGAGAAGAGCTAGGACTTCTAATGTGAATTTGGTTGAAAAGATAAATCAAGTTTAGAAGCTGAGTTTATATAATATTAATCCTGTGACTTCCCTGCTCCATGACAGGCTTCCTCTCACAGCAGCTCAGCTAATTATTGGCATGAGAGAAGCAGCATTTTGGAAGGGAGTGTGTGTGGGCAGCTTGCAGGTGAGAACAGGGCTGCCAAGGCAGACCATGCGGTTTGTCCTGTGCCTACACCCAGTACCTGACTTGGGCCTTTCCAGAGCATTTGTATACACAGGGCTGTTCTGCTGTTTGGGGTGTGGTTAGTTTCAAAAAGCATTAAAAAAAAAAAAAAAAACCTCATTGGCAAGACTTTCATGCAGCAAACAAGAATGCATAATGGCAGATATAAAATGACCATACATGGATTTAAGGGGGGACTGCTCTAAAGCAGTTGAGCCAGGAAAACAAACCTGCCCTGTGTTTTTAAAGCATCCTTGGAAATCTTCCTAGAGGCTGCCATTGTTTTCATTTGAACTCCACCAGGAGGTAATACATAGCAGCAAACTTGCCAGGAAGGTAGAGATTCTCCAGGGCTTTACTCTTCTTCATCTAGAGATGTTAGCAGTTCTCCTGCCAGGGTGTTCTCAACAGGCCGGAAAGGTCTCTCCAGTTGAAGCTGTGACTCCACATCACTTTCCTCCTTATACCCCTGGGCTCACTGTGATTTAAATTTTATTATGATTACTATTATTGTTGCTGTTACTGTTGTCAAGAGAGTCTGTTTGGCACAGTTGATTAGAGAGACCTGAGATAGCCAGGTCAATACCAAGTCCTGGTTTGGGGCTGAAGATGTAGCTCAAAGCCTTGGATTCCATCCCCAGCACTCAGAAGGTGGTGTGGTGGCACACACTGGAATCCCTGCACTTGACAGGTAGAAGAAGGAGGATCAAAAATGGAAGGTCATCCTCAGCTATGTAACAACTTCAAGGCCAGCCTGGGCTACATGAGGCCCTCTCGCAAACGATAAACAAATAACCTGGCAGTGATGGTGCACGCCTTTAATTCCAACACTTGGGAGGCAGAGGCAGGTGGATCTCTGTGAGTTTGAGGCCAGCCTGGTCTACAGAGTGAGTTCCAAGACAGCCAGGATTATACAGAGAAAGCCTGTCTCGAAAAGCAAACAAACGAAAAGAAGAAAGGAAAGAAACAAATTTCTGGTTTCTAGATCAGAGTATGTGAACAAAGGTGGAAAATTTTCAAAGTGTTAGGTTTTATAGAGCTCTGAGAGGAGGAGGATCAGAAGAAAGAAGAGAGATTAAATAAACAAACAAACATAAATTAGAGCTGTGAAGATCACAGCTTAAAAACAGTACTTATGAGAGGAAGAATTAAAAAAATAAAACAGCAAAAGACTGTTGATACTGTCTGCTCCGACTGACTGAAAACGGCGAGGAAGCTGCTTTGGCAGCGGCATCCATCTCGGCAGCCTCACGGTTGAGAAAGAGGGACATAGAAGGCTCTGGTGACAACCCCACCCCCAACCCCCTGCCCCCCAACAAAGTAACAGCCTAGACAGGAAACCACTGGAGAGGAGTCTTAAACACTGTGATAAGGGGCTGGGCAGTGGTGCCTTTAGTCCCAGCCCTCGGGAGGCAGAGCCAGACAGATCTCTGTGAGTTCGAGGCCAGCCTGGTCTACAGAGTGAGACCCAGGACAGGCACCAAAGCTACACAGAGAAACCCTGTCTCGAAAAAAACAAAAACTAAAAAATAAAAACAAAATAAAAAAAATTGTGATAAGGATGCTGAAGTGTAGCTCTCCACAGCCGATGGCTTCTGGTGGGTGGGCAGTGGGGAAGGACTCAGTTTTCTTTAAGGCTGGCCACTGTGTTTGACCATGCTCCAGTGAGTATATAGGCAACACAAATTGGACTGCTTGTTTGTTTCTTTCTTTCTTTCCTCCTCCTCCTTCTTCTTTGGGGGAGGGAGGTCACAAGGTAGGGGGTGGATCTGGGAAGACTAGGAAGTGAGTATGAAATTCCCAAATAATAAAAATATTACAGAATTTTATTCCAATATGGTCAAGGCAATAAGGAAGTATATAAAAGGGTAAGAATAGCTCCTCCCTGCCGATTTGATGCATGCCGCCTGTAGTGATGGGTGGCTCCTCTAACCCAAACCTCGCAGCAGTCAACGCAGAAGCTCACTCTGGCACAGGCTTCTTTCGTGGCTTCCCAACTCAAACTGTTGCCTTGACCCTCTTCACCCTCTCAGCAGATTTTCACTCCCTTGTTTTCAGCCTCCCTACATATTTCTCTGTATAAAATGCACAAAGTTGCCTCCTGTACCCCAACCTTGTCTCCTTGACAATGAACAAAGATAGTGAAAGCTGGGACTGTGCATTCAGCCATGATGGCTCAGGCCAGGCTGGCTAACACTCCTCCCAGTTGGACCTGGTCCTCAGGCTCTTTCCTCTGAAAGACACAGTGCACTAGAGAGGCGCTTAGGAAAGATTATGTCCCCAGGAGAGGTGCATGATCACCACCTGGATGTCACAGCTCCAGAAAAGAAGCCAGTCTCGACCACCCACATGCAGAGAGCAAACAGCACACCATTTCTGCATGCAAGTGTCTGTTTTTCAGGCCCACGCTTGCCTTCTGTCTAAACACTGATACTATGTGGCTTGCAACTGGGTTTTCATAGGACAATAACATATTACCATCATAGAGGAAATGTGAGAAGAATTATTACGAAAGCAAAAAGGGAACTCAGTAGGGTTTAGACGTCAGCCTTTCCTCTTAGAACGTCTGCAGATAAGCTCAGTCAAAGAGGAAGATTGGTAAAAAAGGAAGAAAAAAAAGATTAAGTTGTTGAATGTTGGTTTACTATACTTTTTAAAGATTTTTTTTTAAGTACGCTTCAGTTTTATGAAAAGAATTTTACTTTTCTTTCATGGGAGAAGCCCAAAATTTAGGAGACCATTCCCAGGGTCTAGTGTCAAAGAAAATAGTTGTTGGCATGAAAAATACAAGTTGATACATAATAAGTTTCCTCCCTTAAATAAAATGCTGTATTTTTTTTTTTTTCCATCTCCAGGAAGGCTTTTTTTTTTTTTTTTTTTTAAAGAGCATCCTTGCATAAAACCCTTTGACCAAATTTCACAATGCTCAACTTATGCTAATAAGTCTTTATTTAGTTTCAGTCTTTCCAAACAAGCCTGTGAGTTTCTGACGCAGCACACAGCACGTACTCCTCTGGTCCTCACTGTGCCCTGTCCCTTGACCCGCTATGAAAACCTGGTTCAATCTGTTCGCTTACAAAGGTGAAACCAGACCCTGTGTCCAGCGAGCACGTTTTGTTTGGGTGCAGGGGTTGACAGAACTGTGCGGAGCTCCTCTCTGACCCAGGAAGGAGGTCCAGACTGGCCGCCATCCAGCCCAGCCGCCTCAAGAGCAGCATAGTTTCCTTGTGGCTCTCACTGACATTCAGCCCCTTCCCAGCTGGCTGCTAACTCCTCAGCAGGGCTTACATGCTCTGACCTGCTACCTCACTGCCCACACTCCTCTTCCCAACATGGTTGGTACCTCTTGGAGAAGGAACAGCCCGAAAAGTGCTAGGGAGAAAAGGGGAAGTCCTGACTGTGGAACCCTTAGGATTTTCTCCTTTCCTTGAGAAGGGAGTGGGACTGTTCATTTAAAAGGATGCCAATATGATCCAGGAGAGTTTGCAGAGAATTTAGCATGGTCTGTGCATCAGGGTGGCTGGTTCCCATATGCCAGGAGAACATGCTAGCCACCTTCTGCAAATATATCATAGGAGTTTTTGTCTGCTGTGAGTGTATTATTGGTGACTGAACCCCCTGCTCAACCACTGGGCTACACACTCCAGTGGCCCACAAAAGTGTTTAAATTTATTTTTGTAGGTAAGACTTTGCTCTATTACCCAGGCTGAACTTGAGCTCTGATCATCCTGGGATTACAGGCTTATGCCACCTCACTTCATATTTAGTGGTGGTGGTGTGGAAAAGACACAGTTTGCCTTCTATTTATAATTATCATCAATATTTCTACCATGTGGAAATAGATTGCAGGAAGAGTTAAAATGCATTAAATTGCTTTGGAATTTGAAGCTAAAATTTTTGAAAATGCAAGATTTATCTCAAATTTACTTGATTTTAAAGGAGACTCAGTCGACCCTTATTTAAAGTCCTCTACGACATATCCTCGTACCCCAAGAGAGAGGGTTTTGCTATGTTTGTAGGCCAGGCTGACCTTGAACTCATAATTCTCTTTCCTTAGCCTCCTGAGTGCTGGGGCTACGTAGTTGTGCCACCATGCCCTGTGACACTTACTCTAAGGGGAAAATGACACAGAGTGGTACAATTCTAGAAGTGCCTTACAAGGACAAGGGTAGAGCTCTGGCTGTATTTTTCTCATCTTTGTCCCTGTTGGTGACTTCAGCCACAATGACTCAGTTGCATGCTTTCTTCTATTGCTGACATTATTCTAACCATCTCCTCTCTCGTTTGGGGGTTTCTGTAACCCGGTCATCTAGCCCCCTTTATTTATCTTCCAAAAGCTGGCATTCAGCCCCACCTAAAAACAAAACACACTTTCCAGTTTGCTGGCAACTGTAAGAGGTAATTGACTGCTTTTCGAGAGAGACTGTTTCCTTCCCCTATTGGGTCACCTTTACCCCTGGCAAACTTCTCAGAGCTCTGGCTGAGTCTTCCTGTGAGTGCCAGACAATGGCTTCCTTTGGAAAAAAAAAAAAAAAGAAGAAGAAGAAGTAGTCAGTTTTACAGACTTGAGGTATTTATTGAAGCATCACTGGTCTCCAGTCAGTGTCTGCACAGAAATACCACCACAGAAACAGGAGGGGCTCCAGACCTACTCTTTCCCAATATTGTGCAGGAGAGGAAAGTGAGGCCCAGAGAGGTTGGGGGTGTTTTAAGTCTAGAGCAAGAGTTCTCCTTTTCTGCACCCTAGATCATCTTGTCTGGCCAGGAACCCCTCATGGGGTTCAGAATACTATATTTGGTTTTTTGAGACAGGGTTTCTCTGTGTAGCTTTGCGTCTTTCCTGGAACTCACTTGGTAGCCCAGGCTGGCCTCAAACTCACAGAGATCCGCCTGGCTCTGCCTCCCGAGTGCTGGGATTAAAGGCGTGTGCCACCACTGCCCAGCCGAATACCATTTTTAAGAGCATAAAATAAAACACTTGAGGCTGGACCCCTTTCTTGAACTACATACAGAAGTTAATTCTAAACTCATTATGCACCTAAATGCAAGAGTTGAGTCTAAGGCATTCTTAGGAGGAACAGGAATGAATCTTATATTGTGGATTACACAGTGCCTTTAACTTCATTGAAATACAATTCATATATCAAAAATGCATCCAAGCTGTGAGGTGGTGGCACATGCCTTCAATCCCAGCACTTGGGAGGTAGACCCAGGCAGATGTCTGTGAGTTCATGGCCAGCTGGTCTACAGAGTGAGATCCACGACAGGCACCAAAACTACACAGAGAAACCCTGTCTCGAAAGACAGCAACAAAGGGGTTGGGGATTTAGCTCAATGGTAGAGCACTTGCCTAGCAAGGCCCTGGGTTTGATCCTCAGCTACAAAACAAAACAAAACAAAACAAAACAACAACAACAAAAATGCATCCAATTGAAACACATAGAATTTGGTTGTTTTTAAATATATTTACAAAGCTGTGCAACCAGTTCTAGGATCAATTAAAAAATAATATAAGGAATTTATTGGCTCATCTACCTTTTTTTATTATGCCATTTTTTTTTTCTTGAAACAGCTTTGTTAAAACTCATTCATAAACTATCCAAGCCATCCATTTATAATATACTATTTGATAGATTTTGGTATATTGCCAGAGTTGTATAACCATTATAGAGACAAAAATTTTAAGGTATTACATCAAAAGTTTTGTCAATAAAAAAAAAAAACTATCTCAAACTTGAAAACATCTATATTTATTTATTATTGTGTTGGAGCATAGTTGTTTGGGGGACAGATGTGTGACCATTCAGAGGCTAGAGAAGGCCAGAGGAGCACAGTGAGTGTTCTGCTCTATCACTCCCTGCCCTGTTCCCTTGACAGGGTCTAGGCTGGTGACCTGCACGCCCCAGCATCCTCTATCCACCACAGTTCAGAGGTTACATCTAACTTTTTTGAATGTGTACCAGGGATTTGAACTCAGGTACTCTTTTTTTGAATTTCTTTTCTTTTTTATTAAGAAATTTTCTACTCATTTTACATACCAAGCACAGATCCCCTTCCCACCCCCAAATCTTATCCCCTATCCCAACCCCCAATCCCACCTCCTCCAAGGCAAGGCCTCCCATAGGGAGTCAGGAGTCAGCAGAGCCTGATACACTCAGCTGAGGCAGGTCCAAGCTCCTCCCCCTAGACCAAGGCTGTGTAAAGTGTCCCACCATAGGCAGTGGGCTCCAAAAGCCCGCTCATGTACCAGGGACAGATCCTGATCCCACTGCCAGGGGGCCCCTTAAGCAGATCAAACTGCATAACTGTCTTGTCTATGCAGAGGGCTAGTCTAGTTGCATGGAGGCTCCACAGCTATTGGTCCACAGTTCATGAGTTCCCACTAGTTTGGTTTGGTTGTGTCTGTACGTTTCCCCATCATTTGATGCACTTGTTCATAGAATCCCTCTTCTCTCTCTTCTACTGGACTCCTGGAGCTGGGCTAAACTCAGGTACTCTTAAGCAAGTGCTCTTACCCACTGAGCCATCTCCTCAGCCCACAAATATAAAATGTTTTTCTCTTTCTTTCTTTCTCTTTTTTTCTTTTAGATAGGATATCACTATATAGTTGTCATTGGCCTAGAACTTACTACTAAGACACTACCCACAATGGACTGGGCTCTCTCTCATCAATCACTAATTAAGAAAATTTCAACAGGCTTGTCTGTATACAGCCCAAGCCATTTGCTCACTTGAGGCTCCTTCTCAGATGCCTATTGGTTGTGTCAGTTGACAAAAAAACTAGTTAGAACACTATATAAACCAGGCTAGCCCTAAACTCACAGAAATATGCCTTCCTCTGCCTGCCTCCCAAGTTCTAGGATTAAAGGTGTGTCCCACCATACCTGGCCCCAAACTAGAACTTTTTTGTTATAAATGATAACATCAAGAAAGTGAACAGGCAGTCCACAAAATGGGAGAAAACATTTGCAAATCATGCATCTAATAAGGGTTTTGTATCCAAAGCATACAAAGAACTTTGTAGCTCAACAATAAAAAGATAATACAATTAAAGAATAGACAAAAGATTTGAGTAGATAGTTCTCCAAAGAAGATAGACGCATGCCCTTTAAGAACATGGAAAAATTGTTAGGCATCATTAACCATTAAGGAATTGCAAACAAGTCACACAATGAGTTCCTGGACTCATGCCTACTAAGATGGCTGTAATGAAAAAGAATAGCTAAGGTTGGAGAGGACATGGAGAAACTGGAACCTTTAAATCCACTGCTGGTGATGACAGAAGTGGGTGCAGCTACTTTGGAGTACAGTCCAATAGTTCCTCAAAGGTTGAAACATAGAGTTATCATGGGACCCTGAAATTCTACCCCTAAGTGTAATCCCTAGGCAAATTAACAAAGCACATCCAACAACTTCTATACCAATTTTCTTTCTTTTCTTTAACTTTTTTTAAAATTAATTCTTTGGGAATTTCCCATCATGCACCCCAGTCCCACCCATTTCCCAGTCCCTCTGTATTCACCCTTCACCCTTGTAGTGTTTCCCCCAAAGGCAAACTTGAAAAGAAACAATAAAAATACAAATACAAATAAGAATAATAATTAAAAACAAACAAAAAAAAAACTGCTTTGCGTCTCCATCTTTTCCCGATTATCACCTCTTCATTCGTCTTAGTGGCACTGGGAGCTTCAGTGTTACTGTGAAGTACTCTTTTGTCCAAACAGCTTTATGTGTAAATGTTCATTGTGTAATGTACTGATGGTCAGGTTCAAGGCCTCTGGCTTCTGTTACACCATCAATGCCGGACCCTCGGCGAAACTCCTCTCGGATATCTTGCTGTCTCCCCAGTCATGAAGATCCTGAGGCTCTGGTTCCACAGGGCATAGATGGGGTAGATGTTGGGGAGTGCCAACTCAAAGCCCTGGATGTGTGTCTGGGTAGTAGCCGAGTTGGTCAGTCTGGGGTGCTAGGACCAGCCTCCTCAGGTGAGGGGTGGGGCCGGTTTTCCCAAGTGAGGGGACAGCACATGGTTCAATATGTCATTTAACATATGGCTCAAAGGGGTTGCTGTGGTACACGGGCAATGGTCCTCTCTCTACACAGACTCCAGCTGCATCAGGACCACTGATTCAGACATGACCATCAACAGCAGCTTGGGCCTGGTTGTCACTATGGGGGGGCCAGCGCAAGCTTCTCAGGTCGGGAAGGGCCCAGCAATAGCGTGGTCTCGGGACTCCAACATGACCCCAGGTGGCAGCTTAGATCCTGGGCAGTTGCACGGCCTTCCATAGTAACAGGAGCCATGGGCATGAACACAGATCCTGGCTGCAGTAAGACCACAGACCTAGACATGGCCCCTGACCACAGCTTAAGCACTGATGTCCCTATGGCCCCTGGTGGCAGCAAGGCCACCCTGTTCTGTATGGTCCTGGTGGCAGCCTGACCCTCTGGCACCAACATAGTTTCAGGTGTCGGCCCAGATCCCGGGCATCTGTTACCAGCCTTCGTTGTTAACAGGAGACATGGACACTGATGCAGACCCTGGCTGTGATAGGACCTTGGACCCAGACATGGCCCTGCAGCAGCTTGGCCTGGACTACACCCTGGCCCCAGGTGGCAATGCAGGCCACCCAGATCAGGATTGCCCCTGCGGCAGCATGTCCCTCTGTGGAGGCTTGAATTATTCAGGATCAGAGAATCTGAGCTTGCTTTACCAAGCAGGGTTGTATAAGAGGATGATTTGACCACGGGCGTGGTTATCAAGTATTTGGAAGGGTCTACACTTGGCTGTGCAGTGTGCTTTGATCTAGCAAGGAGGAGGTCTTTTATCCTGCTCTTTGGCATTTTATAAAAAGCCCTTTTGAAGAGGCAGAAGGGGCCATTGGGTTTTGATCCAGGTCCTCCTGAAGCTATCCTGTGTTTCTGTCTTTCTTCCCATCAAGTAGGTCTCTCTTTCTACCTAATATTTCCTTATCCCTCTCTCCTCCTCATAGGAACCCTGGAAAAGGTGGGAGCTGGCCTCCCACATCCCTCAGATCCCAACATGGCCACAGGTAGTAACCCTGAATCCAGGCATCCTTGTGACTTTTGTTGGCAACATGGGCCATGAACATCAACACAGAAACTGACTATGGTGGGATCATGGACCCAGATGTGATCCTTGGCTATGGCTCAGGCCAAGATGACACCATGGCCCCAGGTGGCATTGCAGGGCGCTCAAACAGATCTGTTTGACCCTGAAAGCAGCATGACCCTTGGTATCATCATGGTTCTAATTATTGGCTCAGATCCCTGGCATCTGCATGGCCTCTGTACACCAATATTCTTAATAGCATTATTCTTCGGGAGCCAGGACAGAGGCAGGAGTTAAGTAAGCATTCATTGGCATTGTTAGTCTTTATTCTAAGCACACTTGGTGAGGGTATGGTGTGTACATGTTTATGTATGTATGTGTGCAGGTACATATGTGCATAATATGCATGTAGAGGCCAGAGGCTGAGGTTGGGTATCTTGTTCATTCTCCTTTCTTTTCTTTTTCTATTATTCTTCTCTCATATATTACATCCCAACCACAGTTTCCTGTAGATGTAACGGTCTTACTAAATAAGAAACACAGAACCAAATGCAGAGTTAAAAGCCCAAGAGGTCAGAGCAGTAGCTAAGAGCTGAGACTTAAAACCACCTTCTTACCCCTTGCTGCTGCTGCTGTCCTTCTCCTGAGAAAGAGACCTACTTCCTGTATGTCTGTCTTTTTATTGACTTTCTGTTCTGACCTCTCATTGGTTGTAAACCCAACCACATGACCTCCTCGTCACTGCCTGTCTATACAGACCTCCAGGTCTCTATGGTTGGTACTGAGATTAAAGGCGTGTGTCTCCATGCTGACTGTGTCCTTGAACACACAGAGATCTGCCTGTCATGTGATGGGGATTAAGGGCGTGTGCTACCACTGCCAGACTTCTGCTATGGCTTGCTATTAGCTCTGACCCCCAGGCACTTTTATTTATTAACATACAAATAAAATCACATTTCAGCACAAATAAAATATCACCATAGTTTCCCCTCCCTCATCTTCTCCCAGATTCTCCCTCTCACCTCTCCTTTCCCCCATATTCATGCCCACTCTGTTTTCCCCTCAGAAAAGAGCAGGCTTCCCAGGGACATCAAACAAACATGCCATAATATGCTACAATAAGACAAGGTACATACCACCACATCCAGGTTGGATGAGGCAACCCAGTAGGAGGAAAAGCATCCCATAAATAGATAAAAGGGTCAGTGACCATTCCTACTTTCACTGTTCGGAATCCCACAAGAACTCCAAGCTACTCAGCCATAACATGCAGAGGACATGGGTCAGACCCCTCCAGGCTCTCTGATCTTTGTGAGTCCCCATCAGTTGATTCTGTGGGCCATATTTTCTTGGCATCCCTGCTCTCTTGGTTCCTCTGATCCTTCCTCCCCACTCCTCCCTCAGACTCCCTGAGCTCCACCTAATATTTGGCTGCGGGACTCTGCATCTACTCCCATCAGTTGCAGGATTTAGACTTTCTGGTCTCTTTGATGAGAATTCAGCTAGGCTCCGGTCCCAGAACACTGTGCAGGCAGGACAAACTGTAGGTCAAAGGTTTTGTGGCTGGGTTGGTGTCCCAATCCCTCCACTTGAGGCCTTGCCTGGTTACAGAAGATGGCGATTTCAGGCTCCGTGTCCCCCATTACTGGGAATCTTTGCTAGGGCTATTCTCACAGGGTGCATGGATTTGCCATTGCACTAGGTGTCTACCTAGTCTCTGAAACGCCCCACAATTCCAATAATTTCTCCCAGAACTTTCTCCCTCCCCCCACTGGATGCCCCCAGTTCACCAGCAAAATCTATTCTATTTCTCCTTTCTGGGGAGATACATGCATCCCCTCTTAATCCCTCCTTGTTACTTAGCCTCTCTGGATCTGTGGACTGTAGCATGGTTATTTTTTACTTTGCAGCTAATATTCACTTATAAGTGAGTACATACCATGTTTGTCTTTCTGGATCTGAGTTACCTCACTCAGGATGATTGTTTTCAAGTTCCATTCATTTGCCTGAGAATTTCATGATATTGTTTTTTAACAGTTGAGTAATTCTCTGTTGTGTAAATGTATTACATTTTCTTTATCCATTCTTCATTTTGAGGGATATCTAGGTTGTTTCCAGTTTCTGGTTATTATGAATAAAACTGCTATGAACATTTGGAGAGATCAGGGATATAAGGGACATACTTAAATATAATAAAATAAACTTACAGCAAGCCTATAGCCAACATCAAATTAAACAGAGAGAAACTCAAAGCAATGCCACTAAAATCAGGGACAAGATAAGGCTGTCCACACTTTATCTATTCAATATAGTACTCTGAAATTCTAGCTAGAGCAATAAGACAACTAAAGGATACAAATTGGAAAGGAAGAAGTTAAAGTATTGCTATTTGCAGATGGTATCATAGTATACATAAGTGGCTCCACCTTATTTTTTGAGTCAGGGTCTCTTATTGGACCTGGAGCTTGTTATGTTTTAAAAACAGTGAGAAGGAGTCACACCATACAATAGGGCCCACATGGGAGGTTTATTGAGGGGAGGGGAGGGAAGGGGCAGAGAAGAGGGCAGAGACTGGTCCCTGGGGACAAGAGCGAAGGAAGAGAAGAAGATGGGAGGCGGGTAAGGCCCACCTTTTATGAGGAAGCATAGCAAATGTGCACCGGGGTTGCTCTTAGTGGCTGCAGCTGAGGATATATCCTGTCAGGACCCTAAAGGCAGGCCAGTACAGATGCCTAAATGCTAACAGAGCTTACTGGTTCAGCTGGACTGGCTGGTCGGTCAGTGAATGCTAGGGATGGATCCCCAGTGCTTAGAATTACAGGTGCATTACAGGTGTGCCAACTTTTACATAGAAGCTGGGATCTGAATTAAGGTTCTGATGCTTGCACATCAAGCACTTTAGTGAGAGTAATCTCCCCAGCCCCGTAAGTACCCATTTAATGTTTTGTATGAATGATTAAAACTGTGAAGAGGTGATATTTGATGGGCCCTTAAGTCTGACACCCTCCAGAGTGCAACTGCTGACCAAGCATCTCTCTCATTACAGCCCCGTTATTCTAGAGACTTTACAATCACTTGGAGTGTGCTCCAGCAGCAGGAGGACCCCACAGCTACAGTTGAATACACACTCCAGTCATAACCCATCCTGACAGCCCACACCAGCTTCTGAAAGCTGCCCGCTAAGCAAAACAAGCCTTGGTGAACTTTATGTGACCCTGTGGTGTTTTTCACCTAAACAATGGCAGGATCATTTCCCTTGGCGGTGGTCTGTGACTCTTGCAAACACAGTCCTTCATTTGCATGAAAGACTGTGTCATGATTGGTGCAAATACCCCAGCCACACACCCTTTTCTCACTATTTAAGCAGGATCTTTGGCTCACCGGTTGGGTTCTGTGCTGACCCCTGGTGTAGCAATTTTAGGTCTACTGCCAGCTCCTCTCTAGTCATCTTGCTTTCCTGAATTAGCCTTTAGCATGAATGGGGTGGACTGAATGGATAGCACAAAGAGGAGGCAGGGGGAACCTAGCAGCGGTTGTGGTAGCAGAAGTGGCAAGAGGCCAACTGAATGGTTCCATAAAGTGACCAGAGTTTAAGTCTAGATGGGGAGTAGGTGGCAGAGTAACCAAGGCAGCAGAGGCATGGGAAAACCACTGGAAGAGTTTCAGGGAGCTGGCGAGACTCACAGGCAGAGAATTTGAGCGCCCGGGACATGTGTTTGAATAGCTAAAAAGTAGAAAGAGTCAAACTGTCTGACAACATAGGTAAATAAACACGGTATAGCCACACAGTGGATTAGGACTCAGCAATAAAGAGAACTCAAGCTCAAGAGAGTGGAGAGGAGTTTCAAGTAACCAACAGTAGGTATAGGTTTATTTTGTTGTGATGAAATGTTTCAAATTAAGGTTATAGTGATAGTTACATAATTCCGTGGAAACAGTAAAGCCATTGAATTGTACCATTTGTGGGACTGGACAGTGGGGGCAGAGCCTCACAACGTGTCCCTGGCTGGCCTGGAACTTGCCACATAGCTCAGGCTGGCTTCAACTTGTAGCTATCCTCCTGATTCTGCGTTTGAGGTGCTGCTATTACTAGCATGTACCACTAGACTCAGCAGACTTATACACTTTAAATGAGTGGATTTTATATTAATTTTTTCAATAAGGATATTTTTTAAAAAAAATAAAGCACTCAAGGGTTCCAAGGAAGCAAATTCTATTGAAAGCTAATGACCATTAAAAGCAGCATTGCAGTATAGCAGTGATTCTCAACCTGTGTGCCTCGACCCCTTTGGGAGATCAAACAACCCTTTCACAGGGGTCACCGAAGAACATCGGCAAACACAATATTTACAATATGATACATAACAGTAGCAAAATTACAGTTATGAAGTAGCAACAAAAATAATTTTATGATTGGCCAGGTGATGGTGGCACACACCTTTAATCTCAGTTCGTGGGAGGCAGAGTCAGGCAGATCTCTGTGCGTTTGAGGCCAACCTGGTCTGTAGAGTGAATTCCAGGACAGCCAGGGCAGTTTTATAGAGAAACTGTTTCAAAAAGCCAAAGGGGGGGGGGAGAAAGAGAAAAAGAGAGAGAGAGAGACAGAGACAGACAGACAGAGACAGAGACAGACAGAGAACATTATGGTCAGGGGTTACCACAACATGAGGAATTGTATTAAAGGGTCACAGCATTAGACCAATTGAGAACCACTGCATTATAGGAATAAGTGTTTGCTAATGGGCCATCAGATGTAGCAGCGAGTCTACTAAATTATGACACAAAGTAGTGACTAGAGAATATGATGTTTTGAGTTACACATAATGAATATAAAAGTCACAGGAAGACAGCTCTGATTTCTCCTGGGGAAACCTGTCAGGTCTGTGGACACTCTGAATCTGCATTAATAATTGAAGAGCTGTGTACCAGTGTAAATCTATAGATGAGGAGGTAAGCGGGGCAGAGGTGAGTGGGGCAGATCCTGAAGGAGTACTGGGTTCCACGCAGAGCTAAGTGAAGACAGGATGCAATTTTGTTTTCTTTCCAAGTTCACTAACACCCTGAATTCTGTTTACAGATTCTGTGGGAATCTTCAATCTTGGGTTTCAGACCTTTGTAGAGAGGGAGTAAGATAGAGACACAGTGAGGTAGGGAGATCTCTTGGGGTAGGAGAGTGTAGCTCAGCTGATAGAGCGAGGAGGCTTTGCATTTGGTCCTTAGCACTA
Source organism: Onychomys torridus (assembly GCF_903995425.1). Taxonomy (NCBI): domain Eukaryota; kingdom Metazoa; phylum Chordata; class Mammalia; order Rodentia; family Cricetidae; genus Onychomys; species Onychomys torridus. The sequence continues at coordinate 92,391,152 of NC_050443.1, forward strand.
TGTAAAAACAGGCATGGGGGTACATGCTTGTAATCCTAGTACTTCATCCTTGGCCATATACATATAGCAAGTTGAGGCCAGCCTGGGCTTCATGAGACCCTGTCTCAAAAGAAATCTTGTCTCTTGACTCTGTTTTTCCCTTCTTTGAATAGAAGGGACTGCTGATGTAAGAATGAGTTTTATTTTAACTGCTAGACAGCTTTCAAAACAGGGAACAACTGGAATTGTAGGTCAGTAGTTTAACACCCTGGGTCTTGGGTTCAATAACTCTCAGGACTCAAACAAATAAACAGACAGACAGCCTTTGGACTGGAAAGACGGTGGGAGGATTGTTTTTGGGGGTTTCTGAAGGACACTGTTATAATCATCCTCTTACCCTCCAGCCCTGCCACTGACCCGACTCCGCAGCCCCATGCATCACGCCCACCCTTTTCAACAGGAGATATTAACTTAGAGAACTGATTGCTGTTAGGGGTCTAGTAGAAATAGAGATTCTGAATTTTCCTTAGAAGATATATATATATATATATATATATATATATATATATATATATATATATATATATATATATATATATATATACTTTGCCTTTGTACACCTGGGGAGTCAAAAGAGCTGCCAGCCAGCAGAGGTGGAGTTGTTGGGAGACATGGAGAAGTTTCACAAATAACCGTAAAGGGACTTTCCTGCTGTAAACAAAAATTCCTAGAAAGAAATTATGTCCACAAAGACTAATTGACTGATTAAAGCTGCATTGATGTGGAGAAGTTGGGATGTTTGCAGGTCTGGAGGCTAATTATCTTGTCTTAGGACAGCCTTGCACACACCCCCTCAATATTTTATACCTTGCCCACCTCTGTTGGAACTAACATCCTGTTAGTAGATAAAAAACCTTTTGGAATCTATTAACTTAGCAGACCACTAGCTTCCACCAGCTCAAAAGCTGAATGTTATCAGATAGCATATGACACCTATAGAGAAGCTAGTACTTGAAAGGATTCTGTGAGTCTGATGATGGCCTGGGCTACATAATGAGCTCTAGGCCAGCCTGGGCTAAAGAGTAATACTCTATTTCAAACAAAGACCCCTTTATTCCTCAGATTACCGAACAACAAAAAAAGAGAGTACTTTTAATGCAATTTCAATGTAGAAAAAAAGATAATTCTGCTGGGTATGAGAGCTCACACCTCTAATCTCAGCACCCAGGAGGCTGAGGCAGGAGGATTGCTGTAGGTTTGAGGTCAACTGGGTGACACAGTAATAGGAGGAACAACTGTGGCTTCTTTGTGGACACTTCAGAATAGGTCCCGACCAGTCCTAAAGCTGTATTTTAAATTAACTTATATTTATTTGTTTGTTTTAGTTTTGAGACAGGGTTTCTCTATGTAGCACTGGCTGTCCTAGAACTCACTCTGTAGACCAGGCTGGCCTCAGACTCACAGAGATCCACCTGGCTCTGCCTCCCAAGTGCTGGGATTAAGGGTGTGCGCCACCACCATGCGGCAACTTAATTTTTGTTTAGTAAAAGAGATTCACTACATTGTCTGCTTCTAACCTTTGATGAAATGTGCCCATGGGTTGCTGAGAATTTTAATATGAAACATTTCCTGGGACCCCACAACTTATTTTGTTAAGCAGAATAAAATCCTCCAGATATAAATTAACTTCCTTTGCTCAGTATCTATTATTGTTTCATCGGCTCTGAAATGGGAACAAGAAGCATTTTGGTAAGTGGGTTGAAAAACTCCTATATCTCACTGTCGACTCTTAGAGTGAGCCCTATTGTGTTCAG